>NW_012267220.1:12867130-12961213 GCF_000151885.1 Dipodomys ordii
GAAGTTTTTTGAGGAACCTCCATACTGCTTTCCAAAGTGGTTGAACAAGTTTACATTCCCACCAACAATGAAGTAAGGTTCCTTTCTGTCCACATTCCCTCCAGCATCTGTTGTTGTTAGAGTTCTTGATTTTTGCAAGTGGCAGGATTCTAAGGTGACAGAACTGACCTACTATTAAAATAAGCTTGTTAAAAGGATGGGGAAAGAGGAGATAGTTGACAGAGAGATACACTTTATTGCATCTGATTATATATTAAGTAATTGTGTTGATTAAAAAGTTGTAGATATACTTGTATAAATTGTAGATTTTTAGAATGTGACTTGAAATATATAAAAGGGATTGTTAAAGTTTCTCTTTAAAAGATTTTAGAAAACATTAGGGCAATCAATGTATTAAGATTCTTTGAGATTTCAAAATAAAAAAAATCTACATTTTTCAAATTCCCTAGTTATAATTAAGAACTGTGTTAATAATAAGATAATCATAATTATTATAATTAAATTAAATTAAATAATTAAATTCATAGTGGGTAGACATTTTGAAAAGAATGTGACCTCTATTGGTCACCTCTGGCACTCGGCTAATTTAATATATATGTTTCAGAGTGGGCCTATTTCATATCTGATAGATGAAATCCATACAGGAATATTCTTCCTTTAGAACGAACCTTTTAAAATTACCAAAGATCCTAGACAGAGTTCAAGCCCCACGACCATCAAAAAAAATGTAAATTAAACCTAATAGGCAGAATGGTAACTGCGAAAGGCTCTTTAGGAACTTTAACTTGATGATATAATAATCCTTCCCATTTATTATAAAAGATACAAATTTTTTAAAGGCAGGTCAATATAAATATTAATATATTTTACTCAAGTTAAAAATGTTATTTTCTAAGTTTGAGCTAACTTCATTATTCTGTCTCTTCTTGGTAGTCAGTTTATTATTCAGGGCTCTCTCGATTAAACCCTGTCACTTCACGGGAAGTTCAAGAGAACTGTGTGTCATTGATATTATGGAAACAGATGTTACTGATCAATACATTTTGAACCACATAGAGAGTATATCTTTAAGGACATAATTCATCAAAAACAGGCTTGCTGGGTGTCTTCATGCTATTTTCATTGATTTTTCACTCTGTGGGAAGACATGGTAGATATTCTATGTGACACAGCTATATTCATAATGAAAGAAGTTGGTTGTTCAAGAAATGCACAGTTATAAAGGGAAAAAATCAAGTATAAGGATTCTAATCTTGGGTTAGTTTTCATTACCACTATATATGTTCTTTAACAATGAATCAGTACACATTGCCAATATTCTATGTACCTATTTGTTAAAGAAAAAATTTAAAGAATAGTGAAGTTCACATTGAAAAGCATGCTAAAATAATTCCTATTGAACAATGAACAATTGGATTATAATAATCCCCTGGTCTTACACATCATTATCCATATATATGATATGAATTCACAAAGCAAGATAAAAGATTCCTTTCCATATTTACAAAGAATCTGAGATGAGGATTATAAAATAGAATATTAATGCTCATCAGAAGTGGGAGGAAAATCCTGATCTATGCATGAGATCTTTCTTTTTCAGTCTTTTGGAAGTTATATGAAGGTGTTGGTCATTTAACAAAGTAGTTTATGAGTACAATATGTCTTGATCAATCCTTTCAACATTCTCACCCAACTCTATGAGCCCACTCTCCTCCACTCTACTGCTTCACTCTCCTTCATTTTGAAGTCTATACATTGGATTCTTGTCTGCATAGCCTACCTCTTTTCTTCATTCTCCTACCACTTTCTCCTAGACCCCACCCCACCCCTTTCAAGTACATGCTTCCTGGAGTTTTATTTTGCTGAACTTTGTTTTTGTCTTCTAAAGAATTACACTATTTGAGATCATCCTTGAATCTACTGTATTTCAGGGAACACATTTGTATATATTTGCATATCATCCAATGAATTTACTTGTGAGATTATAAACTAAATCTAGCTTCCACATATAAGGGAAAACATGCATCTTTTGTCTCTTTGAGCCTAACTTGCTTCACTTAATGTAAGTGGGTTGTAGGCATGGCTTAGTTGTTAGAGTGCTACCCAATGAGGGAAAGTGTCAGGTACTTAGTCTGAGTTCTGGTATCCAACCTAAATGAGAAAGGGAAAAAAAGAGAGAGAGATGGGGGGAGAGACAGAGAGGGAGAAAGAGAGAGAGAGATTATCAATTTTAAATTGTGCAGTGTGTTGTGTCCTTGTCCTTAATTTATAAGTTATACCACAGATTTACATATTAAATCCAATGCCTGCCAGATAACTCATCATTCTAACTTTATTACCAAATTAAAGTTACAACACCACATCACTGTAACTCATAAGAAATGTGCTCCCCAATTGTCTATTTTAAAAGTCCTATTTGTAAATCAAGTGCAGATGGCTCACACCTGTAATCCTAGCAACTCAGGAGGCCAAATGCTGAGGGTCACAGTTCTAAGACAGCCCAGGCAGGAAAGTCCCTGAGACATTTATCTCCAATTAACCACCAGCAAGCTGGAAGCAAAGTTCTGGCTTAAGTGGTAGAGCTCCGGCCTTGAGAATAAAAGCTCAGAAATTGTTCCCAGGCCCTGAATTCAAGCCCTAGGCTAGGTTAAGTGGCTCATGTCTTTTATCCTAGCTACACAGGAGGCTGAGATCAAAAGGTTCACAATCCAGGCCAATCTGGACAAAACTGACAGAATTCAATCACCGAAATAACTAAAATAAGAAGAGCTGGTGATATGGCTCAAGTGGTACAGTGCTAGAAATCAGTATATCTTAGCATACATTCTAGTGATACATCCTGGTACTCAGTGGTACATCCCAGTGATTAGCATGCATGAAGATCAAACCCAGTATTGTCAAAGAACAAATCATTCCTATCTACTGAATCTACTAATAGGTACTTCACATGTATTTCTCTCCTGGTCCTGTCTTAACTTGATATCTGAGAACCATAGGATGTCTCCCCTCTTTCCTTACATCAGTCTAACTATCTGATATAGTATGAGCTTTGAAACAATTGTTCATTCGTTGTTGTTTGTATACTTAGTTCATTACATTGCATTGCTGACTAGTTTTTCATTGAATGGATATATCTAGTTTATTTATTCAACTATAGATGGAACTTTTGTGCTACAAACCTTCCAGCTTTTCATGCCTAACAGAATTTTGATAGGAATTGCATAAAAATAAAAATCAGTATGGGTAGAATTGCACAGCATTATTAACACATCAAGAAAGTTATGTTTCCATTTTTCTGTCTTTATTAACAATATATTTTTTCAATTTTTGGTAGAAAAATCTTGCACATACCTATGCCAATTTATCCCTACATACCTTACAAAATCTAATGATTTATATTGTTTGGGCAGTTTTGGAATTTGAACTCAAGTCTTTATCCTTGGTTAGCTTTTTTTTTTTCTTTCTAGGCAAATGTAAGATCACTTGCACTCAAGGCCCTTGTCTTGAACTTTTGGTTCACATTTTATTTTTACTTTGTAGATAAGTACAAAGGCCACTTGAGACATATCCCAGCACTTTTTGCTTCAGGTTATTTTTCACAAAAGTTTGTTCTTTTCTCATGGGGCTGGCTTAGTGTTATTTTCCTGTCTATTCCTCCCACATAGCTGGGATTACAGACATATCTCTATGCTCAGCTTGTTTGTTGAGATGGTGTTTCACATTTAGTTTTTTTTAACCAGAATGACTTAACTCAGTCCTCATAATTTCTACCTCCCAAGCAGGTGCAAGCCTGCATTCTTGCTTTCAAATTTTGATAATATTTTAATGGTATTTTGTTATGAATGTTACCACAGAATTATTGCATGTTAATACATAGAATTGCATGTTAGTTATTTATTGGCACTGTATTTTGTAGCTTAAAATATCACTTATTGGTTCTATGAACTGTTTTGTAGATTCCAAAGATATTTGACTAGCTACTCTTACCATCCATAAGAGTTGTGGTTTTTGTTTCCAACTTGAACCTCCAGTTCAAATGTGAATATAGTAATAGAGAATAGAGAACACACAAACACGTGTGTGTGTGTGTGTGTGTGTGTGCTGGTCCTGGGACTTGAACTCAGGGCCTAGATGCAGTTCCTGACCTTTTTCTCATAAATAATGCTCTATCATTTGAGCTAGAGCTCCACTTCTAGCTTTTTCGTTATTAATTGAAGAGGCTCAAAACAATCCTCCCTAAACTCCACTTCGTATGTATGCCTCCATTCCTTGATCTTATCCTTTGGACTGGAGTTATCATATATTTTTCTTTTGTACATGTCATAAATTTCATAAAATATCATCATTGCACTTTTAAAAAGTTACCATCTAACGAAATTGAAAAAGAAAAAAGTGAATTTTCTACTTATCTATATACAATTTCTATGGTTCTATACAATAAATTTCTATCTTTTCCATTTTGTTTTTGTTTGAATAGTTTCTATGGTTTAGGTCTGCTCACTAGCAGATTTTATTCAGATTTTATTTAGAAATAGAAGACATAGTCAGTATGGTTAAAAATACCTACATTAATAACAGAAGTATTGGAGCCAGGCGCCTGTGGCTCATGCCTGTAATCCTAGCTACTCAAGAGGCTGAGATCTGAAGATCATGGTTCAAAGCCATCCTAAGCAGGAAAGTCTGTGAGACTCTTATCTCCAGTAAACCACCAGAAAACCACAAGTGATGCTGTGGCTCAAGTGGTGGAGCTCTAGCCTTGAGTCGAAGAGCTGAACGACAGCACCCAGGCCCAGAGTTCAGGCCCCATGACCGACAAAAAAAATTTATATATATATATATATATATATATATATACATATATACATATATATACATATATATATGTATATATATATTATATATGTATGAGCTAGCTTTTTGTTGTTTTCTTTGTTTTTGTTTTTGGTGTTCTGTGTAATCTTAAAAGGTTAGGTTTTTCTTCTGAATTTCATAGTTTCTGTCACAATGTCTACTGACTTTCTTTACTTTTTTCCACTGTGCTCAATGTTCCCCTCCCCTCTCTAGCTGATTTTCTCTTTATCATTGTGATTCAGAAATTTGAGCACATTATTTTTGGTAGAGTTTCAGTTACTTGTTCTGTTTGAACTTCATTGAATGTTTTGATTGTAGATAGTGTAATTTTTTTTGAATTTAGAAAAAAAGTAGCCACAATTTTCACATGCTACCTTTTCTTAGATGTTGGTTACGCCTATGTTAAATAGGTTATTGTAAAAAAAAATCACTGGTACCCTGTTAATTTTTCCATTATGTTCCCTCTCTTCTTTGAATTCATTCCAGTATCTATTTACAAGGTTATAATAAATTTTTAATCAGTTATGGGGCTTGAACTCAGGGCCTGGGTGCTGTCCCTGACCTTTTTCAATCATTGGGCTATGTGGAATTAGTCTTACTCTTTCTAGATTTGTCCTAACTCTGCTAAGAAAGATCCACATCAACTTTAATGTAGGGATAATCTAAAACAATACCCCATCCTGGGTGTTTTAACCTATCTTTCCATTCTAGCCTCTGGAAACACGAACTGAGAATTATCACTTGTATTATTGCTCTTTTCTAGTACTCCTTTCCCTAATATCTTCTTCTGTACATAACAGATCAAAGTGGCCATGACTCATTTACATTCTGCCTTGTCTGTAACAGTTGCTTTGAGTTTCCTAAACAACCTCTTCTTGTCTCTCCTTTCAACATTATGGCTAGGCTCATTTTGTGTTGCTCTTGCTGTGTTGTGGCCCCTACGCTGCCTTCAAGCAGGAATTAGGGACAATCTAAGGACTCATTCCTATTGTTTTATTTTCTCATGGATCAGAGTTCTGAATTTTCTGTCCTTTTGTCTATCCAGTATTTGAAAACTGTCTTTCAAATATTTTGTCTGATTTTGTGCTTTATGTTTTTTCTGGCTCATGTTATACAAGTATTCACGGAAGAAAACATTTTTGTTGATTTGTTTATTTTTTTCTTCCTTTTTTCCTTTGGGAGATAAAATGTATGTGTCATTCCTAGCTAGAAGTTATTACTGATTGGAGTCAGAGAAAGATTAACCTGAAGAACTAAAACATTTTAGAATTACAGAAACATATATAATTATTTACATAAATGCTATATTTAGGGATAGGATGTAGCTCAATGGCAAAGTGCTTGCTTAGGAAATGCAACATCCTGAGTTCAATCCCCAGTACCAAAACAGAATAGACCAAAAACAAACAAAACTCTATTTATTTCCCAAGAGAATTCTAGTCTCCATAAACCACCTATTTTAAAATATTAAGCTTAACAGACGTATGTTTAAAAAATTCTACAGAATTTGCCTATGCAATTTGGAAAGCTTCAAAATAGCCCTAGAACTGTGCTTTCTTGACCTCTTCAGTTTATTGGAGGAGGATACCAAACACATCTGTCCTGTCCTATCAGGTCGCAGAGGGAAAGCTGGGCCACAGGTCTCAAGCCCTCCTGTGATACTGCACCTCTCACATTTCCACAAACTGTTTGTTTGTTGTTGTTGTTGTTTTCCGCCCTTCTACAATGCCTTATTTAAATCCTCTCAATGGATTCCAAGTTCTATTTCCTCTACCTGGTGACTTACATGCAACCTACATGCCATGGTGGAGACTAAGAAATAACTAGGAAATTGTGGCATCAGCTTGGACGTGTGAGTGGACCACATTTGTGTGGAAGATGCCTATATTGTATAGAATTGAAGGGCAACGTGGGTCTGCTGTGTCTCCATGCCAGAGTTGTGAAAGCATCATGCTATGTGAGCCACCTACCCTGTTCCCTTAGGGAGTGTGTGTCTCTGCACTTTTACTCCTTTAGAAACCATCATTGCAAGGAATTCTTGGGAAGGTGAAAGGAAGAACGTATCACAGTCAGATGGTAATAACTATTTAGACTATTTAAAAATCACTCAGCGTGTTCTGTATGAGAAAAACAAACCCTCAACAGTTATGTAGTGTATCCATTTTACATGGCTTTCTGATTTCACACTTGAGACAGCATGTTAATATTGGTGTTTAGAAAAATAGTTGCTTAAAATGTAAAATAGTTTCTCTGAAACATTTACAAGTTGAAGTAAAATATTCTCCTAAAACTGGCATTAGTGAAAATAGAAAAAAAATAACATTAGCACAACAGTTTCATTGTTTAACAAAATGAATGCCAAAAAGCCAAAAAATGTTTTGGGGAAAGGGCAATGGTGGGTGAGGGGCATGAATGGAGAGAGGAAGGGGACCAAATGAAGGTATTATAGTCAATGTACATTATGTAAAAATTGAAATATGTAACTTGAGGATAGAGACAGGAAGGAGTAAATGGGAAAGAACTATCAAAGGAGTGTATTGGTCAATGTGTACTGTACTCATAACCTGACTTATGGAATTGTAACCTCTTTGTACAACTACTTAATAATGTATATATTTTTAAACGTTTAATATTGGAAGTGGCGCTGTGGCTTAAGCGGTAGAGCGCTTGACTTGAGCTGAAGAGCACAAGGACAGCACCCAAGCCCAGAGTTCAAGCCCCATGACCGACCAAAAAAAAAAAAGCATTTAATATTAGCACAATAGTTTCAGTGTTTTCTATTATTTTAAGATTATTCTCATATGAATACTATTTTCTTGTTAGTAACTTTACTGTAATTTTTACTGCTGCTATGTTATTTTTGTGAAATATAGTAAAATGTTTATTTTATTTGTAATTATCTTAACTGGTTTTGGGATCAACTACATATATGTTCAGAATTTTCCCATAAAAATGTAATTTATGTTAAAGTTCATACATATACGATGTGAGAGCTTTGTAACATCCTTGCTACTGTAGATTTAGATCATTATCTCAGATTATATAAATATGACAGATGTCTTATTATATGAATATCCTATTACTGTAGATTAAAAAATATTAGTAGGATAGAAAAAATAATTAAAGAGTAGAAAAATATAAAGTGCTAGATAACTTTTCATTTTTTGGTGCTTGTATATCAGTGTAGAAATAAGCATTCAGGAGACTTTGAAAGGGTATTAAGCCCAAGGCCTATATCAACAGGAGCAGTGTAATACAGAAAAACATAAGACCTTTGCAGTACATGTGAATTTTAGGATTACAAATCTTAAGTGATTGATCACTGTATCTGTGAATGACATTAGCATATTTCAGTACTTTTATCAACATGTTTAAGAAAAATAATTGATCTCCCATGGTATAATATGTTTTTAAATTTTAAATCACTATGCTTTTAGTATCTTTTAAGAAGTTGAACAAAGAAATTCCAATTCAACATGTGAATTTAGGGGTACACTACATCTTGAACAATGTCACCCTTTCCATCATACCCTCATCTCTCCCCCCCCACTCCTCCCTCAATATTCCTAGTTCCATTTTCACATAGATGCATTCGATATTATACAGATATTCTCCCTTTCTTCTTCTCTTCTTTTGTCTATTCCCTTCCCCTTGATGTTTCCCCCACACATGTAAAGTATCAGCTTCCTGGTATTTATTTTGTTAAAATAAGTTCTTCTTTAAGTTATTATTATCATTATTTTTTTTTTTTGGTCTGGTCGTGGGGCCTGAACTCTGGGCCTGGGCGCTGTCCCTCAGCTCTTCAGCTCAAGGCTAGCGCTCTATCACTTGAGCCACAGCGCCACTTCCAGCTTTTTTTTTTTCTTTTTGCTTATGTGGTGCTGAGGAATCGAATCCAGGGCCTCAGGCATGCAAGGCAAGCGCTCTACCACTGAGCCACCTTCCCAGCCCAAGTTAGTTCTTTTTTGAGCCTGGCTTTTCCTTATCTGCAATAACTAGCATCTGTCTAAGACAAGAAGAGGTCAAAAGCTATGTACACATGACCATATAACCTGATGCTAAGTGAAATGAGCCTCAAGATAGGGACACAAGAGATTTTCTCTTTCTTGTTCTTTTTAATGTACTTATAATGTACTATGTGGGTTTTTTGTTTGTTTCTTTCTTTCTTTGTATGTTCTTCCCCCATGGTACAATCCCTGTTGTCACTGTATTTGATTCTGGTGTCCTGTATCTTGTATAAACATTTTTCTAATTTGGGGAGGAGAAGGGAAATTACAAAATGCTGAAATAAGGATACAGGATGACCCATTGTAACAATGAGATGTACAAGACAGTATGTTGAAAACAAACTTAACAACTTTGCAGGGGAGGGAGGTAGGGGAAAAGGAAAGGAGAGAATGGAGTAGGGGAGGGGGAGGGGGGAGTTGCAAAGATGGGAAGGAAAGGGATAGTAGAGGAAAATAAAGGAGGGTGTAACAATTCTCAATAGGAAATGGACTCATTAACTTGCTCATATGTCTGTAACCCCTCTGTACAGTATCTTTACAATAAAATATATATTAAGAACAAAAAAAAGGGGGAAGACTGGGAAGGGATGGGAAGGGGAAACAAAGGAGGAGGCTACAATGCTTGATAAAAAATATACTCATTATCTTGCCCATCTAATTGTAACAGTATTTTCACAATAAAAAATAAATAAAAATTTTAAAAAAGAACAAAAAAAGCAGAGCTGGGAATATGAAAAAATAAGTTAGTTGCTCAAAGTTCTTACACAATTGAAATTCTTCCCTGCATATACCATGTTTTAGTTAATACGTATATGTATATATTTATATATATGCATACGATCCTGTATATGTTTACACATCTATTTATAAATTAGTTCTAACTTCCACACACAAAAGAAAACATGTGAAGTATTTTCAGAGTAAAACACCTGAAACCTTGCACCCATTATTTGGTTCTACTTAAATCATCGCAGTATTATGAGAAGGTAAAAATAAAGAAATGAAAGGCAAAGTAATCTTCCCTTCCTTCATTGTTTTTCCCATCTTGTCTCCATTTGTTACCTAGGTGTTTAAATTTCCTGAACTTTATCTTACCTGACATAGGACAAAGGTGTAGAAGTTTCTGTGTTTTATCATCCCCAGAGAGGAATTCCAATCAATTTTAGATACAATTGATCATGCATGTTTGGCCTCCGTCTGTATGTAGTACATGATCTCTTCATTGTCTCCATTTTCCCTTCTCAAGCTTCCTTTAGCAACTGCACTTGTGTAGTATCACACATTAGAGCTGGGTTTTTTTTCTCCCATTCACATGACTAGGAGCAGTAGCAGACAAATGAAGCCTCAGATCTGTTTCTCACTGTACACTGTTGCCAACTGCCTGATGTGCATGCCTATCTTTTTTTAAAAAAAAAAACTCATTCCAACCTAAATTTCAGCTTTTTATAAGCATTTTATTTGTGCCAGCATTTTGTCTTTGCACTCACAAATTTAACATGCTTTTCACATGGAATCTTCAGCTTTCCTCAGAAATACAGCTCTTGAAAATGTCACTACATTTTTTACTAACCTCTTGATTCTAATGAACCCCTTTTGCTTCTTTGTAAATATGCCTTTTGCTTCCTTTTGGTATATCAGCTTGTAAATGTAAGATGTTAATTTGGATGTCAGAATTTTTTTCAGTAGCTACATAGCCATTATTATTGTAAACATGATAAATGGTTGATATATACATGTTAAATCCAAGGAATCAAGAAGAAATACTTCCCGACAAATAGTTCTATTGTTATTTTCAATTCTCATGCATAAATTCTTGCATTCATTTGCTATAATTTTGTCATCATCTTTGACTTCCTTTGATACAATGTTGTTCACAATAGTTTAATAATAAAATGTAATCTATTTATATTTTAGCAGTAACAAACAACAAGGCAGATTTGTAAGGCAGAATCAGTTACGATTTTTGTTTTCGTCTATTATTTAGAATCACTTCTATTTTATATGATCATGACAACTAAGAAATAAAGTTTGAAATTATGTCTCAGATATCTTATAATATTACTATTTTAACATAGATGAAGATAATTTGTAAACACTACATTTAACAAACACTTCTGCACTAAAATTTCATCTTTAAATTCACTTGTAGAAATCTGTTCCTAGAAATTGAGCTCATGAATAGTGTCTTATACTATTATAATACAGGGTACTAAGTCATGGTTTATGGCCAGAAAAGCAAGCTGACAAGAAACTTGTAAACTATTTCTAAATGTCAGTAATCTTGTGTGAACATAAGTAAAAAGTATTTCAAGGAAACTGTTGCAAACAATTAAGGCAAAAGCTAATTATTTTCTGGTTCTTTTCCTATCCTTTGAACATAACAGTATTTTAGATATTTCCTTTTACTTCTGTTAGTCTCATAGCCATTCAGACTATTAAAAAGTCTACACTATTAAGATTGTTTCACCTGAAACTTGTTCTCTTATACCTTTAGAAATCAATTAGTTGCAACCACAGTCATTTAATATGCATACAAGGTATAAGAAAATCACAGAGCTTTTATAATCATTTCATTAATAAATCTGATTATTCTACACAGCCCCATATCACCCCAGTAGAAAATGATTCATCTCAGAACAGCATGTGAAGGAGAAAATATTTACGATCCTAACTTGAAATCATACCTTCATTCTTCCAATTAATTTTAAAGATGTCCTAATTGAGAAAATGAAAGGTAGCTTCAACTATAAAAATCCTAATTATATAAAAAAATACAACTTATTCAGAAAAAACTTTTTGGTTTAATAATATTTTAAATAACTTATTTCAAGATGAAATCAATTTTATCTTTAAGTTAATTTTAAGTTGTGTATAGAAATAATATTTACGGATGCTATGTAATGATCTAGATATATATTCATTGTAAAATATTTAAATCAGAATATACATATCTATCTCCTGACACATGTATTACTTGTTTATGGTGAAAACAGTCATATTCCTTTCTTCTAGCTCTTTGAAATATACAGTACCTTATGTGCAGTAGTATAGCAAATTTTCTTCCATTTATCTAACAACAATTTAGTACCTATTGAGCTTTCAGCAATATAAGTTAACTTACACAGTGAAGAAATATTTGTTCATTTTTGTTTCACTGCGTTTTTTGTAGAGAGTGAATTTTGAGTATTATAAATATCATATTTAGAGTTTTTCCCCCTCCAAAGTTCTCTTTTGAATTTTCTTAGGCTTAATGACAGATAGATAGATAGATAGATAGATAGATAGATAGATAGATAGATAGATAGATAGATAGTATAAAGTCTTACACACAGTATTTAATATAAGGTGGTTTACTATTCAAGTACATTTCTTGTTACCATGGAAGAGAAATCTATACACTGGAATGGACCTTATAATGTTGTTCTGAGAGTCCACAGCAAATGTCCCCTCAAAATTTGTTTCTTTTCATGGCTAGAGCAGTCCAACTTACATGAACCCATGATGCTGGAGATCTAATGAAGGAATTCTAAATCAGGATTTCTTTGAGGATTTGTTGTTGGGGATTTTATTTTTTGAGTTCCGGGTATATTTTAGATATGAGATCCTTGTTCGTTGTATGGCTACTGAAGATCTCCCAATTCGTAGACTTTCTATTGATCATGCTAGCTATGACCTTTGCCATGCAGAAGCTCTGAAATTTCATGCAATTCCATTTGTCTAACCTTTCTTCAATTTGTTATGTTTCTGGGTCTCTATTAAGAAAATTTCGGCCTGTGCCAAGCAGACCTAGGATTTCTCCTATTCCGTCCTGTAATGTTTTCAGGGTGTCTGCTTTGACTCTGAGGTCTTTGATCCATTTGGGGTTGATTCTAGTGCAGGGTGATATATAAGGATCTAGCTTTAGTTTTCTACAAGTGATTAACCAATTTTGCCAGTACCATTTAGTGAAGAGGCTGTCTTTCTTCCATTCTATTTTTTTAGCTCCCTTATCAAAGATTAGATGGCTATATGTATGTAGGCTCATTTCCGGGTTTTCAATTCTATTTCATTGGTCTTGAGGTCTTCCGAGTAAATAAGTGGGCTAAAGACTTAAAGAGAAACTTCTCTAAAGAGGAAAGAAGGATGGCCAATAGACACATGAAGAAATGCTCAACCACCCTAGCCATAAAAGAAATGCAAATAAAAAACAACACTAAGATACCACCTCACCCCAGTTAGAATGGCTATAATCAAGAACTCTAATAACAATAGATGCTAGAGGGAATGTGGCCAGAAGGGAACCCTACTGCTTTGTTCAACCACTTTGGAAAGTAGTATGGAGGTTTCTCAAAAGACTCCACATAGAGCTCCCCTATGACCCAGCAATCCCACTTTGGGGCATTTACCCAAATGATCACAAACAAGACCCATACTAAAGCTACCAGCACAACTATGTTTATTGCATCATTATTTGCCATAGCTAAGATATGGAACCAACCCAGATGCCCCTCAGTAGATGAATGGATCAAGAAAAGGTGGTATATATATTTAGTGGAAGTCAATGCCTCCATCAGAAAGAATGACATTGCCCCATTAGTTAGGAAATGGATAGACTTGGAAAAAATTATATGAAGTGAAGTAAGCCAGGCCCAAAGAAACATAGGTCCCATGGTTTCCCTTATTTGCAATAACTATTATATGTCTGAGACAGCAGAAATGGTCAGATAACTTGATGTTAGGCGAAATGAACCCCAAGATAAGGATTCAAATGTTTTTTTTTCTTCCTTGCAATTGTTTCTAACATATTTATAAGATGCTTTTTTTGTTACTTTGTATGTCCCTCCCCCACGGTATGAACTCTGTTTTCACTGTATTTGATGTTGGTATAATTTGAGGATGGGAAGGGAAAAAGCAAATTGTTTAAATAGGGATACAAATATACCCATTGCAACAATGAGATATACAAGACATTACATTGAAAAATGAACTTTACAACTTTGGTGGTGGGG
Organism: Dipodomys ordii; assembly: GCF_000151885.1. Lineage (NCBI taxonomy): Eukaryota > Metazoa > Chordata > Mammalia > Rodentia > Heteromyidae > Dipodomys > Dipodomys ordii. The sequence continues at coordinate 12,880,977 of NW_012267220.1, forward strand.
GAGGTGTGGGAGGACAGGGATGGGAAGTGGTAAGTAAGGAGGAGGCAACAATGCTTGATAAGAAATGTACCCATTACCTTGTTCATGTAATTGTAACCCCTCTGTACAGTATTTTCTCAATAAAATAACCACATTAATAATATTAAAAAATCAGGATATCGTTTTGAAGATGATGTATCAGTTCTGCTTTGTCAGAGATCTTGGATTTATAGTTTTTAACCTTGTTCTCTTTGGAAGTATGTAAAATTTTCTTAACCCATACTAACATGATTTGCTAAAGTTCCCTGCTAAAACTACTTTTTGTTCTTCTTCAGTTCTATAAAAATTGGGCTTAGGAAATCACTTAACACTAGCATATCTACAGTAGCAAAATCACTGTCAATGCCAGTAATTTCATCTCCTTCATATGATGTAACTAATTTATTTCCCTGAGTTATTTTAAAATTTGTGGCATTGACTCTTTCATTTTTCTGTTCTTTTTGTTGTTGTTTTTGCTTGTTTTTACAAGAAGATAGTCAAATGAGAAATGTCTCAGCACTATGAAGAGCTACACCACGACAAAGACGCATTGCACACTGTTGTTTTTCAGGTCCTTGACAGACATGGAAAAACTGGCTTTACTACCTCCCATACATTTTTCATTATAAAAATGCTTTCCCTAATGATTAATAAAAATGCTATCTTAAAATAAACAAAGAAAGAAAAATATATAATAAATAGTAAGGGAAATTAGATGCAGACTTAGCAGCATTAATTGAAATACCTAACCTCAAGCAAAACAGACAGCTAATATGGATAGAGCTGGATGGTTAGATATTGCATAGATAATTGAAACCTCAGGTATGCCATTTACTTTGTTAGAGATTGTCATGGTTTTTTAGATTCTACTTTTTGTACTTCCTGTATTACATTATTTTGCAGCTGTCTATATGTTAGAAAAGTCCAGAATTGAATTTATTCACCCTTCCCTTCAGCTACAGATTAAGTAGTCATATAGGTTATTGAAGACAGATATTTTAAGAGAAGATGGTGAAGTTAAGGCTAGTAATAAGATTTTAAATTTGGTTTATAGAAGCTTTATTTTGTCTTGAATTCCTGCATTTCTTTAAGTGCTATAACCTGACCCTAAATTTCTGCATTTTCAAAGAGAAATGCCTTGAAGGCCTATAAGGATTCTGGGTAAATGTGACTATGAATAGAAAAAGCTCTGTGTGTGTGTGTGTGTGTGCGCGTGCATGCACTAGACCTAAGGCTTTCACTCACAGCCTGGTACTATCCCTCAGCTCTTGTGCTCAAGGCTTGTACTGTACCACTTGAGTCATACCTCCACTTTCTGCTTTTTGCTGATTGATTCATGATAAGAATCTCACAGATATTTCTTCCCCTGGCTAGTCTCAAACCATGATCCTCAGATCTTAGTCTCTTAAGGAGCTAGGATTATAGTCATGAACCACCCAGCAAAAAGTATTGTCTTCCCTTGTCCATCAAGATGTTCATGAGTGATACCTGATAACCAAAGACAGTGTAATAAGATAAGAGTATAACAAATTTATTTAACCAATGTTGTCTGTAGTGTAGATTTCAGAAATGAAAAGCCAAATACCTAAGGAAAATTGACGTATTTATAAATCGCCATGCAGAAGTGTGATTGGAGATGGAAGAGTCAGATCTAATGGCAATGAACTGCAGAGACTATAGCAAAATCTGTTGGTTCAGATGCTTCTTGACACTGTGGAATGGGCTTTATTCTCTCTGAGGATAAGGAAGGACACCTGTGTGAGAGTGTCTTTATGGGAGAAATGCTAGAGAGATCATAGGATGACCTTCCTGTTTTGACAATTTTCTCCGTTTCCAAGGGACCGTATTTTTGAGGTATTCCTTTGTAAGTTACTGGAAGGCCTTCAGCCACCTGTCTAGGCATCTGTCCAGAAAATTTTACTCCTACAAGTCTGGTTTATTTACCTACCTAGTCATTCATTTACAAGAGGATTGAGAGAGGTGAGATTTGAATTAAAGCATATGAAGGATATAAATAGGGTAAAAATACTGTAGTGAGGGGGTGCTTGCAACTAGACAGGTAAATGGTTGAAGAACTCAGGGTCTATAAGCAAAGGAGGATATCCCATTGAGCAAAGGGGTATTAGGCTTATCTGCACACAGAACAGTTAGTTCAATGGAGGGCAGAAAACAATACCAACCCTAGTGCCTGCTGCCAAGTTTCTCATTGGATGAGGAAGCCAGAGTGGATTCTTATGAGGAGAGATTACCTCTGAGGGCCAGGAAAAGGTGCAGAGAACCTTCCAGATATAGACGCAGACAATGTAAGCACATTGTAAAGCGCTTTAAAGGAAAATAAAAGGTTATGGTACTGTTCCATTTTATTTACTTTCTTAATACAGCATAATCATCAAAACATAAGTCCAAAAGCCATCCCTGCCTGGGTGAATCTGAGTAGTTCCACCTGCTAATTATGTCCACTCTAGGAAGACACTCACATCTCTGTGCCTCAGTTTCTTTGCAATGAAATGTAAGTCCTGAGAATTTGTTGAGACAATATATTTTAGAAAAATCACTTGAACAAATTCTGGTTTTATCATAGAGAGTTTTAGATTTGGCTTCTCTAGACATAATTTTGTTTAATCCTGCTTTTAACTGAGGCACTTGCATGAAATGCAAACTGAAAACACAAAGGCAATACTTTAAGAATCGAAGCAAACCGTATTTAAATGAAACTGTTATAAAAATCAGAATGAATCCAAAAAGCTACAGTGAACAAAATACAGAAATTTTAAACAAAGACAAGCGCCAAAGACAATTTTTAAACAAGGGCAACAGTGTTTTCATAGACACATGTGAGGCTGAAATAATTGTTTCATGAGGAAACAGTCCTTTTCAAATTGGTCTTTGTGGATTCTCTCGGCTAAGATTCACTAGGAGAAGACATTTCTGCTGGCTTCCCATTTGCTAACAGCAATGGTTAGGTTGATACTATTTAGCCATTATCACAATTCCCATCACAATTATGCATCTGCATATTCATAAATAGGCATGTACACATATGGAAATAAGCACCATCATTGAATGCTGTAATGGATTCTGTCTTTAAAATCAGAGCACTAACAGCCTTTTGCCACTTAATACAGAAATGTGATAGAAACTAGAAAATAATTCTAAGAGACAAGATGACTATACCATCTAGTTTTATTCATCCACTTAATGATTATATATTGAGTGGGAACTCCATAACGCATACCACATGTATATTGTATGCTCATGTGTTCTGCCTGTTCATTTTCAGTTATTCTTCCTTATTATAATAGGGATGAAGACCTTAACTCCATTCCTATATTTCCACACCTACAATTTTAGGTAGACATTGAAGAAACTCTGGAGTCTGAAGAGATGGAAAACAAAACAAAAACAAAACAAAACAAATGATAGCTGGTTACCAGTGGCTCATGCCTGTAATCTTAGCTACTCAGGAGACTGATATCTGAGGATTGCAGTTCAAGGCCAGCCAGGGCAGAAAAGTCCTTGAGACTCTTATCTCCAATTAACCACCAGAAGACCGGGAGTATCGCTGTGGCTCAAGTAGTAGAGGACTTGCCTTGAGCTGAAGAGCTCAGTGACAGCACCCAGACCCAGAGTTCAAGCCCCACAACCAACAATAACAACAATAACAACAACAACTAATAATGAGATCAAAGTCCTATCGTTCAATGAATAATGATGAAGTCCTGAAAAGACCAGGGAAAAAACACACATACTTCACATATATGGTGTGTGAAAAATTCAGGATTTTAAAGAATTATATAATTTGCCTGCGTACCAAAGCATGTCCTTTTCCCTGAACGTCTTTCCTAAAATAGGCATGTGTGCATCTTGAAGTAATTTCAAACATGAGAGAACTGCAGGCTATATTTTTCTTTGCCAGAGAGTCAGAAGTTTTATGTGGTACCTTGATTTATTTGGGACCCTATTGACTAGGGAGGACCTGACACAACAAAGTCATGCAAATAAATCTACTGTCTCTTTATCTATTAGCTGGTGTCTTTCCACATGGAAATTCTATGAAGACAAAAGGAGATCTTGGACGTTTTATTGAGCAATTGCCATTGAGTAATAATTGATGGAAAGCGTGAAAATCAAGAATTCCTAAACCTGTCCCTGTCCTCTCTGGAGACAGTGGGAATGTCTATAGAATATTTTTGCCTCTGCGGCATATTTGAGATGTGAGACACATTAACAATGAGAGGGGTTTTAGGTCAGAATCACTCTGCATCATACATGCCATTATCTGCTGATTTAGCTCGGCTGAAAACTGCTGAAAAAAATAATCCTTTTTGTGCCCTTGTCACTGGCTTCAGCCTAGAGTTATAGAAAATCAGCTCTACCTGAGTCAGATAATCATTACAAAATGAATTTATCTCCTGAATCCATGGAAGTAATTGGGGGAAAATATCTGATAGCTATGATGAAGATTCTCTTAGTTAAAGTTTTCTAGCCCTCAAAAAGAGTACTAAGTGCTTCTAATAACTGAGTCAGAGGAAGCATCAGCAAATTATCCTTCACACTGATTGTAGGTGATCACTTAAAATGTGTTTCTGCACCCCCACCCTCCCACCAGCCTGATGCTCTCCTTTTCCTTGGCTCTCGCAAGGGGCATTGGGTTCATCCCAAAGAGGTCTCTCCTTGCAGAGCCAGAGCTGATTACCCAGCAGGCAGTGTGGTTCAGAATGGTGCTGTCTGTTCCCTGGGGAGGGGTATCCTGTAAAAACACCAAGGTTGAAAACTGTCATATTCACAGCAGTAGGTGCCTTTTCCTCAGAAATTAATGGAGCAAGCTGGGCAAAAATGTTTTTAAGCTACATCTTCCCTAGAGTAAGATGCAAATTCAAAGCTCTTTTGAAGCCCTGGAATGAAAGTTAAAGATAAGACTTTTGAGTTTGTTTTTTTTTTTGACATTGATAATATAGCAACCTTAGCACAACGAATATGAAATTGCAATGCCAGATAAGTTGATAGATGTTATTCGGGCTGGCTCACAATGCAGCAACAACTTGCTCTGTTTATCCAGGTGGCTTTTAATATATGATTATTGGGGCTTTATTGTCTGTTTCTTCCTCATATGAGTTGTGGACAAGTGATCCACTCAAATTATGACTGGTGTGTTCTTAGGGTATGATAAATATATTCATCAAGTGGCTTCGACCCTCACAACAACATCCAGAACAAAAGTAGTAGCAGTCTTTGGAAATTCTCTGTTTAGTGTTCTGTAGAGCTAAAGTGAAAACAACATTACTTTTACCCCACATAGGATGCAATAATCTTAAATTATACATCCCATTCAAGAGGGGGAAGAGAGCATTATGTGCTAAGTATAAAAGAATGTACTGCACATTTTGGAGAACTATTTATTACACTTTCTGAAAGAATGTGCCCATAAATAGGTTTTGGAATGACTTGGTGATGACCACACAAAAGGTTTCAGAGGCTTCAAATTACCTTTTGTGATCACATAGTTATGTAGAGAAAAAAATTGAATACAGAAGTCTTTTTCTTCCTCAGAAGTATGTGCAGAAAGACAGTCTCTAAATGAGATGTTGCTCACATCTCCAAAAAAAGATGGACGGTAATAACATCACATGTAAGCAACATTTTCCAGAAAGCACATACCTCCCAAATCTGAAAAGCCAGTCATTTCCATGCAATCGTCTCCAAAAACTGCTCACAGAGGTGAAGTTATTTTCCTTAAAGAAGATTTAATTAATTTGTTTATGCATCTGCTCATCCATTTAAAGACTTATTTAAAGACTATTTATCAAGTTTCTATTCCAAATTCCTTACTTTGATTCTTCCCCTGCTGGCAAATTCTATGGTTCTTGTCAAACTCCAAAACCCTTCTGTGATCTAGTTACTTCAGAAAAAAGAAATGAGAAAAGAGAATTTTGTAAGGTAGTTAGCTGAATACCTATATGTCCATTTTTTTAAACTTCTCTCTTTCTACTAACTTAGAGAGGGAATTCTTTACAGGGTCTGTTTCTCAATTTGTCTATTTTGCAGGAGAACCTTAAAGAGAAGATAAAATCGAATTGCGTCTCACTTTATTGGTGCTTATTTAAAAATGATAAAATATGTGAACACTTACATATTTAACTATCTCGCTGTTTCCCACTGCTCTATGTAACATGACTGAACTGTGATCTGGATTTTACTCTCAACTGGAGTATTGGTTTTTAAAAAGAATTGTCTTATGGCCATAAAAGATTTTTTTTAAGCTGGTCTTGAAATATTCAGTCACAGAATTGCTGCCAGGGACAATGAAAAATTCAGATCCAGCTAATTGGAAAGCAGTGTGGCATGAGCATCTGGGTGTGACTCATTGTCACTGACAAGGGTTCCAATTACGCACATGCATTTATACATCCTGAATCCTGTGAACACTTCAAGGAGGAAAAAACAAGAGTCCATAATTTCAGTTTTTCTATTCGGGGTGTACGTCAAGAAACTTGTAAATGCTTTATTCATTCCTCTCCTCTTTTCAGGAAGATAGGGTAGCATTCTCAAGTCACTAAGAATGGAAAATGTGTGTTTATTTGTAAAACAGACTGGATTCTACGAAAAGGTATCCTTATGAAAATTATAATCACATCAATTAAAAGCTACTGGCAAATATTTCAATTATTCTTAATGGGACAGAACTTATAAATGAGCCTGTCGAGAGACCACTTTTACTTTATGGGTAGTCAATTCTCTTCAAAAAGCAACAATGATAGTTTTCCTTGTGAAAATCAGTCTATAAAATGCAAATGTGCTACAAGCTTAGAGTTTATTTTAATGTAACATTATCATACAGTATTATAATAATCTTGCTATTTCCTTTAGCAAAGCTATAAAAATAATCATTTCAAGGCATGCATTAGAGTAGTCTTGCATTGAAATGTCATCTTTAGTGTGGACTCTGATTAAGTACTTGTACAAAGGAGTTTCAATGCATCATATTAGTTGGTGAATACAATGGACCTTGATCAATGTCACTCCTTTTATCATTCACTCTTATCTCTCCCAGTCCTACACATTCCCATCCCTTCAATGTTCCTACATATATATATATATATATATATATATATATATATAAAGTGCTTTTTTTTTTTTTTGCAATTTTACTTTCTCTCCTCACTGCCGCAATCATTCAGCAGTTTGATCTAGTGTCTAACCAACAAAGGATCACAATGGATGTCCGGAATGTCCTACTGTCCACTCATATTTTGAAGTTTATATTGATAATCACCTTTCGGTTTAGCCTGTGCGAATATATATACACAGATGAAATTTAATCCTTCACTTTCATGCAAGACAGGTACTTAGAAAAATCTGTTAATTTTCTCTGTAAACGAGCATTATTTTGGTTTGACATACTTTCTTTAAATATATGAAGTGATTTAAATTTAGATATCTGCAGCTCCCACTAGATGACACATTATTAAAACATCTGCCTTTCCAGAAGCCATCCTGTTTCTTGCCATTCCCCATGTCCTTTTCTACTTCACCAGGCAAAATTGCCCAATCTAAATTTCAGCTCAAGTGTTTGATGGTTTTCACGCTGAGCTCAAACTGTTAATGCTTCCCTGAGAGAATAGAATTGAATTGGGATTTAATCTAAAATAACAAAATAGAATAAAGGTTTTACATATAAATAAGTAATGCTCTGAACACTCTCATGCAAGTTTATCTTTTCTAAATTTTACACATAGTTGAGAAAAAGGACAAATTGAAAGGATTCAGAATTTGTGTGGACCACAAAGAACATTCTGAGCAAATAAATAATTGGTGTTGTGGTTGTGTGCCATCCAATTAATGTACTTTGTGAAGCCAAATTCAAAATTAAGCTATAATAGCTTTAAACATTAAGATTTTCCTAATGTTAAATGTTAATTTCATATGGCTATTTTAAGCAATGAAATTTTCAGACATCATGGTAAATAATCATTAAGAATGTCTTGGAAAATATTAAATGGAACAAGAGATAATACCTTTCTTGGTACAAGTGCCATAAAAGTCTCAGACTTGCAACTGTGCATTCTTTTCTAGAACCCCACATTTCAATACATTATATAAAGCAAATAACAAATTACCTGTACATAGCATGGCTTGAAACAAGGAGCGGGAATTTACAGAAAAACCCCTGCTATTTTGTTGATAAAAATGTGAAAATGCACGCGCGTGCGCGCGCGCACACACACACACACACACACACACACACACACACACAGTATTGGACCTGTTTTCTATTCTTTTCTCTTTCCCTTCCTCTCCTCTCCCCTCCCCCTTTTCTACTCTCTCCTTCCCTTCCCTCCTTTTCTCTTTTTTCTTCCTTCCTTTCTTCCTTCTTATGCCAGTCTGAAACTTGAACTCAGGGCCTAGGTGCTGTCCCTGAGCTTTTGTGCTCAAAGCCAGTACTTTATTACATGAGCCACAGCTCCACTTTGAGCTTTTTGATGGTTACTTGAAAGTAAGAGGTTCGAGGACTTTTCTTGCCCAGACTGACCTAAAGCCATGATCCTCAGATCTGTTTTCTGAATAGGTAGGATTATAGGTATAACCTATCTTTCCTCTTCTCCCAACTATATATGCTTACAGGTAGGTTTTAAAAATATTTTATTATCATATATTGATTATACAAGTGATATTTTATTTTTATATTTTATACATATATGCATTGTATCCCAATCAAACTCACTCCTTCCATCTTTTTCCCTCCTCCCTCAGGCCCATTAAAAAAATTTCAACAGTCTTCATACATGCTTATGGGTAGATTAAAATATATACTTCAGGATGTAAATTCAGTTCCTTCAGCTATAATATTAGGATCACTAAAATGACACTAAGAAAAAGGATGAATGGGGAAGAGATCTTCAGGTCTATGCCACAGTGTGTTTGTAATTATTACCCAGTAATTACAATGACAAATATCATATGTCTATATTTTGTTAGCACTATTTTATGATCAAACAAATGAGATTAGTTTATAGTTAATTTCAAGATTTCTGTAGGGCTACCTGTAAATATATGTTCATAGTATCTCACACAGACACTTAAAGCTATTCACTAACTTGCTAGGAGCCTGTCAAATTTATTTTGAAAAGTTTTGTTTTTTTTTAACTATTCTTTGCTGACTTCCACATTAATAGAAACTTTATTTATTATGATTAACACCTGGAAATTGTGGTTCATGCTGGGGCCGGTGGCTCATGCCTGTAATCTTAACTGCTCAGGAGGTTGAGGTCTGAGGATGGTGGTTCAAAGCCAGCCAATGCAGGAAAGTTTGTGAGACTCTTATCTCCCGTTAACCACGAGAAAACCGGAAGTGGCACTGTGCTCAAAGTGTTAGAATGCTTGCCTTGCCATGAGCTGAAGAGTGCATGGACAGCACCCAAGGCCAGAGTTCAAGCCCCATGACCGACCAAAAAAAAAAAAAAGAAAGAAAAAGAAAAATAGAATAGAAATTGTAGTTCATGCAGAAGATCAAAAGTATGAGAATGGAGCAATGAGTTTGAAATTTTGTGTCAAATTATGGACAGTGGGAAAGATGTGTTTTTAACAAACAACACTGAAGTTGCACATGGTTAAAACTAAGCAGTGAAATGGTGTCACATTTTATTGACATTTGATATCATAGGTTTGATGTTAACCAAACACAAGATTCAGCATTGATTTGGATGCTATTTATAAGTTGATGTTATATCCTAGAATACAAAACACTGTTAATGAGCCAGGTGCCAATGACTCAGCTCTTTAATCCTAGGAGACTGAGATCTGAGGATCACGGTTTGAAGCCAGACTGGACAGGAAAATCTGTAGGACTGTTATCTCCAATTTACCACCAAAAAAAACAGAAATGATACTGTGGATCAAAAGTGCCCAGTCCCTATAGTTCAAGCCTCAGGACTGGCAAAAATAAATAAATAAGAAAACAATTATTTAGATGGATGGTTTTTTATTCTTTTCTGCTAAAATCAACATATGTATAAAAAAGCCCCCAACAATTTCAGTATGTTTAAAAATCAAATATCAGCTTTATGTAGGTAGAGATACAAAGTTTTAAGACTATGTGTGTGTATACACACATATATATTATACACATATATCATATAAATGTTATAGCTATATTCAGTATAAATACATAAACCTATGGAACCTGTTATACACCTATATATAATTTAACACTTTATTCCATATATTTTCCTGTATATAGTTTATCAAATAAATGTTATATATTATGAAAATGTAGTATAATATTTGACAGTTATAAATATTATAGGCTCTTTATATACATACATATATATATAAGTATGCATGCTATTCATATCTATGCATATTCACATGTGTATACATGCACAAGGTTTAGTGTTGTCAGCAACATTATCACTATGTTTAAAGGTAAAGGAAACAACTATGATTCAAAATAAATAATGAATCCCCAAATTTTCATATAGTACCTTTATTTACCCTGAAAATACTAGTCTTAAAAAATTCCCCATGAGAAGTCAAAATTAAGTAACTAAATGAAAGTATGAAATAGTTTAAGGTAAGGCTTTGTGAATGTTGTGAATGGAATTTTATGAGAAAACCTGAGAATTCCTTAGTGTAATTTTCTTTTCCCCTGTGTTCTGTTTTGGTAAGCTTTATTGTTGTCTATATAATAGAAGGAGTACAATCTCCCTAATCACATCCATACAGTACCAAAATTATACCAAATAAAAACCCAAACTTCTCACCACTACCATCTCCCTCCTCAAAAGTACCACATGGAGAGTCAGGTGCTCTCCTGTGGCTCTCATCCTGTTACTATCTGATTTAATATCATTGAAAATATATAGAGTTGTTTTATAAGGTGTCACCATTTCCATTTGTATAGCTTTCATAAAAAAGAGTTTTTCTATGATTTGTGATCTTTTACATACACATGTTTTTAAGATATATAACAGGAGGCTGCCTTGCATGCCTGAGGCCCTGGGTTCGATTCCTCACCACCACATAAGCAAAAAGAAAAAAGCCGGAAGTGGTGCTGTGGTTCAACTGGTAGAGTGCTAGCCTTGAGCTGAAGCGCTGAGGGACAGCGCCCAGGCCCAGAGTTTAGGCCCTAGAACCGGACCCAAAAAAAAAAAAAAAAAAAGGTCTGTAACAGATTTAAGAATGGAAGAGGTGTTGCTGTTTTTTGTGACCTCTTCATATGAAGTATTATATCAAATATTACGGTGATGAAACTAAGGCACAATGTAGTTTAAAAACTGGAGTATAAGTATAGCCAGGAAGTGGCACATCTAGCCAGTCTGGTGCTGGAATCTGTAGTTTCAATAAATGCCCTTTTCTGGTTATATTTTTCTATTTTTTTTATTAATTTCATATTGTGCCCATTTATTTATTCAGTCATTCATTTATTTATTTTTATTCTGCTCCTGGGTCTTGAATTAAGGGTCTGGGCATTGTCCCTGGCCTTCTCCCCGCCCCCCTTTTTTTTTTCTCAAAGCTAGGACTCTACCACTTGAACCACAGCTTCATTTCTGTTTTTTTGTTAGTTTTTGATTTTTGGTAGTTAATTGGAGATAAGAATATCACAGCCTTTCTTGCCTGGACCGGCTTTGAATGATGAACCTTAGATTTCAGCCTCTTGAGTAGCTATGATTATATAGTTTTGAGCCACTGGTGCCTTGCTATTGTGCCAGGCACAATATAATGAATATAATTATATTATAGGTAGCGTGAGAAATACACTTTATCAACAGTTTATAATTTAGCCCAGGTTTCAGGCAACTATTAGATTTCTTAGAATATATTCCTCATGTATAAAAAAGGACTCTAGTATTCTTAATTTTAAAAAAAAATCTAGAAAGCAGATTCCTAGATTTTATATAGCCTAAGGCTCAGTGTTCCAAATTTGGTACTTTATTATGATGTAAATTAACAAAGAATGAAGATGCTACCCACCTAATGAACACCATAGCATTTAGAAAATATTGATTTTTAATCAGTGCTTGCGGGGAAAAATATGTTGTGAAGACTTAAAAAAAAAAACACCTTTCTACATATAGGCTGAAATACTTTGTACAGATTTATTCAGCTATCCTCACTTAATTCACTGACACCAAATACTGTTTCCCTTAATTTTCGTATCCATAAATATTTGAACTCACACAGAGAGATTAATAGTGGTTGAAAGTTACAGATGCAGAAGTATGGGCTGTTCATCTACAGTAGAAATTTGTGGCATTGCTTCAGATTATGAACTGCTAAATGTATGCTTGTGATTGGTGTGGTGTAGTCTTTCTTTACTCCCAAAGATTTAAATAGACACCTTAATAACTGCAAAGAAGAAAAAAGAAAAAAAATCTCTCTAATAAGGCTTTCTCTCTAATGTGAAAGCTACTCCCACTTTTTTCTTTGTCACTTTACCATGAACTTTCTAAAGATCCATTGTGTGTCTTCAATGTCTTTTATTTGAATGGTCCTTTATATAATTTACCATTCTCTAATTTTATTCTCATCCTTTAAAAACCTGAAGACACAGACATTAATATAAATGTAATGAAGACAAGATAATTTTCTTTTCTAATATGATATTCAAATATCTAATATATAAACAGTCCACCTTCTATGACAGCAGAGCAGAGGTATCCTACTTGCTACAAATTACAATTATTCTTTGTGTATATCATTGACCTCCTCAGGTAAAAGTAGAAAAAAATCTTGTGAAAATATAAACATACAGCCATACAAGAAACAAATCTGACTTCCTTCTTTGTACACAGTGTAAAAATGATATTTGGCTTTATGCTCAAAACGCCTATTATCTATTGGACAGTTTTGCTTCAGTATTTGTGAGCTAAAATTGTCAAGAATCTGTAACATTCTTGCCAGTTAATACTGCTTTTGAGGTAAAGTATTTTTTAATTGCTAGTTTTACAGCTTATGACTGCTGTGATATTTCTCTATGATGAAAAGTACAATTTTGACTTTCATGGCCATAAATAGTAGATTCACAACATGAAACTAATTGAGTGAACCTCATCAAAAAGAAAGACAAGCAATTAAAAAAAATCACACTTGTTTTGTGCTTCAAATCCATACCTTTCATAAGGCAGTACTCTTTCAAACCCTCTAACAAGTTTTAAAAATCATTTTCAAGAGAAACTTTCACTAAAATATATGCAAGGGAAAAAATAAGACTTAAAATATCCTTCTTGTGTCAGTACTAGAGGTACATTTTAATGGACTGATTTAAAATTCATTTATATGCTAATTGCTCTTTTAGTTGTAGATTTTTTAAAAAATTTTCTTAGGTGTATTTTTTACTATATATACAATGTTGACATTTTATAGTGCATTTGGCCCTTGGTTCAGCCCTAATCAAAATTCCAGGGCAGATAACTTAAGGAAGATGTCAATATAAATTGCATCATGGTATTCATTTCATTATTTAAAAAAAAAATCTTTCAAACTTCCCTTTCAAAGAAAAAATAGTTACCAGCATTTCCTTATCAACAAACGTAACCCTGCCAAAACACATTCAGCATGGAGTATTTCCTATATTATATAGTCAAAGATTATACTGATCGTTTGAATTCTTTTTTTTAAGTCAGTTGGTAAAAATATGTCAAGAAAGATGAAAAAATTGTAAACCTTTCACTATTTTCAATTTTATGCCATTGTTAATCACAGGATTTGTTTGCGTACATTTTCAGTTTAGAGTTATTTATTTATTTATTTATTTTAAACTTTAAAATGATCTGTTTTGTGCTTAGAATGTGGCTTGTTATTCTTTTTTTTTTTTTTTTAATTTCTCAGCCCTGGTGTGAGTGCTGCTTGCTTGTGTGTTTTATCCCAGCTAGTTATAACCTGATAACCCGATTTCATACTGTGCCTTAGTACAACAATACAGTCATCAAACTAAAACAACACAGTAAGTGGCCACATTAACCATCATTTTGTTTGATCACTCGGGAGAGATTAAATTTATTCATTTTTACTATAGATAATCAAATATTAAAACATGCTAAAGTAAAGGGAGGCGGAACTATTGAGCTGTGACATGCTCATTGCCAAAACAATATCTTACATGTGATGTGAAACGCTTGTTGGCAAGATGTTTGGAGGAAATTTCATCAGATCATTTTATCTTTTCCTTCTCATTTGCATTTGGTTTATCTAAAGTGAAATCCATTCAATTTTATTGAACTGTAATTCTAGTAATTTACAATATTTACATGCTGCGGTTAGATTGAAATCAGTCCTTAATTCAAATTCAATCTAAATTTACTGCATAGTAATTAGGGCTTTGTAACTGACACTAGGGGCCTATTGATTTAATGAAAAACTTAACCTTACAGTAAGTGTTTAATTAGTTGTTGCAGTAGATTTTGTTCTGTCCTAAATTGTGGACTTTAGAGAATCAGGTACTAATTTAAATTACACAACTATATAAAGATCAGAACTAATTTTTTTTTACATGTAGCCTAACAGATGAATTAATTTCTTCCTCTTTGAAACGATAAGTAAAAGAGGCAGTAATGAAAGTAATTTCCTACTCTGCCTAATTTCATAGAAGGCTGGGCTAGCTAGGATGAAACTGATTGCCTGGCCATGTTAAATATTGATATAAGGAGTTATGAAAATTAAAAGCCAAAGAGATTTCTGCAAAAATTATTTTGTATATGGGAAACTGAAACAATATACAGATGTACTTTCACCAACACATACTTACACAGCTCTGCACAAAGATTCTGTAGAGAAAGGAAAAACAGATTATACAAAATATAAACAAAGATGTTTTTCTTTAATATCTTAATTGGCAGACCAATACTTCATTTTTCATAATGGTATTAGTTTGTTTCTAAATGAGACTTTAAAACACAAATTTAAATCAGTGGTAGTTTTAAAAGGCATCTTCGTTAATACAGTTCTAAATTGGAACAATCTATTTTAATTTTAGTCCATTTTTTGGTCATCTATTTTAGGAATTAAAAGAAAGCATTAAAATAAGGATACTTTTTAAGCTGAGTTTTATGCTGTCTCTGTTCTGTCAGTTCTGTAACTCATCTCTCTTAGTATACATTTGTGTTCTTGAAGCTGGGAATTGTGATGTTTCTATATAAAACTGAGAGATTAATGCCAAAGGAAAGAACATTTCTGCCAGCACATTATTCATCACTGTCTAATTTTAATTAGATGTAGTCAAGGTACAATGAAAGGAAGTTTTTTTTTAATTTCACATTTATTTTCCATTTATTGTGAAAAATTTACAGAATTACCTGATGGCAAACATAAAGTGGGATTTAAAATATTCTTGTGTATTTTCCAATAGCAAAGTCACTCTTACAACAGGGATAATATCATTCATTTGACACTGGCCTGGAGAAATAATGAATGCAGGGACTACATTATCACTTCATTGATGCCTAACATAACAGTGGGAAAACCAAGCATTTCAATGTTGTTCAACACTGAGTCACTTTAGCAAAAAGTAAATAATAACTATAAATAAGTAATATAAGAGATTAAATCTAATTTATGCTGCCTAATGATAGGAACATCTGTTTCAAATGAAACAGTTCTCATTAGAAATATCGATCATCTGCCTATCTATCTATCATCTATCATCTATCTATCCATCTATCTTCTATCTATGATTCAAAAATTTCTCATTTAATTTTTGCCCAGAACCATAAGTGAAGTATTCTAAGATTTAAACAACTATGGTGAAGAGATATTAAAATGTCATTCAAAAGCCTAGAAGAAAATGTAATATGTGCATGAAGTCATCTCAGAGTTTATTATCTGAAAAGACTTTGTTAAAAAAAAAAACAAATTCAGATCTTGCTCCCCAACACACCTCAGCATGAAGGCAATCCACACCAGGTACAGAAGGTCGAAAACCACACACTCGTCTCCTTTTAATGCTTGCTCTGATGAATGGCACACACAAAAGCCATATTGCCCATCTCTCCGAGTGGCCTTCGCTGCCAGCACAGCTGAAATCTGGAAGCTTGCCGCATTCACATTGTCAGCTTAAATACCCAGTAAGGACTCAAACTGGGAATAAGACAAAGTACCGTAGCATGTTGATCCACTTCACTGGTCCCACCAATTAGCTGTGAAGAATATGGCTCATTTAGAAGTGTATATGATAATACCGAAGCATAACTGAAAATTAGATATATAAAAAAGGAGGTCATTAGCTTGCACTTGTCTTATGTTCAGCTAAATGAATCGCAGATAAAATCAAATAGGGTAAGTTCAGTCCTCTGAAGCCTCTGAGTCTTTTCCTGTGTACTTATATTAGATGGATCACTATAAAGGAAGTTTATAGTGCTACTATTTACAAAACCACAGTTAATGTTGTGTTGCAGTTTTCATTACCAACCTCTGTTTATGGAGGTATATTGGTTTAACACAAAAAAATTTGTTTTAGGTTAAAAAGGAAAGCAATGTGGTAGATTCTATCTAGAAAATAGATCTGAAGACAATACCCATGCAATTTTCAAAGTGTAAGAATTTCAAGACAAGGCACAATGGTATTGATAACCGATATGTTAATGATTTCTCATAAATTAGGTATATAGTCTTCCAAGAGAAAAATTACTTTTCTAAGCCATGGACATCTGAGATAGTTTTACTTGGAGCAAAAATGGTAAATACAACTCATTATAAGTGAAATTTAGCCAAAGGAAATTGTGAAGTTTGCAATTATAAATTACCTCAAGTTTGTGAATTATGCACTTCTTATATTAAAACATAATAAAGAACATAAAGATGTATATTGTCTTAGTACAAAAAATAATCTTTCAGTCATTTTGAGGCTGTAAAGCAACCAGAAGATAAGCTATACCAGCATTGTAATAGGATATATATATATATATATATGTAGATATGTAGATATATATACATATATATGTGTATTTATATATATGTGCTTGGTTTAAAATTGTTTAAATAAATGTCTTATTTGACCATCTATTCTTTTTTATGTTAATGCTGATTATGTTGGGACTGTGTCTGACAAATACACTTCTCTTAATCCATTTAGATCATTACAATGAAATACCATAAACTACATGGTTTATAGGCAAGAGACTTTCTTCCTCATAGATTTGCACTCTGGTAAGCCCGTAATCAAGGTTCAGTTAACATCTTGTTTAATAGATAGTAATTATTTTCCCCATTTTTTCACATGGTAGAGGGGATAAAGTAGTTTTTTGGTGCTTTTTAAAATAATAGTATTTATATCACTTGTGAACTCTCTGCTTTCAATACATAATCACATTCCAGAGGCCTCACCTCCTAATATTATCTATGTTGGTCAGAGCGGAGCATTGCACTCTAAAATTTAGGAGGCGTACTAGTATTCATTCACAAAGCATACCTGAAACATCTCAAGATGTCCACAGCTCTCCAGATCTATCCATTGAAGGCACATGGTCCAGAAAAATCAAATCAGGGAGCTTTCTCTCAATACAGTCTATTTAAGTTGGCGCTGACCCTTTGAATACAACATTCTCAAAGCATACCGGGAGAAGGCAGATATAACCTCCAGAAACTGTTGCAGTATCTCAGGCTGGGTGCTTGCTTTCAGGAAACAATATAGTCCTTAGATTTCCCCATTCTTCTACTAAACTCTTGAAACTCTAGAGTACTACTGACTTTTGAAAATTAAGTCTGGCAGACTGCCTGCTGGATGGGACTTCAGGATCAGAGTCCATGGTCTTAGAGCTATGGGGGGAAGGCTCGGGAGCAATAAAGCTTGTTGACCAGGCAGCTAGTTGGGTTCTTAACTTTCACAATGAACCACTATATAACTTCTTTGAGAACTGTTTCTTCTAAATGGGAACGATAGTACTCTGCTTAATGGACAAATGCTCTTTTTATGTCCTTCTATATACTATAGGCACTCTGGATGTAAGAAATAGTAATTCTCATTATTACCCTTCTTAATATAACTGGCAGGTAATCTTAACATTTGGCAGCAACCTTTTATATTTTCCTTGGGTCAGTTCTTATCTTTGGTCCTCTTTAAATCTTATCTGTAGGAATTTGGAAATTATTAGACAGCAAAATCAAGACAAGCCCCAAGATGGACATCCTCTCTTCCTCTTTGAGAGATTCATATTGTAAATTAAGCAGTCAGAAATACTTGGTTGTAGTCAGAAAAACTTGATTGTAGACTAGGAAAAAAATATTAATCTGTACTTCATGTCAGTAGTACCATCATTTTCACTAATCTCCCAAATGTTCTGTATGCTGGATACTATCTAACCACCCAGGTTCTCATTTAAAAATAACCAACATCTTAATCAGTATAATAGATTAAATTGAATTGAGGCAAGTTTACACTAGAATCCATTCATTGTGCTGGTTTGACTGTTATTTGATTTTTCTTAATACATGGTCTTTACATCATAACCAATTTAAAAAAAATCAAAAGCTTCATTTCTTATCCTGCAAGTTAAGCATACATAATATAAGGTTTCTGAGCCACCAAATCACCCCATCAGTAAATTTTGTCACAATGAAGTATTTGCCAAAGTCATCATAGTAGCCTCATCAGAAACCTGGCTGAGCCGCCTTCCTAAGCATTCTGTACTAAGCCATGTTCACCCAGCAGCATCGCCTTCACGCCCAGGCTGCCAACATGGAGATCAAAGTCCTCAGAGCCTGGAAGTAATATCCTCTTGAGAACTCTGCTAGACCCATTGGCAAGTGACCAGAGGGGACCTTGCTCAACATTGCAGGGTGCTGAGAACACAATTCCTTTATCTGTAGCATTGGCCCTGCAATTTTGAAAATGTTCCCTGTCTCTTTCCAAAGCAGCCTCTGGCTTGAAAACTTTTTTTGCTCGATGCACAATATTGAGTCTTAGGAGAGTACCGCTCATTCCACAAAACTAGGCACTGACTATTAAAAGTTCCAAGAGAGCTACTGAAACTATTTGAAAGATACCCAGAGAAAACAGGTTGGACTTTAAAAAAATAAGTAGTCATATGTGTGTTTATGCTTGTGTGTATGTATGTGTGTATATGTGTATGTGATGGTCAATTGAGACACAGATGTGACTGAATTTTAAATTACAGTCATATTGGCTCTTCAAGTTTGTTCACCCTAATGGGGCTTGAACTCATGTCCTGGGCTCTGCCCCTGCTATTTTTCTTAAGACTCTGCTCTATGCCTTGAGCCACAAGGCCACAGTTTGTGCATGACCATCCTAGGGCTTGAACTAGGGCCTAGACATTTTCTCTGAGCTTTTGTGCTCAGAGCTAGTGCTCTGCAACATGAGCCACAGCTCCACTAATGGAATTTTTTGGTAATAATTAGAGATAAAAGTCTCACAAAAGCTGGTTTTGAACTCCGATCCTAGGATCTCAGCCTCCTGAGTAACGAGGATTGTAGACTTAGTCACGAATGCTTGAGTGTCTCCCTCTCTCTCTTTATTGCTGCTGCTGTTGCTGTTGCTCTTGCACTCTCTCTCTCTCTCTCTCTTTCTCTCTCCTTCTCTCTTCCTCTCTGTTACTCTGTGTCTCTCTTTCTCTCTCTGGTTAGTTAGAGATAAGAGTCTCACAAACTTTTCTACCTGGATGTCTTCAAAATATGATCCTTAGATCTCAGTCTCTGAGTAGCTACGGTAACAGGCATAAGTCAGCCCAATGCCCACGTGGTTGTTTATTTTTAATAATTTTTTTGCAATCACATTCCTAGTTCAGGAATTTTGACATTGGATGTGGGCTCTGTTTAAGTCATCTGGAAACTTTATTATTTATTCTAAGAAGTAATACAAAATGTTTGATTCCACAGGTAAAATAGTAACTTAATAGTATATATGTATGTGTAAATATATATATATATATATATATGTTTGTGTGTATCTATATCCATAGGTATATATATAAATATATATGTATGTACATGTACAAATTCAAAATTCCATATGTATAAAATGATAATCATTCATAATTACAATAACAACCAATTTTACTCCTTTTAATCCTAGGTTTTAATTTAATAGTGAAGTAAACTTCTGAAACATTTCATTTTCTGTTTTCCATAGTACACAATTCAGGGCATATTATTTTCCTTTTGGCTAGTATCCAACCGAAGCACTGGTGGTTCAGCTATGACTTTTTTGTATTATTTCTCAATTATTTGATCTGAGCATTTGTTAACTAAAATTCATCATCATTTGGTAGTTTATGCGGTGTTGAGAGGACATTTTTCTGTTCTGAGAAGCTAGCTTTTGTTTGCAGTTTGATACAGTTTGCAGTTTGATACTTTTAAAGTACCTAGGGACAACTCGGTGCCACCAGATGGTATTTTGCTATCCACAGGTTCCACTTTGCCTGTTTTGCAAGTTTGTGTCAGCCCACAGGGAGGTGCTGAGACATCCATCCAGTCAATAATACATGTGGACAATTCTAACACTGCAAATATATTTATGAATTTAAACAGCATTCTTTAAATTCCTACGCCGACAAAACTGCACACGGTGAAGCATGGACTCCCATTTGCAGAGGATGGACTGCTAATTGCCCTAATCTGGTACAAAAAAGAGAGAATTAATTAGTCATTTTTATGGAGTTTTCTGAAGGACCCGCAGATATATTTCTTGTGCTATAATAATTTTCATTCCGAGTTTAGAAAAATCATTTCAGTAGGAATACCCTGAATATTGGAAAGAATGGCAGTAATAACAGTAGTTGTTATTATAATCACCAAACCCAGTCATGTGATTTAAAAAAATGAGAATCTATAATGGGTTGTGTGCTGTACAGAACTTTTACCCTTTGATGAGTCTCCAGAGCCTTGTGCTATGGAGCAAATAATTTTCCATCTGTCTTCAGGTTTTACAAGTATCATGCTCTCTGGTGACTTGAAATTTTCTAGCATGTCTCCCTGTGTGCCTCCCCTATGTAATTTTACATTGTGTTCATTAGGGAAAAAACTAGATATTTAACATATTTTAAAGTTAAAATTGCTTTCCATTGCAAATTAATTTTCACTCTATAAGTTTGTTCTTTGAAATAACTTCTGAGACTCCATCTTTAGTAACATAATTTATAATCTACCTGAAAAAAATGCTTTCTGTATTTTACAGTAAGTCTAGAACTTGTATGTTTATTCTAATAAGAAGGAATAAAACTTATAGGTACAATCTAGGACAGTATTATATTGAAATTCAGGTTTAAATCTTTGTTTATTAACTATAGTCTTTATATGAAGTGGACATAAGAGTTAAATTCCCTTTGTAAGAATATTGAGAGATTATTCATCTTATGAAGTACCTCAGTGAAAATAAAGAAGTAGGTTGATTTTTCAAAAAGAAGTGAAATTTTGATATAATATTTTCTAGTATATATTACACCTTATCCTCTGTCTGCTTTGATAACCCCAAATCTAAAAATAAATCATGAAAAATGAGTTACACATCACAATCCTGAACTATGTATTGTGTATATATATATATATATATATATATATTATGCTTTGAAAAATTAGAATTTTTTCCTCATTTTAGCACTTTTTAAACGGATAGATGGTCCTGCCAATTAATCATTTTTGAAGGAGGTTGAAGAGTGCTAAGTAATGATTCCCTTGAAATTCATTTTTGAAAGTTCATAGAGATGAGTGCTATTAAAATGTATTATTCTATGTATGATTTTGCATTAAACCAGAAAAGTGGACATTAATTTGTAGTTTTTTGCATAAGTAACTTATCTACTTATGTCACTTCATTCCCTTAACATAGCGTGATGGTTTGGTCTCAAGTCTGATAAAAAAGGAATACCACTTCCTGAACATCTGACACAAATTTCTAAAAGTTAGAAATCCTATGAAAGCTGGGCGTAGGTGGCTCATGCCTGTCATCCTAGCTACTCAGGAGGCTGAGATCTGAGGATCCCTGCTGAAAGCCTGCCTTGGCAGAAAAGTCTGTGAGAATCTTATCTCCAATAAACACCACTAGAAAACTGGAAGTGGCTCTGTGGCTCAAGTCTTAGAGTCCTCGCCTTAAACTGAAGAGCACAGGGACTGCGCTCTTATAAAAACATTAACTTCCTCATTTCTCCTGTACTAATTAATGGCATTCTAACAGAAGCAGAACATTTGGCTGAATGAACCTAACTTATCTGTGTTCTTAAGCAGTATTAGGTAATCTTTGTCTCCATTTTACTATTTTCCTTCACTGTCCTACAAACACCATTTTGTTTTATATTTGTTGTGCCTAGACAGTAATAATAACATTTCAGTGACTGAAATTTGAACATCACTATGTGTCTATGCACAAAGGCTGCAGTTCTCGAGACATAATTTTTAGTTATAGTTTAAACAGTGATAGAACTGAATTAAAGGTAAATACTACTTTCCCTTTTCTCAAAAAAGCACATAGTTCAGCCCATTTTAGTCAAACAGCCTATAGAAAATCAGTTCAACCCTTTTTAACAAATAGTGACATGGGAGAATTAATACACGTAGATAGTATTGATAATCAAAAAAACCCACAAATGCAAATTACTAATTGTTTTAATGATATTTTGTAAGAACCAAAGTAAAATTAGGCTGAATGATTAGAATCTAGTTCTGTAAATTTAATATTTGCTTGTTTACCCTGAGTATAAAAGTGCTGTCCAAATATTAGTAAATGAATGTCTTTGGCTGTCATAAAATCTATCACTTCTATTTTCAGGGTTGTTTTCCACAATTAGACACAGATTCTATATTTGTACCACAGATAGTGAATCAAAGGTAATCTGTGTCATAAAATGCAATATGCAAACAATTCTAGTTTTATCAGAGGCAAGTTGCCTTCTCTTTTCTGTGTTCCTTGCTCTCGTTTGTAATATGAGAGAACTAGATCAGAAAATCTTTACTTCTGAAACCATACTTTTCCATGCATATCAATCTAATACTGTTTAATTGGGCTAAATAGAGAGATATTTATGTGTTCATGTGTGTGCATATATATGTGTTAAAGGACCCAAAATAAGGGAGTATTGTTTGTTTTCTGATAGGTACATATTTGAAGTCTGAACTGTTCAATTTTATACAGTTAGTAACATAAGCTTAATAAAGTTAATATATATTGTTTGTATACATTATAACAGTTTACCTCTTCTATACCTAAAGCTTTAATGCATATATTAATTCAGCAATGCTTTAAATCTTTTAGATTTAAAAGATTTATTTTTGGAGATCTTTTTATATAGTGTTTAATTCATCTATATGGCAACAGTAGTGCCAACAGTAACACCTGTCATATCATAACACTAGCAAATAGTTATAAAGAACTTCCTAGGCAGTATTGAGTAGAGAATATACAAGATACATTAACTCATTCAATCCACATAACACCCTGTGAATTGGGTTTCTTTTTCATTTTATAGATGAAGAAATTGAGACACAAACAGTGAATTAATTCACCTGTGTTTACACCCATTTTTAAGTGATAGGAAGCATATTTGTTAGTAGTGACTACTGACTGTATCTACTTAACTGTCACATACATAACAAAAAACTTCAGAGCTGAAAATCAAAATCTTCCAACATCTGCTTTATCTTCTTTTTAATCTTATCACAACATCCTCTGTTGTTGTTCTGTATATAAACATGTTTTCTTTCCTTTTCTGTATCCTCAGTTCCTAAGAGACCCCTGTAGAATAATTTCATTATCTCCCTTCTCTTCTCCTTCTTCATTAAGGGTTTGATCATTTCTTATATGAACTAATACATTTCTAATTTGTCAGTGTCAGTGTGCCTTCTTTACATCTGTCTAATGCCATTCTCAGAAACTTCACGTGGCTCCAGGATATTCATTCAATTAAAATTCTCCAACAATGACTCTTAATATTCAAGATATTTCATCAGGAGTTCCTGCTTGTCCTTTCAAGATCTTCCTTCCTGATTATCTCCCAACTTCCTCCTTCTGCAACCTCCCACACTATCTTGTTCCAACCAGTTGTCTTTCCTTGTCTCTTGGTGTTTGACAACTCCAATAACTTCCCTATAGTCATTAAGCTATTCAAAGTGAAATATGGAGAATGTTCTAAGTTTAATCACAGTGTTAAAAGATTGGCCAAAGAAAAATCTATATAAACCTATGGATTTTATTCCTTGAGTATACAGTCTAGTTAATTATACAGATAAGCAAGACTGGTTATAGAAGAACTATGTTATTTTTTTAACAATTTTTTAAAATTTTGTGTTGTTAAGATGTTATACACAGGGGTTACAGTTACATGAGTAAGGCAATGAGTACATTACTTGTCGATCATTGTTACCCCTTCCCTTCCTTGTTGTTGTCCCCCATCCCTTCCCTCTCCACCTCCCATACTCCTAACATTCCCTCCCCCCTCCCTCGCTGCCCAAAGTTGTAGTTGGTTTCCAATAATACTGTCTTGTGGGTCTCTTTGTTGCAATGGGTCATCCTGTGTCCTTATTTCAGCGTTTTGTTATTTCCCTTCCCCTCCCCAAATTAGACAAATTCATATACAAGATGCAGGGTATCAAATTGTGTACAGTGACAGCAGGGAATATGCCATAGGGGAAAGAACATACAAAGGAAACAACAACAACAACAAAATAAAATCACATGTTTCAGTTAAAACAATAACAATACAGACAAACCTCTTGTGTTCATATCTTGGGATTCATTTACCTTAGCATCATCTTATTTGTACATGGTTTGTGAGCTTTTCAGCTCATCTGATAAGATTATCCTATATGTATACTAATTATTGCAAATAAGGGAAAGCATGGGACCTAAATTTCTTTGGGACTGGGTAACTTCACTTAATATGATTTTTTTCCAAGTCTTTCAATTTCCTAAGAAATGGGGCAGTGTTATTCTTTCTGATGGAAACATAGAATCCCATTGTGTATATATGTACCACATTTTCTTGATACGCTCATCTACTAAGGGGCATCTGGGTTGGTTCCATATCTTAGATATGG
The DNA here is from genome assembly GCF_000151885.1 of Dipodomys ordii. NCBI lineage: Eukaryota > Metazoa > Chordata > Mammalia > Rodentia > Heteromyidae > Dipodomys > Dipodomys ordii. The sequence continues at coordinate 12,905,967 of NW_012267220.1, forward strand.
TTGTGCTGGTAGCTTTAGTATGGTCTTGTTGTGATCATTTGGGTAAATGCCCAGAAGTGGGCTTGCTAGGTCATAGGGGAGCTCTAAGTGAAGTCTTTTGAGGAAACTCCATAGTGCTTTCTAGATTGGCAGAACAAGTTTACACTCCCACCAACAATGCAGGATGGTTCCTTTTGGCTACATCCTCTCCAACATCTGTCATTATTAGATTTTTTTTATTATAGCCATTCTAAGTTGACCATTTCTTTTTTTATGTTTTTTATTGTAATAATAGTGTACAGAGAGGTTACAGTTACATGAGTAAGGTAATGTGTACATTTCCTATCAAGTATTGTTACCTCCTCCTTTGTTTTTCCCCTACCATCCCTTCCCACCCCACCTCCCCAACACCTCCCCCCACAAGTTGTAAAGTTTGTTTTCTTCATAGTGTCTTGTACGTCTCAGTGTTACAATGGGTCATCCTGCATGTTTCAACATTTTGTTATTTTCCTTCCCCTCCCCAAATTAGAAAAATGTATATACAAGATGCAGGGCACTGAGCATTTCTTCATGTGTCTACTGGCCATTCTTATTTCCTTTGCAGAGAAGTCTCTTTTTAAGTCTTTAGCCCACTTACTAATGGGGTGGTTGTTTCTTTAAGGATTTGATTTTGGGTGACTTAATTTTTTTTGAGTTCTAAGTATATTTTGGTTATGAGGCCCTTGTCTGTTGTAGAGCTAGTGAAGATCTTCTCCCAATCCGTGTGCTTTCTATTGATCTTGCTAGCTATGTCCTTTGCCATGCAGAAGCTCTGCAGTTTCATGCAATCCCATTTGTCCAATCTTTCTTTGATTTGTTGAGTTTCTGGGTCTCTATTAAGAAAATTTCAGCCTCTGCCAATGATCCCAAGCATTTCTTCTATTCCTTCCAGTAATATTTTCAGGGTGTCTGCTTTGACTTTGAAATCTTTGATCCATTTGGAGTTGATTCTGGTGCAGAGTGATATATAAGGATCTAATGTTGGTTTTCTACAGATGTTTAACCAGTTTTTCCAAGACCATTTACTGAAGAGACTATCTTCCTTCTATTCTATTTTTTTGGCACCCTTATCAAAGCTTATATGGCTATAGGTCTGTGGGTTCATTTTAGTTCTGCTCTATTGGTCTTCAGGTCTATTCTTGTGCCAGTACCAAGCTGTTTTGATGACTATGGCTTTGTAGTAGAGTTTGAAGTCTGGTATTGTTATTCCTGTAGCACTGTTCTTTCTGTTAAGGATTATTTTTGCTATTTTGTTGTTTCATATGAATTTTTGGATTGCTTCTTCTATTTCATTGAAGAATGATGTTGGGATATTGATGAGTATTGCATTGAATTTGTAGATAGCCTTTGGCTGTATTGCCATTTTCACCATGTTAATCCTTCCTATTCAGGAACATGGGAGGTTTTTCCACTTCCTTAGTTCTGCTTTGATTTCCTTTTTCAGGTTTTTAATGTTTTCATCATAGAGGTCCTTCACTTATTTATTTTTTATTCCTAGATTTAGAGGAGAAATTGGAGACTTCTAGAAGTAAGTTAAACCTTGGTTACAAATAAAAGATAAGTAGAATCCATAAAAAAAAACAAACATGAGAAAACAGTGTCCCGTCTTAGGGAAAATGACTACAAAATTCTGGAGGGTCTCAGTATTTCAGAGAAAAGATGTTTACACAAGTAAAAAATCCTTAGGAAAACAATATTCCTCACTTCCATGTTTAGTGAGATTCTAAAGCACCCCCTTTATTTCTCTCCTTCATGTAAAGTATCATTGAGTGTGCAATTGCTTATATTTACATGGAAGTTTTTTGAGGGTCAGGTCCTGTGCCAACACTTAATATATACTAAAGAAAGAAATACAGAGATATATTATATAATACACTGAAATCTTAGCAATGCTGTATGGGGGAAAGTCTCTCTGTGTAAAAATAATGCAGAAGAAGATAAAATTAGAGTAAAGTGCATGGAAGGCTGCAGTAGATCCTGTGTATGTGACCATGTGTGCACATAAAATAAAATCAAGAGAAGGTCAGCAATGAAAAACAAAGGTTTCTTAGCAAAGTGGAGGTCTTTGACAGATTTCTCAATGAAAAATATGTACAGAAAGAAAGCATGAAGCCAATATTCTAGGCACAAAAGCAGGGTGGGGAAAGAAAAAGCAAACAAAAAAATAACTCCCATAAAATGTTGTTCATCTAGTTTACTTGAACCACTTCCTGTTTGCTTTAGGATATAAAATGTCTCCAGTGAACAGAGAGGGGCTACCGGCACTATCAGCATTTGCCACTGCCAGAGCAAATGATTAGAAAATGGCAAGCATAAACACTAAGTCTAGTGAACAGCTATTGAATATACTTAGCAATCATAGGGAGCTGTAAAACAAAACAAAAAAAAGAAGTTGAACCCTCAGCGAAATCTCAGCAGATCCAAGGGGCTGAAAAAGCAGAGACTACAAGAAATCAATGTGGAGAGCAAAAAAAAAAGTCTCAGGTTTTCAGGTATGGCACTATGTTTTATTTTATAAACAATCAAGGTAACTATGTGACTTTTGAAAACTACTCAGTAGTTCCATTTTTGTCATGTTTGATCATTTCTTCTTAAAATTCCTTATACATGCATTACTTTGTTTCTTCAAAATGTACATATGTCTGTAGATATATTCATGAAGCAATATTCTAGGCCCAAAAGAAGGGTAAAGAAAGAAAAGGTAAACAAACAAAAATCTCCAAAAACATTGTTCACGTAGTCTACCTGAAGCACTTCTTGTTGGCTTCTATGTCACATGAATTAAAATTATTTTAAAAAATAGATTTTACACACTGTTGTTTTAGAAAAACAGACTCTTGGGATGAAATAAAATTATTTGCTGCCTTGGATCGAGTCTGATACTTGCCACTGTATTAAAATATCAGTCTGTTACTTTTCCATGTATACTTTGAAAAGCTCCTTGAAAACAAAAGACATAGTTTAGAGTGCCACACATTTGTTAACACTGATTTATAGTGAAAGTACAAGAAAGATGCACATGCCAAACAAATTCATTAAGACCAGTGTGATTACAGTAAATTTCAAATGAATTAATAATAATGGGACTTCTAAGGGTTACCATTATTTTCACAGTATGTGACTCTTTTAATACTTATGAGGCCTGAGGATAAATGACACTCACATATTACCCTTGTAAATAAATTGTATCTGGATGATCACAGGTTGATCTGGTAAGCTGTAGACAGTAAAACTTGCTAGCCCTCTTAACACAGGCAAATAACTATTGTTTGTAGGTGTCATTGAAGAGTGATTAAATATTTTAGATTCCAACTATAAATGGCATTTATAGTAGGACTTCTATACTTCGAGGGAGTGTTGTAGTCTTTAGACATACTTTTCCATAACCAGTATTTTGAATGATGTATTTAAATTGTGAGAGACTTTTTTCTAGGAGCTCATATTCTTTACTTGAGAATAGACAGTATAATAAGTAGACAGATAATAAGTATAAAGATGCATATTTATACCCATTCAATCTTTATTTTAATATATAAGCATATACATATGTCAACATATACATATTATTGTTTCATTTTCTAAAAAAATTATTGTAAAGTCATGAACAGGGGGATTGCAGTTATATAAATAAGATATTGTGTACATTTCTTTTTAAACACTGTTACCCTCTCCCTCATTTTTTCTGCTTACCACTCCCCACTCCTCTACCCCTCAAATTGTAAAGTTCATTTCTAACATAGTATCCAGTGAGTATCATTGTTACATTAGCTCATCCTTTGTGACTTAGTTACTTGACTGTGAAAGAACTTACATCTTTGATAACTGCTCTCTTGTTGGCAAAATTATAATGAAACGTTCTTTCCCACTTTTTATCATCTTTGAAACACTCTGGCCACTAGCATGTATATAACATTGTCATATGTCTCTTTTGTCCATTCCTAACAGTGTGTTCTTAGCACATCAGTGATATTTGACTGAATATAGAGGGATGGATAAAGAAGAAAGGTTTAAAATAAACCTAAGTTGTTTGTAAATATACCAATGTATCATCTATGGATCTTATTTAATACTTAAGCAAATTAATCATGAGGCTCAGACCTTCAAGTATTGAAGATTTTTAAATTAGGTTTTTTATTGTGAAAATACTGTACAGAGGGGTTAGAGTTACATGACCAAGGTAATGAATACATTTCTTATCCAGCATTGTTGCCTCCTCCTTTGTTTTTCCCTACCATCCCTTCCCTCCCACCTCCTCAGCTACCCACCCCACCTAAATTCTAACGTTTGTTTTTAGACATAGTATCTTGTACATTTCATTGTTACAATGGGTTGGTCTGTATCCCTATTTAAACAATTTGTTTTTTTTCCTTCCCCTCCCCAATTTTTTTTAATTCAGGGAGAGCTTTCAGAGAAGACACTGAGAGGTCAGAGAACTACCACCTCCTTTTATACTAAAGCAATAGTGATTCATGTTCTTTAGACTTCAACAATCAGCAGCAGATATGTGTGTTTATTTTAATGATCAAATTTAACCTATCACTCCCACTTTTTACACTTTCATATAGCTTATTACTAGCCAAGAAAAAAAACACAAGTAGGAACTTCACCATCTCAAAACTAGATGATGTACACACCCAACATCATTTATAATCATTTTTTATTAAGGGGAATATTTTGAGTTTCACACGGCCAACTCACAATCCTTCTTTTGAAATACAGCAATACAAAAATGGATATTGTGGTCCTTGTTCAAAATTTTAATCAGTGTCTCAAATATCATAGGGAGTAGGCTGCTCAATTTCCAGAGAATATAAAACTGTGACAAATAATTGATAAGATGGCAGGATCTAGATGCGAAAAATCCACTCAGGCTTAAATGAAAGGGTACCCTCCAATAAAGAAAAGTTATAGTTCTCAACCCACATTTGCACTTTAAAAAAAAAGGTAAGTAAGCTAGGCATGGGGAATCACTCCTGTAATCCTTCTACTCAGAAGTGTAGATTTAGAGAATCACAGCTCAAGGCTAACCTGGGCAAAACTTCATCAAGGCTGCCACTTCAACAAACAGTTCAGGCCTGGTGATACTCCTCTTTGATCTTAGATATGCTGGAGACTGCGAGTAGGTGTATTGTAACCTAAGATTGGTCTCAGGACAAAATCATGAGCCGCTATCTGAAAAATAACTGAACATCCATTTTACTTGATTATAAACTTAGTAATAGGCAACTGCACGATAAATTCAAAAGTACTAGTATGATTGGAGATCACACTGACAGAAACATGTCCTGCCTGGGCAGATCTAGCAGGAAGGCCTGGATGTGTTTTTCATCTTGCCTTGAGCAAGCATCTACTCAACTTGCTGCTTCTAAGCAAAAGCAGTGATATGCATACAGGGCTCATAAAAGCCATGCAAGAGAATTTGCTTAAGATAATAAAATTCAGTGGGAAAATTGTCAAATAATTGCAGGGATGTCATGTAGAAAATTGTAGTCTGTGGTACTCAGAAAAAATAGAGTCACATCTAATGGTAAATATACAAAGTTTTGGCTGAAAATAGATTGACTATATCATGAGTAGGCAAACTCACCACTGCTGATAGTGTTGAAGCAGATGTTTAAATTACTACCCTATCAGAGCGAGGAAGGCAGGAGATATTATCTAGTATTAACTAGTAAGCACTAATTAGTAAAGCAATAACTAGAAGGGTGGGTTGAGAGTGCTTTCTTGTTCTGTTTTTTTTTCACTGTGACTCACAAGAAGAAAGAAATTTTGCATGATGAGTATTCACACTCAGACATATAGATACATGAAATATAAAGGTTAGAAAATAATACTTAAGATCACTCAGCTGCTCTATTTTAGTCCAGTTTAATGGATTTGGGTTTCAAATACTGTTATGCTTGTCTAGATTATTTTCATATCCCAAAGTTGAGATGCTTCACGGAATGACCACTTCCAAAATCAGGACACTTAACACTCTAGTCAAAATACTGGCAATGTATCACTTGGTGAACAACAAGTCCTCTCAAGGTGACTGGAAATCATAAGCAACTGGAGACCAATGGTATGAAGTCCCTGGGGTTCCTCTCACTAGTTTGATTTCATTTCACATTTAGAACTATAAACATAGATACGATAAATCAGGATACTTTATGTTAACATTTACATATCATATTTCCAGTCAGCGTTCAACAGTATAGCCTGGCTGCTAAGAAAAAGACATGCCACAGAGGTTCTCAGCAACTTCTTGATAATTCTGAGAATTAACTATTATCATTAACAAGGGGACTATGGCTCTGGTGGATTTAAAGGGGTACAATGGGTAGAAATAACTGACCCTTACTTTTGTAACATGTTGGCTTTTCATACTAGAATGAGGGCTTGAGGAGAGAATTAAAAATCTACCTATGTATAGGAATACATCAAGTATGAACTGGATATTCACACGTTTATTCCACTATTCACACTTCCTTAGAAGAATAGTTTGGCAGAAGGATAAGCCCAGAAATGCAACCAGAACTTGGTGAATTATTACAAGAGTATTACTAATAAAAATATAGACTTGTGTGAGTCTCTCAAAGGCCTCATATTTCTACTCTTGAGTTGTAGAATATGTAACTTCTTAGATGGGATGGTTTTCCAGGAAAGAAAGAGGTAAAGAAAAGTGTTGGAAATTATGTACTGTAGAGACATTACAACATTATAAGAATTGAACATACTTTCCCAAATGCTTACTATGTTTGCTGGTACTGATTTTAAATTGTGTCCCTTGTAATGGGCCATTTTTCACTGAAAGTTTTGAAGAAACCAAACCCATTCTTTAAAAAAAAAGTTTTTTGGTTTTTTGTTGTTGTTTTTACACTCTCTGAGGCAGATACTTCTTTAAAAAAAATCAAACTCCCTCCCAAGTCACCTTGTGGATTGTGGCTATGGTTGAAAAGACTGAATCTAGACAGGTTGCTCTCCCTGACTCATCAATCAGATGTTCATACACTTGAGATGTTTACACTCTATAAATTTCAGTTGCTTCCATTTTGAAAATCAAATGTCTATGGTATATTGCTGAGAAATATAGGTAGAAAGGAGACATAAAGCAGTCATTCTCTCTGGTTTACTTAGTATAATCAAATTTTCTCTCCACAAGAGCATACGCGCGTGTTTCCATCTTCCATTTGTTCCCATTTGTATTTATGTTTATGGATAGTGGTAGACAGTGCCTCTACTCAGAAATGCATTTTCTGTTCTTCTAGCAAAGCTTAGACTGAATTGCTCTGGGAACCTCTTTCATCACCGCTGGGTCTTCTTTCCAGCTCATCCCACCCTGGTGGGGTCTGACCTTTCCTTACGCTTTAAGGATAGATTTATTTTTCAGAGACAAACGTAAATGTCTAGGGCTAACCTGACAATTTGATAACAGGAGCTTACTGGCTCACCTTTTGACACACCCATGTCTCTTGTTCATACTTTTTTTTAAAAAACCTGGAAGCCTGGCAGCTAATGACCTGAGTGTCCACCTGCGCACACCTGGCTTCCTGCCCACATCACAGAACCACCAGCTGCCCTCCCTGGGCCAATCAAAGAAAAGAAATTACCACAGCAGTAAACGACTTGGGGACTTGGCTGCAAGTGGCAACTTAAAGGGTTGGCACCAAGTTTTAGCCTTGCTGGTAGTGGCAGGTGGTAAGAGGAGGCAGCTGTTTCAGACCTCCATCCAAAATGACTTTAGGACTCAAAGGCAGTAGGATCTGAGACAGGTCCCAACCACTTGAATGTAGAATTTGTCACCCTACTTCCAAACCTCAAAGATCATACAGGAACCACTCATCCTGTGTCTGCACAGTTATGAAAAGTTGATACCATGGAGTCTGAGGACATAAATATCGGTTCCAGGGTTTCCAGCTGGAATCCAATGGAGAAGAGGAAGAAACTAAGAACAGTGGTAAGTCTACCTGCAGAATGAGTCCACAAAACAGTCTTTACTCTGCTTCTTTGAAGGGTTCGGCATCCACAAATTCAACCAATCACAGTTGGGAACTATTTCAAAAACATTGCACCCATATTAAACTTGCTCAGACTTCTTGCCTTTATTCCTAAACAGCATAGTAGAACAAGTTTTCATGTAGCATTGAAGTATATGAAAGGCTTGGCATAACTTATATGTCTATACTACAGTGTATTCTATAAAAGGAACTCGACCTCTGTGGATTTTTGACATCCTAAAGAGAAGGAAGGTATTGGAACCAACCTTCTGTAGAAACCAGGAGACAGTAAATTTATAAGCACCCAAAATAACAGGCCCAGAATATACTCCAGAACACTGGAGTATATTCACAGCATGTCAAGACATCATTAATTCTGAGTTAATATTCTGGGAACTTAGTTTGAAGCAAAACATCATTTTTTAGCTAGAAAACAGGCTTTTGAGGTTAGTGAGACTCTTCTGTACTATATTATAGAGGAGGGAACATGTCATTAAGTGCATATATTGTATATATATGCATTTATATATTCTGTATATACACACACATATATATGTATACTTTTGTAGAATGTCCAACATCAAAATGAGCATTAATGTAGAACGTGGACACTAGGTGATATTAGATTATCATGTCTACATGTCAATGTTGTGTAGTCTAATCTTACAAATGTAAGACATGAGTGCAGAATGGGAGGCTATGGATAATAGATAGCCTAGATGGCTATTCAGGAATTCTGCATTTTTCACTCAATTTATTTTTTCTTTTAAAACTAGTCTTAACAGTATGAGTCAAGCGGAAAAGGTCAGATAAGGTGATGTTAGGAAAATGAACCCTTAAATATTTATTTTAATGTTTTTTCTTTCATGCATGTGTTTCTAACACATTTATAAGATTATTTCTTTGTTGCTTTGTATGTCCCTCCCCCACAGTATAACCCCTGCTTTCACTATATTTGATGTCAGTATAACTTGTGGGGGAGATGGGGGAAAACCAGTTGTTTAAGGATACAGGTGGACCTGTTGCAACAATGAGAAGTAAAAGTTGTCATGTCCAAAACGAGCTTTACAACGTCGGTGGAGAAGGATTGGGATTTGGGGGGGAGGGGGGAGGCTGGGAAGGGATGTGAAGGGTAAACAAAGGAGGAGGCTGCAATGCTTGGTAAGAAATGTATGCATTATCCTGCCCATGTAATTGTAACCCCTCTGTACAGTATGTTCACAAATAAAATAAAAGTAAATTAAAAAAAAACTAGTCTTAACAAATGAAGTCTTTCACAGAAGGGCCAAAGAAACACTGAGTATCTAGTCATGGAGAAAGGAAGTGGACTGAACTCTGTATGGGTTCTAACTCAGGCAGGTAGTCCTTCTTTAATAGAAGGACTGGGAGTTAAATGAGAAACATCAAGAGAACTAGAGAATTTGTTATACAGATTTTCCACAATAAAAAAGATAATAGATGATGTATCTCATCATCAAGAAGAGCATACCCCATGGCCACAGTGAACAGTGTGGTTCTTACCTCTTAGGTGGCTGAGACTGGGTGTCATTGATTGCTGAAGACTGGTCTAGAGCTCACCTGAGCCAGGTGTAAGGCAGTGGGAATCAAGAGTGTGGTTGCATCCATCTCTGCTGTGCACAAACATGGTGGGAAAAAAAGTCATGTCACATAGAACAAGTGGACAACCACCCAGTGGGGTGCAGACAATAAAGGGTATTCTTAGAGGAAGCAGAGCTCTAGCATCTTAGCTCTTCACAAAATAGTATCAGCATTGGCCACCATTATTAGAGATCATGAGATGTTAGGCCACTCTTTAGAAGTTGGGCATACACTGGCCATCATCAATTACAACTTCCCTTCTCTGACCTTCAGTGTCATCTTGAAGAAGCTAAGATGCTTTGGAAACTCTAACAGAAATTAAAAGTATCATTGCTATAATAAAATATATTGTGACTGGTATGCAAAATGTCCTTCTACTTTTTTTTCCCATTTTTGATTGGTCGACTGCAAACGCAAAGGACTTAAAATTACCTTCAGAATGACAGAAAAGATTAAAGGGGTCAGACCTCTCTTTAGAAAAAGATCAAGTGGGAAGCATGGATCAGGGCTTTTCCTCTCTCTCTTCCTACGCAGAAGCAGGGAAGAGATTGTGGCCGACTCATTATCTACAGCTTCACAGGAAAACCCAGAAAATGTTCTTCAAATAATCGATCCAGAAGAATGGAGATAGACACTTCCACCCACCCTTGAGTGGTTCTCCAGTTGAACTTTCAGTGCTGAAATCCGTCCTGCCTTCTCTCTAGGAAGCAGTAACTAGAGTCACTGGATGGCTGCTACCCTGTCAGGCGATGGGGGTCGGGAGTGTGGGGCTTCTTGGAAAGTCGCCCCTCCTGGGTTGGAAATGTCTTCCAGTCATGGAGTGTGCTGTTTATTTCCTATTCTTTTCGCAATGCCCACAGCATTTCCACTTTTCCTGCTGTTTAATCCACGGTTTTAGTGACAAAAACAGGCTCTGCTTTGGCGCTCTGCCTTAATCATCTTTTAGGGCATTTGGTTCACTTGGTTTACACTTGAATAGCACTCAGGTGGCAGGGGCTGTTAACCAGACATTTTCACCTTGTGTCCTTGTGGTCCTCCTGGGTGAAGTGTAATGAATATGAGGCAGGAATTCTGGATGAAAGCAGCCCCTGAATTGGAAACACCCAACTTTCAGATGACCGCCCCCTACCTCACATACACACATAGACATAGTTCTACACCTGTTCCCGACTCATAAATGTTCCTGAGGCGAAACTATGGTGGCGTTGTGTCCCTGCTCTTATCTTTTCTGTGTTCTGCATCTTCCTTCTGTTTCTCTAACTCCTGAGAACAGTCACCTCCCACCAGAGTTAGGGGCCACGCCAAAAGAAAATAGGCAATATTGTGCATTGCATTGCTTTCCTAGATGAAATCCACTGTTCCTTCTCCTTTTGACTTGTCCCACTTTCTATTTTCCTCTCCTCGGCCTCATCCTCATTTTCATCTTCTTCCTCCCCTCTAACTAAATGGCCTCTCATTATCAAGACACAGAAATCAGGGTAACCTTATAGGATGCTAGTTGAGCTATAATCAATGCAATGAGTTAAAATAGACTTTCTAGGAGAATTATGAACTAAACCAGCTTGTCTAAGGGAAATAAAGTTTAATTCCCAAACAGTCCTCTTACATGTTAAGATGCTACCCCACCCAGTTGAATACTGCTCATGGAGCCCTGTGTAAATCTTGAAACACTGTCTCTTGAAGAAATCCAGATAATCCTAGAAGTATGCTAAAGTATCAAGCTGTTGTCTATTTTGCTAAATCATATTAATCCCTAATAACATCATAAATTTGTGTACTTAGCCCTGCCAGCCTGAGTGATAACATGCAATTGATCTTCATCTGACAGAGCCTGAAACACTGGCTCAAGACAACACAGTGATTCAACTCTGGAGAAAGCATTTGGGGTTAAACATGCCAGGTGTGGGCCAGGCAGATGGCATAGCAGCGGTGCCTTGTGTTGTCATGCACATAATCTGATTTCTGAAATGACCTCGAGACACCAATTTGCTCTGCTCAATATCAGGTGTGCGGTGAGGAGCCCAATCTCTGGGGAAGCCTACGCCACTTTTCAGCACTTCTCATCTGTGGGCTAATGGACAGCACTCTCATTGCAAATGGCACTGTTTGCTCTTCCAACAGGAAGAAATTGTTGAAACGCTGGTGGCTTTAGCAGGCAGCAGGTGTGGCCGGGCATCCAGAGTAGATAATTGAAAAGATGTTTCTTTTTTTTTTTTCCAGTTGTAACTTTGGCACCCAATGGTAAATAGTATGCCATTCAGGGTCCCTCCAAATGTACAAGAACTGAATATAATTTTTTGTTTGAACAACTATTGATATGCATTTCTATTTCCTTTCTTTTTCAGAAGATGGTTATTTTCCATGTGAGGTATTTGAAAAACATAATTTTAATGATAGATCACCAGATTTTTCCATCTTCAGTGAATAATAGTAATAATGACACCTTTGTATTTATTTCTAGTGGCCTTTCTGTAACATCTAACTTACTTTGTGTAGAAAATCAAAACCAGAGGCATAAGCTGTCTCTATGTAATGATACAAAAACAAAGGATTTTGCAAAGTACTAGAAATTCAATTAGGAGACTACAAACTTTTCCTACTTGCTTCTACTATGAATCTATATTGTACTTACAAATGTCAGATATTGTGAGTCTTAGCTACTATCTGCTTCTTACATCCTAAAACTAACAAATGAGGGTACCTCATTTATCTGTCTCAACTTATGAGACATTAAAATCATATACTTTTATCAGTTGTCAAGTACTTATTTAACAAGTCAAGTAATTATTTCCAGTCCTGGGAACAGACTTATTACTAGATTGATAAAGCTTTTTTACTTTTAACCAATTGGGTTGATAATATGAAGCCAATAGTTTATCATCAGCAAAAACTTTAATAGTACGAGATCTTAAGATATAGGAAAGTAAAAGCAAACATGTTATGTAAATAATGCAATAACAGGAATAGCTCTAAGTAAGTGTCTTAAGAGAGGACAATATTTCTATGTTTTATTTATCACAATATCATCATTGTTCCCTAGAAAAGTTAAAAAATATTTAATATTTCACATTTTTGCTTGTTGATTTGTCAAATGAGATCCTGCTCTGCTTACATCAGGGTTGGAATGATACTCATCTTTTAACTACTGTATTGGGAAATTGACACTTGGATTTAGTCAGAGAGAAAGATGAGGATGACAAAAAAAAGCCAGGGAAAATTACTATCTGCAGATAACCTGAGGAAACAGGTATTTATTATGGAAAAAGTCAGGGGTTAGGAAGATGCTTTAGGAAAACCATCACAAGGGAGATTGTAATTTCAGAATATAGCTCTGAAAGACAGATTTATGAAAGATTGGATATGGGAAAGACTTTGACCATCTTTAATTCAATGAAAGAATGAAGGTATCAATTCTTCCAGCTATCATGATCATTTTTGCCAGAATTCCTGAAAGAGCAATAGACCACAGAGGGCAAAATCAAAGTCATTCACATCACAGTTCCATTCCAAAGTCTAAATTCTTCTTACATAAATCTCAGCAAATATTTAGATAGCCACTTCTGATTCTGTGACTTCTATTCTAGCTTCTGATTTTTCCAGTAGCCCTTTGCTCTCTAACTTTCTGCCCCTGTACTTGATTCTACAACTGACTTCACCAATTTATCCACGTCGCATAGATGTATTTATTTTCACAGGGCTAAAGTTAAAAGGAAAAAAAATCTCACATCAACATATCTCCAAAAGCATTCAAGATGAGAATTTTCCCTTTGGAAAAAAAAATACAAACTACTAAACATGCCTTAAACAGTAGACAGACAAGTCACAAGTGTGTCATCAAAAATTGCATCACGGCAGCCAATGGCACACTATTAAATGCATCTAAATTCCCTGCATTCCTCTTCAGAATCTGTTTACAAAATGATTCCTAAACACAGATGGAGCCGTTTTTTTTTCTTTCTGCCTGCACATATTAATTTGTGTTTTTATTTATGCACTTCAGATCTCTATAGCATTTGTCCCTTAGTGTGACACCAAGTCATTTTTTATACATGTTCTGTGAGAAAAAAAAAAAAGGTGGCCCTTGCCCTGCAGTCAACCTCCCAAATCCTAGACACACACGCATGCATTTTTTATTGTTCTCACATGTTGCTCAACAGCCTGCATGATTATTGCTTCACAGCACAGCAGATGGGTTCTTGCATAGCGGTGAAACAGATGAGATGTTCAAATCGATTGTTTTATCAACAATCAGTTGCAGATAAAAATCATTTTAATGAGAGAAATTAATGGTGTTTGCAAACATGCTGTTAATTAAAGAACATTGCTTAGGCGTTGTTTTTTTTTTTCACCTCTTTTTTTTTTCTGCACACAAATTTTTGTTACCCATGACATCTTTCATTATTGACTCATGCCCCAAAGAAAAGGCGATTAAAATCTGCTTTTGTTTGATGTAGCTTTTATTGAAGAAAGAAATAGATCTTTCTGAAGCTTCCTGGTGAGATGAAAGTCTAATTATCTCCACAAATGAAAGGAAAAGCTTTAATTAGGCCTGTGCTGAATCTGCGCACTGTGAATTTGTGCATTGTGATGGATGGAACCCGCATCTCCTCCGTGACTGCCGGAGAAATAATGAAGGAAGAGGAGAGCTAGCCCGCTCCCAAGATTCAGCTGGCAGAGTGGAATTGGAGGCACACCTGGGTTGTGAGCAAGTGCCCAGAGCAGCTGCCACAGGCCATGTTTCAGTGCTGTGCATTCGGCTGTTTTACAGCCTCCCTCTGAGCTTTGATCTCTTTTCAGACAGCAGGGGTCCTAACAAATCAAGCTTTTCATGTTTCACTCAGTTTCACTCTCTTTTACTTCACCATTCACACTCAAACTCCAAAGAGGATGGATAAAATATTGTCTTTTTCTGAAGCAATTAATGATCGGCAGCTGACGGGATTGAAGTGGGTATTATGCCTTACAAGCAGTATTTTAAGGGTGACCATAGGGACGATGCTAGGGGAAGAAACGAATTCTTTATTTAACTTTGTAGTTGTTTACCTCACTGTTTATGACTTTTACTAATCACTGGCACATATGGCTTACTATGTAGGTATGCTATTGGAAATGTACTGACGTGTCCACCCAGGTAGGAAAGGGCACATTACAGATTAATCTGCTAATTGTCACAAGACAAAAGCTCAAAAAGACCAAATAAGGCTGGATGCCTTATTTTGTTCCACATTTCCCCTTGTGGTAGGTAATGTTGTCTATTTTCATGCTATTCCACTGATGTTAGGAAGGTCAGCTGTGACTTGCTCTCTCTTGGCTGGCTGTTAATCTGTCCTTTTCAGTGAATCCAAAAGCACTTTGGACATCAAGAGTGATGATGGGGCTTTTTTCAAATACTTTTGGGGGGCCAGGATTAAAAAAAGCAGTGAGGAAGGGGGAAATGGAGCAGCAGGCACAGGCGATTCGACCTCCCCCACCTGCCGCCCGCCCTTCTGTGCTGAAAAATTCCCTCTTATGAAAGAATGATGGATTTATTTCCAAGGAAAATAAATAAATATATCACCAACCCAAAAGCAAGAGAGAAAAGGAATTGTATGTGGGACATGACTTTCCCTTACTTCAAGGGGATGGAATGAAGGGTAAAACTTGTGATCCAAGAAAACTTACCTTTAGTCAACACTTCTCTGTTTTATAAAGAGCAGTATGGTCATTTGTGAATGGAAAATGAGTTTGAATTCTCCATGACAATTACCAAAGTAGAATATGCCTTGGTTTGGAGAGTGGAAAGTGGAAATGGAAATATGTATTGATTGGATAGAGTATGCAACTTGGCTAAATTTTAATAAGGCATTGTTAGATCTCTTTGTATTTCTTGGGACCTCCCTCCAACCCTGGTTACTCCATGTCCCCTGTGAGAAATCTTTACAATACCATGTTTAGTCCTAGGGCAGACCACTGCCGTTTATAGATTTCACCCACAGCCTTGACCTTCTTGCAGGTGCTTGGCACCCAGCAGGCAGGCGTGATGAAAGTAACAATAAGGATCGGAATGGACGGAATAGAAGTTGACAGCTGCCTCACTCTGACTTTCATACTGCAATGATGTCCGTTATGAGCGACACAATGCATAGGGAAGTAGGGTCTCCCCGAGGTGCCACTGGTGAGGGAGATCTAGAGAAAGTTGACACAAATTAGGGCAGAGTGGATGAAACTCAACAGTTCATTCAGCAGCGCATGCGGCCTCAGCTGGCATTCCCCCTCTCAAGTCAGACGTGTGCAGGAAAGTGTGGAAACTTTGGAAAGCTATAATTTATTTCGGCGGAGTAGAGCAGCGCAGTTAGATAGTAAAATAAAATGAAAACGGAATGCCAGAGAACAGATGCCAGCAAACCCCCTAATTAAATGCTCACTTTCCTCCTTTCAAGCTCTATCTGCGTCAACATTCAATTTCACTCTGTAGAGCTCAGCCCCTGCTCCTCCAAGTGTGAGTTCAATTGTGTGTGTGTGTGTGTGTGTCAATGCACACACACACACACACACACGTGCACGCGGGTATAATGCTTATTTCCTAGTGTGGAAAGGGTGGCATGGTGACCTCTTGAAGCTCAGGAGACACTGAAAAATTGGATCTCACTTTGCAATGTTGACTTTCACAGCAGAAAAGTATTTTTCAATTGACTTTATTCCTCTTTCTTAAATAATTGACATAGTATTAGACCATTTAAAGCCAAAGTCTAGAGACTTCAAACAAGTAGGAAAAATAATCTGAGGTCAAACAAATAAAATATTAAAACTGAAGGCTTTGGAAATTCCCCTCAGAGCATGTCTAACTTTTTGCTCTGTTCATGTTGACTTCTCCAAAAGAGTCAAATAAAAACGTTGTTGCAATAGTCATCTGAAAGTGAACACTTTTACTTAACAAAAAAAGAACATGCATTAGAGATACTTAAAGTTATTCCATAAAAATAATTATTTATTACATTAAAAATATTTCACAGCAACAACCAAAAATATTAGAAAGAAGTGCTCTAAAAGAGGTGCTATAAGAAAAAAAAATGTGAGAGAAAAAAACTCCTTCTGAGGGTTTGGTGTTGAAGGAGCATTTAACAAAAGAGGAAGAAGTTTCTGGAAAGTATTGTAATATATTTGGGACCACTGTGTACACAGAAGTTGTATCCAGAACTGAAATATGCAATGCTCACACTTCAAGTCAACTTTTGTCCTCCAGTGTGTCAAGGACTAGATTCAAGCTAAGAAATAAATAATCAGGGTGGGGGCTGGTGGTCCACTCTAATGATCCTAGCTATTCAGAAGGCTGAGTTCTGACAATTGCAGTTCAAAGTTGGTCCAGAAAAGTCTCTGAGACTTTTATCTCCAACTAATCATTAAAAAAATATCCAGACATGGGGCTGTGTCTCAAGTGGGTGAGCACTAGGCTTGAGTTCAAGTCCCAGGTCTTGTAGGGAAGAGAAGGGGAAAGGGAAAGAAAGGGAAATAAGTGGGAAGGGAAAGAATGGGAAGGAAAGGGAAGGAAGGAAGAGGCATAATTAGAAAAACATAATTATTTTTATAGAGTGAACAAAATAAAACCATTGAAGAAAATATAGCCAGTCCTTTGTATCGATGGGTTCCATATCTTTAGATTTAACCAAACTTGGATTAAACTTATTCAGAAGAAAATATATCTCTACTAAAGATTCTTCTGTAAGGCTCTTTTACTTGTCATTATTCCCTAAGTAGTACTGAGTAACCACTACTCACACAGTACTCATAGTGTTAGGTTCGATAAGTAATCTACAAGTGACTTCCCAAGTTTAGAATATGTGTAGTTGATACGCATATTTATAGAAAATATTTAAAGATCCACAGGTTTTGGTGTTTGCAGGAAATCTTGGAACTAATTCCCCTAGATTCTGAAATAAAGTTCCTCATTCCTCATCCTAGGATGTGTGTGTGTGTGTGTGTGTGTGTGTGTGTGTGTGTGTGTGTGTTGCTGTCTCTGTCTCTATGATTCTGTCTTTGTCTCTTGCTCCCTCCCTCCCTCCTTATCTCTCCAACAGGATCTCACTGCATAGTCCAGCTGGTCTTGAAGTTCAGATTCCCCTCCTTCCTCCCAAATGCTAGAATTAAAGGCATGGCAAAAGAGCATCCCTTACTGGGAAGCAATGTTCATAGACAGGGCATTCAGTCCTATGACACCAACTTGTCTTCTATCACAAAAGAACTATACAAGCAACCTTTTTATTTCTATCAGCAATCCTCACTGAAATTTCAAAGTCTCATAGTATCTGCCATGGTGAGGCATTTTGGAATCTCATTTTCTCACATGAGGGAATTTGCCTAGTGGATACCAGCTTGGGCCAGCAGAAGCTGTGTCTCAGAAGGCCCTTTGAATCTCTCCCCTTGTTTCTTAGCCCTGGAGAAAGGATAACAGGAGTATGAACATGCAGAAATGATGCCTTCCCACTCCTCCTTGGAGCCCTCCTAAAGTTAACATGCTCCTCTTTAGAAATAGAAAATTTCCTTTCTTATAATTCATAAATTAAATGAACCTTACTTTTAATGATGTGACTTAAAAAGTTGATACTGTTGGAATCTGTATATATATATGCAAATATATGTGTGAGTGTTTTATATATATGTGTGTATGTGTATATATATATATATATATATATATGTATGTATGCATGCATTCATTAGCTTATTCATGTGCCTAACTGAGAGATGAACAAGAAAGAGATGGGAAACCAATATTCCAAGATATTTACAACATAGTCAATTCTGGAGACTGCTTTAGGAGAGGAAAGGTTAGTATTAGAAATGCCAGAGGGAGTGTATCTATCTTTTTCCAAAAGAACAGATAGACTATGACAGAGACAAAATTGCCCAACAGTGTGCAAGTAACAGAATGGCGCTATCAACCCATGGATCTATAAGAGCATGTGTGGTAGGTACCAAGTGACACACCCAGGTTCAAGTCCTTCAGCTTTGGAATGAAATTCAAATTCCACAGCATAGCCTTCTAAAGTCCTACATGCAAACCACGTCCCAAGCCCTCACTGCCTATGTCTCATTGACTCACTCTCACAAGGCCACTGTCCCCGATGCCTTGATATCTATGCTATGTGGCCCCTGCTGGGCCACTTCCTCCAGACTGCCAATTAGGCCTCTGCTTTCTCCCTCATTCCAGCTCTACTATGGTGCTTACTATGTGTTGTTATCATTGACTTTTCTTCTAAAATAGTCTACTATGTCCCCTGGAGGCCAAGGACAATAGTTTTTCATTCCTAAATTCTAACACAGTGGTTTGGAGACACCCATAGTAGAAACAAAAGCCCCCAACACCCCCTTCAAAAGAAAATGTCATGCCAGAGCGATGACAGGTATGGAATAGATGTATCTTAATTACATAAACTGTGCATTTATAAATGATTCTAAGTCAGGCATTTGCACTGCCTTGGTGGTTCAGCTATAGTTTCTTCTTCCACGTTTTAAATATAAAAGTTGACTCTTTTCGCAAAGGCTGTATACTTACCAGCTTCTAAATTTGACTTGTCCTCCAACCCATTTATCACCCTGGTTCCTGTACTTCCACCATTTCTGCTGCCGAGTCTGTGAACCAGCTTCTCTATTGCACTTAAAAGTGTCTTTATAGGAAACAACCAAACATAAATAATAAATAGTGCAGTGCATTTTACTCTTCCATCGTGGTATTAATTTGCCCTCTAGTTCCTATGTAATGCATCAGGTATACAAGTCTAGACTCATTTAGATTAGAAATAGCCCGGAATGTGGGTTAGACACATATTTATCATCTTGATTTATTAAGGAGCAGCTGTAGAATGATACTAATTAAGTGTCTATGCTTTCTTTTCAAGACTATAATTGTTTGTTTTTTTTTCTTTTTAAGAAAAACAGAAATGCAAAGAAACAAATAGGCAAAGTATTTGAATACATTTAATCTTTATTGTAAAGTCTATGTTCCCTTTCAGTTTTCCCCAATGTACACATTTGAAGAATCCATTTTCAAGAAACTTTACATAGTAGACCTTCTTGTAAAGCATGTCTGAAGCATTATTTAGGCCATTAACCTTTATATCCAAAACATCTTTAATTTGCCTAATTCTAGGCTGGCTTTTAGAGGGCTCAAATTACCAAGTCTTCAGTTATTCCTACTTATGTTAATGAGGTAGTATCAATATTCACATATGAGGGAAATTTGTTTGTGATATGTTTTTTAAGTGTTGGATATATTTAACTTTTTCTAAATATGAATATCTATAGAAATTACATATTTTATCTTAATCATCCAGAAACCTAACAATTTATTTTTTTACTAACTCAACTGAAAACCCTGAAAGTTTTGCTATTGTTAATCATTGCTACCTAGAAAACCAGGTAAGGATTGGCTGCTTGGCTCAAGTGGTACATTACTTACCTAGCAAGGAGGAAGCTCTGATTTCAAACTTAAGTATCAACTAAAGAATAACTAAAAACCTGGGTGCCACTGGCATACAACTGTAATCCTACCTACCCAGGAGGCTGAGATCTAAGAATCTTGGTTCAAAGCCAGCCCAGGCAGGAAACTCTTGTGAGATTCTTATCTCCAGTTAACCACTAGAAAGCTGGAAATTACACTGTGGCTCAAGGAGTAGAGTGCTAACCTTGAAGAAAAGAGCTCAGACAGTGCCCAGGTCCAGAGATCAAGTTCCATGATCAACAAAAATAAACAAACAAACAAACTAAGCCCTGTTTTCACTGTATTTGATTCTGGTGTCCTGCATCTTGTATATATTTTTTCTAATTTAGGGAAGGGAAGGGAAATAACAAAATGCTGAAACAAGGATACAAGTTGACCCATAGATCTGCAAGACACTATGTTGAAATTGAACTTTACAACTTTGGATAGGGGAGGGAGGAGTTGGGGAGGTAGGGAGGGAAGGGATGGTAGGGGAAAAACAAAGGAGGAGGTAACAATGCTCGATAGAAAATGTACACATTACCTTACTCATGTAACTGTAACCCCTCTGTACAGTATCTTTACTATGTGTGTGTGTGTGTGTGTGTGTGTGTAAAACAGTAAATTCAGATGCAAATAGAAGCAAGAAATGATAAGTGCTTAAGGTGATACTTACACTTAGTACCCTGATTATATCATTACACATACACATATATCAGTGATAAAAGTAAATGTGATTCCTTTGGATGACTTGTGACAAGAAAATAAATCAGTAAGAAGAAATTTGGGTCTGGAGGCATGGCCTCAGCAGTACAAAACCTTCCTAGCAAGCTCCAGACCTTGAGTTCAATCCCTAGTACTGCAAAGAAAGAAGAAAAAAGAAAACAAAAGAAAAAGAAGAGAGGCAAGGCAATAGTCCTAACAATTTTACTGTAGGCAAGCGCAGAAAGAAAGAAATGGATAATTTCCCATTTCACTGGCAACTTCTGGCCTAATAACAGTTGTAATAAATAACCTCAAATCTCTGCTTCCACACCATGCCCTACATCAAAAACAAAAATAAAAGTCATTTATTTTAAAAGACAACTTTCACATGATCATAAAATACCACAACTTTAGGAAGAGATTCTCATTCTCTCTCATCTTACTTTCTTGCCCCTGTGGCTATTTCTATTTTAAGGTTTATACTATTTACACAGATCCGAAATACCGCCATCTCCAGACCCACCATGTCAGGAAAGAGTAGCCCTCAGTAATAGAATCGTTTACATCACAGCTATTTCATAAAGTTTACCCTAAATGTATTTTTAAGTAAGACACAAAATCACAAACATCATGCATACCACTGAGATAATCTGATGTTTC
Organism: Dipodomys ordii; assembly: GCF_000151885.1. NCBI lineage: Eukaryota > Metazoa > Chordata > Mammalia > Rodentia > Heteromyidae > Dipodomys > Dipodomys ordii. The sequence goes on from NW_012267220.1 coordinate 12,927,381, forward strand.
CCTTTTCTTTTAGAGAAACAAAATTGACATAAAGATCTTACCAGAAAATACCTTTATCATATCAATTAGCAGACCTTATGTAAATAGTTGAAGAAAAGTTGTCAGGCACTAGTGGCTCATACCTCTGGTCCTAATTACGAGGAGGCGGGGAGCTGTAGGATCACAGTTTGAAACCAAAGGGGGGATGTCTTCAGACTCACTGAAATAGTCAACACAAAACTACCCTCGGAGTTGTAGCTCAAGTGGAACAGAGCCAGCTGAAGGAGAGGAAGGCCCTGAGTTTAAACTTTAGTACCAGCCAAGATGAAACATGAAAATGAACTAAAGAAATACCATAAAACATAATAATGGGGCTGGGAAGGTGGCTCAGGGGTAGAGCGCTTTTCTTGCATGCCTGAGGCCCTGGGTTCGATTCCTCAGCACCACATAAGCAAAAAGAAAAAAGCTGGAAGTGGCACAGTGGCTCAAGTGGTAGAGTGCTAGCCTTGAGCTGAAGAGCTGAGGGACAGCGCCCAGGCCCAGAGTTCAGGCCCCACGACCGGACCCCCCAAAAAAAAGAAAAACATAATAATAATGCTAAGAATCTGAAGTAAATAATAGGTTCTTCCATTGAAATAAGCAGAGTTTGGAAAATAGTAAACACTTCATAAACTTGCCCCATATATGGCTTTGAAGGTATTATTTTTAACACAAATCATTTCTATAGCAGTCATATATGCTATTGTGAGCACATCAGATTTGTAATTTCAACTTAAATTTTGTAGTAGTGGTAACACTTATTTTTAATTTCAAAAGCTGTGGTTCACTGGCTGGTTCTGTGCATGAATTAAAAAATATAAGGTTCAGAATAAAGGTGGCTATTAGTTCACAGCATTTAACTCTTCTCTTCAACGCTAATCTGGATTTTTGAGTAAATTTTCCTATAGGAAAAAAAAGTGAAATACAATTAATAGCAATGGTTATAATCCCCCCCTCAATTTAAAAACTGCAACATATTTTCACCCATGAAATAATTTTTATTGTGAAAATACTGTACAGTGGGGTTACAATTACATGGGCAAGATAATGAGTACATTTCTTATCAAGCATTGTAGCCTCCTTCTGTTTCCCCTTCCCAACCCTTCCCATCCTCCCCCTCCCACCCAATTCTCCTCCCCCCCCACCAAAGTTGTAAAGTTCATTTTTCCACATAACAACTTGTATATCTCATTGTTGCAATGGTGAAATAATTTTATATTAGATGATTTGACTTTGAAAACGTTTAAAGTTAGATTGAATGAAACCCTTGTAGATAATAATGAGCCTCCTTGAGGTGTGCAGGAAGTAAACTGGAGGCTTCTGCCCAAATCTGCCCCCTCAGAAGAGTCAGCTGTGCTGTCCTGATGGGTATGGATGCCTTGGTCCTGTACCCATCTATCTCCAGCCCAGGTAAGAAATAGAACAACCTTCCTAAAAAGAATAAACCTAGAGCTGATTGCATTAGCTCAAGTGTTTAATCCTAGATACTCAGGAAGCAGAGATGAGGAGTATCATATTTCAAGACACACTGTGCATTAATTTTGCAAGACCCCATCTCAACGTGTCCCCTCTTATCACAGTTGGGGTTAGTTGGAGGATTGACGTTTAGGCTGGCCTGGGAATATATATAAATATATATATATATATATATATATATATATTCAAGATCCTATATCAAAAATTGCTGAAAAAGCATTGGAGGTATGGCTCCAGTGGTAGTATAAGCCCAAAATCCTGAATTGAGAACAAATAAGGCTGCCAATAGAAAAACGTAGTAAAACCTATTTTGAAAACAGAAGATCATTTACTAAAAGTATTGATATTCAGCGCTCCAAAGCTTGGTCATGCTCTTGTGGTGAGAGTAGAGCAGGAACTGTTAATGGAAAGCTCAGAACCTCTCACTCGTTCAACGACCACACTGGGAACTAGAAGTTCCTAACACAATCTCTAGGGTCCTTCTCCACAATGCTTTACCATGATCTGCCTCTAAAAATCCCAGAAATAACTTCTCTTTAGCTCATTTCCTTTTCCTTATTTCTTTCCGCCTGTTGCTTATGTGTTCTGCTCCATTATCAGAATAAAGTTCTCCAAAGAAATAATGGTAAACAACTTTGTTTAATTATAACAGATAACAGGCTTATCGATGATATTTCCCCATGTCTTCAATGTACTTTGACCATTCTGTCTCTCCACCACCACCATCCCTTCCTCCCTGCTCCCATAGTTCCTCCATGTCTACAGCATTTCATTTAAGTTCACATCTTTCTGGATCTTGCTTATTTCCCTCCACACGATGATCTCCAATGTCACCTAATTTTTTTCTAATATGAAATATGAATAGTATGAATAATACTCCATCATTCATATATATCATATTTTCTTTATTCATCTGTTGATGGGCACCTAAGCTCTATAATTTAGCTCTTGTGAGTTGTACATTAATAAGTGTGTATATGTAAGATTCTTTTTTTTATGCTGACTCACATTCCTTCAGTTATCTGCCTAGAACTGGTGTAACTAGATCATTTGATAGTTCTAGTTTTGGAGTAACCTTCATACTGATTTCCATAGTGGTTGCACTAATTCACAGCCTTACCTTTAGGGCCCAAGGGCTCCTTCTCCTCCCCACTGTATCCTTGCCAGCATTGTTGTTTGCTTGCTTGCTTGCCTGCTTATTTGCTTGATCATAGCCATTTAGAATGGAGTGAGATGGCTCTCACTGTTCTTTGTAAAAGGGTTTCTAAATACACACTTATCAACAGTAAAATAACTCCAAAGTTGTGATAGTTTAAAATAGCTATCTCCATCACATTCATTAAAATAGGAATATCATAATGCATTTCTTCTAACACTGTGCAGTACCCTACTCCTGATTGTAACTCAATGGTTTGCATTTCCTCTCTACTGTTCATTCTTTACACCATGAGGAAGGATTGTTATGAATGTTATGAAGGAGGAGTTGTGATCAAGGCAATTGTCATAGTCAACTCTTTCTTCTCTTTCTCACATCCTCCACAACTAAAGCTTACTGCATCAGTGTTTAATAATTCTGAAACCTGGTCATGTCAGGGCACCTTAAGGATCGTAAACCAATATTAAGACAAAGCAGATTGGATGCCAGACATCATTACCCGTGAGCCCTCTTCAGCCTAGAGAGAACCCTTTGTGCCTAGATGCTAAAGTTATTCTGAACCCTCCTTCAATGAAAACTACCATCTCTTCAGTTGTCTTTGAGTGTCTCCAATCTTCTCATTTTCTCAGTATTTATAATTTCTTGCATTAAGTTGCAGGCTAAAATAAGGAAAGCAAGGTACCCATGCCAGGCACAAAGTTAATACGCTCAAAACAATCAGAATTTGTGTGTGGGGGGTTCGTTCCTAAGGCTTGAACTCTGAGCCCCAGCATTGTTGGCCCGAGGGCTATCCCAGAGCTTTTTCACACAAAGCTAGCACTCTACCACTTGAGCTATAGCTTCACTTTGAGCTTTCTAATAGTTTATTAGAGATAAGAGTTACACATTCTTTCCTGCCCAGGCTGGCTTTGAACTGAGAATCTCTTAGCTCACCCTCCTGAGGAGCTAGAATTATAGGCATAAACCACACATACTTGGCTCATAAAAAATATTTTAAAGCCATATTTAGAAATCAAAATTAGTCAAATAGAATGTTTTATCCATGTATCACAATAAACAAAATACAATTATAAAAAATAAAAACACAACATCATCATCTTTGCCAATTTTTTTCTTCTGCCTCCATATCCACACAACTCTAGCTCTGCCTCATTTGAGATCAAAGCAGAACTGAAATCCATTCTGCTTAGGAACAGGGCAAACAGCTCCTCGCTTAGTCCCAGTTCCCTAAATTATAATCCTTACTCTCACATATTGACCTCTTGCTAAATGCTGGGTTTATTATTTCATTTAACACTTAGAAGTATAATTATGTTGTATATCTGTTTAATAGATTATTTAAAAGGGTCCAGATGCACTCTTTCAGTGATAAAGTATGGATTCAACAACTATCCCTTCACCCAAACACCTCCCTGCACTGATTGCTAGTTCAGCCACCCAATGAGCCCTTCAAATCCTGAGTTTATCCTCCGTTTAACACTCCAGTTATTCAATGGCCAAGAAGATGCAGTTGCACTCTTAACAAATGTGGCAGAATAAAAATGAGGGGGGAAACTGGAATAAACAGAAAGAAAAAAATTTATTCTCCAGAGCCAATAAGAGCTAGCCTGGGGGTTGGAGGCAGGGTATGTCAAGATTTTCTAGAAGCACCTGGTTACAATGTCTGACACATTTCTTCTTTTTTATGAAGACTTTCCATTATTTTACTTAATTGCCAGCCTTTAGAATAATATGTACTTATTTTTGAGTCATTAATCTTTTAAAAAATTCAGATAAAACTCCTACCAGGGAAAGGAATGGCCCCACCGTATAGAGAATTAGGTAGAGACATAAAGCTAGGGACACATGGAGATTTTGTTAAGCACACAAAAAAGGAAGCATAAAAGTTACATTCCCTGCCTTCTCAGATCAAGGTTGCACCTCTGTAGAATGCTTTTGTTACCCATTATTATAGAAATGCTACGGGATGCAGGATATTAACAAAAATATCTCTTTACACAAACGTATCTATTGTAGGTCTATTCCCCAGCACACTCCAATTGTATTACAATTGGTTTGTTCATTTATTTTCCAATAACCAGAATGCTTTTCCACTTCACAACTATTTCATAATAGTGCTGATGTCTGAACCACAGGGACAATCGTGTGTGCTTCACATACACTAGACTATGTAGTAAATTTCCTCCCACATGGGGCTTGGGCAAGTGGTAATAGAATAATCCTCTACTTTTATCAGATGTGTTCTTTCCTTCTGATTTGTTTCAGTTGGAATAATATTTTGGTGTATATTTCAGATTTTATCTAAGGAACAAACGCTGAATATTTTGCCAGGATTTTAATTAAGCCCTTTCTAGCACGCTCAGGTGCACTCATTCAAAGTTATCCATCACAGGCAAGCAAATCAGGAGGAGGGTGTAACATGTGTTGAGTGGTAATCTTGTATTTGTGTTCATCTGTTCATCAAGGGGGAAAAAAAAGTCAATTTAAAGCAACATGGGAGTGGCGATCCTTGTCTTTAAGGCAACTGTTGTATAATTGACCTCTTTTAGCATTTAATTTCTCAAGCCTCTAGGAAGCTTAATTTTGAACATCAAAGAGGTACCTGTAGAAGAGACTGTTCCAGACTGGTGAGTAAACAAATTAGAGTTAATAGGGTCATTAGCTTTTGTGGTTAAAAAAAACCTAGACTGAGTATTCCTCACTAAAGGATATGTAAACTGTCAGCATGTGGGTTTAAAAGAAAAACCTTAAAAATATAATGAAACATAGACTTTGGAAAAATGTTATATATTCTTTGTATCATGACATTTCTTAGGGTTAGTTAGTGCTTGTTTTTTTTTTTTAACATTTTAAAGTGTTTACAAAAAAATCCCTTCTTGGCTACATATAATCCATGCTGATAAATGTGTTCCTGTATGTCCACAAATGATAGAACCGTGTGGTTTCAGCCACACAGACAGAATCACCCTCTACTATCCACAGTGCCAGCTATGCAATAAGGTGTCTGGGTTCTAATTGCCCATAGCACAATATCCACAGTGGGCTATGTAAACAGTTTGAGTAATTCATGAAGATGTAAGATTGGGGAGGATGATTAATAAAAGAGTTTGTTTTGCATTAAAACTCCAGACTGGGGGGGGGGAGTGAGGGAAAGAGATAGAGATGTTTAACATAGAAGAAAAGCAAATATTTGCTAGCTTTGACAAAGGAGATATGCACCAGCTACATAGACTAGAAATCTGTAGTCCAGCAAGCATAGCCAATGGTAACTATCTCTTTAGTATGAAAACTTACTGTACTACCAGGGTTAGGAAATAAGAACAATGAAAGCTAAAGCAAAAAAAAAAAATCAGAGTGAGGCAGAGAAAGGCGCTGTTCTGCATATTAGCATATGTGTGTCTGGAATCTGCATAATGTAACTCAATTATGAATGAAAATTTAAAAATGAGTACTTACTCTTGCCTTTCTGAAGAAATCTCATTCAAGTGTTGTGATAGCTTTCCATATTAACTAGTATGAAGCAGTTTTGCACTAAAATTTGTTTCCTTTTGTCCACCTTTGTTACCTCTTTCTCTCTCAAGAGAGAGAGAGAGGAGAATGATTAATATCCCACTACTGCTTATATCAAAACAAAAAGACACACATACCTTTAAAACCAAAAATGTTATAGTTTTGATTCCTTAAAAAATTTAGACTAAATAATTATTATGTTGCATTTGGAGCAACTATTCAGAGATCGTGATGGTGATGTTTAATGAAATAATGCTTACGGATGATTTGTTTTTAAATTCGGAATTTAGTTATTCAATGATGTTTCTGCTTACCCCTGCTTTCACTGTATTTGATGTGGGTATAATTTATGGAGGGGAAGGGAAAAACAAGTCATTTAAATAAGGATACAGGTGGACCCGTTGCAACAATGAGAAGTACAAGTTGTCATGTCGAAAACGAACTTTACAACTTTGGGGGGGGGGAAGGATTGGGTGGGGGGGAGTCTGGGAAGGGATGGGAAGGGTAAACAAATGAGGAGGCTACAATGCTTGATAAGAAATGTACTTACTATCTTGCCCATGTAATTGTAACCCCTCTGTACAGTATTTTCACAATAAAAAATTTAAAAAAAAACAAAAAATGATGTTTCTGCTTATGGAAATTAAAAGTCACTGCCCTTTAAAGTAAAATAATGATAGCATTTATTTTTAAAATATTATTTTTTAAGATTGGGGGACAGAATTAGCTATTGAATTCCCCATGCCTCTAAGCCATAAAAGCCTGAAAAATAGAAATACCACAATCAGTTAAGGCTTGTGTGGAGTAAACCTCAGAGAGGAAGTTCAACAAAGCCACCAGGAGTCAAACACAGACCAGATTCAATTGACTCATTCCACATGTGGATTCTTTAAAATTGCTCAGGTCAGAATTTCTGTCTTATTTCCCAATATATGTAGCAATAAATACCTTCAGGAACTCCGGCCCAGGAGACAGCCTGGTTACCAGAGTTCTTTCTAGGTTCTGGGTCAGCAAATGAAGCATTAAGCTTTTCTACAATATGGTGGTAAAACCTCAAATCCTGTCCTCTTTTCAAGCTTTGCCATCCTTAGAGAGATAAACTCTGAGGAACCATAAAGGCCTTAAATTTACCACTTGTAAACATTCTTATCACTTGATGTGGTACTGACACACCATTTCTGCACAATACAGTAACAACCTGTGCAGAGCTGTGCTGGCCTGGCAGAAGGGAGAAAAATGCTGACCAGCTTTCTTCTGCTGGATTTATGGGCAGAAATTTGGTATATTTCTGGACAAGAGACAAAGCTGTCACTACTGTAGTTTTACAACTCTCTCTGTGTGTGTGTGTGTGTGTGTGTGTGTGTGTGTTTGTGCGCGCGCACGCGCGCGCTCATGCGCACTCACATGCACTTTGTCTCTTAAGACAATGAAAAAGATACAAGAAACATAGTAAGAATATTGTAATAAGTCTTCACATATAACTATACATAAACACAAAAGGAAAATGTTATAGTTTTAGTAAAAAAAAATAAATGCACATAAAACAAAAAGGAAATTTGTTAAAGTGCCTTGCTGAAGAGATTAGTAGACTTTCAAGAAAGAAAACACTACGAGAGGTTAAAAAATAAATAAAATAAAACCATGGATCCTGAAAGACAAAGAAAAGTTTATACTTGTCTCAGATAGAGCTTTCTCTTGCAATAGCAACTTAATGAAAATTGTTCTGTAGATAACATTGGGCTTCAAATGCAGGCTTTGGCATTGGTTTTTGTCAGCCTGTGTTATGCCCTAAAAACTTCTCAGCCCCAGAAGTTTCAAGCATCTGCATGTCTTACCTGAATTAATCATGTGGCATAAATTAAAAGTAAATCATCAATCATCATTAATTATGTGTTCAACTGATGTCTGCACTTTCTTATACCTTAATCTTCATTAGCATGTAGGAAAGAGAAAAATCCCAGAGGGCTTGCCACATGTGTTTCTGTGTTGTGCGTATGTCTCTCCAGAACTCTGAACCACTTAGAAATACATCTCTCCTCAACAGGAAGCTATAACACCAAGGCTTTTTCTCAGACTACTTGAGATTAATCAAAAGGCTCCATTTGAGCAGCCCTAGGCCAAAGCAAGATTTAGCACTTTACCTCTGAGCTCTTGTCCATCACTTGAGCATCTTTTACAGGCACTTGAACCATGTCCTATAAGACTCGCTCGAATTGCATCTGACCATCCCACAGGAGCACAACAGCTTCTTCCTTCCAGATGTGGCTTTCCTGCTCTTTGTTATGAGCAAAAATCACTCTTACCATTAGCTGTTGTTTTGTTTTGTTTTTACTTCTTGTTAAAGCTTTGTAAGTTCTCTTTGATGTATGAAAATGGCCTGTACCAAGGCTACTTGAAATAGTTTACTTGTAAAGGGAGAGGGAAGGGTGAAGTTGTTTTTTTATTCCAACATATAGTAGATGACAGACATACAGAGGTTTCCTGTGTCCTTCTGTACTATTTCCTGTGTAGAAAGATATAATACTGGCTTGGTATATGTAACTGCAACTCACTGAATGAAAGGATTATGAACTGGGTAGAGTGACTGTCCTAAATATTGCATTGTCCCCATTATTAACTTGCCATTAGAAATAAACTAGAGGCTACACCTTTCCTTCCTCTGGGTTTGAATGCTCCATTTACAACTCTTCCTCTTCTCCCACATGTTATTTGTTGCCAAATATGTATGAAATGGTTCATTCTAGATTCAATCCCCAAAAGTAACTTGAGAATCTTTTATGATGAGACTGTGTTGCTCAGGTAAGCGGCAATTTACAGAGAGAATATATCCTATGCTTACTCTATCACCATGTGATTTCACATCAAGAATGTTTTGTGAAAAGTTTAACAGTGCTCTTTAAAGTTGATGACATATTGCACTTGTACACACAGCTGAAAACAGAGATTACTTTTATTATCTGTTCCTGAGCTTTTAAAAATGTTCTGACATGATTAGTATAATCTTATGAAAATTATTCTGTGGTACACCGATTAGGTGAGTTAATCTTCCAGAAAAAGCCTCCAACCTTTTCTCCATACATCGTCCTTTTAAAAAGGGTAATGATTAAAAAAACTGTTGCCAAATGCCTTTCATTAATAACAGTGATATAAACAGTGTTTCTTCTAGCACTGAATTGATATTAGAAAAACAATACATTTGGAGGGGTCCACTAATAAAATTTAGGGTGCATTCTTCTGTTTGGCTTGTATAGGTCTTAGATTTTGGCACGGCTGGAATTTTCTGGAAGCGTTTTCCAGGGACAAGAGGAAGACTGATCTAAGAGGGTCAGGAAAGGCCAAAGGAATGAAAGGAGTCGAAATAAGAGCCTTTTCCTGATTTGGTTTTACATGCCTTCTTGGCAATTAAACCTGTATGCTCAGAAAATGGGATTGTAGCTTGTCTTCTCTCATTAATTCTGGAATCTGATAGACCTGTTTCTAAAAGCTCTTTGGCCCTGACTTTCAGGACAAATTTATAAATTGTCATCCAAATATGTTTCCTTAAAGCATGCTTTCGCTGACAGCGAGTAGGATGTTCTCCCAAGGATCAGAAATCTTCAGACAGGTCCCCTGCATACCACAAAGTAGTTTTAACCTTCAAAAGTAACAGCGTCCTTTGGTGTACTTAGAGCAAAGCTACACAGAACACCATGATACAGGATTCAAACAGTAGCATGCAAGAGCTCAATCATCTCTGAAGAGCTTTCCTTTGACAAAAAGCGAAAAGGAAACAAGGCTTTGTTGGTTTCCTTCTTTTTTTTTTTTTTGTCAGAAACAAAAGGCCATTCAATCCTCTCTTCCTTTTTCCTCTCCCTTCTAACATTCCCAGAATTCTCCAAGGTTCTCATTGCTGTGGAAGACAAAACTTGTTAGCTCTCGCATCATCCACAAAGTCTAACCTTCTTAAAATCATACAAAATTTCCTTTACAAAGATTAACCTGTGAGAATGTGGGGAGAATTGTATTTACAGAGATTTCATGGACTTAGGGGCTTAGGAGAAAGGAATAATTTAACTTCTGCTTTACAAATATAAATGGAGGTGGGACAAAGATTCACTAATTTATCACAAGTAAAAACTAGGTCAATAAGTTGGCAGCTCACTAGCTAATAGATGTATTAAGATAACAAACATTTCCATACCTAGCAAAGGTCCCCATACCTGACAAATGTCTTTAGCAAATAACAGATGCTATGGAAATTCCGAGCAAAAGTAAATTTGGTATTCCTTTATTTTTCTTTGGGTTGAGTTGAAGTATATGACTCTGACTTAACTAGGAGTATGGGCAGCTATTTGATTAATCAGTTCCTAGCAGGTTTTGTGCATTAAATTTACTTTTACAAAATCCCAAAGTTATTCTTATCCATATCTCTCAGTTTGACTGATGAATTATCTATGGTTCCCCAGCACATACCATGATCACAGTAATGTTCTTTGGAGATATAATCATCAAAGAGCATCCCTTGGTTAGTGTGGTACATGAGAAGGGCATAAATAATGAAACAGAACAGGGGCCATTAATTCGTTCTGTTTTGTTTTCAGTGCTTGAAGGTCGGTTTACTAGGTAGGGGGTAAAGAGGAGTTGGGAAGTGAGGGAGAAGAAAAAGAGAGGCTATTTCTCAGAGTTTTGCGGTTTCTTTCAGCCCATCTTTTTATTTGGAATATGTTACCTTGAAGCTCTAGGAAGCCCTGAGGACTTAGAAGTTTTCATTTTAGCTTGCCAAGCTTTGGGTATTATAGAAGTGTATGACATGATTCTCATTTGGAACTAAATGTGTGTTTCCCCAACATGGGATGATTAGAAGAAATTGCTTGCCTATGACTTATGTAGTCTGAACATTAACCTATTGTGTCATGTAGGTTTTTAATCAGTTGATTTTAAACAGAAGATCAAAAGTTTGACATGCTATTGCTCATTAAGAATGCAGAAGAACAGAGGGCAAAAAGAAAAAAAAAAGCAAGTCTACCTGAACATATTGACCCCTGACTTTTGATGGGGTTCAAGAGTTTCTAACTTAAGTTGCGATTAATTACCAGGGTTCACTTGGCAGACCTGTATTGTGTATTCCTCTTCCTAATGTTATATAATATTGAAGTCAGGAAATTCTAACACTTTGATCTGTTGAGATACCCTTATATTGAGCTTCCTTCCGTGGCCTGATGTTTTCAGTTTTCTGTGACTTGAATGTTTCCATTGTATAAACGTTTTAGGATAAAAAAACTGTGGTTCACCAATTTTATTGAATAATTCTTGAAAAATATAGTCTCCTTTTCTCTAAAGGCAGTAGTCTAGTGCTGTAGCCTGGCAGATCTTTTTACCACACAGGAAGTGGTGCAGCTGGGTTAGTGCCCTGAAGCAGAAATAAGGCATACACAATGCCACTTTTCACCTCTCCCTGTGGGTAATTAAGTGGTGAGCACTCCAGCATGGTAAGGAAATGTCAGCACTGTGGCTGGTCTGATTTGATTTTTTTTTCCTAGTAAAGCAGTGAAAAGCACCATAACAGGTCTTAACCAAGTAATTTAAATATAGAACATTTGGGAGAGAACTGTTTCTTTCTTTTGGAATCTCTACATCTTATTTCCCAAACACTACTAAACCAAAATACTTAATAGTAACCTGACTTTACTAAGTTGAAAGAAACAAATATTCCAGCATGAAATATTCTGTCTGTGATTTCCTTTGGCAGAATCTCAAATTTAGATGGATTTGAGATCCATTTCCCTGGTTCAATGGAATCATTTTTCTCCATCTCCCATGAAAATGAATTCTATGCAATTTGGTTGTTTTGCTCTAAAATTTTACAATCTAAAATTATTGAGAAAAAAATGAAATACTTTTTTTGAAACCAGAAAATCAATGAGTTCATACTAAAACCTTGAAAGGAGGTAACATGGAACATTTCCAAGGTCTGTCTACTTGGACACTATCAAATCTACATTTGACAGGTAAGGCAGTGTGTTGATACTGTTGTTTAAAGGAGAACTTTACTCAATTGTATTTGGTTGACTTGTAACTGGAAGAGATTGGGAAGTTGGAAACTCAGTCACAATAGAGTCTGATTGTGGTTTATGAAAGCCTGGTCATATTCACCCATCTAGGTTCTGCATAGTAACTTCACAAGTTAACCTTCATTCTGTATGCTGGTGATTTTTCTAGACAGCTCTCTGAGATTGGTGCTGGTGGTAACGTTGGTGGTCATGGTAGCGGTGGTGATAGGGGTTAGACCTGTCATTTGTAATCGAGACTTTGTGACTAAAGTACTAGGAGGAATTGCATAAGGATTATAGAAAGAGCTGTTTACATTTCAATAGCAGTGCCTTTTCCTTCTAATGTCATTGGAGAGTGTCCAACTACATTATTGTTTCTCTCCAGCTTTATCTCCATCTCCCTCTATGTCTGTCATACTTAAGTTAGCTTGTCTATCATCTGTCTTTTTTTAATAGTAGTTAAATATATTAACATGTCTTTATTTCATTGTGGAATTAACTCTAAAATTAAGTTCTTGGCCAAATGCCTTCCCTGCTGGGATTCTATGACCCATTCCTCTATCCTCCTTGCTCACTTACTTGTTCTAGGGGCTCCTGTGTCTTTGGTACTACAGGCAGTCTCTTCCTGCTCAGCCATTATGCTGTGTGAGCGGAACCCAGCCATGAGGTCCATCTCACTGAAAATGTGGTGTGCTATGTGTTTTCATGGAATGTGCTTTGTTTGGGGAATATGTAAATGTGCATTTGCAAATGAGCAATTATAGAAGGATCTCACTAAACTTACATACAAATAAACATATATATGTAGTTTTTGTTTTAATATAAATGAGTTTTTGTTTTAATGTAAAGGTGTAATACTAAAATTCAGAAAGCAAAGGAACAAATTTACATGCATGTACGAATGTATATATATATATTCAGAAAAAAATAAAAATATTCAAATTCTCTCATCAAGAGAATTATATCTTACATAATGGTACATTTGCTTGTAGATTTTTTTAATGTATGTATACACATTTGGTATTTTATACTATAAAGCAGTTAGCACATTATGCTTCTTTCACTTAAATATGTCATAGATTATGCAGAAATTTAAAATCTCATTGAAGCGAAACACAAACAATATAGTCATAAAGTGCTCTTGAGGTGTTAAATGTTCTTCAAAAATATTTTAATGACTAAATTCTACATTGAGTAGATGTACCATAAAGTACTAAAACATTGCTTATATTAGCACAAAGGATTTAAATGAAGAACCAACTGTATTAATCCTTAAGGTGAGAGAGACAGAGTCAGAGAAGTAAAAATATCTATATCTTAGAGCTGAGAGAGGCAGAGGAAGACCTAGAAACCAAATCTTCTGACTATCATCCTGTAAGGCTTGTACTCATCTTACGCATCTGCTATAATGCCTTTTTTACAGTATGTGAAGACAAGAGCAGAAACTAAAGAGCAATACTGAGGGCAAGAGGAAGGGTTGGTCCTTGTGTGCATTTAGATCTCTGGCAGGAGATAAGGTTTCTATTGCTCTCTGAAGATGACAGGGCCCTGTTAACAGTTAAGAGAGAGGGAGAACTACATGATTTCTCTCTCTTTTTTTCTCTCCATCCTCCTCAGCAAGAAGGATTAACTTCAAACAGAAAAAGTCAGGGAAATAGAAGTGTGTAATGTAAATACCAGAGGCATAAATCCTTTTGGGGAAACATAAGAACTTGCAACTGACAGGCTAAGATAAATATAATCACATGGAGAGGGTGGATAATTGTTATTAATACCAATGTAATCTAAATTGTTTCTAATGACAACAAATTGCATAGGTATTCTTCAATGGTTTGCTTGGAAATGAAGACATTGTTTATTGAACAGATAACATGAGACCCCAAATGTTCATTCCCATTGATTCTTTGCTGGCCACTTAGCTTCCTTTGTGACTTGGGGCGAAGTCCTTGGAAGAGGACTAGTTGGTCCCAGAGTTGGGTAGTCACAGTGCTGTATACATAGTAGATTTGATAAACATTGACTGAGTTTAGGAGAATTGGACTCAATTATAGGAAGAGGTTGCCTAGGCATAGATGTTCTTCTAAATTACAAAATAAAGGCCTTAAGACAAGACTTAAATCAGAAAACCAAACTTTTAAAAAGCAACAAAGTAAAATATTGGATCTAGGATACATAAAGAAGCATTTTGCTAGTAGAAAGACTCACTATTATTCTCTTCAAACTCCTATCTTGGTAAACTAGAATAATAACTGTGTACAATTACATTTTAATTTATTCTCCAAATGAAAAGCTACTTTTTTTAAAGTAGCATTTTCAAGTGTCAGAGGGAAGGCATATTAAACTATTATTTCTTTCTCAGTGATCATAAAAACATACATTCTGATGTCAGGACAGCTAAACGCATAAAAGCCTTACATATAGAGTAATAAATAAGATGAATGAATAATTGAAATTTTGCATTATGTGGCACCAATAGATTAATTTTTCAGGGAGAACTTATTTCCAGTAATGATCTTAGGAAGTGATGTCTCATTAGTAGCTGTCAGTGAGTGAAGGCAGAGACCAGCATTTAGTATGGAAAGTGAAGTGGCAGGGCTCAGTTCTAACTGAATTTCTTTCTTTGTTCTTTTGTTGTTGTTGTTCTAGTACTCGGGCTTGAACTCAGGGACCGAACACTGTCCCTTAGAATTTTTGCTCTTGATCAGTGCTCTACCACTTGTTTTTCACACCTCCACTTTTGACCATTTGGTGATTAACTGGAGTTAAGTGGCATATGGACTTTATTGCCTGAGCTACCTTTGAAGCAAGATCCTCAGATCTCAGCCTTCTGAGTAGCTAGGATGTCAAGTGTGAGCCACCTGCACCTGGTCTCACTGAGTGTCTTGCAAATATTATATGGTAAGCCATAATCACTCCAAAAAGCCAAACCAACTCTATGGTAGATTTTGCTGATAGAACATTAAAAAAAACATTTTCCTGTACTACTATCAATCATAGAATTTGTTAATTCAAGCAACTATGAGTTTTAAGGAGATAATTCCCAACAAGGAATATAATGCATCTCATTTTTCAAACTTCTAATCCTTAAAACAAACATAGCCATAATAGTAAAGTACATCTCTAATGAGTGTTGACTCAACAACAAGAATATTGCCTCTTCAAAAGAAATAGTCCTAGAGGAAGAATTTTTTGTGCGGTTACACATATGCATGCGTGCGAATATGTTATATGGATCTAAATATATATAGTGGTCTAAGGAGTTATAGTCTCATTTTTCCTCATTTCCTGAGGACTCAGGATGGTGACACCTGTCCCATTTGTGTGTTTCATAAATTAGAATGTGGTTTTTGCTTCTTTTTTTAATGTCACACCATTCACAGTGATTTTCAGAGTGTATCATACCTGCTTAGCTATAAGTTATGTATTAACATCAATTTTTATTACATTCAAAAGGACAGCTCATTTCTCCTTTAATTACATGTTTAAATGTTGTTTTTTTTCTGTTTCATGCATGACATAGTAATCAGAATCAGAGTAACTAACTTTAATTACCCATAGAATAAAAGTAGTTTGGATTACAGAGGAAAGAAATTTGAAAACATACAGAGACTTTTTAATGATCTTCTGTGACAAGAAAAAAAACAACAACAAAAAAAGATGAGTCCAAAGGAAACTACTAAAGACAAAAGTACCTGAGAGAAATCTCCTCAATTCTTGCTTTAGCCTCAATCCTAAGGGCCTTATGCATAAATGCTCAGTAGACTATTTCAGTTGGTTTTGTTGGCCCCCATGTACTCTCTACCATAAGCTCTCCTTGAATAGAACGCATTAAATACCCCATGACATTATGTTTTAAGTCAGAAGTTTACACATAGAGCATGAACTGTAGCAAATTATTTATTGAACACCCACTAGTTCCAGACTCTGTTGCAGGCTTTGGGAATACAGCAAACAAGACAGCTGGGATTCTTACTTTATGGGGCTTTCGGTATAATGAGGAAGAAAGACATTAAACAAATAATTACAATGCTAAGTGTTACAGAGGAGCAGCAGAGGCTGCTGTGGAAATATAAAATGGAACATCTAACCAGGTGTGTATGAATGTGTCGGCACAGGACAAGGAAAACGAATATGCAGGAAACATCCCCCAGGCACAGACCTTACTTGAAACCTGCAGGGTAACGCAGAGGATTTTTTTTTTTTTTTTGTATTTCAGCACTGCTGTTCAGTTTTCAGTTGCAACAGACAACTTTAAGTTAAACAATTGTACCAATATATAGATCCCTTCAATAGTTACATGGCATTCCTTGCAGGACTTTCCATAGTCTTTAAGGATGAGTGAGAGTTGGCTAGGTAATAAGTATAATAAGATGGAAAGAAACCTCTTACAGTGAAAATCGCATTCTGTCCTTCAGACCGGGAAAAAATATATAATAACGGAAATACAGAGTGGTTGAAAATGACATTGGGGACCCGCTGGCTGGGTTTTATGCATTTTACTGATTTATCATTTGATCCTAGAAGTTGTGTAGTCACTTGTATAAAATTCATTGAAGAATACTACTCAGAACTGAGATCTAAGCAGAAGGGAGAAAAATTGAATGTGAGAGCAAGGATTTCAACTTTAGTAATAGTTGCTATGAGAAATTTGTGTTTCCAGGTTTAGGACCATAACAAATTGAAGCCAAAGACAGAAAGAAGGGTATACTTGGAATTGAGTGGGGAAAATTGAAAGAAAAGTGGCATCCAGATTCTTAGTTTGAAGATAATCCCTTTTATCAGCTTCTAACATGAGAAATAACAGTAGTCAGTTTTTAATGTACTGAATTTAAATGGAAAACAAATGAGACACAGATTGAAATAAGGGGTAGTGGATGAGGTTCCTAAAGCAAAAAGTAGAAGCCAGCTGCTGTTGGCTCGTGCCTGTAATCCTAGCTACTCAGGAGGCTGAGATTTGAGGATCTTGGTTCAAAGTCAGCCTGGGCAAGAAAGACCATAAGACTCTTATCTCCAATAAACCACTCAGAAAACCAGAAATGGCACTGTGGCTCAAGTGGTAGAGTGCTTGTCTTGAGCTGAAGAGCTTAAGGACAGCGCCCAGGCCCAGAGTTCAAGCCCCAGGATCAACAAAAAAAGAGAAAAGAAGAAATATCTTGTTTGTAGATAGAAACTTCAGGAATAAAATGTCCTATGTGCATGTATTTAAACCTCTGTGAGTGTGTGTGTGTGTGTGTGAGTGTGTGTAGGTAGGTACTAGGACTTGAAACCCAGAGCCTGGTTCTCTTGCTTATGGATTTGTTTTGTTTTTCCTCGAGGCTGGCATTTTATCACTTCAGCCACATCCACACCTTCATTTCTGACTTTTTGTTGGTATCTGCTTGGACTTTATCCTCAGATATCAAACTTCTGCATTGCTAGGATTGTAGGCACAAGCTACCTTTTACTTGTATCAATTCTTATGTTCCTTCTCTCATAAGAGGATTAGAGTCAATCTTATTAGAATGTTTAGGAGAACACCAAAGAGGAGGGGAAATATTTTACACTGTAGTTGTTTTTCATTTGAAAGAATCATTATCAATGGCTATATACTTTCCCAAGTTCTACAATTTTTAACCTGTCTTCTATATTATTTCATAACTTAGAATTTGTTTAAGCATGTTATTATATATTTCTGCCCCTTTGTTTCCTTAAATTATTTTAAGTGTAACAGGATGTGCTAAAGATTTTAATATTTCTAAAATGTATTTAGTATTTCTAAAATGTATTCCTCAATCTCTTTACTAATTTAAATTACCAACTGCATTCTGTAAACTTGTGAAACACTGACTTTTCAATCCAGAGTTTTAGGAGAAAGATCTTGTAATAAATGTATTAGGCCAAAGGTAACATAAATATCCTACTTTTCTTGAGAAGTTAGTTGTCAGGCTAGGGGAAAATGCATTATCCAGCTATGAAAGCTTGCTCTGGGTCCTAAAGCAACAGCTTTGTTGTGCTCTAAGTGTTCATTCAGCACTGCAAAGAAAGAGTATTTGAGGCTAGGAATACTGCTCAGGACTAGAGAATTTGCTTGATTCTGGCTTTTCCTGAAATAATACCTTCCACCACCATCATCCGCATTCCCAATTATATTATGGTTGCATGGTGCTGAGTTCAAAACAATGAATATAACAAACTGTGACACTAAACTAAACTTGTCTAGTTATGTACAAATACTTTATCAAAAGCACAATGGGTGAGCAGTCACTTATTTGAAGTACGAACATTTGTTCACATGCCTTCCCTTGGTGGTTTAAAGACTAATTTTCTAGTTTGAAAGCCCCTTAAGAGAAAAGGGAATAGCACCATTCTTTGGCCAATAAACCTCCTTTGAAGTCTCCCTATGCCCCACACCTTTTGTCCTGTACAACTAGCCCTGCAAAAGTAGGTACAAGATAGCTGTAAACTACCACCAGAAGATGCAGAGTGGATTTCTAAAATATTGGCTAACCAACATTTTTGCATGTGTATGTATCTGCTTTGGAGCATTTAGGGAAAAAAGGCTTTCATTAATATTTCTGGGACAGATAGACCTCCTTTTTGATCTATTCTTTCTCATTTTTATCCCCATTTCAAACTGTATCTTACTTGATCTATTGATATAAACTCCCATCTTGAGTTCACCATTGTCTCTGACAACTTTAACCAATGCTGTTATTAATTATAGAGATTTACAATCTATTATAGGATTCAGATTCCTGGAATACAGTTAATTCAGTTTTTCACAGCAGATCTAGTAGTCAAGTCATTCTAATATTTGCACAAAGACTATTGGAAATAAAATAGTTTTAACTTTGAATCAAAATTATAGCCAAGCAACAGCTTCACTAAAGGATTGCATGCAAGTTGTTTGGCATTAAGAGGAAAATCTTTCCTGAGTTGATTTAGATCTAAAACAAGGAGACTTGAAATTCTTGTCTGAAGTAGTTAAGTATTGGCTCGCCAATTGTTGAACCCAAATATAAAGGTAAAATATTGAACTATGTAAGTTTTATTTCCTTTATTGGTATGTTTCTCTACAGTACATGATTGTTTCCCATCAAATTTTCTCCTCAATATCATTACCTTCATGTCTTCCTTGAATTTAGCTTTTCCTCTCATTTGCTTAAGTATTGTCAACTCTGTCTTCTGGCCTAATCTTAAGCGTAGACTTCACAGGAAGGCCTTCTTGACTTCTTAGAGAAGGAAAGATTCCTTGAACAGTACTCTCAGATTACCTTATAATGTTTTTTCATCCTATTTACCACCTATTGATTTAGATCAGATACTCTGTCACAGTGGATAAATAACTCTCCTCCCCAATTCACTGCGTTCCCACCTTTTCCAGTCTACCTTAGACAAGTTTCACACACTCGGTTTCACTTAAAATTTCAGTCTTAGGCTTGAGTAAAAATTTCCCTTCTCTTTCATATGAGCGTGAGCCATTTCCACAGGGAGAGTCCAGAAAGGTAGAATGACTCATTATTCAACATCATTCTCATTAACACATTCAATTTGTTATCAAGTTCTGCCTCTGGGACTTACCCCAAGAGGCTAACCATTCTTTGTGTGGCATGACTTCAAATACCAATTCCAGCTGGTACATCCCCAGGACAGCCCAGCACTGGCTCCCCTCTCCTTCCCTCAGATCAGACATCAGTGGTAGCTTTCCCCATGTCTTCTCCCTGATGATATCAGCTGTCCTTCTTAGTGGAAGTCGGTGGTGTATGGTAGTGACTGAGCTATGCTCTGTCCATGTCAGCTATAGGAAACTCACACAGCCTTACCATACTACCAAACAGTGTCCATCCAGCCTGTTCCTCTCCCATCACCCATTCTTGCCTTCTGTTCAAATAAGCCTAAAACCAATATACCTCAATGTCAAGCTGTTCTCTTTCTCCTAGACTCCTCCAATGATCTGCTTAAGCTCCCACTGCTCGGTTTGTAGTCTATCTCACATAAGAAAGACAATCATGTGGTAATAAAAGACAGAGCTCATCACATTTCTGCTCAACCTTAAATGGCTACTTCTCACCTCAATCTAAGTAAATGTTAGGTGCTTTAAAAATATTTACAAGGGGAGCTGGGAAGGTGTCTCAGTGGTAGAGTGTTTGCCTTGCATGCATGAGGCCCAGGGTTTGATTCCTCAGCACCGCATAAGCAGAAAAAGCCAGAAGTGGCGCTGTGGCTCAAGTGGTACAGGGCTGGCCTTGAGCTGAAGAGCTGAGGGATAGTGCCCAGACCCAGAGTTCAGGCCCCACAATGGACAGACACACACACACACAAATTACAAGGATGACTGATTCAGCCTCACTAATTCGGTCATCCAGTCTGTCCCTTCTTTGCTCTACCCATGAAGACTTCCTCACTACTTTTGATTCTAACCATTATAACCTGCTTCCTGTTTCCTCCATCTATCTCCTCTTGGTACTTGTCTAGCTCTATCTCTGCTTCTATAAACCCTATTGGAAAATCACCCGATCAAAGAGGTCTCGACCACCACCCCTATGAACTGCCAACTCCACCCTCTCCTTCCTTCATCCTGCTTTGTTTTTCTATGTGATAGTCACCACAACCTGACATAACTCATCAAATCAATTCCTGTAATAGGTATGTCTCATCTACATGCACAAGTCACACTGGCCCAGCCCTGACTGGGGAGAGAACTCACATCTTCATCCCCTATTAGGGAAGGAAAGATAGGCTCACAGTTGAACATGGCATTCTCCTCATGCAAAGGCTTTCCAAACATTTCTTCCCTCCCCAGTTCTCTCCTTATAGAGAGTGGGATGAAGTGGGGAGGTAGGTTTGGCAGCCTCTTATTAAGCCCTAGAGGAGGGAAATGACTGACTCTAATTGTGGCCTACTCTTGAGGCTATTTTTGAAGTGAAGGGTATTTCCCCCTACAATTCTCAACTTTGGATTTTAGCCATATTTCTAGAATAAGAAAAAAATTCACCAAACATCTCATTACAGATTTATATCTACCTGCAGTATGCTTTCTCTCCCTCACTAGATTACAGGAAATGTGAGTCATAAACCATATCTGATGTGTTTACTAGTAAATCTCACAGGCCTAGCTTAGTCCCCGCTGAATAATAGGTGTTCAGTAAATACCACCTTAAAAGCTTACCTGCTTAACATCAGTATCGTTGAACTTTCACCACCCAGAGATCTCTTTGCCTCTGTTTTAAAGCCATGGATGGCTGAGATAGCCCTTTCCTTTGTTAATCCTGTCTGAGGAGTAATCCTAATCTTAAGTATGAAGACCAGGACTGATTCATAAATTCTTAGTGATCTCTTCCACATCTTTTTTTGTGGTATCATTGCTTTATTTATTTATTAATAAGTTTTTTATTGGGAAAATACCATACAGAGGGGTTACAATTACATGAGCAAGGTAATGAGTACATTTTTTAAATTTAATTTTATTTTATTTGTAAACATACTGTACAGAGGGGTTACAATTACATGGGCAGGATAATGCATACATTTCTTACCAAGCATTGCAGCCTCCTCCTTTGTTTACCCTTCCACCCCCACCCACCCAATTGTTACCCCTCTCTCCCCACCCCACCCCCGCACCTACGTTGTAAAGCTCATTTTCGACATGACAACTTTTACTTCTCATTGTTGCAACAGGTCCACCTGTATCCTTAAATGACTTGTTTTTCCCCATCTCCTCCACAAGTTATACTGACATCAAATATAGTGAAAGCAGGGGTTATACTGTGGGGGAGGGACATACAAAGCAACAAAGAAATAATCTTATAAATGTGTTAGAAACACATGCATGAAAGAAAAAGCCATTAAAATACATATCTAAGGGTTCATTTTCCTAACATCACCTTATCTGACCTTTTCCGCTTGACTCAGACATATAATAGATATTGCAAATAAGGGAAACCATGGGACCTATGTTTCTTTGGGCCTGGCTTACTTCACTTCATATAATTTTTTCCAAGTTTTTCCATTTCCTAACAAATGGGGCAATGTCATTCTTTCTGATGGAGGCATAGAATTTCATTGTGTATATATACCACATTTCTTGATCCATTCATCTACTGAGGGGCATCTGGGTTGGTTCCATATCTTAGCTATGGTAAATAATGCTGCAATAAACAGTTATGCTGGTAGCTTTAGTGTGGTCTTGTTTGTGATCATTTGGGTAAATGCCCAAAAGTGGGATTGCTGGGTCATAGGGGAGCTCTATGTGAAGTCTTTTGAGGAACCTCCATACTGCTTTCCAAAGTGGTTGAACAAGTTTACATTCCCACCAACAATGAAGTAAGGTTCCCTTCTGTCCACATCCCCTCCAGCATCTGTTGTTGTTAGAGTTCTTGATTCTAGCCATTCTAACAGGGGTGAGGTGGTATCTCAATGTTGTTTTGATTTGCATTTCTTTTATGGCTAGGGATGCTGAGCATTTCTTCATGTGTCTATTGGCCATCCTTCTTTCTTCTTCAGAGAAGTTTCTCTTTAAGTCTTTAGCCCACTTATTTATTGGGCAGTTGTTTCTTTGAGGATTTGTTGTTGGGGGATTTAATTTTTTGAGTTCCAAGTATATTTTAGATATGAGACCCTTGTCCGTTGTATGGCTAGTAAAGATCTTCTCCCAATCTGTGGGCTTTCTATTGATCTTGCTAGCTATGTCCTTTGCCATGCAGAAGCTCTGCAACTTTATGCAATCCCATTTGTCCAACCTTTCTTTGATTTGTTGTGTTTCCGGGTCTCTATGCAGAAAATTTCGGCCTGAGCCAAGGAGACCTAGGGTTACTCCTATTCCATCCTGTAATGTTTTCAGAGTGTCTGCTTTGACTTCGAGGTCTTTATGAGTACATTTCTTATCAGCATTGTTGCCTCCTCCTTTTCTTTTCCCCTATGCCTGACCTCCCATCTCCATGAACTACACTCCCCCACCACTTCCACAGTGTCTTGTACATCTCATTGTTGCAATGGGTCCATCTGTATCCTTATTTAAACATTTGTTTTTTCCCTTCCCCTCCCCAAATTATACCAACATCAAATACAGTGAAAGCAGGAGTTATACCGTGGGGGAGGGACATACAAAGCAACAAAGAAATCACCTTATAAATACGTTAGAAACAATGGCAAGCAAGAAAAAACCACTTGTGTCCTTATCTTGGGGTTCATCTTGAGTGACAAATTCTGCTTGACTTTTCTGAAATGACAGTACTCTTGGGTCCATCAGAGGAAAAAAATTCCATCACTGAAGAACTGTATTTTCAAGCAGATATGCTTTAGAGTCAGAGATATTATCACATAAAGATTTCCTCCTATGACACCTTCAACTATCACTAGGAAATTGGACAGTTTGAGGAGAAACTATTAAATTAGAAATGAATCCTCATCTTTCCTATAAGAAAATGGTCAATTTCTTTATTTCTGCCCTGACATTAGTTCTTTAGACATTTGGGCCACTGAATAATTTGAATCTTTTGGAATACTCCATAGCATTAAGAGTTAATACATCTTTGAAATAGCTTCCATTATTCTGTTCCACTACTAGGTTCTAGCATACAGAATTATTCAGTAAAGAATATCTTTATGGGGAAGGCAGGAGGACTTCTTTCCACTGGATTAAAAAAAAGTGCAGTGTTTCACAAAAGCACAGAATTAATTTGCAATAAGAAATATGGAATGAGGAAATAAGAAAGGGACCTTGTGAACCCTGCTACGTGTTACAGATTGCCTCATAAAACCTTAATCAGAGCTTCATCAACTTACCAACTCCAGATAGGTCAACTGGTACTGATAAAGTAAGTCTTTCCTCTAACAAGTACAGAGACTTATTTCTAGAGGTAATAAAACTTTATATGTTTGTATCTGTCTTTCCTGAGTTCAAAGTCCTTCATAAACCTCACTCTTCTCCAAAAGAGGTGGAGAAAGATGACCTTTCCCAAAATACTAAAAGAGAGAAGACTTGAGCTTTGATTAAGAAAGGGAATCTGTAACCCAGTTAGAAATCACTTCCAAGTTTCCTGAGTCCTGGTTCAATGGTCAAGTCAAAATTTTATATTGTTATTATGACTATAGTTTGCCCTGGGAATTTGGCCAAGTATTTTCTGAGAAGAGATTCTATAAGAGACATTCCCCCACCCCATACACACTATAATTTACAAATGTCAGGTAGACATTTCTGGGTAGAGAAAAGGCTTGGATTGTCTGCATCCTCCTAAAACTACAGACAACACAGTAAAACTTATGAGCTTAAACTCCTGAAGAAAAGGCCAGGCTCAATTAATAAAAAGACTGCATCAAAAGAATTTATGAGTAAATTGTGTCATTTATTTGTAAGAGACCCTAAAAACAGAGGGAAAGGATGGGGGAGGGAAAAACCTTAACAGTCCTAAGCATATTTTCTCTTCTGAGCACTATTAAGCCACTTTGCCTACAATATAACCTCCATATGGAGCTATGTATCATATGTTTAATAACAAAAAGCCTACAGGTGGTGTATATGTTATGTTATTGTTATTTTAATGTTTAGCAAACAAAGAAACTGAGAAGCAAACAATTTTTCTGAGGTCACATAGCTAATAAAGATGACAGCTAAAATAATGTTTTCCTACCACATGCCACAGACTTAGTGGCAATAACATACAAAATAAACTTACCCAAAGCTAGCCAGTCAAAATCTTGATTTAATTTATGGATATTAATATATTTAAACTTAATTTTATATATAATGTTTAGTGTAAAATTGCTTGAAATAAAATTTTCTTTAGAAGATGAATTATCTTTTTATGTATTTGGGGTATTAAGAAGGTTTTGCCTTGGGGAAGAAATATCAACAGATTGCATGATTTTTTTTTACTTAGTGTGCAGACTTCATAATTAGAAAAAAATCAAGTATGAGGTATATTATTACAAGTTTTTGATTTTTGACATTCTAAGATATAGGCAAAAACAATAAGCCAAAAATAAGACCAATATTATTGTAGATAATATTAAAATATTAAAAATCCCTGTTAAATTGCTTGCCTGCCATTTTTGTTTCCTATGAGTAGATTAAAATGTATCAGCCCGGGCTGGGAAGGTGGCTCAGTGGTAGAGCGCTTGCCTTGCATGCATGAGGCCCTGGGTTCGATTCCTCAGCATCACATAAGAAAAAAGAAAAAAGCCAGAAGTGGCGCTGTGGCTCAAGTGGTAGAGCACTAGCCTTGAGCTGAAGAGCTGAGGGACAGTGCCTAGGCCCAGAGTTCAGGCCCCACGACTGGACCCAAAATAAATAAATAAATAAATAAAATGTATCAGCCTACCGAATATTACTGGTGCATGGTTGGTAGCCAGTGTTGTCAAAACAATCTTGAGACCTTCATCTTTGACTCACTTATTCATTTACTTATTTAAGCACCCACTTAGTTAGCAACAGCTAACTAGCCTTAAGTAAGCACATATAGGCACTTAGAGTAAAGATGAATTGAGTAATATTGGAGACCATTGAAAATGGAATGGAATGGGGGAGGAGGATGTGGGGCTTAAGGATTATAGAATAGAAGTAATGTGGAAAATAAAAGAGTGGGTGGTAGTGGGAAAAACAACAGGACACTTTGGGGCCCAGGTCCAGAAGTTCTACAGAACTAGGTTCTTAAAAGTCTCCAGCAAGAAGTAACATCTAAACTGAGGCTGACAAGCTGAGTAAATCTAAAAAAACAGAAAGAGCTCACTAGTTAAACATGAGTTTAAGGGCTTAGCACTCCCCAAGGCAAAAGCCTATCACCTTCAACACAATATTCATTCTCTCCTTACTCTCTGAAAGCAGAAGTAGTAGATTTTCTTACATATTTGTCTTCCTTAAGTCTTGATCATGAGTAACCATGTTTTTGTTCTAAATAAGTCTTCAAGGAACAAAATAATTAAAACTGTTATTTGAAAAGTTTATTTTTAAAAAAACTCAGATAGGATAAGGCTTCTATAATTTTTGTTTGATATTATTGTTTGTCTATGATATATACATATTTTTATTTTCAATTGTCATACACCAATTGTATCCAACACTTGTGTATAATGCATAATGATGAGATCAAGATAATTGTTACAATCATCACCTCAGACATCTTATTTTTGTGTATGCTGGGAATACTCAAAATCTTAGTACTCTTTTGAAATAGTCAACTAATTATTGTCAACCATGCCATTATGATATAACACATTGGAAAACTGTTCAAAATGTAGGTACCGATTTCAAAATCCAAAACAATTGAGCAGCTACACAAGATTCACTATGCAAAAAGAGAAAAGAAACCTACTCTTGAATTCACGCTTAAGAATGACTTGTCCTTGAGCAGTCATGTAAATCTCTGGTTCTTCATATTTGGTAACTCCAACTCCACCATTGAGAATGCTGACAAAATTTGTCAGACCTAATTCATCTTTCAGCAAAGAAATCACTACAGCACACAAGAGAAAGAACACATTGTCAGATGTCAAAGATGACTGCCACACAACTGGTCCATTCCTCTTCTGCAAGGCTGCTCTCTTCCAGCGATCCTCCCCCAAGTCTTTGTTGATAACTACTGTGATAAATTCTTAGAACAGGGAAATTCAAAACCTCATCGGAACTTCTGCTGATGCTAGTAGAACATGTTCCTTTAAAGATTCCTTTCGCTGAACAGACTTTCATGAAAGGTACAATGAAGGCCTCTATTTGTGAATCGCACTCTAGATCTGATCCTTATTCCCTATTTGCCTCAATTTCAGATTAACTGTCAAGATACACAGATTGAAGGCTTGATATTTGGAGTCCACGTTGGTATCTTATAGTTTGAATATAAAATTGTCCACCCCAGGTTCATGTAACTAGGCTTGATGGCCTTCTGATGGGCTTTGGGGAGGTTACTGGATTTTGAGAGTTGTGACATAATCAACACTTTAATCCTTTGGTAGACTAATAATATGATTGCTTTATTGGGAGATAAGAAAAGTAGGAATTATTTGAGTAGGACACTGTGATCATGGCTTTAAAAGATATATCTTGGATCTTGTTCCCTACCACTTCTGCCTCTTGGTTTCATGTCCATCATGAGGAGACTCAGTCACCTCCTTTCCATACTACCATGGTATTCAATATCACTTTAGACCCACAGCAATGAAACCAACTGGCCAGAGACTAAAACCCAGAGGCTGTGCACCACAATAAATCCTTCCTCCTTTGAAGTTTCCTCTCTCTGGTATTTGTCAGCACAAGGCAAAATCTGTTTAACACGAGTGTCATGGAAAGATAGTACTTTTCCTGCATCTTCAAAAGTTGTAGGAGGAGGCAACAATGCTTGATAAGAAATGTACTTATTACCTTGCTCATGTAATTGTAAACTCTGTACAGTATTTCACAATAAAAAAAAAAGTTGTGTAATGAGTATCAACTGCAATGGCCAGAATTGTTTAGGAGCTAAGGGAAGAATCACAACCCTTCCATTCATAGAAAGTAAAATTTAATGAGGATACATAAATAGTAATAATGTAAAACAAAATATCATATCCTCTAGAGGATAGAGGATATGAAGCAAATAAAGTTAAAAAAAAAGTTTTCAGTGGAGGCCTAAAGATAAGAAAGGAATTTTTCAAGGACCATGTAGAGAATGTTCTAAGCACAGGGAAAATCAAGACTTAGAGCTAGAGATTTTACTCGTCTAGGGAATAGCTACCTAAATAGATAATTACATAAGGAATGTTGGAAGGCATAGTAGCTACAACCTGCCTTGACAGTCTTTAAAGCCACAGTAGAAAACGTTGGTGATAGCCTAGGAATAGGCGGGGAAGCCAGAAAAGACATTGACCAGTATACTGGACCTGATTTCTATCTGTAAAGGAATGACAGAAGCTCTATGAAGAAAAATCATAAGAGAAGTAAACAAACTGGCTGAAAATGTATTGAAGTTTCTCTGGAAAAAAGTCAGTGTTAGTTTAGGTTAGGTAAGTAGATAAAAGGATGTAGAAAAGTAGATATATTCAGAATTAACAGAATGTCACATACATTAGATATGATGAAGATTAAAACAATGAACAATTTCTAGCTTTTCATTCCACCTGGAACAATTTAGATTAACTGGCTTTGCCAGCTAGATAACTTAATCCAATAATAGAACTGATTTATGGAAAACAACCCTTAAGGTCTCTAGTCTTTGGTCTCCAACTAAAAGCATAGTATCTTTTCATAGCAAATTTCAAGTAGCTCTGTATGTTAGAGTTAGAGTGGTATTACCCATAAATTAATTTATATAGTCCATGATGTTAAAAATACCAAAAGTCTTTTCTCCCCATCAAAGTGTGTCAAGGGTACCAACATCCATACCTACCTCCTTGTCAAATGGACAATTAGCAGAAAGTGGATTGTGCAAATATTCCTTCTTCTGCAACTCAGTCAACTTTTAGACATGCTCAAATCTATCAAATCTGCTAGTAAATCTGAGTAAAGAAACTATATATCATTATAGTTGATAACTCTATATTGGTATAGATATAGATTCTATCTCCTAAAATATGTACTCTGTGCTTTTCTTCTTTCTTTTAGATTTCTGTTTAGAAATTCTGCCATTATCATACACTCTCAAAGTCTGGCCTTCTTTCATCTAGAGGCTGGCATCTGGGTAACAAATTGGTACAGAGTTCTCTTAATACGTCAAGGGCTCTAACAAAACACACAGGTGAGACAGAACTAAGAAACAGAAGAGCAAAGAATCTCAAGATACAAGTATAGGAATTATCTGAACAGGTTTTTTATTCACATTACAATCAAGTTTCATACTAGTTTCAACCAAGGAGTTTATTCCTCAACCAAAGCTATATATGACTCAGTGTCTCAGGTTCTTTCCTATGTAGTCACTGACCAGCTCTTAAACTGTATTTTTCTGCCTTTACAATGCTAAGCCACCACCTGCTTTTGCTCAACTTAACTTTGCAGCCAGACACCTGCTGTAAGTCAAACCTGACCTAAACTTACTTAGTGCCACATCGTATAAATGCTACACATAGCTGAATATAAATTATAAAACAGGTTCTGGCACCTCGATTCTTCAACCTGATTCCCATGAGAAACAGAAAATTTATTCCTTAAACTAGATTTTAGTATTTTAATATTTATGTCAATAAAATACAAGTCAATATTAATTATATTCTAATGATTGCAATTGTGTACAGTTTTTAACTATCATTATATAAGAAATGTACAACACAGTATTTTGAAATAATGACTATAATTATAGATTTTATATCAATAATAATAAAATTTGACTTTAGTTTCCTGAACTCCAAATTTCAGTATATCACAAACAAGTATCAGCCCATGCATTTAACTAAACATGTACAGTTTTTGAAAGTATACTGAGAAGCTGGGTATGGGTGGCTCCTACTTATAATCTTAGCTACTTAGGGGGCTGAGATCTGAGGATCACATTTTGAAGCCAGGCTGGGCAGGCAGGAAGATTGAGACTCATCACCAATTCACCACCAAGAAGCAAGAAGAACTGTGGCTAAAGTAGTAGACTGCCACCATTGAGCAATAAAATGAATAAACAGTTCCTGGGACCTGGGTTCAAGCCCCAGTACGAGCAGACACATGAAATGAAAAGAAGTGAAGAAAAGAAATAAGTAGTGAAATGATTCAGTTTTTTAAAACAAGTGTGAGTGGATTAGTTCATTGTTGCTTTTGTTCTAATTCTGATATACCAGAATAATAAGTAATATCCAACAAATTGGCTATTGTTAGCTTTAACAACCTAGCAAGGCAAAACTGATATAGAGAGTCTTACTTTATAGTAAGTTTTAACTACAAATCAACACCTTCAATAGTGAGTGTCTTATAATTTCTCTTAAAATAAACAATTTTCCAATTCACACCTACATAGTTAATTTAACAAGAAAATATAGGTTTTACTTAATATTCTAAAACATGAATTTCTGCATTCTGATACTTCAAAGTGATTTTTTCCCTACAGAACAGAGGGAAAAAAACCAACTTTCAATTGCCACATTTGGAAAATTCACATTGACAATTCTTCATAGAAATATTTAATTTCAGTCTAACTTCCCCTTCCATCCACTTCTGGATTGTTCCCTACTGCTGTCAGTTGGCATGGGTTCAAGGAAAGCAAACATATTTTAATATTAGTTTTAGCAAAGCATTAGCAGGAAAGTAAACCTCCCAGGGAAAAATGCACATAATGTATTCTAAAGTTAAATATAAAATGATTTTGGATTAGCGGTACCACCATAGGCTTCCATTCAGACTTATAATTGAGAATTGACTATACTACTGTGTTCGTAAACTATGGACCACACGTAGTCCATGGAAAATAGGTGAGTTCTGAAACACAAATTAAAATAAGGAAGCTGGAAAGTGCTGGGAAAGCAGTAGGTCTTCATAAAGAGAGAACGAGGGCCGACAAATGTTTTTACTTTTCCTTTCTCTGTGAGACTGTGAAGTTTAAAATCATATGCAGGCTGAAGCCGATGAAATTATAGCTCTCAGACACTTTATAATTCTGAAACAGATATGTGATTGATTGCAAGGTAGCATAGCTGCTGGCAGTTTTTTGTCAGCACATTTTGATGATACAGTTTCTTAGGTGAACTTCAAGTACATCAGTGACACACACTACGTTCCAGACACATTGAATGATTTGGAAGCTAATAATTTATGAGAGCTTTTGGAGCAACTTATTAGGTTCAAGCCAAGAGAGATTTATTTTGTTTAATCCTAGGTTTCTTGCTGTGTGTTCTGTTTATCTCATCTGATGTAGCTAGTAAACAGATATGTAAATTTTTAATGTGGATGTGACCCCTTCATAGCAGTGCCTCAGCCTACTGACAAGGTCTCTCATTTAAAACACATGCTAGTTGCTTTGTCGATGTCACTGTGTTTCTTGAGAGGCATCATGGATGGAACAAGCCATCTTAAGATTTTTTCAATGAACAAATGAAAGGGAAATTAATTTGGGGTTGTTATTTTTTACATTGAAGGACTGTGTATCCCAGAATTTATGACATTCCAGAATGTTTTATGTTGAAGTTAAAAGAGTAGACTGTGAAAAGAATGCAGGGTCCTCATAGGATTTTTACAGTCTTTTAGCCGATGTCATATAAAAAATAAATTACAATGAACCTGTAATCCTATCACTTCCAGAGGCTATTCAAAGCCAGCTCCTGTAAGAAATGTCCATTGTACTAAAAGTGGAGCTTGGCTAAAGTGGTAGAAAGCCAGCCTTGAGCGAAAATACTAAGGGATAGCATCCAGGCCCTGAATTCAAGTCCCAGTATCTACACACACATATACAAAATAAATAATAACAAAAATTTGTCTTAAAATCCTATAAGTATAGATCTTGTTTTTACACTTTTGATTATTTCCTTGAACATCAAATTTTAGGATGTCACTGAAGAATATGTCTATTCTTTTGCTAAATATTTCCACAGATGCAGATCAACAGGAAATGCAAATGTGGTACAGATTCTAAATACAACATTTTTAAGTCTTTAGGCCATATTTTACTTTCAAAGCCAGTTTTATGTTGTATTTATAAGCTTTCATTTACATTAGAGCATTATCTGACTTGTGCAACTGTAACTCCTTTGTACATCAATTTTTTAAAATTTTGTTAAAACTAACAATAAAATGCATGTATAAATGCATTTTACCCAATATTCCTAACTCATTTTCCACTTACATTTTCTCAACTGCACTGTTTTCTATTGTACTAATTTGAAGAAAGAAGTATCAAGGTGTGTTTTTATGTTCCTGTTCTTAAGTCTTCCGTTACTCTTCTTCCCTAAGTAAGGTACATTGAGAATCACCATTGTTCATGTATGTCTAGGAAAAAGACACACATGAACCATGCATAAAATGACAATGGGGTCTCTACAGCTTACCTTTAGAACACACAAATGAAACCTTTATATATGGCCTATTATTGCCAGGTTTTCCCTATCTCACATTTCTTTCTAGTGCTTATACAAAAGTCTTGTGTCCCCATGCATTGTACACCGAGGTACTTTTCCAAAACATAGTGGTGTGCACTTGAGAGGTCACTAAAGATGTCAACCTAAATTAGCCTCTTTTAGGCCAGTCCATACCTGCACTGCACTTTCCTTCTGCTGAATCCCTCCCTCCTTATACTGTTGTAAGATGAATTATCCCAGACACCACATTTTGGAAGATGGAAAATTGCAGTCTTTATTATACAGTTAGCAGGCTGCAGGCAGCCAGTTGTTACAAAGGCCTGCAGCCCCCAAATACCCATAACATAGTTAGGAAACAGGCCATAGGGGAAAGAAAGAAGAAAAATACCAACAAACCAATTCAGCTCCGATGGAAAGCTGAATGGGGTCGCCATGATGACCGGAAATGAGCCAAGAGACAGGACACGATCACAGAGACGCACATCACATGGTGTAATGACGCCTATGCTTGGTCAGCAGGTGGCAGGTCCACAGGAAATTCCCAGTCCCAGACACTGGACTGACAGGTTCCCTAACCTATCAACCAAGTGCCCGCCCCTTTCTCCAGGCATTCTCATGTTTCCTTTCCCCTAGCATGAAGACAAGATGTCAGAACCTATCATCAACCATGTGGCCAATATGGTCCAAGCCAGAACTGACCTCTTTACTTCAATGCCCTTTGATTACTTCAGAATGTATGAAATTACTAGAAACTTAGGCTTCATAGTACAAATTTCATTTCCAGCATTAAAACACATCATCATTGTGACTAATTCATCATTAACACCATTTTATCCATTCTGTGGGTCAATTTTGTTATAAACCATTGCTACTGAAATGACAGTTTTAGATCTTTTTAGACAGAGGTTAGGTAAAATATGGTGACATTTTCCCTAAGTATTCTCAACCTGCCTTCTAAGTAGTCTTTTGTGTTTGATTTGATTTAGTTGCCTTGGGGAATGAAGGGTACATTTCCATTTTTCTTGTCATCTCTTGGTACTTCTTTCCTAAATTCTTTTTTTTAATTTATTATTATTACATATTTTTTTACTGTGAAAATAGCATACAGAGGGGTTACAATTACATGAGCAAGGTAATGAGTCCATTTGTTATCAGGCGTTGTTGCCTCCTCCTTTGTTTCCCCATAACATACCTTCCTATCCTCCCCCCTTCCCGCCCCCCCCAGCTAATCCTCCTCCCCCCCCACCAAAGTTGTAAAGTTCGTTTTAGACATGACAACTTGTACATCTCATTATTACAATGAGTCCACCTGTATGTCCATTTAAACGATTTGTTTTTCCCCTTCCCCTCCACAAATTATACCGACATCAAATACAGTGAAAGCAGGGTTTATACCGTAGGGAAGGGACATACAAAGCAACAAAGAAATAATCTTATAAAAGTGTTAGAATCCATCACATGAAAGAAAAAAAACATTTGAATACATATCTTAGGGTTCATTTCCCTAACATCACCTTATCTGACCTTTTGTGCTTGACTCAGACATATAATAGATATTGCAAATAAGGGAAACCATGGGACCTATATCTCTTTGGGCCTGGCTACTTCACTTCATATAATTTTTTCCAAGTTTTTCCATTTCCTAACAAATGGGGCAATGTCATTCTTTCTGATGGAGGCATAGAATTCCATTGTGTATATATACCACATTT
>NW_012267220.1:12961263-13226039 GCF_000151885.1 Dipodomys ordii
CATTCTTTCTGATGGAGGCATAGAATTCCATTGTGTATATATACCACATTTTCTTGATCCATTCATTTACTGAGGGCATCTGGGTTGGTTCCATATCTTAGCTATGGTAAATAATGCTGCAAATAACAGTTGTGCTGGTAGCTTTAGTGTGGTCTTGTTTGTGATCATTTGGGTAAATGCCCAGAAGTGGGATTGCTGGGTCATAGGGGAGCTCTACGTGGAGTCGTTTGAGGAACCTCCATACTGCTTTCCAAAGTGGTTGAACAAGTTTACACTCCCACCAACAATGCAGTAAGGTTCCCTTCTGTTCACATCCCCTCCAGCATCTGTTGTTAATAAACTTCTTGATTTTAGCCATTCTAACTGGGGTGAGGTGGTATCTCAATGTTGTTTTGATTTGCATTTCTTTTATGGCTAGGGATGTTGAGCATTTCTTCATGTGTCTATTGGCCATCCTTCTTTCCTCTTCAGAGAAGTTTCTCTTTAAGTCTTTAGCCCACTTCTTAATTGGACAATTGTTTCTTTGAGGATTTGTTGTTGGGGGATTTCAGTAAATGGTGTTGGCAAAATTGGTTACTCACTTGTAGAAAACTAAAGCTAGATCCTTATATATTACCCTGCACCAGAATCAACTCCAAATGTATCAAAGACCTCGGAGTCAAAGCAGACACTCTGAAAACATTACAGGATGGCATAGGAGAAACCATAGGTCTCCTTGGCACAGGATGAAATTTTCCTAAAAGAGACCCAGAAACACAACAAATCAAAGAAATGTTGGACAAATGAGACTGCATGAAATTGCAGAGCTTCTGCATTGCAAAGGACATAGCTAGCAAGATCAATTGAAAGCCCACATAACAGACAAGGGTCTCATATCTAAAATCTACCTACTTTTTGAATATTTAACTCTTAAATATAAAGACACAATCAATAATCTAACACATTTGAACAAGCCTCAATGCTTGAGAACAAAATTAGAAAATAAAAGAAAGGGAAAAAGATAGAAAGGATAGGAAGTGAAGCCCTTCAAAATAAGTATAATAAATACAATCATTTCTTCAGAAACTGAAATTATGTTATTAAATGGAGGGAAAGAGTAATGGCCCTTTAAAACATGTTAAAAGTTTGAAATTAAATTGTAGGCTTGATATATGACATTAAAAAAAATCTCCCAGGAGAAAAAGCAAATCTTGAAAATAAATATCAGTTATTTAGAGGCTCAAGCCAAGATATTTAGTATCAAAATAATAAAAATTTCAAAAACTTAAAAGCAGACTATAAAAAATAAACTTTATAAAGGCATACAAAAGCATACAAGAATCGAAAGATATCCATACCAAGAAAAACTGTGGCTGAATTCAGGAATAAAGAAGTCATTCTGGAAATTTCTAGAGAGTAATGGTCTTTTATATTTAAGATGAGAAAATTGAACATCAGATATTTTTTCTACAAAAGCAATATTTTTATTATTTTAACTTTATCAATACCTTAGACTCTGTTTGTTCAATTGATCTCTATTCTCATCTTATTAAGAAAACATAGAAACTGGGTGCCTGTGACTTATAGCTGTAATCCAAGCTACTCAATAGGCTGCGATCTGAGGATCGAGGTTCAAAGCCAGCCCAGGCAGGAAAGTCTGTGAGACTCTTATCTCCAATAAACTAGTCAGAATACTGGAAATGGAACTGTGGCTCAAGTCAAGAGCACTCGCCTTGAGCTGAAGAACTTAGGGCCTTGAGTTCAAGCCCCATTACTGACAAAAAAAAAAGAAAGAAAAAAGAAAAGGAAAACATAGAATTTTAAATAAAAAAAGAGACTGTCTCAGAAAATTATGTTCCACATTCCTTCTTAGGGAAGCTTGTACAGATTTATATCACCTAAGCAAAGCAATAATCTAAGAAAGAAAAATGCATTAACTGTTAACCCCTAAAGAAAAAAGTAGTTTTATAACATTAATAGAGGCATAACAGATGAAAATTATGGACTAGGCCTGGAAGAAGGCATTTTAAAGCGGAGACTTTACTGCAGCACATAAAATAGTATTGCCAGTGTTTATTGATGAGCTCTGTTTCAGGACATTTGTTACATTGTAATTATAGTTGAAAAGGTTATAAATGCTATACACAGACAATGCTGACATTTATTCAAATCTACCATAGAGGAATCTATTAAAACAATTGGAGGTAAAGGAGAAGAAACAGTCATATCTATGGAGAAAGGCTTTCTGGTAGAGTTGATGGCTACATAATGGGTCAGTGATAATAGAGGATTCTTTAAATCCCCATTCAATCCAAGAGTGACATGGAGAATGCTGGAAATCCAACCTAGGTCTTCTTGAACACATACTTTTCTCCATCTTCTTCTTCATGCTCTCACCCTAGATTTGAACATTGATGAAAACCTTATTGGATTACAAGATAGAATCAGATAGAATGCTGGGAAGGATGCTAGTAAGAATGACATGTATGCTCTTTATTTCCCAAATTAATGATGTACATTCAGAACGATGCTATTTCCACTCCTTGTCAGGGTTAATACTTCTCCCGGCTGGCTCTGTGCTTCTTTAAAGAGTATATGTCAGAACTTCCTCCAGCTTCTTGTTCCATCCCTCTACATGGTAGAGATTTCTCCAGGCTCTTCAGCCCTTCATATGCATATGTTTGTTTTTGCATGTGTATTTACAATTTTTAAAATATGAATCATGTGCTATACTCATTTTTTAAAATAACTTCCTTTTATTCCCTAATACCTCAACTCTTAAATAGTGACCTGATTTATGTCAGAGAATCTACATGGTCCCATTTCCTGTCCCAGGTTCTTACAAACTATCTTTGGGTTATTCTTGTTCAGATTTCCTATGTATTTGGTGGGCAGACTCACATACCTATTAATAAACGTTAGTCATAATAACGCTGTCCTGATTTTCTCAGCCACTAAAAGAAGAAGGTTGTATTAGATGTTCTATAAATATCTTTTCAGCACTAAATTTCTCAAATTCTGGTACAACTAATACCCATATGTGATTTCAAAAGCCACACGATTTTTTTTTCTTTTAACAACTTAAAGATATAATGCATATAATGTGTCTTGTCAGCATTTCCCATGGTGACAATAGTGCTCCGAGTTCATTTTGCACTTCTGGTTTTCCAATAAAGTGTGAGGTAACACTTTCAATTGACTAAGAAATGTGGTAACCTAAACAAAAGAGTTGCAGACTCTGAGAGACAGAATAGTTTAACTGAAAGCACACATGTCTTATCATAAAATCCATAGAAGATACTAAGGTTCTGTCTACAGAAGGATAATGTTCATGATGATGGATGCTTTTCACCAACCTGAGATTTGAATTATCATAACACAAATCCCTGGAATTTGTGTCCTTTATTCCTTTTGGAATCTAAATGTGATTCATGAAGAGTTTTGTAATCTGAACAAAGCAAATGGTTAATAATAACTAATAATCTAATTCAGTGATAGAGAATGAAAGCCTCTGTCTAAACATTCAATTTTGCAAATAGTGTGTGTTCATGCTGAAACATTAACATACCTGGAGAAATAAGATAGAGGATCCTGAAGTGATTGTGAATAAAATAACTATGAATACTGGGTATCATGATGAACATCTATAATCCTAGCTCTCAGGAGGCTGAGGCAGGAAGATCAAATATTCAAGGCCAGCCTGAGCCACATAGTAAGAATCTGTCTCTAAAAAGAATGGTTGGTGTGTGTGTGTGTGAGAGAGAGAGAGAGAGAATGTGTGTGTGTGAATGTGTGTGAGTAATATGTCCATGAGTCATTATAAAATAGGAAATGGACATAAAAAAGCAGTATAGTATATGTCCATAACCTGAGCATTATTAAATATATTCCTCCGTATTTGTAATCCCAGTCTCAGATATAAAGGACATTCAGAGAGACTAAGAAATCTCTCCATATTGTTCGGAAAAAAAAAGACAGGTAGTAATGGGGTTTGAACTGAAATCTGTCATAGGACCCATGACATTTGGCAGGCTACCCATAGCTTAATAGCTAATATGGTTCTTTGTTTTTTTTCCTCGTGAAATTACTTATCTTGTATAGTGTGTGGGCTCATTCACCATTACTTTGAGATAATTCTTTGGGATTATAGGTCTCAGTATCACCTGATAGTTGCATATATTAGCAATATAAGACATCTTTATATTTTCACAAGGTAAGTGAACAGGAATGAAGAATCTTCCATTCCACACACACGCCCACCACCACCACCCCTCCCCCCCTCCACTGGAGAATCAGGCTATGGTGACATGTTGTTATCCTCTCTTGACGGAACAAGAAAAAAATTCTTCAAAGGGGATATTGTGTTACTCCAACTCAATTATCTCTGGATGGAGTAAAACTGTATTTTATTGTGCTTTTTCTTGCAAACCTAATACAAACTCCCAAGGAGGTAAAATACATCTTGGAGCTGTGAGAGTGTTTTTGTAGCTGTAATTAATAAAGGTCTAACTCGCAATGACTGTTGTGTCGTTTGCAGTCGCACACCCTCAGAAGCTGGAAACCCAGTGTGCCACATTCACATGATAATGTTTAACTCGAGCTGGTACTTAGGGCTTCCTGGAAATATGTTTTGATCCTTTTTGATCACACTAATAATACACTATGAAGCGTTGCTCTGTGGGATGTAGTTAAAGCTTATTTGAGCTTCGGAAACCACTGGCACTTTCCTGGGGGGAAATATCAGAACATTTTTATTTTTATCTCAATCACTCCAGAAAACTTCATGGAGAATAGTCTCTGTCAGTGATATAGGGCAATTGTTGTCCCAAATAGTATTTGAAAAGACCTGGCCTAAATCATCAATATATACTGTGCTAGAAAATGGTGAATAAAGAGATTCTGTACAGAATCTAACTCTCTTTCAACTGGACTCGCTGGATTTATTTTCTTTTTCTGTGTGATTTTTTTTTCAAGTAAAACAGTTAACACATTTTTCCATTCATAGTCCTTCTAGAAAATATGAGAATAGAGTTGTGTCCCAAATATTCAAGAGGTTTCTCTTGATACTGGTTCAACTGCTATGAGCATAAATGTGTGTGTGTGTCTTGGGGTTCATTTTGCCTAACATCAACTTATCTGACCGTTTCTGCTTGTGATTGTTTCTAACATATTTATAAGATGATTTCTTTGTTGCTTTGTATGTCCCTCCCCCACGGTTTAACCCCTGTTTTCACTGTATTTAATGTTGGTATACTTTGTGGAGGGGAAGGAAAAAAACAAATTGTTTACATAGGGATACAGGTGGACCCATTGCAACAATGAGATGTACAAGACCTTATGTCGAAAAACGAACTTTACAACTTTGGGGGGGGGAGCAGGGATGGAGGAGGGGGGAGGCGTGGGGGACGGTGTGGGGCGGATGGTGTGGGGGGAGAAGGTAGATGGGAAGGGATGAGAAGGGGAAATGAAAGAGGAGGCAACAATGCACTCATTACCTTGCCCATGTAATTGTAACCCCTCTGTACGGTATTTTCACAATAATAAATAAATAAATAAATGTGTGTGTATGTTTGTGTGTGTGTTTGTGTGTGTGCTTGGGAGAGTGATGAGTGTGTTTACATTAGTGTCAGTATACTTAACTGTAAAGAACTTAAATTCATGCAACTAGCTGTTATAAGAAATACTTTATTCCTATCTTTGAATTCTTGATGGTAGACAATAGCAAACATACTCTAGCAAATACATAAGATATGGAGTGCTTTCCCAAATTCCTTCCAAAATGCCTATGACATAACTCATAATCTTGCAAACAGGCCAAAGAGTACCTCGTTATTCTTTGCCAAATTTAAAATCCCCATACTTCATGTCTCTCATATATGGAATGCCATGATTAAGTATATTGGAAAACAGATTAAAATATAGTATGGCAGATCATCTTGTAAGCATTTCCTAGGTCATTTTTGTTTTCCTGACTTTCTAATATTTCCTATTTTATTGTTTTGAAAATAATGGTGCTATTGAAAGTTGATTTGCTCAGGAATGCAAAGGTTCTAATTCCTTACTCAGAATCATCAGCTCCTCTGTAAGAACTCCCTCAAAGCACTCATAAAGTCCTGTCAGCACCTAATGATTTTCTATATATCAGAAGCTTCTAAGAGGTATTACTTGGAGAATGTGCCATATCACAACCTGTAGACTCCACTTTGTATATTTTCTGCATGTTTAGTCACTGGGAGCTGGGGGGTCGGGGGGTAGTGGACTATACTATTATGTTCTTTATGGCTGAGAAGAAAAAGATTTATTATGTGAGAGTAAAACAAGACAGAAATTTCCACAACAGGAAAGAAAAAAAAAGCAGGCAGCAAAATTGCATCCTTAGAGCCAACATCAAAAGTACTAAAAGTGGTGTCTCCATATTCAGATTTGGACTTCTTCAAAGCGCCTTATTTACAACCAATTTGGCGGTCCATTAGATTTCACAATTCAGACAGCTCCCTCTGTGGGCCAGACCCACCCCTCAACCCCCACCACATACTTACATTCTTCCTGAAAAAATCTATATTGTTGATGGTATAGTCTCTGAATCTCTGATATCCCTACATTCCTCACTCTGATGAATAAAAATGTCCCCATGCAAACTATGCCTCATTATTTCATTGTTGAGATTTATCTGGTTAAAGACTCAACTCTTTCCACTTGGAGTTACATTGTTCCTTGTAGAGACATGTTTTGTTTGTTTGTTTGATTGTTTGTTTTTTAATCTGGCCTTGGAACCACTAGGCTACTCTTTATATCCTAGATCCTAAAAATTTACAGAATTTTAGAGTCTTTTTAGTCATTCTCCAACAAAAAACATGCAGGTGTGTGCATGAGTGCACACGCGTGCACACACACACACACATACACACATGCATGGTCACATTGCCAGGCCTTGGCCTGGTGAATGAGATAGATATGGTCCTTGTCCTCATGAAGTGCACTGCTTAGTGGATTATATTGCCAAGTAATTATGAACTTGATGAATGAAAAGAGACTGCTGACTATGCTGAACTTCCTGTCTTCAAGGGGCTCCTCACACTGTCCAGGTTTCCTACTGTGTCCTCCACTGTTACTGGTGACTTTGCCCTTCTTCCATCCTCCCTGGACCCAGCCTCTAACTCACCTTCAGTCACCAGCCTTGCTTCCTCTATTCACCTTTCTCCCTCCCGCTGCTCTAATTACATAGGAGGTGAACTTAGAGATGATCCTGTCCTTTGGGCAAGAGGCAGGAGGAAGAGGACAACTACAGCAGCATAATAGAACAACAGAATCAGAAGCCAGCCAAGGCATGACAAGACAGAAAGTCAGTTGCATGAATATTTGAAACTTCTCTCATTATGAGAGTAGACGTTAAATCCATGTGCTCTGGAATTTAGTTATCTTAAGCCAGGCTATAAAGCTATAGGAATCTGCCCAATATGTCGATGTAAATGGGGAAAAATGATGGAGCAAGTTTCCAGGTGGGTGTACTGAGAAATAATAAACTTCCTTCCTGCTTAGGAGCACATTCTACTAAGCATCTTCAATAAATTGGTTTTATGCCTTGTACAGTTCCAAGCATGGAAATCTTTTTATGACAAACAGGATAATAATAGTGTTGCCATTATTTATGATGAGAGAATAAGTTGAAAAGATTCAAGAAAATCTCATCTCTGAACTACAGGAGTATCTTCCCTAGAATTAAAATATATGATTATTATATGGTGATAGTCATAAATCATAGATTCTGTCTGTTTTCCATGTCTACTCTCCATATTCCTCGGTGGAGATTTTTGTTACAATCCCTTGCTATTAATTTAGTCTTCTAAATTGTTTTGGCCAAATAACATGGTGTGTCACAAGGAGAATTCTTTGGCACACAATAATGAATCTCAAGCTTTGAAAACAGAAAATGTTTCTTATTGAAGTTAAACAGTCACTTTGAAGTATTAGTCTGCATGGAAGTAAGTGGTGGTCTTTAAGAAAAAGGATTTAAATGACAAATCTGGCTCATAGCACATTACTCCAAAACAAGCTCATTGGATTGCTATAGGATGTAAAATCATTTCACTTCAAGCCATATCCACATTCAATATGTACTAGGTTGAATGTCTTCATTTAAAATTTCTAAGACATAGAATATAAACAATAATATCTTTACACATTTATCACTCTACTTGACAGAGTTTTTTCTGGAAGTTGAACTGTTCCTAGCATATCAGCACTTAGCAGTAATAGGTGCTAACACTTACTGATTCCTGTGTGGGCATATATACCAAGCCCTTTAAATACATTGTGATATTTCACTCTCAACACCAAAATGAGTATAGTTATTTTCTTCAAGATTGGGGGGGGTGGTTTAGGGGG
The DNA here is from genome assembly GCF_000151885.1 of Dipodomys ordii. NCBI lineage: Eukaryota > Metazoa > Chordata > Mammalia > Rodentia > Heteromyidae > Dipodomys > Dipodomys ordii. The sequence continues at coordinate 12,969,628 of NW_012267220.1, forward strand.
AGGGGGTAGTCTTGGGGCTTGAACTCAGGGCCTGAGCTCTGTCTCTAACCTTTTTTTTGCTAAGGCTAGTACTCTAATCACTTGAGCCACAGCTCCACTTTTAACTTCTCTTTTTTCTTTTTTCTTTTTATAGTGTAGTGGAGGTAAGAGTCTCATGGGCCTTCCTGCATGGGCTGGCTTCAAACTGTAATCCTTAGATCTCAACATCTAGAGTAGCTAGGATTACAGGTGTGATCTACCAGTGCCCAGCTCACTTTAAGACATTTTTAGAAACTCATTAATTGGTCCAAAGTACATAACTAGTGACTGCTTGAGATGGGATATTGGGTTCTGTTTCACTCTGGGATATCTTCTCTTAGCCACTAAAACTTAGTTGCTTCTCATGCTAAGTGAATCCCTACCTGCTTAGAGGTAGAGAATTAGCTGAGTGGTAGACCTTTGCATAATGGGCTTGAGGACTTGGATTCCATCCCCAGTACCACAAAAAAAAGAAAGGAAGGAGAGGATTAATAAATGGAGGGAGGGAAGAAGAAAGAGAAGCAGAAGAGTAAAAGAAAAAAAGAATGAGAGTTCTTTTTCCCCTCCCCGCCTCAGAATGAGAGTTCTTATTTAACATTTTTCTTCAAATATCTTTCTTTGACTGAGATTGCTTGATTTAAAGTATGAGCAGTGTATAGAAATTTGGAATCAAACTCAGGTCACTCTTAGGCACCCATTTTTACCTTTTAGAAACAAAATTATGTAATATAAGCACATTATTTTATAATCTTACATAAATTTTTTTTCTGCTCCTATTGTGGAGTTTTCCTTGTGTATTCATTAAGTCAATTCAACTCTGAAATGGTCTTTATCATTTCAGTCACTACACACAACCAAGTTGAGTTCAATTTCAGATCATTGTCCAACATAAATCCATACATTCAAGTCCAAGAATTCAAGGACACTTGTTTCTTCTATTTATGGTTGTCCCATTGCATTTGGGCCTTGGAATTCTCCACAATAGCATCAATATTTGCATAAAAATAATGTGGATAATCAGGTTAGAAGAACCAGACATTGATATGCATGACTTCTTCCCACATGCTACTGGCCAGAATATTTGAATACAGTTACATAATTATATCACATTGAAGGGTACTGGATAATGAAGTTTGACCACAACTAGAAAAAACCATATAGATACTAGTGAATAACTAACTAGCTGGTCTCTGCCATGACTTTATAATGACCGGCAGATCCAAAAGTATACTAAAGTTATAGAACATTTTCCAGCTCTTTATGTAGTTTCTATTACCTCAGGAATATCTTTATTCTAAATGTTTGTCTACAGCATGTTTTTCCTTAGCTGTGAGTTTCTACACATATAATTTGTATTGCCAATAAATTACCTTATCATAATCAGGGAGAAAACATAAATTAACCTTACTTTGTATTTTCTTCCTTTTTTTTTCTTCTTTTGGTTGGTTGTGGAGCCTGAACTCTGGGCTTGGGCACTGTCCCTCAGCTCAAGGCTCAAGGCTCTATCACTTGAGTCACAGCACCAATTCTGGCTTTTTCTCCTTATGTGGTGCTGAGGAATCAAACCCAGAGCCACCTACCCAGCCCCTTATTTTCTTCCTTATACTTACAGATTATTTTGGTACCTGACAGAATATCCTAAAAGCTTTATGATTGGAATTGAAGTGGAATTCATATGTAATTGGTTAATAATTAGATAGTCAATTAGTAGAAATTTTAGAAAATTGAGTAAATTATAGTATATCAATTTTATATCACTATGAATATTTGATAGCACTTTTAAAATTAATTTACATTAATTTATCCATGTATATTGCCATTCATAGAGTTTAGATGCTCAGTAATAAGAAACAAGCTATAAAATGTCTCTAGCTTCATAAAATTTCAAAAAAGGTATACTCTTAATATTTTTTATCACAAAGGATTTTTCATGTGTATTCTTAGTGAAAAGCATTACTTAAAACAGAGAGATAGCCAATGTGAATACATTTGTGGTTTATTTATTCCCTCCTCACACACACACACACACATACCTCAACTGTTTATTGTTATGGATTATTCGTCCTGAAGTGTTGATGCATTTTTGATAAAATTAATCTATTATTCTTTTCTCAGTGGGTCATTACCATGAGACTTCACATTTTTCATTTGTTCATTTTTGAAACTGTGCATTGTCTTCATTTTTTTAAGTTGAGATTTTATAACTTAACACATCTCAAGTGCATAGTATACCAAATTCACTTTAATGAGAAAATGTAACCTTCTTTACCCCATGAAAGCTCTCCAAAAACTGTTTCATTTCATATAATATTGCCTCTTTCCCCTACAGCCTTAATGCAAAATGTTATTAATGATGGTTCAGTCATAGCTGTATCAGAATTTTGACTCTAGTACTAAAACTCCACATTCTGGATTCTACTCTGCCCCCTTAGCCCTTGTGGTAAAACACTGACAGACATGTGGCCAAAAGATTAGTATTGGAAAATGTTGCCAGGTGCTGGACAGCACATGATAGGCACATGGTGTTGTTACTTAATATGATTCTTTATTGTAGTCTCTGATGTATGTATAGGAATCAATATCAATGATCTGTATTTTCACAATAAAAAAAGAAAATGGCAATACTTAAAAAAACAAAAACAAAATTTGGTATTATAAAAGCATTCTTAACCTTGTATCATCACCTAAGACCAATTCCTATTCTGTTATTCTGTTGTCATGTTATCTGTCTATCTATCTATTTATCCATCTATCATCTATGCCTCTCTCTCTTTATTTCTCTATCTCTGTCAATATATATGCCATCAGATCAAAATGCAAAAAATAAATTTCTTCTACTTTTACATATTGCACCGTGTTTTAAAATAAAAGGACTTATGTATCAACAATATTATGAAATGTTTAAGTAATTTAAAATATATTGGAGTTATTCCATAAAATATGAGTGTGGTAGGCAAAGTACACACATCTCTATATTTCTACATAAATTAAATTTTGAAAAGCCAGAATAAAATCACAATTTTTACTGAAAATATAAGTAAAAATGTTGTAGGAGAATGAGGGAACTCTCAGAAACTTTGGGAGCATAAGAAGATGCATGGTAGGTCATGTATTTCTCCAGTGGATCCTGATATCCACAGTATTCTCCAAATGAGACTGTGAATTCCTTCTGTTTAATAGTTTCCACAACAGTTGGAAGATATGACCCTCTAGAGATTTTGAAGTGATTTGATTTTTGATGCCTAAGTACTATTGAGAAAATTCAGGTATTGAAGGAGTGTATGAGAAAATCTATATGGTAGATCAATTTCACAAGTACTTTGAAAAGGCATCAGACAAGAGTCTCGCTTGACACAAAATATAGAAGTTCGGTGTCAAAAATTTATCAACACACTCGATCTTGTGGACAAAAGTATAGATTTGAACTTACAGAGTATGATGTCCTGTCAAGGTACTGATCACTCCACAGTGGAGTTCAACAATGAATTCCAAGAGACTTGTAAAACCCACTCCCGATGTGATTCCTGACATGAATAAACAGTACAGCCACAGCTTGGCTAAGATATGAAGTTGGATCATGACATGGGTAATAAATTAGTATATGAGCTATTCAATAGAGGATTATAAACTATTAGCCAAGCACTTATGAAAACTCTTTCATAAACCATTCTATAATCCAAGCAGACATTTTTCTGTCAGTCCAAATGGATGCATTTATGCTATAATAGGTATGCCTGAGAGGAGCCCCTCTATATTATTACTGGAGGCAGCAATGCCTGTGTTAGGAAGATGTAGCATTTATCAATAGTCAGTGGGCTGCAAAGAACATGAACCTATCTGGCAGTTCTCCAAATGCATAGCGAAGCAGATCTGTACAGCTGACTGCATGTAGTAGTATGGACCACACTGATGATAGTTGGGTTAATCATATTTGATGGCTAAGAAATACCTTGTGTGCATGGACCACTTTCAATGAATTAAAATACAGTAATTATCCAATTTGTGTAAAAATAATATCACCTGACCTAATATTTGATAACTTTAAAAGGCATTTGGAATTTAGCAAACTTCAGGAATCTAATACTGAATCTGGATGTTTATTTTACTGTAAATACATTAAGTGTGAGCTTTTAGAGTTTTCAGATAGAGAGCATGCTGAACCTTCAAATCTGTTTACCTTTTATCTTTGATATAGGATTTGATTTGCTTTTCAAATGAAAGAAATGATCCATGATGCCAGTGAGCATAGGTAAATGAAGGCCTTCCTAAAGGGTAATTGTAGCAATTAAATATTAATGATGAAGGGGGGGAATAAACAATAAGGATTTAAATTCTGTATCTTCAGATTCCTTCTGATAATCTAGTGAATATTCAATGATTTAATCCAAAAATATGAAAAATAGGTTAACATCAAAGAGTAGTGCAATAAAAGAGTGTGTGGCCTGCAGTGGCAATTAGATCACATCTGTTCCAAGATGAATTTGTGAATTAAGGATTATGTTTTTCTACCATAAATTTATACTAGTGGCAGTGAAAAGTAGCAACGAAAAGCATTTTCTGGGCTTAGAAGTCATGGGTTCTAATCCCAGTTCTATTACTTAATACTTTGTGACTGAGAGAATGCATTAAAGCTCTCTTGTTTCTTCATTTAAAAACTGTCCATTTTTTCTATAATTTTAGATAGGAAGTAATAAATGTCATCTTAAAAAGAAAGGTATCTGGCATATACTAAGTGTTCAGTAGATGTGAATTACTACCATGACTCTGGGAACACTGACTGAGAAAGCATCTACAGGTCATGCCTGTGCCATTCTGTTCCATCCCAGCCTTCCACTGCATCTCCAAGACCCAGCTCTGTGAACACATGTTTAGCTTCTTCAACTGTACAAGGATTAGCCATGATGGGAGACACTGCCCCACCACAAGCTTTCTTGCTTGCTGAAAGAAGACAGGAGCAAATGTTATGCCCATTAATTTAATTAGTTCAATGACTTTGCATCTTGAAACATGAATCTAATTATTGCACATTGTGCCCTTCATTTGCTTGGATAACATGTATGTGTTGGATCTTCCTAATGACTTATTTGGGCTATTATGACCGAATAGCAAGACTCTGTTGTTTACAAACTATAAACACATTTTTCTCACAGTGTCTTTTTCCTGTGGAGAAGGGACACCGGAGGAGCTGTCTCTCATAAGAGTACTATTTGCATTCACAAAACCCTTGATTCTAATGCTGTCACATTGGGAGTTGGAATTTCATGGTATATCTTTAAAAAAAATAATTTTATTGCCAAGGATAATTTACAGAGGGGTTACTGTTACATACATAAGGTAGTGAGTACATTTCTTGTCAAACATCGGTATATGCTTTTAAAACCAGTTTTAGTTTTAAAGTTTTGTGTACATAAGAAGTAAAATTCAAATACTACAGAAGGGTCCGCAGGGATGAACCATTCCTCCACACTGTGTCCATTCTGCATCCACCTTTTCAGGCATAGGCTCTCTGTGTTCAGTCTTGGGGTGGGGGAGGAGTATACCCACCACAAACAACTTTAATACAAATAAAGACCAGGAGCCAAGCATGCCTTAAGTTACTTTTATAGTTAGCAAAATTAGAAAAATATGTATGTCAGCAACACAGTTGCTCTGCTTCAGTTTGCTATTAGCTGCATGATATTTTATGGTGTAAAGACCCCTAGCACAGGGATGCATTTTTCTGAGTATATGGAGCTTCCAGAAAGAACAATGCCTTTCCACCCTAAATGTTTTCCTTAGGATCATCCACACAAAGACCACAATCTTTAATCTACTCAGGATGCAAGGAAAGGAAAGGAAGAGAGGACACTGCTCCAGGACCCTGAGAAAAGTCATATAGCGGGGAGAAGCAAGCTGGGCTTTCCCACGAATTAATGTGGGTTGTTAACATTGAAAGCTAAATGTTGTGTAAGTTAAGGGATTTATCAATGAGTAATTGAAAATTTTGGCAATATGTACATGTATAATTGAAAGTTTTATTAATATTCAAAATGTTTTTGAGATATCAAAATTGAAATTTAGCATATTGCAACTTTAATACATAGAAAGAGCCTATGAAGTATTACAAATGGGCAGGATCATCCATTACCATATTAAAGACATAGACTCAGCAATTACTAAGCTCACAATGCTCCTAGGTGGGGGTTGTATTTTTTTTGTCCTAGAATGAGGATAGTGAGACCCAGAGAAGTTGATGGACTTGCCTAAATGCACAGAGCAATTAAACAATCCAGTTTCATTGAGCTTCTGGACCCAAGCTCTTAAGTGTGATGTGTAAATCCTAGGTCCATCCAGTGCTCCCAAGTGTAAAATGAAAAGAACAATACCTGTCTGAATTTTCCATTCATCAATGTGCATATAACATCTCTTTCTTCAGCTCCCTACATGTATGTGATGCACTTTGATCATATTCACCCTCCATCCAACTCTTTTGTCCCTTCTCACTCCCCTTCATCGTGAATTAATTAAACTTCTTTCTGGTATTTTGTTTTGTTTTGTTTTTTAAATCTAGATTCAGCACATGAGAAAAAAAATCCCATGCACTATTTGTCTTTCTGGGTCACTTATTTTCCTTACCAGGATGATTTCTAGTTCTATCCATATTCTTGTGAATGACAAAATTTCACTCTTCTTTATGGCTTAATACCTGAACAATCTGAATATAACGTCTCACCAAGCACCTTCCATGTGAAAAGGAGCCTTAATGGAAAAATAGCCTCTCCTCATCTGTGCATCTCAGTGGCCAGAAAGCAATGTTAGTAAAGGGTGCAGAGTTAAACCCAGTCAGTCACTCTCTCTTGACCTCTCATAATTTGCAAAATATTGTTGTATCCTTAATGAAGGCATCCATTTACATAAGTCACAGTATCTTGCTGTGAGAGAGTCTGGACACTAGTCAGCTTTGCCTTTACAGTCTTAATGAATCCCCACTTTTTACTGTGTAATATCTCCATGGGCAGCATTGAGGCTTTCTGTTTCAACTTTCTCTCTCCCTCTCTCCCTCTCCCCCCCCTTTCTCTCTCCCTCTGCCCCCTGCTCTCTCTCCCTCTCTCTCTTGCTCTGAAGGAGTAATCAGCGGAATTCACTGTTATTTCTCTAGTTAAATACAATATCCTTTAACCCACAGCCCTCCAAGTGTGCATCACCTGTTTACTTGTGAACGCAACTTCTTGTATCAAGCGAATGAACAGCCTGTTTATACTGGTCAACAATTATGGTATATCCAAAGTGAGAATGTTCTGGTTATTTATCAAATGATTCTGAAATGTACATATTGTGTTTTCTCCCTAAAATCGACTCATGATGCTTACTGCAGGATAAATGCAAGATAGAAATGTGCAGGCAACTAAGAATGATACATTTCTTTATGTTGGACCAGAACACTATGCATAATTTAGATCTAGTAGTATCAATCAAAGACACATGTACATATTTAAACTCAGTCATTATAAAAAGAAACATGTTTAGGAAATGAATCTTACTGAATGGTTACTCTATGCCAAGTAGTATGCTAAGTGTTAAAGATAGATCAATCAAGAGAATCCTGACAAAATAAAAGCAGCAAATCTTATGGTGTGAGAAATAAGTTTACAGAGCGCTAAGCACAATACATTAAGTGCAATGATATAAATATATTCAGGGTTTTTAAGGACACAGAAGAACACACAGCAAAGTCATGGGGTAAAGGGAAGGCAAAGTGGCTTCCTACAGAAAGAAAGAGTTGAAGGCTGAGTGTAGTGGTATATGACTCTAAACTCAGGTACTAGATGAAGATCAGGAGGAACAGAATTTGAATTCAGCCTGAGCAAAAATAGTCCATGAGAGCACATCTGAACAAAGAAGCCAGTCATGGTGGCTCATTTCTGTAATCCCAGCTACATGGGAGGAGTAGGTAGGAGGAATGCATTTCAAGCAAAAATGCAGGAGATCCTATCTCAAAAATAATTAAAATGATAAAGAACTATGGTATAACTCAAGGGGTAGAGCACCTGCCTAGAAACTGTGATGTCCTGAGTTCAAATGCCAGTACCATTCTGAAAGAAAGGAAAGAAAGGAAGGAAGGAAGGAAGGAAGGAAGGAAGGAAGGAAGGAAGGAAGGAAAGAAGGAAGGAAGAAAGAAAGAAAGGAAGGAAGGAAGGACAGAAGGAGAAAAATGAAAAAAGAATCTAAAATTTAAAGTTAATAATATTTTGTGAAAAGTGTGATTTTATGTATACATTTTAGAATTGCTTTATTCTTTAAAAAGACTATAGGGAAAAGAGATTGTAATTTAATCAGTTTATATTTTATTTATTTCATTTTATATATTTTTTGTTGGTTGTGGGGTTTGAACTCAGGACCTGAGCTCCTTTGCTCATGGCTAGTGAACCCCGCTCAACTTCCAGTTTGAGTGTTTAATTGGAGATCAGACTATCAAAGGAATATTTCTGCCTGGTGTGGCTTCAATCCATGATCCTCAGATCTCAGCCTTCTGAGTAGCTATGATTACAGGTGTGAGCCACTAGCTCCTGGCTAAATTTGTTTTCTTACATACAAAATTCCGTGCTGTTATCAGCTACTAAAAAAGGAAATGTGTAAATTTAGAAAAGAAGACATTAGTACTATTAGTAAAGCCTTAAAATTAATAAACTGATAGAATGAAATTGGGTACATAAAGATGACTTTAAAATGTGACAGAATTAAGCACAAACATCATTTTCAATTGAATACAAAAGAACCACCTTCCTACTGTCAAATAGCATCATCAATACATTTCTACAAGACATCTTCTCCTCAGATATTTGTATTGACATCTTGTAATCTATACTGAAATGTATATATATACATATATATGTGTGTGTGTGAGCTGAACAAAATTAGAAACACTTTTCTTACAAAATTACTTAGAATTTTAATATCGAATACATTTCCCTGAAATTATTAGGGAAATTGTCACTCTCTCCAGAATAGCTATTAATATTCTACAATACCAATTTCATAAACACTGTGTGGGAAATCTTGACCTGAGAAATAAAGAAAAAAGCTGGGAAAAAATGAACTACTCATTCATCAATGAACTCAAAATCCTCTAAGCATATGTTTCCCAACACAAACACTCTTGTCTCTATTACTAAGCTGAAACTCAATCTTAGGCTTCTATTCCACTGGCTTGAAGAGATTTTTATTGAGTCAGTTCCAGGTAAGCTCAACTTTAAGCCCTAATGCCATGAACTTGGGGTTTTCTCCTTCCCCAGTGGCATGGAAATACCATCAAAGTGCTTGGGAGCTTCGGTGGGATCACAGCATCGGGAGAGGACATATGGTTCTCATCTGGTAACTGTCCATACAGCTTCCAGCTGTGGTTTACACAGATCCATCTGGTTTTCTGTCATTGTTATTCTTCTCTGAGGTGTCTGCCTTTCCATCTGGCCGTGTAGGCACATTTTCACACCACATCCACGACCACGGCACCTCCCCTGCACTCAGACAATCATTCAGGTCAGCCAGTTTTCTCTTTCCTAATAAAGGGAGGCTTCCGACAACTATGGGAAATTTCGATTACTCCACCCCATGAATCTAGGCTCATGGGACATCGATGAAGTCTAAGGTGATTTCTGCCTCTAAATCAGTGCCCGTATCAGCTATGCAAAGGATTGCTGTAAAGATGCTGTGTCCCAAAAGTCCAAACAGGAAGTCTCCGTTCTAGCTGCCTTAAACTTACTTAAGCATTAAGTCTTCCAACTGACACTCAGTGCTTTGTGCTGAGTTCCCTGTCCATAGACAGTGGAAGAATGAAGTTCTGAAGTTCTCAGACAATAAGTGAGTGTAAGCAGAAAGGTTTGTTGAAAGAGAAAGATTGGTAGAACTCCCACAGAGGAGGAAGGCTGACTGAGCCATGGCAATGGCATTGTGTAGATTTTATGTATTTTGTCTGGGGCAGCCTAGTAGGCCCTTGTGAACAGGCCACTGCTTGATGGGTCACTTTGCTTTCCTTTTTAAGTTTTTTTCCTGGTCTTTTGATGAGTTTTGCAGACTTATTTAGGCTAGTTGTTATTACAGTTTTATTTGCTAAACGTAAGGGTTATGTCACAGAGGGCCTTGTTTCTCTATCAAATGTTTCACTCTTTATGATAACCTGCTACAGAAAGATCAGAGATAGCAGAGTTGATGCACAACTTCTCTGTATGCAGGTGAGATATAGTCTGGGTTTCAGGTGAGATACTATCAGAGCCAGGGGCAAGGTGGAATAGAGGATAGCTCAAGGTTTATGGCCTTAGTACAATCTAAAATTAAAATGTATCAAATGACTTTGTATATACATATTACAACTATTCTATTCCTCGCTTTTAAAAGCATAGACTTTGGGGCTGGGAAGGTGGCTCAGTGGAAGAGCGCTTGCCTTGCATGCCTGAGGCACTGGGTTCGATTCCTCAGCACCACATAGGCAAAAAGAAAAAAAAAGCTGGAAGTGGCACTGTGGCTCAAGTGGTAGAGCGCTAGCCTTGAGCTGAAGAGCTGAGGGACAGTGCCCGGCCCAGAGTTTAGGCCCCGTGACCAGACCCAAAAAAACAAAAAAGCATAGACTTTGACTAGTAACAGGTTTCCAGGGCATGTGTTAACCACATGAGGAGTTATACATAGTCATTTGTGCTTACTACTTCTTTTAGTCTTGTTTTTTGGGGTACCATGTGTCCCATGTTCTCTCTTTTCATCTCAGGCAATGGATGATGCCCCTGTCTTTACCCAAACTCCTCATGGACTTCTAGTACTTAGGAATTTTTTCCCATATTCTAGAACTCTCTTTTCCTGATGTGTTTTGTTCCTCAAGCAATAGAATCTTCATATTGACAAAAATCTGATTCTCTCTCTAGTCAAGCTGGCTTCATATAGCATCTCTTGCCAAATACTGGGTCCCATTCCCATATTCCTATCTATACCATGAAGAGCTGGCCATTACCAAGAGTATGTTTTTAATCGCATGTTATGCAAACAGCATCTCAGCATGCCAGCCAGGGCCATCTATAAATGCACAGCTCTTTGTCATCTAAGAGCAAAGAGAGACTTCAGTGCACAAAGGCAGTGAATTGTCTCTCCTGACACAGAATCTCTCTTGTCTAGTACAGTTCTCAACATGTACTTTGAACTTACAAACTATTTATTGGAAGCATAGCAATAGAAATGTCAAAGGTAATGGACATGATTTTCCTTTGCAGCATAGTCCTTTTTCATTTTGCTCTGTGATCCTTCAAGGTAAATCAAGGTCCTCATGTAAACTTTTGCTGAATTCAATTGTACAATCTGACCATTGTGAACCTGAGAATTAAAAGGTGATATTCATATTCTGAATTTTGTTATTGCTACTACAACTTGTTAAAAGGTCTAAGAGCATGTCGATTTTTATTTCCATGGCTGTACATAATAGGATATAACAATTGTAAAATCTCTGTAAGATTCAACTTGCTCTTTACCTCTGTAACCCATGTGAGACTGCCTTCCTTTCTTCATTGAATTTCTGCTTAGTATAAAAGAATTTACCTGAGCTTTCAATGATGAATACTGATGATAATGAGGTATCTAAAGGGTGTTCTAACCCTGTAAACATTTTCTAGACCCCAAAGAGCAGACTGTTTTGACATTTTCTATCGTTTGGACTTCAGCCAGCCAATAAAGTTACTTTTGGTCTCAGTATATATATATATTTTTTGTTCCTACCACTAGATGTCAGGAACAATAAGAGTCAGCTTGTATCTATATTAGCAGAAAAGAACCATTCTCCAAAACTAGTTGTCATCAGTGTTGTTTTTCTTTTAATCTTTTTCAGTATACTGTCATTCATTTATTTGATCAATACTTAAAATTTTAAGTTTTGGCAAGAATTTAGTTCAGTATAACAGGATTAAAGTAAATAAAGATAGAGAACAAATAGCAACATTTCTTTTTCTCTCCTTTAATTTTTTTATTATTATGTTTAAATAGTTGTGCAAAGAAGTTGTACAGTATATGAATACAGTATATCTTGATCTATGCCAGGCCTTTCAATATTCTCACCTATTCCTCTTGTACTGACCCCTTCCCTCACTCTTCTTAATTTTGTAGGATAGCCATTTAATACTGGATTCTTGAGAAGCATTTCTTGTTAGCTATGCAAGAAATGGTAGTTAAAGACATCTGATAAATACTTGCTGATATATCAGGAAACAAAAGAGACAGTAAGTAAATTAAGTAAAAAAAGAAACAGGGCAGTTAGTGGGACATCCAGACAAGAAATTGAAAAAACATAATGAGGGTTAATGATCATGAAAGAAGCTTCTAATAATTACCAGTAGCAAGCTCCATAAGACAAGTGCCCAAAAAATGTTGAAGTCTTCCCTATGAAGATTTCCAAGATATCATAGGGTCAGCAGGAAATTTATTTACTGGAGGGAATTACTGTGAAGGAATCGGAGATGGAGTAACAGAAGGTAGCGAGCTGCACAGATGCCACGAAGTGCTTTTGTATTTTGTATTTTTTGAGTATTTTCATTATATGTAAGTAGTTGTACAAAGGAGTTGTCATTCACCAAAGCAACTTGTGTCTACAGTGCATCTTGATCAATGACACCATCAACATTCTTGCCCCTCCCAACCCAGTCCCGCCCTTCCTTATCTTAATTATGTATTGTTTTTGCCGTGTGATGAAACAGTTTGTGTGTACCACGAGTCTTGATCTGTGTCATCCCTCCCATATTTTCACCCTCCTTTTCACAAACCCACCCCTTCCCTTATATTTCTCAATTCCCTTTTGTATACACTGAATTCTTGCCTGCATTCACCCCTTGTCTTCCTTCATTCTTCTACCTCTCTCCCCTTAGCTCCACCTTCCCCTCATGCAAAGACCCATTTCCTAATACTTATCTTCTTGGACTTTGACTTTGACTCTTTAATTTTCTTTTTTTTGCCAGTCCTGGAGCTTGAACTCAGGGCCTGAGCACTGTCCCTGAGCTTCATTTGCTCAAGGCTAGCACTCTACCACTTGAGCCACAGCACCACTTCTGGCTTTTTCTTTTTTTTTTTGGAGGGGGGGGCGGGTCCGGTCATGGGGCCTGAACTCTGGGTCTGAGCACTGTCCCTCAGCTCTTCAGCTCAAGGCTAGTGCTCTACCACTTGAGCTATAGTACCACTTGCAGCTTTTTTTTTTTTTTTTTTGCTTATGTGGTGCTAAGGAATCGCACCCAGGGCCTCATGCATGCAAGGCAAGCACTCTAGCACTGAGCCACCTTCCCAGCCCCACTTCTGGCTTTTTCTGTTTATGTGGTACCAAGAATTCAAACCTAGGGCTTCATGTATGCTAGGCAAGCACTCTACCACTAAGCCACATTCCCATCCCTGACTTATTCTTTTTAAAGAGTTATACTATATGAGCTCTCCAAAGAGTACTGTACTCCAGTTAGTTCATTTGCAACCACTTGCTTACCACCTAGTATGTTTGTTTGTAGACTTAGAGGTACATTCTAGCTACCAAAAACAAGGGAAAACAGACAAGCTATGTTTCTCTGGGTCTGGCTTACTTCACTTAATATAATTTTTTCCAAGTCTTTCCTTTTCCCTATGAATGATACAATTTCTTTCTTTCTGTTCTGACTGTGTCTAGCCAGAGAGAAGGCAGAAGTGCTGGTTACTAGGTATGAGATGTCTTACTCTGTAAGACTCTTCTGTTTACCAGGCTAGTCCTTGAACCCAAGTTGCTCATCTGAGGAATCTACATCTTTTAGGAAAAGGCTCCCTCACCTCCCCCATAGGCCCCAGGGTATCCTGGATCTATATTCCCTGGGAATAGAGGGGAAGACTCAAAACCATAGATATTGCTGTTCCTACATGTTCACCACAGAAGAACTTATTTATTGTAAATATGTAAGGAAGCTAGAGGAAGGAAAGTAGAAAGGGAATAACTGGGGAGTTGCAACATTTACTAGATTAACTATTGTCCAGTCAACAAGGGATCGGCATTCATTTCATTAAATGCTATTGATTTTTTAATGTTTTGATATAAAAACAAATTTTTTATTAATCCTCAGGCACTAGAACTACTTATTCTCAACTAATAACTAAAATAATGTAGCAGACAATTTATTCTTCCTAATACCAATTTCTGTTTTTATTAAATATAGTGTTCAAAGTATTTTGTTGCTTTATATCCTGTGAAATTTTATTAGATTTATGACATCTTACATAAACTAATAATTCAAATTGCTTGTTACAGGTATTACTCTGAGAATCTTTTATCCTTTTAGATATTAAATGGAAGAGAAAAAAAGAAAGAAATCTATGCAATTTGATCACTGGTTATGAGAACTGTTGTAGTATAAATTGGGTCAAATAACAAGTGACGGCTTTTAGGTCTGTAGCACAATTTATCTTATATTTTATCTGAAGAGATTCTGGTTGCTCTTGCTTGTTATTTTAGCTACACAGGAGGCTGAGATCTGAGAGACACTCATTTCCAAATAACCAGGAGAAAGCCCGGAGTGGAGAGGTGGTTCAAGTGGTGGAAAACCAGCTGTGAATTAAAAAAAAACACAAGCAAGAGCACCAGCCCCTGAATTCAAGCCTCAGCACTTTTAAAATACAAGCAAACAAAAACTTGAAAACACTATAGAACATTCTTTTTTTAAAAAAAAATCGGAAGTTAACCTTATAAGTGTTGTTCTTCAACTTAGAAACCTCTAATAATTACTAAGATTTGATTAATCAGTTCCCAAAGTTTAAATGATCAAGTAAAACTTTCCTGAAACTAACGTACAAACAAATGAACTAAAGGTCTCAGGAAAGGATTCTTAGTACTTCCAATAATGACTCTGCCAGAAAAGCTCATTTCTATGAAATTTTTGTACTTAATATATTTCTAGTTACTTTCTTTTTGGAACAAATAAATAATAAGAAACTATAGGTTAAGTGTAATGGCTCACACATCTAATCCTTAGCTACTTAGGAAGCAGAGATCAGGAAAAGCATTGTTTTAGGCAGGTAGACTATCCAAAGAGACCCTATGTCAAGGAGTGAAAACTGTGTGGAGTATGTGTTTTCGTCTCAGTTCTATAGGAATGGTGACTAGGAAGATCCTGGTCCATATTGGCCCAAACATGAGATCCTATTCAAAAAAGTAACTAAAGCAAAACAAAATGGGGTTGTTGTGGTTGAGTGCCTGTCTAGCTAGCAAGCACAAGGCTCTGAGATCAAATCCCTACACATTCCTCAAAAAAAAGATATACACAATATAATAAACTAATATTTTCAAAACAACAATATGCCTATATTCAATTAGCAAAAGAGAAAAATGTTTGGATTCAGATTATATGTGACTCCATTATGACACCCCAAAAAACGATGTTCCTTAAATGCTTTCTAAATACTTCTCAAGGAAAAAAATTGAATTAAATTATATGGTTATATGACTAATCTATTTTATTTAAGTATAAAATAATTATGTGGCAATAAGACATAAAACTGTAAATCCTTTGCTAATAAGATATGAACTACTCAAAGCATGAAATATAGAAAATGAATGTTTAAGGCACTAGACAAAGGCTAATTAAGTGTCACCTGGAAAAATTCAAAACTATTGCGTGCTTTCTTTCTCCCCCTTCTTCCTCCCCTTCTCTCTCTCTCTCAAGTTTGTTTTATTCTGCCTCTCCCTGATCCTTTGCCTCCAGTGCTGCCAAAATTTGAACCTTTGTAATGACAAACAGATTATTAGAAAAGAAAGGATTCTGTTTTTAATACATTTAAGTCCTTAAAATATTTTTCTATTTTAAAGTAGAAAAGCATTAAAATTATACCCTTATTGCTGAGCAACTCCTCTTTTTGTTATATTCTTCAAGAATGAACCTGTCTCAAATATCTCAAATTATAAATTGCTAGAATTCAAAGAGATGTGCTTTCACAGGCAAGCCAAAAGAAAAAATCCCTGGGATATCATATTGCATAGTTTTTATACCCAGAAGTGTGGAGAGGTGTTCATAAATCCTATAAAAAAAATCGAGTACTCAGAAAAGAGGACTTTAATAAAATTGAAACTTTTCAGTGGTTTACTATTTTGAAATACAAAATACAAAAATAGTCATTTTACCCCATGTGAAAATTAAATACTGTTTTTACTATAAAGTTGTTTCTGTTATTCCCAGTGAGTTAAGTATATATTATTGTTGTTAATATTTATTTACTTTTCTTAAGTAGTTTTACAAAGGTGTTTCAATCTCAGAAGTCAGGTTTTGAGTACAATGTAACTCAATGTCACTACTTCCATTAAGGGAAATATACATATATATATATATATATACATATATAATACATATGTAAATTCAGACACATATATACCTATCTATATATACTTAAAGAGTAATTAAAATAGAATATATTATTTGATTGGTTCCTTCTAATACCAATCTCTACTTTCATTAGATGTAACTTTATCTTTGATATGAACATTTAGTGTGTGTGCATGCTTGTGTGCATGCCTGCGTGTGTGTGTGTGTGTGTGTGTGTGTGTGTGTGTTGCCCCCAGGACTTGATATCAAGGCCTGTGTGCTGCCAATAAACATTTATATTCCAGGCCTAGCACTCAATCATTTGGGTCACAACTCCATTACCAGTTCTTTGGTTAATTAGAGACAAGAGTATCATGGACTTACCTCCACAGGCTGACTTTGAACCACGATCCTCAGATTTCAGCCTCCTGAGTAAATAGAATTACAAGCATGAGCGACTAGCACCTGCTTATGAAACTATTATTAAATGTGTGGGACCACAGACTTACCACATATCTATAATTACTTGCTGCCTTTTATTAAAGTTGGAGTTAGTTTATTTTAAAAATAGCATCATATAGAATTCACAGGCTGAGCACTAGAAAGAAAGAACTTAGGGGTGACTGGAATAGAGTCTCTCATTATATAAATGAAAGTAACTGAATGAGGTAAATTGCTTGACCAAGTTCGGATTGCAATAAAATTGAGGGTTAGGTGAATAATACCAATATATTATCAAGCTTTTCAAAGTAGTCTACATCAAATTTTGTTTTTCAGCCACTTAAAATATTATTACGTGAATAGAATAGATTATTTTGAATAATTGCATACTTGATGCAATTTTTTTTAATGATAACAATACAAGAAGATCGAAAGAATGAAAATCTCATTATCAGGCTTAAGTATATATCTTCCTGCAGCTGCCTTTCTTTTCCTCTATGCCTAATAGTAGAGTATGGCATGATTCCCCAAATCAAGCTGCCAACCCCTAGCCAGACGCTGCCACTTCCAAACATGTGACTATACCCAAGTTCCTCATCTCTGTATACTGTGAATAGTTTGCTTGAGCAACCATAACAATGCATCTAGACTAAGGGCTTCAAAGACAGAAATCTAGGATGTGGCACTGTGGCTCAAACTGGTAGAGCACTAACCTAGAGTGAAAATGCTCAGGGACAAACTGCCAGGTGGTGCTAATGGCTCACACCTGTAATCCTAGCTACTCAGGAGGCTGCGATGTGAGGATCATGGTTCAAAGCCAGCCTGAGCAGAAAATTGGAAATGGAGCTGTGTCTCAAAGACAGAGCCCAAGCCATGAGTTCAAGCTCCAGGACCAGGACAAATAAAAACAAACAAAAAATCCCCCAGAAATTGATTACTTATTTTCTCACAGTTCTACAAGTTTTGAAGTCTCAGACCAGAGGATGGGCAGGTAGAGTTTGTTCAAGACATCTGCTCTTGTTAGGCAGATTTTGTCTTCCTGTCTTCCTCTGATATGTTGTCTGTGCACTGGCATGTCTGTATTATTCTCTCTTCTAAGGACACAGCTGTACAGGGATGGGGTTCATCTATAAGACTTCCAAACAGACACATTCTACAATATAGGGGGATCAAGACTTGAATAGAAATGTAGGGGAGGGGCACAATTCAGCCCTTAAAGTATCTAAGCATTCCGCTATGTCAAGTGTGGCTATTATTACTATTGGAAAGAAGCAGCTTCCTTCTATTGCCTTTGGCTGTGTTTCCTGCCCATAAGATTCTCTGTCCACAAGTCTGTGTTGTCTTGCTCCACATGGCCAATCCAGCAGGAAGCTGACTACATCTGCTACTGAGCTGGCTGTGGAAGAGGCAGTGGGGATCCAACAGCCCTTGGCAGAGCTCACCATTACCCAGGCAGCATTCTCAGGATTCACAGGATTCATATGAAAGGAGCCCTTCCCCCCCCAAAAAAAATCTTCACACATCTATTCTTTTCCCTGTATGATCTACTCTCAACTCTGTGGCCGCTGTTGACATTTCCCCAGTTTAAATCTTGCAATTGTAGGAATCATAGAAATAGCATCTTTGTTCCCTCCACCACTCCAGAATATTTGTTCATATGCCATCTCTTCTAGGAAAACTCTGGATAATCTAGACTCTTCTCAAATGCTTCTAATTCTTATACACAGATAATACTCCTGAAGTATTAAGTCAGTAGGCAATTAGCAAAGGAGATCGAATATATTCTGCCCTAAGTTCTAGAAAGTTTTTCTGTGCATCTTTGTAATTGTACCAAATTGGTCACTTTGAATTTTGAAATGCAGATCATCTCCAAATTGTTGCAAAATCTTTCCACTAAGCATCTTCTTCCAGAACCCCACAGATGGTTGAAATGATAGTAGCCTTCAGATTTAGGAGATGTTTGAGAATGAGGGGAAATCCTAAAGCAGAATTTCGAAGTGCCCGTTCCTTACAGACCATTCCAGGAAGCAAAGATTCGGCCTGTCAGGAAGGGAAAAGCCTCCTTTGTATTTGGCCCACACACTTCAGTGAAATTAAAGATTCTCAGAAACATCCCTAGGATAGGCAAGGTAGAGAAGACATTTGGAAGGCCACCACCCATCGTTCCCTGGGAGAAACACATACAAGTCAGGGTGGGATAGCAATGTAACCTTTGTTAGAGACTGGGGAGCACAGAGTCCTCTCTACCTCCAAACCTACCTCCAACAAGGAAAGAGCAAAAGCTTCCAGCTCCTCATTTTACCTGAGACTGAGGCCCTGCAAAACTTAAATAAATCCAGTTCAAAACAGGCCTGGAGCTGGTAGCTCACACCTTTAATCCTAGCTACTCAGGAGCCTGAGATCCGAGGCTCGTGGTTCAAAGCCCGTCCTGATAGGAAAGTCCGTGAGACTCTTATCTCCGGTAAACCACTCAGAAAACCAGAAGTGGTGCTGTGGCTCAAGTGGTAGAATGCTAGCCTTGAGCTGAATAGCTGAGGAACAGTGCCCAGGCCCAGAGATTTAGCCTTCCCTCCTTCCACCCCCCCCAAAAAAAATTATCCAGGCAAGAAATGCCTCAAACTAGATATAAGTTCTTAATAAAATTAAACTACATTCTATTTACTACATTCTATTTAATCTGGTAGTCCTGGTACCTTTAGACTTGATCAAAGTCAAAGAATCAGGAGAAAAGATTTTTCCCAGTGAGGACACAGGGCAGAAATTATGTGTGTACTTTACTGCCTGTAAGAAAAACCTCTCTTAGTAGCCAAGTGCTCTTTTTCTGTAAAATATTTTTCTTTCTTTCTTCTTATTTGGGTTATAGTGGAGTTTGAAATCGGTGCCTCACATTTGTTAGGAACACACTCTCTACCTTTTGAGGGATGTTTTTGTTGGAGTTTGTTTTACAAATAGAGTCTCCTGTGTTAGCCTGGGCCATTTTCAAGCAGTGATCGTATTTTCTCTGCCTCCTGAGTTGCTGGGACCACAGGTATGCTCACTATGTCTGGCTCTGTATTTTTATTTTTAACTAACACATAACAATTGTACATAAGTGTATGGGCAAGTATATTTGTATTTGTTTCCATTTTGTTTTTTCACAAGCCCAGGGCATACAACTAGGGGCATAGCATTTCTAGCTATACTTCTCAGTTCAAGGTAAATAGGTACAACATAGTACACAGCTAAACTAGAAGAAGCACATCCTCACTAATGGATTTTAAAAAATCCACTTTTATACTATCTTGCATCTAGCAGTCTTTTGTAAGAAACAGCAGAAAAAGTCAGACTTTTCCTCCCGCAAACTCTCCAAATACCAGTGCGTTTATTAATCATTTAACGAATCCTCAGCTGTCTCATAGGGTCTGTGGAAAAATGCTAGACCTGTTATTTTCTGTTGTGAACTTCTTCCTCAGTGTTTCCCTCTTCCAATGCACGCTCTGCCTCAAGTTTACTTCTGTTGAGCAATTAATTCTCAATGCGCACAGGCTCAGATTGTAAGCACATATGTTTGCTTTTGAAATAAAGTTGTTAATGGCTAAATGTAGTCCCGATTCCCGGTTTCACAAGCGCATGATGGCAGGCACCATAATGTTTTCCAAGTACTGGTGACTGTTTTTCTTTGCACAGGGCACTGGCCTGTCTCTCACATTCACAGCTGTTGTACATGCTTTGCATTGAGAAATAGAAGAGAGAGTGGAAGGAGAGAGAGAGAAAAAATCATTTGTGACTGGTGTGGGAACAAGTACTAGCTTATACTCTTTCTCTGGAATGAGTCTGAATTATCTGATATTGATGTGCTAGATGAGCTGCAGGCCA
Source organism: Dipodomys ordii (assembly GCF_000151885.1). Lineage (NCBI taxonomy): Eukaryota > Metazoa > Chordata > Mammalia > Rodentia > Heteromyidae > Dipodomys > Dipodomys ordii. The sequence continues at coordinate 12,990,243 of NW_012267220.1, forward strand.
TACTGGGGTGTAGGTGAGTGGGTTAATCAGGACAAAGCTGCACTGACTTTAATCTATAAAAATAGCATCTTCCATCAGAGGGATGGGCTAGAGCTCCTTTGCTGTCAGTCAAGAGAAAGGATGTAAAAGTCACAAGCCCAGATCACAGAATCATCTAGGTGACACAAGGGCTACTTCACTCCCTCCTAGTAGCCAAAGTCTTCAGTCTGGAAAAGAAAGCTGTCATCTCTTTGGTGAAATCACAGGCTTAGAAAAGATAGTGCTACTTTGTTTTTGAGAACGCTGCATGTCCTGAGCAAAACCTCTTTGTCCTAAATATAATAATTTCCCAAGAGACTCAGGCTACATAATTGCATTTGTGGCATTAGAAACATACACAGGTGTGCATGTGCATGTGTACACACACACACACACACACACACACACACACACACACACACACACACCGCTCCTTGGGCAGATATTCGAGAAATAAGAACTATGAACATGGCTGAGTAGTGCAATAGTAGCTTTACTTTTTGTTTTATACCCTTCTATACTGTTTTATTTTTCATTTTGTTCAGATGTTACTTTTGAAACAAAAGAAAAGCAGTAACAGATGAGATTTCTCTTCTGATATCCTTGTACTTTAACTTGATCCAGATGATCAGAGTTGTATTATACTAGAACATTCTAGCCACAGTTTTGCCAGGCAGCAAGCATGGTTTTGAGAATTGAATATACCTGAAAAAATAAAGAAATTTTGCTCAGTGCTTATTAACTTTTCTCTATTATCAATATTATATAGGCCAAGTAAAAGTCCTTTCCTGTTCTGACTTCTTATCTTGACACAGGAAAGAATGTCCTGTCTGTCTACAAATAACCTCTTGTTAGTGGATATGTGTGCTGTTCATTGTGTATTTAATCCACCTCTGAAAATACTATTTCAGGTTAAAAAGATGGGCATCTATTAGTCCCTAAGACAAGTACCTAATATACATTAATTAGTATAATTTCACCAGACCTCCTGACCTAGGTAAAATTTATATCAATAAGGAGTCAGGTTGATAACTTGACCATGATGTTGCTTTAAGTGTTGACTGTCTTACCTACTTGTTGTAGAAATTCATTCATTGATAATGTATCCTTCTTTATGTCTGTCCTGTCAAAACATTCTGCTATAGATAAATTCCTAACATCTGAGTAATGTCCCAAATATTAGGCTTCTACTACTAATGTAAATTCAATATAGATTTCAGAAATATATGTTGGGCTTGTTCTTAACTCATTATCCATCCCCTCTAGTAGGCTTTTCCGGTTGCCTTAGCCTTAATCAATTTCTCTTGTTACACATTCTCATAGCGTTTTTTCAAAGCATTTATCTGTTTATAAAGATTTATTTGATTAAGATCTATATCTCCAATATCTACACTCCTTGCAGAAAGAGAGCATTCTGTTTGCCTTTCAATATTTTGCCAGCTCCAAGCACATTATATAAATAACACTGACACATTAGTAGACACAAATTACTAACAATATTCTCTCCAAAAGGCACAAGGAACTCTAGATTCTCACATATATACCAGAAAATCCTTTGGTTAAAGAAAAAAGAAAAGCAATGTGTGGAAAGATCTTTTGCCCTCAGAGGCTTCAATCATATTCTCTCAAAGCCTGAAGAAGACCTTAGGTTCTCTAAAAACAAGGTGTCTTGCCTGCCACAGGTACAATTCTTGAAGACATCTTGAGTATACTGTTCAGTTTTAGCTTGACAACCTTATTGTCAAACTTGGCCTACACTCAGCATAACTTTTCATTTATGACTCCCCAAACCTATACCGAATCTTGAAGACAATGTTTTTTGTCTTAGTATGATTAGTTTAATAATTTTTAATCTTTGTGTGATTCAGGAATGACAATCCTAAATATCTCAAAGGAAAGAAGCCACATTCAAAATTACTTTTGGGGAGCAATTACCTGTATTAATAAGTGGGACAGGGGTTAAAAAGACCTTTTTAATGTGAGGTTTATTATAAGTGGTATTATTATTATTTTGTTTTTCATACTTTATAGCTCATCATATAGCTCCTCATAAGTTCAAACAAAAAGAATGACATGAACTAAATATTCTCATTGATTAAAATCTTCTCATTTAAAATACCAAGCTACCTAAACAAATGTTTTAAATTAATGCAGAAAGCTTAATATTGCGATGACACTCCTGACTCTAACTGAATGAAATCCAAATGAGTCCAGACCTGGGACTCAAAATTCTATCCAAAAATTTCATCTTCTCATGGCATAACATAAGCCTTACAGACTTTAAAATTAATTACAGCGCTTCTTTGAAATTATTGTAAACAGCTATTATTTCCAATATGGGAAAACATAGATGCCTAATGCAAGTTTTCATCTTTTATACAAGAGCATAAAACATGTGTTATGTTTCAGGTACTATTATTAGACTTGGCTAATTCAATTGATATAGTGTAATGTTAAAAAAAATATGGGTCTTTTTGTGCTCATAAGAGAGAACAAGACAAAACAAGAATGTTGAATACCAGAATACATCGTCTTCCTTTCTGTCATCCCATTATTTGTTCAAACAAAACTCTTCATTAAAGATGACTTGATCACTAACTACTTTTGCAGGGATTTTTATTCTTTGTAGAATTCAACATTGAGTTTGGAAAGAAAAAAATTGTAGTCTCTGAATTCAGTTTTAATTTGCATTATCTCTTATTTGTTCTTATTTGTATATCCAGGCCTGAAGCTATTGACACCCTTTGTGTCTTCATCTCTGAGCTGAGATATAGAGGGGAAAGGAATCACCATGTCTAGCAAGAATGCATTAGACTCTTGAGACTTGTAGGTTAATTTAATGTTAAAAAAAATCTCTATTGCAAATGTGACGATATACTAAAGAGAAGAGAGAGCGAAAGAGAAAGAGAGAGAGAGAGAGAGTTTAGTGGTAGTTTCCCTCCAGCAAAGCAAAAGGGCACTTGATCCTATGTTTTCATTTCTTTTCTTTTTTCAAGTATTGTTTGAAAAGGACAAAACTAATGTAATGTAGAACAAATGTCATTAAACTCTGAAAAATAAATAACAAATGTGCCCATTTCAGTCAAAATACTTAACATTATTTTAGGCAAATGTTTGTTGTCAGGATGGCGATGGGTTTGGCCTCTGACAAACACTCCTATCCACGAGAGCTTCTGTTTCACTTTCTAATCCATTCTGTATTTCCTCTTATTTATAGATGAGATAGTCTAGCGTACATTTTGTTTCTTGAATGTTGTGTATATTGTCCAGTTTTATCATTGGATTGGCTGAATCCACAGAAGTTAAGTAAACTTGGGTGCTGTCAGGTTCCGGGTATTTAGTACGGATTAGAGTTCATTTAAAAAAAAATTGGCCTCCAGCTACTGCTTGAATCATTGTAATGCCAATCTTTAATAGTACTTAATAAAAGAAACAGGGGGGGGAAACCCTCTCATTTCTCTGCTTTAGACTGTGCTGCATGCAAGGAAAAGCAAGATTTGAATTCACTCCCCCTTGCCAAAATTTCAATACAATATATTGTCATTGAGGATAAAATGGATTGTGTGGTTTTTGTTTTGTTTTGTTGTCAATTGTGGGGCTTGAACTCTGGACCTGGGCACTGTCTCTCAGCTCTTCAGCTCAAGACTGGTGCTCTACCACTTGAACCACAGTGACACTTCTGTTTGGGGGGGGGGTTAATTGAAGATAAGAGTCTCATGGACTTTCCTGCTTGGGCTGGCTTTGAACTACGATCCTCAGATCTCAGCCTCCTGAATAGCTAGGATTACAGGTGTGAGCCACCAGCACCCAGCAATAAATGGATTCTTTAAAAAGTGTTTTCTCCTTCTACAGAAAACACCTATTCATACATGGCTAGAAATGACAAAATATAGAAGATCCTCAGCACTTAAAGAGAGCTTTCAATAACCTGGAGAAATCCCAAGATTCTCCCAGAGTGTCATAATGGCAGTCACTTCCACTGTAACAGAGAATAATCATTATTTGTGTCATATGACTATAAGAACTGCAGGAATCAAGAATACCAGGAATCAAGGAGAACAGAGAGCTGTATGAAGAGGTAGATGCCTGGTAAACTGTTAGAGCAATCAAGAGAAAGGGGACCTTTCTCAAGTTGCCTCCAAATTGATGGCAATATGGTCAAGAAGGCAACTCTTTTTCTTTTTTTTAAATTTTATTTTATTGTAAAGAAGCTGTACAGAGGGGTTACAGTTACATGAGTAAGTCAATGAGTACAGGGATAGTGGGAAAACAACAAGGGAAGGGGTAACAATGAATGACAAGTAATGTACTCATCGCAACTCTTTTACTGAAGAGGAGATTTCATTAGTATCTTCACGAGCAATTTTATATTAACCTGCTATTGGCCAATAACACTTAAATTACATGATATAACTATAGTTTCTTGGCCTCTTATTCGCATTGCTGAGCACTTTTTATCCTCCAACACGTTAGTCATCCCTTCCACTCAACCTTCATCCTGCCCCATCAGCAAACTATACTTTTTAGTTTGCTAAGATTTCTAGGCCAATACAAATGATATCTAATTTTCACAAGATGTCTTTCTCCCCGGGCTCTGTATTTGTGGGAGCCACTTCTGTATTGGTGGAAGAAACTCCGCTCTCTCCTCAATGACAAGTCTTGAAAATGTAGCCTCCTCAATTTGCTGACTCTTATCTCCCATCAGTGAGTATACATATACAGACTGGTTAGTGCTTTCATTTTGCCTGATATTTAGCCTAGTCAACCACCTGGAGTGTTAGTACTATCCCCATTTTGCAGATGAAGAGAAGGGAGCTAATATTGTGAAATGTGCTCAAGTCTGATCACAAGTTACTGAAGAGATAATGATTCGAGGTAAGCAATTTTGACTCTGGCACCCTTCTGTTAACCAAAACATATACTACCCATTGTGCTCCTAGCTTTGTTCATACCTTTTCAGTGACTTTCCAGGTAGCTTCGTAATCTGAAAGTGAGCAGAGATCACTCCATAGCATTCCTTGGATACATAACTTGGTCTTTGTTATATTGTAAATACTTGAAACCTATTCACCATGAAGAGCATACTTGGAAAAAGTCACTGTGGTGCTGTGGCAGTGATTTTGAATGACAGAGCTGAGGAGTAGTTTGGGGGAACTCTGAGATATCGGGAAGAATTGGACATGTTGTTGGATGGGGGTGTGATGGTATATTTTGGGATAGAAGAGAATGATGGCCTGCATGGACTCACAGGAAATCAGGAAGCATCCAGACAGAGAGGCATGATGCTGTGCTCACAAGACCTGCCGAGTTGTCCCCTGTCCATTCATTTGCAGCCCACAGGGTTGAGGCTTCCTGTCTCTGCTCACTCTCCTGAAAGTGATGTCATGTGGTTTAATATAATGGTATAATTGCCCCAGAAGGTAATCCCTTCCCTCACATCAAACATAGTTAAAGTTCATACACCCTATGAGGGGATACTCCTTCAGCTGTATCTCCTAACATTTAATTATCACTAAAGCCATTGAAAGGATTTCCTGACACCTTAAAAGAAATGTAAGATAACAATTTGAGCTAGTTTTTGAGACTCAGAAGATGTCCCTTGCTGGAGAAAACAAGATGCTGGGGAAGGAAAAAGGAATTTTTTAAAAATGAATTATATTGGGTCTAGGAAGGTGGCTCAGTGGTAGAGCGGCTTGCCTTGCCTGCATGAGGCCCTGGGTTCAATTCCTCAGCACCACATAAGCAGAAAAAAACAGAAGTGGCACTGTGGCTCAAGTGGTAGAGCACTAGCCTTGAGCAGAAGAGCTGAGGGACAGCGCCCAGGCCCAGAGTTCAGGCCCACAACTGACAGAAAAAAAAATAGTACCATGTTCATCACTGATACTCCAAGTTCTGTGACAGGACAAGTGGTGAATCGCTGTTTCAGGGAAGGATTGAGATCCCCGCTGAGAAATTTACAACTAAGAGATTAGGAATGGAATTCCTAGAACCTTCACCAAAATGAGGGCTGTGAAATTGCTTTGTGAACTAGAATAGAATAATTGATTATTAGATTTAACACCTTGCTCACTTTTGAATTATAAACAAAGGTACCAGGGACTTCTCTATTAACCAAAGGACATTTGTGGGGAGGGAGTAAGGACATTTTTTTGGGGGGGGGGAAGGGGTAAAATTACAAACTCAAGGAAACTGCAATTCTTCAGAAGAGAAATTAGTCTGTTTTGATTAGTTAAATTTCCCCATGTCTTCAGGATACTCAGCAGACAATATCCTGGGGAACGTAAAAATTACAGATTTATAAAGAGAGTAAGAGGTCAGGGATGGAGATGTCAACCACACATAGAGGATAATTGAATCATGTGTCTCATTGAAAAATTGTTTAGGTCTCTAGTTCTCGCAGCTGTGAGAGTTAAAATTATCCTCCCTATTTCACTCAGTGTATTTCATTATTTAGATATCATATATTAGACATAAGGAAGAACGTCTTGAGTGTAAGAGTGATAAATGCTGAAACAGACTACCAAAGGATCTTGTGAAATTATCGACTCTAGAACATTTTAAAAATAGAGGCAGCCATCTGTCTTAAATGATTTTGGTAGTAATTCTTCTTGGAAAAGGAGACTGGACAAAATAAACTTGATCGATGAATTTTTAAGTAAATAATTTCCTGAATATTTCTCTAATTTAGAATCTCCTGCACACATATCTTATGCTTTTATCATAATGGTTCTGACTTGTAACTCTATATCATTTTTGTGACTTCAGTTTATAAAGCACTTTAGAGCTATTACAGAAGAAAAATTTATATTTTTTTCTGCTTTGTGCTTAATATAGCTCAATATGTAACATGTTTCTAGAAAACATTGCCTGCTATACATAATATACACAGATTTATTGTGAAATGATTGAGAAAAAAATCAAAGTATGATAAAGGATTAGGTTTGAGATACGCAAGTAAAAAATAAAGAAGAAAGAAGATATCCAATTTAAATAAAAAAGCAAGGAAATTATAGAATGTACAGAAGCAGCAAATTTTATCCTTTGGAGCTTTTTGACTGGGTCTGAGATTTAAATTGCCATAAGATCGAGCAATAGGAGAAAAACATACAAAGTTATTTCATGCACCTTCCATGTGGCATTATGTGGGATCCTTAATAGATAAATAAAGCTCCATGAACACAAGAGAGAACTGTGACCATTTTTGCTGAACTGGGCTCCAAGTAGTAAGTTGTAAATAAGGCAGAAATGTAGAAGATGAAAATTCTCTAATAAGGTCTGCATAGAATTCTCTCAGCCTCGATCCCCAATTATTCACAGTAAGAATAAAGATTATACTCAAAATATAACACCATACTTAGGTATAGTATATGGAAGGACATTTTCATATTGGGAATTTTATCTTCTGCCTCTAACAGAAGGAAGATCAGAGTGCTCTTTAACTCAAAGTAGTCAAGAATCCAAGATGGCATATTTTGTTATAATGCATATTCTTAATTCCTGCAACTATTAGAACTAATAAAGAAATATTGAATATGTTATAAAAACAGTCCTGAAGTATGAAGGAAAAGAATGGATAGGAATCCAATCTAGAGTGCCATGTCCCATTCTTCCTAAAGGAGAATAAATAATAATAATAGTAATAGTAATAATAATAAAGGTCCATGATGTGAGGCATTTGCCCGTGGTGACTCTCTCACTAATAAAACGAAATCGAAAAAATGTCTGAGTCTGCCCGATCAGGTTAACACCCACTCCTCCTCCAGTAGAGGAGATGCAGGGAACAGAAGAATTCCTTCCTAACACAATGAATTCTACAGGAGGGACTCCAGATTGGGGGTTTTAGATATTTGATTTTTGATAGAAATAATCTACTCTCTAGGGACAGACATGATGTTACCACATCTAAGTGTCCAGCTACTATGGAGGCAAAGAAATCAGAGGTCTGGCCAGGAAAATAGGCTGTGACTCTTTCTTTAAATAAAGCTCTGGGTGTGGCTCAAGTGGTAAAACTCTTGACTAGCAGGAATATGGTCTTGAGTTCAATCTTTAGTACTAATAAAAATATAATATTAATAATTTGGTCTTATTTTTATTATTGATGTTATTATTAGTTACAGTAATCCTCAATTATACAGGGTTTAAAAAGAGACAAATGCAATGAATTTTGTGTTAACTTGCCCAACTCCCTCCCAGACCCCAGGCCTTGCCTCTTTCTTGTCTAGCTTGTTCCATTGATGTTCTACCACTTGAGGTATGCCTGTAGCCAGGCTTTTTGTTATTTTATTAGACAACAAATCTAGCAGATTTTTTTTTCCACAGCTGGTTTTAAACCTTGATTCTCCAAGTCTCAACCTACTGATAGCCAGGATTACAAACTGGGTCACCAGTGTCTAGCTTTTATGAAATCTTTCACAACCTCTTCAACAAACATGTTGGCATTCCAAAGCTTTATTACAACTTGTACAACTAGGTTCTTTCTGTTCCTACTATCAAGCCACACACTAAAACTACAATGATTTTCTACATACCTATTAGAATATCTAAACCTAAAAAGGTCTTACCACACTAAATATTGGCAGACATACAGAATACTAAACCTCTCATGCATGGCTTAAGATAATGAAAGGCATTAGGTAAGCATTAGAAGTTTATTAAAAACTGAAAATTACTCCTACCCTGTGGCCTACCTATTCTATTCCTGAACTTACTCCAGAAAAATGAAAGCAGATGTTTATATAAATACATGTAAATGGAAGCTCCTATAGAATGCTACACAGTAGCACAGATACTAAAATACACAATAACATGAGTGAAACTCAAATATATTGATTACAGGGAACATAAAAAGAGAAGGGTCCATGTTCTATTATCCTATTCATGCTAAGATCTGGGAAAGGCAAACTAATCTATATTTACAACATGCAGATTAGCAGTCATAGGAAAAGAGAGGTCCAAGAAGGATAGAAGGCGAGAACTACAAAGGAGCCCTAGGAAACTTCTGGAGATGATGCATATGTTCACTGTCTTGGATGGGGTGATGCATGCATGGCAATATACACATTTGAAAACATCCTATATTTTGTACATGCAATTTCTCCTATATCGTTTACATTCCAATAGTGTTGATTTTATACACACACATACACTCACAGTGTCAACAATGTGTGAGAGGTCACAATTATCTTCTCCTCAAATATAACAGATCATGTAGAGTTTTGTTTCATTAAGTTCTGTGGTGGTAATTTTGTTTCATGATGGATTTAAAGTTACTAACTATGTAGAGACTGTAATTTTATTAAAAAAATTAATTTTCCTCATGACAAGGGCCTCGTGTGAAAATACCATGCAAGACTGTGTACAGGACCATTCAGAAGCCACTACAAGCATGGCTGCTCACTGAATGAAGCCCATTGTTAGAACTGTATGTCAGAAAGGAGTTTGTCCTTGACATGGGTACTTGGCTGGAATTTTGTAGTTGCAAACATGGGTGAAACTTTTGATTCACGTCTCTGAAGTTCCTGTTTTGGAGACAGCAGAAAGATCTTCCTTTTGTCCCTGACACCTCTCTGGAAGGAGAGAGTAGAGTGGGGAATAGTGCAGACTTTCAATGTGGAGGCAACATTTCTGGAAACTGGTGTCAAGAGGAAGCGAGCCTTTCAATTTCTCAGCAGGCAGAAATCTGCAGAACTTTTCTGAAGGTTACTTCTGTTCAGAAGGCTTTAACATTGAAACAGCGAGTTGTAATCCTTTCACTGTTAACACAGATGGTCTCGATGATTCAACCTCTCACCACAATGTTGTCTTTGACTCTGATACAAAAGAAATGATGGGCTAGAGATGCTTCGGTTTCTGGACAAACCTATTCCTCCGATGACAAAGTCAGCCATGGAATTTCTATTTGCTTTTGCCTTGCTTTATAAAAGAAGATTTTCTTCCCTTTTTTGTCTTCTGTGTTTTTTTTCCTATCTCTCTGTCCTATCAAAGCCCAAATCCTCAATCAGTTGGCTTTCAGAGATTATTTACACATTTCCAGTTAGGCCACAATCACTTCTTATACAAACCAAACAATGAGCCTCTTCGTTAAAAAGTTGTTTTGAGCAGAATTAAAGTGTATTTTGTTTTAGTTGCACAGTTTGGAGCCATTTCCATTTTACGATTAGTAAGTGATCATTATGAAAATCAACAGTGAACGTGACCTACCACTTCCCAGGCTCCTATAATCCAGCCATGTGGTGGAAACGAACATGGAGGGAAAGAAAATTAAGCTGTGGAAAATATTTGCATATGTATTTATGTATATTATTTTTAGAGGTCTGTGGGCTGCATCAGCTTTTCTGAGATACTGGATCCAAAATAGTTTTCAGAACCGCTGGTCTAAAAGCAACAAACTCTGCTTTGTTAGGAAAACTTGAGAAGGGCAGGCTACACTTAGAGCTGTGATCAGATCTTCAAATGGAAACTTGTAGTACCTATCATTGTATCAAAAAGAAAAAGATATAATGAGCATTAACACCAAAAAATAACGTTTAAGGAGAATTTTTTGAAACATACTAAAACTGTTGACAAAATAGAACTCTGCTGTTTCTGTATAGCTGAACATTGTTTTCGGTGGATAACATTGAAGGAAAAGGGACCATCAAATTTTGTTTGTTGATCTTTTAGGTGGTATTGGGGTTTGAACTCAGGGCTTCACAAGTGCTGAGCCAGAGCTTTACCACTTCAGCTAGGCTGGGGAGGATCTCCCATTTTTGTGCCTAGGTCATCATGGCCTTAATCGTGGGTTCTATGTAGATGGAATAACAGGATTGTGCCACCAGACTTAGATATTTCTTTTTTGTTGTTGTTAATTTTATGTTATTGTTTATTGATGGGTTAGTTGCATGAATAAGGCAATGAGCACATTTCTTATTAAGCATTGCTACCCCCTCCCTTGTTGTTTTCCCACTATCCCTTCCCTCTTCCACCTCTTTCACTCCTTTGCCCCGCCCCCCAGAAGTTGTAAAGTTCATTTCCAATATACCATCTTGTGGGTATCGTTGTTGCAATGGCTCATCCTGTGTCCTTGTGTCAGTGTTTTGTTATTCCCCTTCCCCTCCCCAGATTAGACAAATGTATAAACAAGATGCAGGGTATCAAAATCAAGTACAGTGACAACAGGGGATATACCGTAAGGGGAAGAACATACAAAGGAAACAAAAAAGTCACATAATACATTAAAAATTACAACAAACAAAAGACTTTTGTGTCTATATCTTAGGGTTCATTTCACTTAGCATCATCTTATATGGTCATATGCATATATGTTTATTGCAGCATTATTCACCTTAGCTAAGATATGAAAGCAACTCAGATGTCCTCAATAGATGAATGGATCAAGAACATGTGATATATGTAGATATATTCCATTATATATATATACACATACATTATATTATTTATATGTATATATACATGTATAATGGAATTCTATGCTTCCATCAAAAAGAATGATACTGCCCCATTTGTTAGGAAATGGAAAGACTTGGGTAAAATCATATTAAGTGAAGTAAGCCAGACCCAAAGAAATATAGGTCCCATGGTTTCACTCATTTGCAATAATTAGTATACATCTAGGATAATTTTTATCAGATTTACATATTTCTTAATCAAGCTAAGCTAGCAGGTCATCTGATCTGGGACCCGAAGCACTACTGGGGCTAAAGAACTAGATCCTACCATGGAAAGTGGTATCAACAATAATACATTTCTAGTTATTTTTAGTGGTGTTAGATTACACTATTAAATGCAGGAGTATGAGCTAATTATGGTATATGCATCTTTGAGAATCTCTACACAATGGTCATTAAGACAAATATAAAGTCTATCTATACACTGTGAGAAATGTCATTTCTTGAAAAAAAATTGTAAGATGGATGTCTCAATGCCACCACCTATTAGAGAATTCAGAAGTGATAATCAAAGTAATAAGAAAGTAGTTTCTGTGTGGAAGAAGAATGGTTTAATTAATGCATTCCAGATTGAGAAATCACAAAATTTAAAGTAGGAAATATAATTTTCTTTTATACAAACTGTACATATGTATGATGAGTGAGATAAAGTGTGAATTACCTCTCCTAAGTGTAATGTGTTTGTAGTTACTCAGTTTAAGTGTTCTAGATTTTTTTAAAGAAAACATGCAATTTATGTTACATTAAATAGCTAACACTTTCTGGAAAGCAGAATTTGATTAGTTTAAAAATAAACTTCTCAAAATCAATGGAAAGTTCATAAGCTTTATATTACTCTTAAACTATAGTCAGTCAGCCAGTGCATTAGAATTGTTTTTTCTAGGTGATCCTCACAAAGGACCTTCCTATTGCCTCCTTCCTGCCCTCATCCATCTCTCCTCAGATTCCACTCCTGGGGTGTCTCCTTCCTCCGTGTCTCTTAGAATTGGGGAACCTGGAACTTTCAACACGGCTACTTCCCTTCGCTGTCTATGTGTCAATCTACACAACTGTGTTCAGTTCTGTGGATATAAATGCCATCAATATGCTGAGGAGTCCTAAAATCCTTTTCTATACATACATACATACATGAATAAATATAAATATATATATGTATATAAATATGACATGTGCATAAGCATATGCTTGTCCCCAATTTTTCTCCATCCCAATTATAAAAAAAAACACTCTATGCCAAAATTTGATCCCACTCCATGCTGATGGGACCATTTATTCTATTCTAATTTGCTCTCTGAAGCTCAAGATTCCAAATCTCCTCTTCGAACAGCTGAACCCCAGTCACTTACTACCTTGTGGCTTTCTCTGTCCTTGAAAAGGCTCGTTCTGCTTATTTCCTTGCCCCACATGATTTTCTGCTTAAAGTTAGAATTCAACTCAACTTCTCATCATTGTTTAACACTTTCTCGTTAAAGTACAGTGGGAGGAATAGTAGTCTGAGTTTCAAATGAAACTTGATAGCCATACAGAATCTTGAGCACAACAAAGAAGAATTATTATTTACACAGAACTCTCCCAAATTATTCATATGTGTATTGTTGTTTGAAAAACATTGTTTAAAAAGAAAACTGTGTATGATATCGGAGTTCTGATTTTTCCCCCCAGACTCATCCTTGATTCTTTCCTCTTCTCTCACTATATCCAGCCACAGTGCGTTTCTATCTTTCTGTCCAAAGCAGTAGAGAGAGTCTACCTTGTGGCATATTTCCTTGCTCATCTTTCTACTTGGGACTTTATTCTTCCACATCTGGGCATAACCAAATCCAGGTACCATCCAAGTTTCAGTTTACACCTATCAGGAAGTGTCCTGGGTTACTCTCACCACCAGTGACCAAGTCATTCTATCTCTCCTGATATACCTCTCCTGTCCCCAAAAACCACTTGTATATTTCTCATTTATTTGCCCTTGTGATTATCATCACGCCTCATTAGAGGTTCCGTTTCTCTTTGTGGATTCTTTTATTCCTAATTTTTGCTTTAGAGCAGTGCCTATCATAAACAGATGCTTAATGGAAACCTATAAATGACTACCTTCTTGTTTGTACAGCATGTGAAAATAGTCATATTGCTTTAGTGACAGAAAACAAAGTGAGGATGTATTTCTGAACTCCTAATTTGGCAAAAAAAAAAAAACTCTCAAAATCTGATCTAGAAGTAGCTGCTACTCTGTTCTTAGACATGTTTATTTTAAATCTTGCATAGTTTCTTTGTTGGGTTGTAAAACAATTACAGAAATAAGTTTGAGGAACCCTTTAAATCTTAGCAATATTTTCTGGATTATGTTAGTAGCTGCCCAGATGAATCTATCTTTTATGCCATGTACTCACCCTATACTTTACCTGATGTTTTGCTTATTAATGGGAGCCAGTAAGTCTGTAACAACAATCCTGATCCTCATCCATGATTAACCGTTATGTTTTTAGCGTGCACGTATGCATTTACAGCCGCATGAACACCCCAACAATTGATTTATTTAGAAATAAATAAATACATGAAAAGACTCTAGGTTCGGGCATGGTGGTGCACAACTGCAATGCAAGCTAACTAGGGAAGCATAAAGAGAACATGAGGCCCTACCTGTACAATAACTAAAACAAACCGAGTCATGGACATCGCTGAAGAGGTAGAAGACCTGCTTCGCAACTGCAAGGTCCTGAATTCAAAACCTGAAAAAAATAAAGGGGCCCTTGTAGGTAATTTACACCATTGTATTTGTAGGTCAGCATATTATTTAGTATTGTCAACTTTTGTTTGTTGAAAATATTATCTGAGTGTGACTCCTAGTATTCAGCTCACCCTCACTGTCTCCCTCATACAGAGTAGCAAGTTCTTAAACAAAGATTAAAAGAGTCAGTCTTAGCCAGGCGTCGGTGGCCCACGCCTGTAATCCTAGCTACTCAAGGCTGAGATCTGAGGATCACAGTTCAAAGCTAGCCTGGGCAAGGAAAGTCCATTCGACTCTTATCGCTAATAAACCACTCAGAAAACCGGAAGTGGCACTGTGGCTTAAATGGTACTGTGCCTGCCTTGAGCTAAGAGCTGAAGGATAGTGCCCAGGCCCAGAGTTCAAGCCCCAAAACTAAAAAAAAAGTCAGTCATACTATTTATTGATGGAGGTCACTTCATGATGAATCAAGTTTACCTAATTGAAGATATTCCTATGCAGAATTTTCAACAGGACACACCTCAAAACCACCTGAGAAGCCAACCCTTCTATTGTTGGCATGAGGAGTCTACACCAATACTGTAATTTTAGATTATATACTTTATCTTTTATCTGCTAAATTATTTATATGCCAGCTTTTATTAAATTTCTCCCTGTGGAAGATGCATTTCTCTTTTTCCTTAAAAAGAGAAAAAGAATTAGCATATCAAGGGTGATATTTTAATCCTTAAATATTCTGTAACAGTTGTCGATAAAATATTTTAGTATGTCACATATTGCCTAATTGATACACCACTGAGTCTCCCTGGAGAAAGAGTGTTGCAAAGTAGTTTACCATTGGCTCCCTCAATAAATCAGGGTTCCCGTTGTTTCAAAACACACTGGGAAGAGCTAAAGCTGTAGTTTTGATTAACATAGACAGAAACGTCCAAAACGTTTCTCTGCTTTGAATGTGGCATTAATCAATAATTCAGGGCCACCATAAAAAGTTTCAGGAGAAAAAAAAAAAACATTTCTGCTTTTCCAAAGCCAGGTAGAGAGAACTGTTTCAGGAAGGTTTGGTTTTTGCTTCCCTGTTTCCAACATGAATCACCAGAACAATGACACTGATCATGTTAGTGATCAGGCACAAAGGGTGGCTTTGATCTTGGGCTGCGGGTTGCCCCAGCTAACAGCTCTGCTCTGCAGGCATCTGGCAGACCTATGATATACCGCAGACATTTTCTCCCAAGCTTCTAGCAGATATTCTTCCTCTATCATTAAATAGGAAAAAAATGTTGATGTCACTCTTCCTCAGAAAATATTTATTAGGAATGTTCAATGGAGATAATCATGGACTATAAGCTTTCCAAAAGCAAGAACAAAATGAATGTTTTCATAATGAAGTAATTATAAATATTTGAGGTTGGTGGGTTGATTGTGATTTAAACCTTAAACAATGCATACATGCTCTGCATACAGGGCTCCCCCAAACTATATATGATTCTTTAATTTTTAATGTGTCAATTAAAATTAAATTTAAAAGAAAGAGGTATTTTTTTTCTTTTGACAGTCATAATGGCTCATAAACTGGAATCCCAGCTGGCAGAGAGATAAAGATAGGAGGGTTGTGGTTGAGGCTAAAGTAGATGAAAAACATTGGTGAGACACTATCTCAAAAATTATCTAGACATGATGGTCATGCTCTAACCTTGGCTACATGAGAGTCATAGGTAATAGGACAACAAAGTCTAAGTCCAGGCCAGGCAAAAAAAGAAAAGAAAAATAGTATAAGATTGTATCTGGCTCAAGTAGTAGAACAGTGGTCTAGCAAGCATAAGTTCTTGAGTTCAAAGAATTTTTAAATGGTACACCTAAAAAAAAAGTATTATAGGGAGTACAATGAGAAGATACTAAAGCAAAATTGAAAATCTGAAACACAGGGGGAGGAGGGTGCCACTTCAGGTGTTGCCTAAATTACACTCATTCCATCATCAAAAGACCGATATTCAACACATCCTGATTCTATCATTAAACAAGCCTCATGAAGATTAAAAATGAGAAGGCTATAAAAGCATAGAGAATTATATCTTGTCATAATATAGCTCTGAAATTCTGACCAGAGTGAAAACCGGAGCCTAAAGAGAGTCATCATTTGCCTGTTAATTCAAGGAACCAATTTGCGTGTTGCTCAAGTCTTATAGTGATTATAGGACTGAATTCTAGCCATGCCAAGGTTTCAAATGTATATGCAGTAATCGCATTATACCTGCGGTGCACATTTGGAAGAAAACAAATTATTCTGTCTTATTTTACATGCATTGCCCTTTTTATAAGCAGTTAATGTTAACCAATGGACATGTTAACTACCTGCAGTTTTCATTCAGCTCCATATTTTCTCAGCAACTAAGGTTGAAGCTGACAAGTACAGTGAAAGGTTGTGTAAATACCAGGTGGGGGTGAATTTGTCAAGTTATCCCCAAATACTAATATGCGCCTAGGCAGAATATTTTTTTAACAAGTAGAAAGAGAATGAGGGAATCACACAGAGCAGTACTTCCTTATTGAAGGACCTCATTATCTCCAGGCACCCTGGCTAAATGAGTGGCCCATTTCCCTTCGTTATGTGCAAACACCAGAAATCCCGCAACCAGAATCAGCTTCCAGTGACTCACACCATAATTATACTACCACATTCAAATACAGGACAAAAGCAACAGCAGGAAGCAATGGCAAATGGGAAAGGCAAATGGAGAAGGCAAAGGGAAAACTTTCTTCAAAGGCTCCAACAAATTGCATGATCCGGCCCTTTTCCACAGGCAAACTATTCTGCAATAAGAATAATGTGACATACCATTTAGCAGGGGTAAAACAGCTTGCACACATTCTTCTACTGTCAAAACATTCTTACATTCTGCAAGCCTAGATCTGTAGACACAACCAATGTCTCAATGTGTGATCTGGTCCAGCACTAGATAATTCATATAGCTCCCTGTTTATATGGTTATGTGTTTGTTTATTTATTTATTTTTAGTCATTCAATTTGAGCAAGAGTGATACCTGCATTATAATATAGTCAACCTTGTGAGTGCATAACCCTACATGGGTTCAAGTGATTGCTCCTTCAATTTTATTTGCATACGATTTGATACTCACACTGTTGTACCGCTCCCCATCATTTATCTTTCTTAAAATCTTTTATTCTGTATTAGTTTTAGAACTTATTTGTCATAAAAATATATTCCCTGTCAGGAACACACCTCACAAGAACTAGGTCATTCATAGTAACTTGTAACTGCCTGAGAACAGTTCAGTGTCTGCCAGTATGAAGGATTCTTCTGCAACTTAAGCTACTCTCTTTCCCTCAACATGGTGAATCATGTATTTTTAGTCTGGATGAGTTTTAATCTGTTACAGAGTCATGCCATATGTGATCTATTCCCTTTTTGTCATTAGGAAGATATTATAGATAGATAGGTAGATAGGATCTCTATCCTATCTATCTATCTATCTATCTATCTATCTATCTATCTATCTATCTATCTATCTATCTATCTACAGTTAAGTCACAACCAGAGTTACAGGCATCCATGAGGGGTTTTACATGATAAAGAAAACTACTGTGTGAGCTTTGCCATTTTCATACTATGATCATTTGAGTTGTGTGCATAATTTTCCATTACACACCATGCTATTATAAACACTTATTTATATAGCTCTGCCTCTTAAAATAAGAGGACACACACACAATTATCTCAAAATATTAAGCGTTAGAAATCTAGCTACAACTACTGCCTGACCTGTATTTCTACCTAAGGCTTCCAACCTCTTAATCCCCAGAAACTTTTAGCCCATAAGTGAAAACAGCTATCCAGTCCCCTAAGCCAGAATGCCTGGGAGATGACAGGATCTACTTACCTGAACCCAAGCAGGGACTAAATAAGGCTTCTCTTTCAGCCAAGGCAGGTAAACCCTTCCTCTAGATCCTTGCTTTTTTAACTCTAGCTCTTCAGGTTTCTTCCTGGATGCTCCTGTCCACTCCTCTATGTTCTATACCTCCCTTTAGCTTTTGGCAGTCCAGCAATCCTTGAGATAATGACTTTTTATGCCTGTCATAACATAATGCCACAGAACAGATGTCTTTTAACAATTAAAATATATTTTCCCACAGTTCTAGTGTTTGGCAGTCCAAGAGCAAGATGCTGGTTGGGTTGAGACCTCTTACCTTGGCCTCCAGATAGCTCTCCTCTACCTGTATTTCAATATCCTCCCCACAGCTTCCTACTTTGTATCCCTGGTATGTATGCTCCTGTATCTCTTAGGAAGATATCAGTCAGATTGAGTTAGTGCCACCTTTAATGATACCCTTTTATTTTAATTAGCTCTTTATATTCAAATACAGTCACATTTTGAGATATTAGCGATTCAGGCACAGGATATGAAGTTGGTGGGAAACACAATTCAGTCTACAATAGTTGTCATTTATTTCTCTCTTTCTCGCTCCCTCTCTGTCTCTATCTCCCTCTCTGTCTCTCTCTGTCTCTTTCTGTCTCTCTCCCCCCCACCCTCTGTGCTGGTACTGGGGCTTGAACTCAGTGCTTAGGTAATTTTCTTTAGATTTTTCCTCAAGGCTGGTATTCAACCATTTCAGCCACAACTCCACTTCCAGCTTTCAGGTGGTTAATTGGACATGAATCTCAAGTACTACGCTCCTTAGATATCAGCCTTTTGAGTAGCTAGGATTACAGGCGTGAGCCCCCATCACCTAGGAAAAGATTGTCATTTCTTATTTGTAGATCCATCACTTCATTCTCTTCCTTGGTGTCCAGAGCCTCCTCCTCTGTTTGGCTTTGGTTTTATGATATATCCCAGTCCAAGCTGTTGTCATCCAGAGATACTTAGTTTATATTAAAAAAGACTCTCTTCTACATAAGAATACACATTTAGGTTTCCAAAGGACATATCTCTTGGGGACCATAATTCAATCCCTACAATAAACTCCCATGAAGTAAAATATATAGATATATAGCTGAATAGTGGATTGAAAATGGTATTGCCAGATGAGAAGACATGTCAGCTTCACAAGCTGGAGTATTTTCCAAAGTGGAAATACCAACTTCTACTCCCACAGCAATAGAAGGATCTTCTGTTGATTCATATCCCATGACTTCCTTTGTATTGTTCCTTAGAGTATTTGTGCCAATCAAATGGAGATTAAATAGCCTTGCATTGGTGTTTCTCATTTGCATTTCCTGGCTCTTACTGAGGCGATTGCTTTTGAAGAGAATTTCCTCCACTTGTAGTATAAGATATTAATTATTAGACACTGAAATCATCATTTGCATGAATTTTTACCAAGATTTCTGAGTCATTAGTGACAAGTTTCATATGAAATGAAAATTCTACATCATCAGAATTTGAAATCTCCTTAGTATCTGTCCAAAATATTATCTTATATGATACTCAGCAAGCCATTATTCCAAAGAAATACTTCCCTGAACATTTACAACAGAAAAAAAAAAGAAAGAAAGAAAAGAGGTGGAGAGAAAGACCTGATGGGTATGGAATAAAGGGTTGCAGAATTATCCCAGTTGTTCATCCTAGGGTGCATATAAAATTCAAGATTGGTGTTTTAAAGAATAGATCTCAAATTCTTTAGTCAATTTTACAGAAAGCCACAAGAGTCTGCTACCAATCCAGTAAATCCAGAAGAGAAAAACCATCTGACCACTCATCATTGTTACATTTGGACTTTGTGCATATGCCACATATCTGCTTTTGATCACCAACAGCATCTTCTGCATACTAAAGTCAGAATTCTTTTTAAAAAAAGAAGAATCACAAATGCACAATAGGACCAATCAGGGTCTGCTCATTCATCATGCAGCCTTCAACTGTGTTGCCTAAAAGAAGGTTCAACAACTGCAAATATGTGCTGGGCCACCTGCTGAGATGGCTATTTCCTGCAACTCTCCCATAGTTTATTAGGGATATAACCAGGCTATCTGGATGACTCAACGTGAAGCTCCCAGGAAATGAAGAGGCTCTTAATGACAAAGTGCCATCTCTGTAGAAATCATTGCGATGTTCATTTAGAGAGTCTATATGAGGCAGTAACACTTTTTGATTTTCAGATGAGACAATCAGCTGATCTTGCATGTATCATGGTGTGATACTTGAGAGCAGAAAACTTCAAAGACCTGGATGCAAAAGTAATTATTCGGTAAGAGGTTCTATGTGAGAGATATCCTGCGTTGGGAAGAAAGCTCTTTGACTCAGGGCAGTCCCAGAAAGTAAGTTTCTGATGAACCAGTCTTTTCATTTATGAAAAGATGGTTAACTTTAAAGCATACTTTAAATACTTGATGTTATTATAATTTGCTACTTTAGTTAGGACTGTTTTTTTTTGGGGGGGGGTGGGAATCTGGTCGTGGGGCCTGAACTCTGGGCCTGGGCACTGTCCCTCAGCTCTGCAGCTCAAGGCTAGTGCTCTACCACTTGAGCCACAGCACCACTTCCGGCTTTCTTTCTTTTTGCTTATGTGGTGCTGAGGAATCGAACCCAGGGTCTCATGCATGCAAGGCAAGCCCTCTACCGCTGAGCCACCTTCCCAGCCCCAGGACTGATTTTTTTTTTTAAACAGAGGCTGAAGTAAGGAGGTCAGGTCTTCCTGGCGCCATATTGGCCACATGGTGGATGGTAGGGTCTGGCATCTTGTCTTCATGCTGGGGGAAGGAAACGCCCGCCCCTCCCCCCCTCCCCCCACCCATCACCTGATGGGCATGCCTGGATCCCTGGAGAAAGGGGCAGGCAATTGGCTAATAGGTTATTGAATCTGTCAGTCCAGTGCATGGGACTGGGAATTTCCTGTGGCCCTGCCCCCCTGCTCAGACCCTATCTACACCCGGACAAGCATAGGCATCATTATGCCTATGCCACGTATGTTTCCATGATCGTTTCCTGTCTCCTGGATCATATCCCGTCATTATGGCATCCCAATTCAGCTCTCCATTGGAGCTGAATTTGTTTGTTGGTATTTGTTTTGTTCTTTCTCTCTATCCTGTTTCCTAGTTGTGTTATGTGTATTTGTGGGCCGCAGGCCTTTGTAACAACTGTCAGCCTGCTAACTGTATAATAAAGACTCCAATATTTCATATTCCAAAATTTGGCTTCTGGGATAATTCACCTTACAACAAGGCACCAGTGAAATCACCATTCAAATAAGAGAAAGATCTCAGTGTCATCACCACATTCTAAGGCTTCCTAATACTGAGCAGATGTTATGCCCAAGAAGAAAAGCAAATTCAGCAGCAGTGAGCATGGAAAAATTAGCCCTTAAATGTTTCCTCTAAGGTCTCACTAAAAATGGCAGGAAATATCATGGAAATAATAAAAATAGTAAAGTACTTCTTCCCATCCAGCCAGTACCTGCTGTCCACAGGAAGTACGGAAGCTGCTTTGATAAGTATAAAGAAGCATAAGGACATAATCTTTGCCTTTAAGAATCATAAAGCCTGTTGGAAATAAAATCATAGAGGAAAATAGAGCCTTCAAAAGCAGCTTCAAAAGAGAACCTGCCAACGGTAATAAACTGCAGGAGAGAAGGCAAGAACTAAAGATGACTTCAACTGGCCTAAAGAAATTGGTATTGCCGTAAGAGCTTTGAGTTGCCGGGATCTATCAAGATTACAAAAGACAGAAGTCTTCATTAAAGGAAGGGAAAACTTACTGCTAGGTGTTGCAATACCTTTAGTTGAAAACAGTGATTTCTCTTCTAACAGAGAGACATTCAAGGCAAAACAAAGCAAAGCAAAACAGACAAACAAAAAGCAGAAAGACAACATTTTTAGGTATTTACTAGTATAGAAAGAAAAACCTGATTGAATGTCTTCCAAAGGCTTATGCATTGATGGCTTGGTCT
Source organism: Dipodomys ordii (assembly GCF_000151885.1). Taxonomy (NCBI): domain Eukaryota; kingdom Metazoa; phylum Chordata; class Mammalia; order Rodentia; family Heteromyidae; genus Dipodomys; species Dipodomys ordii. The sequence continues at coordinate 13,012,330 of NW_012267220.1, forward strand.
ATAAATAGTGGGGACTACTGAGAGTTAACTGGATAGTGAGGATGCTGACTTCCCCAATGGATTAATTCACTGATACATTCATAGCTCAGTGAGCTACTTATTTTACCATGTTGGTACATGGAGGAGGTAGGTCACCGAGGCTGTGTTTTTTAAAGGCCCATGTCCTCCAGCCCCTTCCTATCCTTCTGCTCTGCCACAGGGTGAGCAGCTTTCCCCAACCATTTCTTGTCCCCATTGTTTTCTACCTCACCCCAGGCCCAGAAACACAGAGCCAAATGACCATGAACAGCAAACCTCTGGAACCATGAGCCAAAACAAATCCTTTTCTCTACATCCTTTTCTCAATTCTTTGTCAAAGAGGAGAGGAAAAAACATAATAATGAACTCAGGCAGCTTGTTATACTCTTCAAAATACAAATTACATTCTCATTGTTCCCTAGGAAGATGCCTAAGGGCTCCCCACTTTCTCCCCTCAGGCGGTCTTTCTGACTTAAACACCAAATTCAATGATCATGCATTTTTCAGGACCACTAGCAACCACATCCAATAGTAATTTTTAAAAATGCCCCACTCCCAACCCTCCATGCCAATGTGTGGCCATCCTAACCAGAGCTCCCACATCTTTGGTTAACATGTTACCAGAGTTCTATTTTTCCAAGCCAATAGGTAAACAATACCATTGCCCTGCAGTTTCACCAGAGTTTTGCTGAAGTGGTAGGAACTGAATTCTAACCCAGTGTCACTGGAGTTAGTACCAAATGCAGTTATGGCTTCTGGATGCAAATTTCCTAAGGCAAATCTTAACTCTCTGTAACCATGGGATATTCGTTAACCTCTCTGCAACTCAATTTCTTCATCTGTAAGATGACACAATAAGACTACCTCATCTTGTGTAGAGTTTAACATAATTAAAATATTGTATTGTCTTGCTAAGTTATTCGGCTGACTATATGTGGTATGTGATACATTCATATAATCTTAAATTGACCATGTCTTGGAATCCCTGGATATTAAAAACACAGGACAAGTATATGATGATATATGTCTCTATTAGGACATATAGTAAGAAAAGAAGTATACATAGGACAAACAGGAATAGGTAAAGTTTAAAAAAAATCAGCTGGGCATTAGTGAATCATGCCTGTAATCCTAGCTATTCAGGAGGCTGTGAGCTGAGAATCACAGTTGAAAGCCAGGCTGGGCAGGAAAGTCCACAAGACTTATCTCCAATTAACCACCAGAAAACCAGAAGTGACACTATGGCTCCAAGTGGTAGAGCACTAGTCTTGGGCACAAGAGCTCAGGGACAGCATGCAGCATGCACACCCTCAGTTCAAGGCCCATGACTGACAGAAAAAAAAAAAGTCGACTTATATTCTTTGGTGTAAGAAAGAGAATATAAAGGAAAAGTACCAGGAAAGTACTAGAATAGAATCAAACTCTCATCTTAGGAATGATATTTTTGGAACATTATTATAATCTAATAAAGTGGTACCCTAATTGTCCAAACACAAGTTAGCAGTTAAAATCTTTTGATAGTATTGGGCCTGTGGGATTCAAGCATGAGTTAAATTGTGACTGGATATTTCCTCAGGGCAATTTCCCACTCTAAGAGTATAGGATTCATTTGTAAGTTCGGATTAATTTGGACTGTCCACATTATCCTTTTCATCAAATGGCTTGGGGGAATGGCAGTGAGCTCCCCTTTTTCTCTCTCCTGCGATCCATTTTCTTCAGCTCCTACACAGGTGCATCAATCAAATTAAAAAAAATAAAAATAAACAAATCTTGATTTTAAGTCCTTTTGATTCTATTCCTAAATTACATTCCCCTATCCACTTGCTTTTCTCTACCCCTCTGCCATCCTTGTGATGCAATCTACCAAAATCTCCCACCTGGGTTTCCTAAATGGAAACCTAATATTTTCTTTCCAGTCTCACCTGTATCCAGTCTCCTGAATAGCCAAATGGATGCCAACTGATTGAGTCCTTTAATGTTTTCCCACTGTATGTGAACCACAAGTTCCAAATTAGGACACTGTCTCTCAAAGTTCTACTCCAACTATCCCAGCTGGTAGCTTTTAAAACACCTCCTTTTCTTTGTCAAATGCCTCCCTGCCCTGAGACCTTTGAAAATGTTCTTCTTTCTGCAGGGAATTCTCTTTAATATAGTTAAATGTTGCCATTGCTATAATGGTTAGGTTCTGTTGTTCATGTGTGCATGCTTACTTACTGATGAGAAAGAACATTGGATTGGGAGAATTGTAATGCTCAGGCAAAAAAACAAAAACTGTCTTTGCACCTGTGCCTAACATGAATGGGCATGGTCACCAGAACCTGGCCTCTTACCTCAACTGCCTTATCTGTTCTCCTAGTAACTGCCAATCCTGGCAATCCTCCTTTTGTGCAGTGAGGTGGCTGCTAGTTCTATGTCTTTCTCCTACCATCTCTAACAAGAGAAAGAGTTCCTAGGCACTCATGCAGAAGGCCAAAGAAACCCCTGCTGGCTTTATAAGGGCAGAACAATTTTCATGTATTCATCTGGCTAGGGAGTTGCAAGAACAGTGCACAAGCTCAAGGTCATTTCCAGGAGCCAGAGATGGAATCAGTTCTATTTGCAGCTTTTAGCTGAAAAATCATAAAGAATGATCATTTCTAGCAGGGTCAAAAGTGAATCCCAGTCAACCAAACCCAATGAATAAAATGAAATAATCTGTTCAGTTACATTAAACAAAGTGAACCAATACGCCCCTTCATCTCCCTGTGATGTTTCCTGCTACATTTGCCTGCTCTTAGCCAAAGTATGGAGGCAAGATTTGGTCTTTGATACTTATCCTCCCTTCTTTGGGGCTTTGCTTTTAATAATAAGACTATTTCTGGGCATACACTGTCTCCACTTTCCTATATCCGTGCTGTCCAATAGAACTTTCTGTAATAAGTTAGATATTCTGCATCTGTGACATCCAATACAGAAGTTGTTAACCCTGTGAGGCTTTTAGGAGCTTGAAAGGTAGCTACTCTGACCCCCCCTCAAAAAAAGGAACCTTGGATTGTTATTCAGTTTTAATTAATTTGCATTTAAAATTAAACTGCCACATGTAGCCAATGGCTACTGGACTGGCCAGCACAATGGTAGATCTTTCCAAGAACTGGCCAAGCCAAAGTAGTGTGCCAAGCCAATTCATTACAGTGAGTGAAAAATGACTTCATTCATTAATACTTTCAAATTATCACCTATATTCTAGAAGGAATTTTCAGAGCCCTAGAAAAAAAATTGAAAACTTGTGACATTCTTTGATGTAGTCGTATTCTGGGTAGCTTTCAGATGATAACTGTTTTGCTGACTAAAACTTGTGTCACCAGAGTAATTACTAGGCAATTGGCCCTGGAATTATGGTTCAGAACACATGTAATGATTTATTATTATCCTTAGTTACTAAACTCTTTAGGTTTTACAAGTTCTTATTTCTTTAGGGAATAAAAGTTTAACTACTAACCCCAATTTTTATTTAGGGGCTTAAGGGAATGGGAGAGAGAAGAGAGAATGGGGGGAGGGAAGGAGAGAGAAGATGTAAGCTGGAGAATCAATTTAGAGGAATTTGCCAAGTACCTTTTAAGAGATGAATGAGCAAGACATTAAAGTAAACATGCATAATTTGAAAATAATTTGGGGAATTTGCATTGTTTTGACAAATTGAAATCTGCCCCTCTCTATGAGGTTCCAGGGAGACCAGATGGTAGTGCTGTGGATTGGAGGGGGTCCAAAATTGCTTTTGTTTAATTGATATAGTGTGCTAAGAAAGGTCTCTGGAGAAAAGTATCCCCAGGTAGTTGATTGCTTTGGAACTCCAGCAGAGAAGAATTGAGTCAGATGAGAAGGAAAACATAAGTTATTGAGAACTAATGCTTCAGATTGGACCAGCTAATTTTATCATTGGAAATTCAGGACAATGTTTCAAACAAAAATCAAAAAGATATTTCTGAGACAGGAATAGGAATGGGTAAAGAACTGCAGTAAATTAGCAGCGTGCAGGCCCAGTATGAGTCCGCTTTGGTGTGTGAAAGATCCTTTAATGTTACCAAGTGTGTCTATAGCTATGACCAGGGGTTCAAGGGCTTCGTTTTCTAATTTTAAAGTGCTGACCCTAATCAGCTGAGCAGGGAAAGCTAGTGGACTGGGATGGCAGCTGATGTGGTAAAGGCTCCTAGTGTCGCCTCAAAAAGCATTTGCTATTTAATTGGAACATTCACACCTGCTAAATAGCAGTTGTTTAAAATGACACATTGAGAAAGAGATCAACCAGTTGGGCGTTTTTATGGAGGCAGATTCCCACACTGAGCAAGCAGCTTTGTAGTTTCACCTAACTCTGGGTTGGGATTTTATTTAGTCTTAGGGGAAGGAGTGTGTTTATCCTTCATTCTGCTCTTTTTGCAAATGTTTGTGGAAGGAAAGGAGAGAGGGCAAGATGAGGGGAGAAGGAGGGGAGGAGAAAGAAGGAGAGGGGAAAAAAGGGAACAGGAGCGGAATCTGGTGTGGGTAGAGTGCGGAAAAAGTAAAAGAAACCTTTTCTTATGAGCTCTTATTCAAAATGCACACTTTCAGTGGTTTTGTATTCTTGAGCTTTTCCATCAGGTTGGCTACCAAAAAAAAAAAATCTTCATTTGTTTTTTTCTTTTGCCAGTCTTGTGGCTTGAACTCTGGGCCTGGGTGCTCTCTCGGAGTTTTTGTACTCAGTGTACTCTCACACTGGAGCCACAGTTCCACTTTTGGCCTTTTGGGGATTAATTAGAGATAAGAGTCTCAGGGACTATGCTGCCTGGGCTGGGATGAGTTCCTGAGATCTCGCCCTCATGAGTAGCTGGGATTACTGGTATGAGCCACCAGTGGGGGCAGAAATGTTTTTGATTGAAAAGAAATGCAATACTTTTGTTTTTCATAATAGTGAATGCAGAGGGCTCCCCCCACCCACCGCCATCACTCTGTGCTTTAATATAGTTGCTTAATACACACACTGCCCAAGAGCTATTCCTATTCTTTTTTCTTTCTTTGTTTCTTTTTTTTTCTTTCATTTCTCTTTCAGTCTTTTTTGCCTAGTGTTCTTGCCATTAAGAAAAGGATTTTCTGACCTTTTTCCTAGGAGGTTAATAAAGAATGCACAGTCTCATATGCCTGATTCAATTTCCTTTATGTGAGCACACTGCATAAGTGACCATTATGGTATTTTTCTGCTTCGTGGTGTTTCGTTTTTTGCAGTGTACCAGCCTTTTAAATGAATGGCCACATATGTTGTACATTTGGCCAGAGAAGGTGAGGAAAAAAAGCAAGATAGATTTTCCTGCACATTCAATCAAATTTCCACACAATGGACCCTCTAATGTGGACATGAAATGTATCTGGTCATATATTATTTAACTCTACTATATTTTTGTGTTTTAAAGTTTTCTCTCCCATATTCAATTTTAATAAATGCATGAGGAGATGCAATACTCAAGCTCTATATTTTAGAAATTCAACACTTTCAACAGATTCTTCAGACTTCAAAGAATTTAATATTAGTATCATAAAAGATCCTTTGAAGAATAATACTGGAACATAAGAAAAATGACTGCCTGAGTATACCCTATCATTTTGAAAGTGTTTTATTGCTTTAATTTCCTGTCTTAGTAAAGTAACAAGCGGCATAATAGAAGATATATTGTTACCGAGTTTGCAATTTATTAGAAGGCCTGAGCAGGTTGAAGACTTTATGCGAAGTGAGAAAGAAAACCTCTATTTAGCTGACAAATGGAGACTAACCACATCAATGTTGCAGCAGCTCTCAATGGCATCCTACCTTTGACTGATCCGTTGTTTCTACATGCCCCGGATGTTTGTGTGAAATCAATCCCTGGGCACAGTCCTCATTCTGTCCTAGCTGAGTGCCATTAGGTTCCCAGAAACCTAATGTTATTGCATTTGTGAGGCGTGCATAAGATGACGGTTGTGATTTGGATTCCATAACACAAAGGTGCTATTAAAGCAGAAATGACCCAGAACATACATTTTCATTCATTTATTACATTTTTTTGCATGCATGACTGAATTTTAATCCTGAGCTTTGTCAACCTAGTGTAGTTATGTTCGGCTTTATAACCTAGTTTCTGGGTATCTCAGTTCACTGTCTTTTACACAGTGGCATAAAAACAGAACATTTATCCATGCACTGAAATACAGAGGGACAATCCCGTTTTGCATCTGAAATAGTAGAAATGTGTGATACATACTATGACTAATCGGTAAAAGTAAGTTTCAAATTCACCTTGTAAATAGCTGCAGGGGAAAACAAAGAGTATTTATCCAGTTTGAGGGTTTCTTTGTTTAAATGTGCTGTGGATCTTCCAAAACGCATACAGCAGGCAGGGAGAGGCCTTAAAGTGGGAACTACACATCTACCAAACCCAGCCAAAAGTAAGGAAATCCTGAGGACTTCTTAATTAAACGTTGTCTCTAACAGATAGATGTTCACAAAGTAAAATGAAATGAGCTCTATTACTATTCTAAAAAGACCAAAAAGACAACTAAATCAAGTTTTCGTTAATAACAAGGATCGTTGCCAAATGTGTAATTTTCACAAGTGTGTATGTGGGGGGCATCTATCATTATTGGTTATTTTTAACTCATTTATTGGCTGGTAGGATTATGTAAAAAAGGATTTATGAGATTTAAATCAGTACACATATGAATGCCCCATCCATGCTTAAGTGACATAGCTAGATTGCTTGTAGGCTTACCTGTATAGTACTCATGGTCACACATCTTTGGTTTTCTGTTATCTGTGTTCATGTTTGAAAGAATAATGATTTCCAAGCTTTATTGCCAACTGAAGCACAAGAGATTTCCTCTGGGCATGCCACCGACAATACTTAGGCATATTAGAGGCGTCAACTAGAGTTAGTTCAAAGTGAATTACTTCATTTTAATCACGATGGCTTTACCAGCTCAGTCAATATGCTGTTATGGCATATTGTTAGTCTTTTATTCTTCCCGATCCTATTTTTTCCCTCTCCCACCCCTTCTCCTCTTTAAATGATACCCAGGTCACATTATTTTAAAGCACAGTTTTGAGTCTCTTCAAGATTTATGGATTTAACAGCCCTTCAAAATGACTCATCTTGTTTTACAACATTTGAAGTTCTGTTTGGGAACTCTTTTTCCTCTTAATCCTTGGCTAAAATCTGTTGAGATTTAAAAAAAAGAAAGAAAGCAACCAAATGAGTCCTTAGTATGAGGCATTGCCAATTATAGAGTTATAATGAGTGCAAACTTTAAAATGCAAATAAATAAAATGCTGTACTGAGAATTACTGGAGATAAATATTTACTTCATCCTCACTCATTCACAAATGGGAATCTAGGGTATACAGGACAGAGGCATATATGCATAGAATGGTCATTTAATTCACCAATTAAAAGACAAATTTTATCATTTGGAATACACTCTAAATCATGCATAAAATCACTTTGGAAGACTCGCAGGGAGCATGGCATTTTGGTCGCAGGAACCATCCATATATAATATATCTATTTTCCTTCTTATATAATCATTTTCTCATTTATTTTGCTCTTGTGAAGGCTCGTGAAAATAGTGCTTGTTTTATCCTAGGGAGGAATAAAAGCAATTTGACACTTCTCAATGGCTTGATGATGCTTGCTTGCATTCTTCCTATAGAGGAGCCATTGGCACTCAAATCTCTGCCTTTGAGGTGCCCCTGGGCTTCTGCGCTGAAGTTTCATTCATGATTTCGGAGGGATGAGGGTCCCCTCACCCTGCACCCGAAAGCACTATAATTACCTTCATTTCTTGGTTAGCATAGGTCATGGAACTAGTGTTAATAATAATCTTTCCCTCTGGACTTCTCTGTATTTATACATCTCAGATCCAATAACCAGTGGGACTGTAGAGGTATATTTTATCTTCATTTCCATTCTCTTGGTATTATTTTAGCCCAGGGGGGGAAATCAAATGAGGTACAGAACATGGTAAACTCACACAACTCTGAGGTCATTAACACCTAATTAGAAACAGCTTAGAGATCAGAATAATTCTTTGGTTAAGATATGAAAGATCAGACAGTACTTAACTTCTTCAGTGCCAGTGTGATTTCTACCACCAGTGGCCAACTCTAAATCTCATTGTGATTTTTTTTAACTTTAACAAGTAGAGTGTGTGTGTGTGTGTGTGTGTGTGTGTGTGTGTGTGTGTCTCATTACTTGATAGACTAAGCAGTCTGTTAAAGCATTGGTTGACAAGACTTTGCCTAAAGGCTTAACATATTAATTGATTTTTCCTTAACTGAAAGTCACAATATTATTATCAGTATAAACTTAGATAACCTAAGGATAAAGTATTTAAAATATGTGATAAGAAAACCATTACTTGATTGAATAAACAAGATACAGTACTATTTTGACCCATTTTAGACAGCTAAATCATATTTTGTTATAATAAGAAAATATTTGCATCTAAAAATATTGTAGACATATATTGTGTTACTCTGTGTGTGTGTGTGTGTGTGTGTGTGTGCACGTGCACACGCATGGGCCAGTCCTGGGGCTTGAACTCAGGGCTTGTGCTCTGTCCCTGAGCTTTTTTGCTCAAGGCTAATATACTACCATTTAGGCCACAGCTCCACTCAATCCTGTATTTTGGGTTATTAATTAGAGATAAGAGTCTCACAGACTTCCTTGCATGGACCAGATCTCAGCCTCCAGGCAACAGCCCACCAGCTCCCAGAATGTGTTACATTTTAATAGGCTTATGTTTCACTATCTGGCAACTTTTAGAACTTTCTCCTTTTATTTTAAATAAAGATAGGGGTATTCTAACTCCCACCTTCAAGGGTGGTTTGTAGAAGAAGAATGAATGTATGCAATTGTGGATGAACAGTACACTACTGAAGGCCTTTGTTTCTGTGGGAAAGATCTAGATTGAAAAGAGGAAAAAAAAGAGATAAGTACACCAAATGCTCCTACTTGTCTTGGTGGTTAATGGTGCATGGACCACACCTCTTCTGATTTCCCAGATCTTTAACTCAGGACTTTCAAGACTCATAACAGTCCCCCAACTAGGAATTGAGCTTGTACCAGCAAAACTGAACAGAAGCCAGTGTCTGAGTAGGAGAAGGGAGAATGGAAAGCAATTTGGTTTTTCAGTTGTGTGGCTGCGTCAAATATTTGCTAGTTGCCTAGATTCTTAAGAATAAGGGCATCTTAAAAATAAGCCTGATCATGGGAAAGGATGGGAAGGGGAAACAACGAGGAGGCAACAATGCTTGATAAGAAATGTACTCGTTATCTTACCCATGTAATTGTAACTCCTCTCTATGGTATTCTCACAATTAAAAAAAAAAAGCCTGCTCTCTCACCTTCTGTAACTCAAAGGTAGTCTAGTCTCAAGATTAATATTGAGGTTACTGGGGAATAGACTGAGGACTGGGCTTAAAATCCAGCCATACCGTGACTCTATATGATCTCTCCTTGCCTCAGTTTCTTTCATTGTAAAGTGAGAAAATAATAATAGTAGCAATGCTTCACAAAGTTGTAATCCCAGTTCTTAGAAAGCTAAGGCAGGAAACTCTCTTCATATAGTCTTATTAATGTTGTTTTAGCCTAAGGTAAAAATTAACATGGAAGAGAACATGATAATGTCATAACATTTCTCTGAGGTCTTCATAGCATGATCCTCAAAAAGAAAAATCTGCCCCCACCACCTCCACGGTCATGGGGCTTGAACTCTGGGACGGGGTACCTCTCTGAGCCATATGCTCAAAGCTAGTGCTCTACCATTTTGACCTACAGCCAACACTTCTGGTTATCTGGTGGTTAGTTGTAGGTAAGAGTCTCACTGACCTTTCCTACAAAGGCTGGCTTTGAACTGCGTTCCTCAGATCTCAGCCTCCTCTGTAGCTAGGATTACAGGCGTGAGCCATTAGCACCAGGCAATAAATAATGAATAAATAAATAAAACTTTAATAAACAGATCAATTTAAAATAAATATTTAAATTATCAGAATAGTATTGTACCTAGGCCACGTGACCTGTAATTTCACAACAAATCAAATGTAGAAGTTGGTAAGAGAATTCAGCTATCTTCAGTTAAACCAATGAAGCTGTTCACTGGCATTCAAAGAGTGTTACTTAAATAAAAAATCAAAATCTATCTTTATTTTGGAAAATATAATTCTCTTCAATAAAAATATATTATATCTCTTAGAATATGATAGATTTGCTATTCTTTTAAATGAATCCATAAATATTTCATTAATTCTCAAATTTAATATTTAATTACTAATATCATACTGATAGATATAACCTACATACACAAAAGATTTTGGGGTCCTCAAAGATTTTTTTTAAATATAAGTGGGTCGTGAGACTAAAATAGTTAAGAATCATTAATAGAGCCACTGATAACAAGCTATTATTTCTGCCAGCTTCTCTCACTACATTGTCTTTGCATTTTCCTCTATTAACATCCTGACCTACAAACATGAAGAATGTTGTCTTCACCCATCTCCCTTCCAAGAGATCTATTCTTTTTTGTTATAATATTATTTGTTTGGGCAGAATGTGAATGCCTACCAAATACAAACAGCCCAATTTTATTTATCAGTGTAATTCTTGATCCCTATATCCAGAAATTCTGCTTCTGAACGTTTATGTGGGACCCAAGAATCTGGAGATTAATCCACTAAATGATTCTGAAATGCTACTGCATTTTGAAGGTTACCATTGCCCGGGGAACCCTGTGTCCATCAACTCAGATGGAGCCATCTCTGTGTTTAGCTTTTAATCCCTCAGTGTGGGTATATCGTCTTTTCTTCTGGAAGGACAAACTACGGTCTTCTTGGCAAGAAGACACCATTGAGAGAGCACTTCAAGGGACTCTGTGGGTGGTTCATAACTTTGAGGTTTATTCACAGAATGTACCAGTTTTCCTGGCCCCTATATACTCCAGCAATAACCCGAAATAGACACATCAATTGTAATTTTCTAGGGTCTGTCTTGAGCACTAGGGATGACAAATGTCAGATCACCTTCAGGGAAAGCAGCACAGAGCAAAGAATGTTGTGGGTACAAACTGAACCAGCTTGGAGACAGAATTTAAATGTTTTCAATTTTTGTAACCCAAATTCAGTCCTTCCCCCACACTCAGAATTACGGAGCTACTAAATAAAACCTAGCCCCTAGCTGTGAAAGATGATTAATTCTTAATCAAGAATAGAGGACATGGAAGACCAACTCAAAAATCAGGGATGGAGAAGTCATAGATATGGGACAGATAAACCAAGGAAGGAAAGGTAAAAGATGAATATTCATATTTTTCTGGTAATAAACAGTGTTTTTTTCTTTTTTTTTCTTTTTTTTTGGGGGGTCTGGTCGTGGGGCCTGAACTCTGGGCCTGGGAGCTGTCCCTCAGCTCTTCAGCTCAAGGCTAGGGCTCTACCACTTGAGCCACAGCGCCACTTCCGGCTTTTTTTCTTTTTGCTTATGTGGTGCTGAGGAATCGAACCCAGGGCCTCAGGCATGCAAGGCAAGCGCTCTACCACTGAGCCACCTCCCCAGCCCCAAACAGTGTTTTTTCTGAGGATTGCATCTTTTACCATTTTTCCTAGTTATTACCATAGCAGATATGTCATTTAGCATGCAGCTGGATGGTAACTGGCAGCCATTTTGATTTGTTTTAGTTCATCTATTTGTTATACAATTTTTGTGGAAATATAAATTTGCAATACGAAGGGGTTTTGTTGCTATATTTCCACTTAGTATACTTTTGACAAAGTGTCACCCTGTACATTATATTCTCATTCCTTCCTTCCTTTTCACCTCCCACTTTGGCAGCCATTTTATACCTACCCATCTTTTATTTGTTCACCAGAAGAGTGATTTTTGCCTTACAAGGCCTAAAGCCTACAGGTTTCCTATCCTCAAAAATATACCAAATCAGGGAGTCACAGAAAATTTAGCTCAACAGAAACATGCTTCTGGCTAAGAGAAACATGCTTCTGGCTAAAAGAAACATACTTCTGGTCTGAGCTTTCCTCAGTCAAAGAAGAGTAAGAGAGAATCAGGATGTAGAATCTAAAGTTTGCTGAAGAACATTTATTTGTCTAAGTTTCTGACAGTGCATCAAGTTTCTGACAGTGCATCGTGTGTGTGTGTGTGTGTGTGTGTGTGTGTGTGTGTGTGTGTGTGTATGTGTGTGTGTGTGTGTGTGTATGTGTATTAGAGAACAGCACATTCATCCCAGATAAAGTTGACAGAAAGAATCCTGACCACAGCTCAATATCTTTACCAAGAAAAATGTCATGAAGCCCACTACCACTTAATGAGAACCCCAGCCCTCCTTCAGCTGCTACCTTTTATCTCCCACTTCCCCTAATGATCATTTCCTCTACATCAATCCCTCACTTATAACCATGTGCTCTTGGATGGGCACATGGATGTATTACCATTTTTATTAAGCATCTTCATGATCCCATTTAAAAGGCAAATGAATTATTTCAGAAGAAAGCAAAACATCCAAACATTCAATATAGCAGCTTGCAGCAGTTCCAAATAACAATAGAAGGGTTTTATATATCAGGAAAGCTCATTGTAATATGTGGAAAGATATTTTTCTATGTATTTAAAAAAAACTATTAATTCTACAAGGTCAGAGGGCATCTTATGGACAAAATATATTGGTTGATTATGTTCATAGTAATGGTGGCAATAGGGAAGACATAAGAATACGGAGCCTTAGGAAAAAATATCACTGTTGGGAAGGAATTTTTTCTTTTATAGGGACTAATACATTGTAGTTGAGAAAATCACTCTAGTATACTCACATAAAGAAAGAAGTTTACTATGAGAAAATGGAGACAAAAAATCAAGATCTTTTTTTTTATTTTTTACATACATTTTTATTGTAAAATACAGAGGGGTTTCCGTTATATGAGTAAGGTAATGAGTACATTTCCTATCAAGCATTGTTACCTCCTCTTTTGTTTTCTCCCTATCCTGTTTTCCCTCCCCCCCACCTAAATTGTAAAGTTCGTTTGCAACATAGTGTCTTATACATCTCATTGTTACAAAAGCATTTTTTAATAAATGATAAGTTTATCTGGTAAGTTTTCTGCCTTAGTTTTATGGTTATTAAAGAAGATATTGTTTTGAAAGAAGGAGAGACAAATGGAGGGAGATGAGTTTTTTATTACTTAGGTATTAAATGGTAATAAATTAGATAAGAAATGTATACAGTCACACTTATTTTCCCATTTATTTAATACTTTAGGTAATTTTTAGTATTTAGTGTTAATTTATATTAAACTGAATAAACATGCATGCTGAAGGAAGAACTAATATATTCCATATGCTAGCAGTTGACAAACTGAGAAGGTGGCACCCATATTAGTTGAGGTTCTTCAGAGAAATTAAAGCCACAGGAGAAATAATTTCATAAAATAATTGACTTGAAGTGTTTTAGAAGCTGATCAATCACATAATAGTCCTTCTGTAAGCAGGAGATGTTGGGAGTGGGTAGTCTGTCATAGTGCAAGTCTGAATGACTGAGAAGTCAGTGGTGTGAATATTTTTTGTTTTTTGGCAGTCATGAGGCTTGAACTCTGGGACTGGGCACTGTCCCTCAGCTCTTAGCTCAAGGCGAGCGCTCTACCACTTGAGCCACAGCGCCACTCCTGGTTTTCTGGTGGTTTATTGGAAATAAGAATCTCACAGACTTTCCTGCCTGAGCTGGCTTTGAACCTTGATCCTCAAATCTCAGCCTCCTTTGTAGCTAGGATTATAGGTGCCTCCTGCTCCTGGCTTAGTTGTGTGACTCTTAAACACCTGAGAAGCTGGAGCTCCTCTGGTGCAAATCTTAAATTCCAAACTGTGGAGAACCTGGAAATTGTAATGCCTATGTATAGGAGAAGAAGAGAGTGATGAAGCTCCAGAAAAGAATTCGCCTATCTTCTTTTCTGTTCTATCTCAGTCCCTAAATTGAGTAGAGACTACCTACAATGGATAAGAATAGATTGCTCTTATGCAAATCATTGATTCAAACGCCAATATCCTGAGGCAATAATGCTTTACCAGGTATCTATATGTTTATTAATCCTGCCAAATTGACACACTACTTTTCTACAAACATAGAAGTATTTTTAGTCTCACAAGTACCCATCAGCTAACCCAATATCACATAGATGTAAACTTTTGCACCCATGTACTTCAAGCCAACTATGGGTCACATAAAGGGTGGTAGCCCAGTAAAATTTACATTCGGATGACTATATTAAGCAAATATTTATTTTGTCAAGAAATATGCTTGGTACTGAGGATTCTGGGGAAGAAACAACATAGACATTGTAGTGGCAAATCAACAACATGGTCAAAACCTCGCTTCAACTTTGTTGGGTCTCATGAAATTTATTTATAAGGTTATATGATGAAGAGTGGCCAGGGAAACAGGAAAGAAGTCTAGTGTTTGAAGAGATAACAATTAAGTATACACTGGGCTAATAGAAAATAGGCCAGAGGGAAAGCTATAGGGAGACTACATGCTTTGGTCAGCAAGCCAAGCACCAAGGGCCATGCTGGGAGAGAACAGTGGCTGGAGGGAAGATGGAATTTGTAGGTGGGCAAATGTCATGTCAGCCATGAGTGCAAGTTGAAATTTTTATTTTATTACAATAGGAGCTTTGAAAGCTTTAAGCTGGGCGTGACATGTTGTTCATGAGCTGGAAATGTTCACTATATCTCATTACAATAGCTACCCTCAACTGGATAGCCTATCCATTTCCATGGGAAAACATTTCTACACAAATATACACAGGTCATCTGGTATAGCAGGGAAGTAAGGAGTTGATAGATCTTTGAATAGCGATGGCAACTACAAGGTGAGAGGTATGCATCTTGGGTGCCCATTGGGTATGAATGTTAAGTCTCACCTCAGTGGCCAGCCTCCTTTGATGTACCTACCCAGCACAATCCCAAATCACAGTTGCCATCTTTGTAAACTAAGTGCAACACTCCAATGCTTGTAGACATTGGCTCTGATTTTGACAATTACTTTCTGTCAGTGTGAAAGATTCTTTTTTTTGAAAGTTAATTAATACAGGTTTTATTATACTTCATCTCATAAAAATATAACTACCATCTTTTTTAAATTCATTTTTATTGTAAAAATACTGTATAGAGAGGTTACAGTTACAGAAGCAAGGTAATAAATACGTTTCCTATCAAGCATTGTTGCCTCCTCCTTTGTTTTTCCCCTACCATCCCTTCCCACCTCCACAACTACAACTGCCCCCCCATCTAAATTGTAAAGTTCATTTTTCAGCATGGTGTCTTGTACATCTCACTGTTACAATGGGTCAACCTGTATCCCTATTTAAGCATTCCCCCCTCCCCCGGCAGGGAGTCAGCCCTCTGACAAATCATAGCCCTGTGAGTTCCCACACAGGGTAAGATGATCCAGCCAGCTTATCTACCTTGATGGCTTGCCTGATTCCAGGTCTTTGTTTTCTCTCTAAATCAGAGAGCCAACAAACACTAGTTGCGTCTTCTCACAATTCTACAGGCAAAATAGAAAATCCTTTTCATGAAGACCAGAAACGTTCCTTGGGAGATGAAATTCATCAGCAGCCATAATCATTCAAGGCTTGATTGCTGTTAGAAAAGAGAGTTGGTGGGGGGATGTCAATGAGCCCATCAGCTGGTGGCCAGAGGGTGATTTTGCTCCCTGGCAGTGTCAGCTTTAACTTTCTATAAGTTGCTGATGTCTGCAGCTGTGGTGTTGTAGTTGAAGTCTATTTTGGGCCAAAGATTTAGGAGGCAATCATAATTTTGAAAGGCCTAAGGCTTCTAGTACAATTTGGAAAATTCGAGGGATTTGAATTGAATAAATCTCTATAGATAGAACTCATCCTACAAATATTTTCACTGCAAAGGGAAGGCCTCAAACCTATTTCTCTGGGTGTGTGATGGGGGATCTGTTCTTGTCTGCAGTATATAATACGTTATTCATTGGTCTTACTAGAGTTGGTGGAAGGAAGAGCTGTGTAAGGCATTGCTACAAGGAGAAATGGGCTAGGAATTTGGGGAGAGCCAGATTCCCACTGTGTGTCTTGCTTCTTCTGCAAAGTAAGTAGGGATCACAACAGTATTGTAGCATTTATGAATACCAGAAGCCACAGTAGAGCGTTCAGAGCAAAAGCGTAGTGATGACTATGATGGGTATATTCAATGTTCCCTTCTAATCAGCTCTTCACCTAACTCTGCCTGGTGCCTTGAAAGGTCACCTTCAATCATCAGGCTCCCATGACCTCTGGCTTCTAGTTGAGTTTAACCAATAGAAGAGCAGAGGGAGATCTGAGAATGGAAGATGAGCGATACTGGGATGGTTTGTATTACTCAAGGTTTCGTAAGTGGGCTGTAAGGTGGTCCTCTGCTAGAATTCAAAGGGTGCCTTTTTCAAAACTGATGGCTTTTCCTTAGGTATTGCTTAGTGCACCTCGAGTTTTTAGGTCTAGGATTGTCCAAACATTTCTAAATAGTCTTTTATTAAATTCCCCTTATGTACTCTGCTTATGTCATTTATTCTTACTTCTATGAACATATTAGAAATGTATTAGTTTTTACAATCTGTGATCTATAATTATTACCAGTGAGAATTTTGTATCTATGGCCTCCAGAATCAATACCAATTTTAAACAGGTCAATCTCAAGTATGCATCAGAATCCTTTTGAAAATGAGAGACACATCAGCCAAGGGCTTGTCTACCTTGGGTTGACTGGGTTTAAAAGTCACTCTTAACAACCAGAGTCATTGTGTGTTATGCATGACATAGAGATTTAGGCAATTGACATTCCTATCTGATGTCAGAAATTTGTCATCACCAATTTGGTTATATTTTAGGGGACTGAAAATTTCAAACTAATTATTCTCATTTTCAGTAGTAATAAATGGGCTTGTAATTTTCCTAGGAAGAAAATCCAGTCTTCAGGAATAGAATCCTGACATCCATTAGGAAATAACTATATGACAAGGAAAGAAATCATGTATAACAACTGAACATTAACACTCGATGTCATTATTAAGTAAGGTGGACCAAGGGTTGTGGAAATTCAAAGTAAGGAGCCTGTGTTAGGGACTCATAACTTCAAGATGTGTTCATTGGTATTGTTTAACCTCATTGACTAATTTTACTGACTACTGAAATGGAAATTTTATATTATCAGTAATATGTGAGGATACCTTACTCATTTGTAAACAGAGTTGTACTTATAGAAGAAATAAAAATCATCTGCCTCCTGAATTTTGCAGTTAGTTAACACTTAGAGTACACATTTAGTGCCAATCACTTTAATCACATTTTGTTGTCTGAGTATACACTGAGGAGATGGAAGAATTTGGTGAGAAGAAAAAAAGTTAGGACAGTATGCAGAATTCAATGATGTCAAATTGCTAATGCAGGGAAGAAACTACAGTTGAACCTTAATATGGGTAACATTATTAACAAGATACTCAGGAATCTTTTAATTTAATGGTTCTTTGCATAAGCAGAAACTACCATTTTAAGTAAATTTGAACCCTTTAAAGTGCACATTAAATGAACAGACAATTTCCTTTATGTCTTAAAATACTGCTTTGGGACAAGTGTGTACATTTAGGATGAGGGTCAAGAAAAAATATTCACTTAATACTTTCCTCATAATATTATCTGTTTTCAGTTTTGTTGTATAGAAGAGCAATTTGACAACTGAACACTCATTTTCCCCTATATTTTAATGCTACAATACAGACACAATAACGTATCAATTAACTTTAATTACCCTCTAGCTTGCTTTCTCGGATACCTGCCATTGTAATCGGTATGCATTTATGAATAGCCTAGTGATGGGACAAACCTCCGAAGGTCTATAACTCCTTCCACAATCTCTGTCCAGGGTCTCACAAAAAAAATCGTTTAATATATTCTTGTATGCTGCCTCACTTCTCCAACATTCTCAGACATAAGATCTTACCATTTCTCATTGGGTATTCAAGATAGTCACAGACTCAAAAAGGGGAAAGATCCAACAACAGTAAAATGAATGTTCCTTAACCGAGCAAGGCAAGGTATGTCTCAGTCACAACTAAATTCATCCTAAACTCAGAATGGAGTGTGAGAGCTTCACTATGGGTCAGAGCAATGAAGTAGGCAGCTGACAAGAAGCCCTGCACACCAGCACTGTCTCCCACCACAAACCTGCGATACCGTCCAAGGCAGCAATTCAGCTAGCATGTACAGAGGCAAGGGTACCGTAAAAAGCTAAGCACCAGTGCATTTAGCCAGACTAAAAATATCACCTGCTGGGAATCCTATCTTCTCGTGAGGTGGACTTTCAGCAGTGGTAGACATGGATTATTTTCTCTCGGATGGACTTTTCCAAGACAGTGATTTTTTTTTTTTTTGTCCAGATTAGTCTGACATTCGATGTCACATATGGGTGAGCCAGCTACCCGGAAACTAGCAGGGAAGCTGTGGCCAGCAGGTGTGTGCATCTTCCTCCCTCCATGCCTCACTTCATTTTTCTCTTCCACTTGCTTTACTGGCTTCCACTTAACTAAATTAACCAGCAGCAATCAATAACTCAAATATCAAGCATCAAAACATGTTCCTTGAATGCTACTTACAAGAAATATTATAACCAACCCTCTTTATCCCAGATATTAGTTATTCCTGTCAAAGGCCCTGTAAGGAGAGACCAGTACTATAAAAGCCCACATTTGCCAAACTACCGTGACAATATATATTATTATTATCATTCCTTTTTGTGGTACTGAAGCCAGGGTCTTGTGCTTGCAAAGCAAGCCTTCTAACACTGAGCCACATTCCTAGTCCTTTTGTTGGTATTTAGTTTTTGAGATAAAGTCTTGCAGGCTGACCTCAAATTCACATGCCTCCTGCCTCTACCTCCTGGGTAGCTACAGTTACTAGAAGTATGTAATAATCCTGGTTTCTGTCTTATTGTTGTTCTTAATTGCTTACAATTTCATCAATTTTCTAATCAGTATTTATGTAGAGTGCATTTGTTATTCAATGCTATCTGTAATTTCAGCCAGCCCTTGGGATTTGGCAAGAGATGCGACGGGTTCTTTAGTCACAGAAACTCTGAAATAATAGTCATCTAAACTAGGTTTTCCCTCTATTATCAAACTCCTACATTCCAATTTTCTAGTACTTTCCAATTTTGGTTAAATCTCTGGCTTTTAGATACCTAGTCAGTTCAACCTCCCTCTAAATTCTTTTATAATAAATTTATAACTTAGTATATATTAATAACTTAATTCACACCCGAAAGTCAATGTATTTCCCCTTTCAATGGCATTATGTTTCTTTAAAATAGCATATTGATGGTAATGAGTACCCCAAATGAATTCATTTTGAACAGTAGCATTCCAGCCAGTGTGGTGCATAAATGTTTGGAGGAAACTTCTTTGATGCTATTTAAATCCTAGAAGTTTGCTGTAAAGCCCAGGCTATGAAGTTCATTCCACTTGGACTTGAGAGTGACCTTTGCCCTTTACAAGCTATGTGAAGCTGGATAAGTTATTTACCCTTCCTGTACCTCATCTGGAAGATGGGAGGAAGACTAGTGCCTACTTCAGAAGCTAATGGTATAAATAAGTAAATCATGACATATAAGTCTCACAAGCATTATATTCTAGAAAGAATGAATCTGGGAAGAATCCAGAATGAAATGGATAAACAACTTTATTTCACGGGACAGTCTGAGCACTTCTCTAATTGGGTGGTAAAATGCTAAAACAACAAAGGACAGAGTTAGACTAACTTTTAATCTGAAGAAAAGTATTTGTTCATTTCTCCAAGTTTGAGAATCTGTACTATTGTCAATATCAAGGTAGTGACCTATAAAATTCTTTTTTCTTAAGACACAGGATGTAAACATTATTTCTAAAATTCTTCACAATCTTAGTGTAAAGTCATTGATTGGTTCTTATGTGAAGAAGTCATTGCTAAAATTGCTCAGTGCTAAGAATTTTCTTATACTTCCTAAAAAGCTATTTTTTTATAATCCTTGGAGATTAAAATAAAATTTACCAGCAAGGAGCGTTCATTTACAAGCACTACTTTTCATGACTGCAACCTACAGTGATCTTTATTCAGATGGTAAGCAACTTTTATATCTGAGGTACAGAGTTCGCTTAAAAGTGGGTTGCAATGCATTGAAAAACATCTGCAGTCTTAATAAAATATTTTATAGGACACAGTGGTGAAGTTCCTATAATACAATGTTGCTCACAAAAAAGAATGAATTTACCTCTTTAATATTTTGAACAACTTTTATACATAGGAGACACTTTGAACAAAGAGAGTACCAACCTGGAGTCAGAATCTGTCTCTGACAAACTGATGAGGTTCTATCCCATTAAAGGGGAACTGCGACTGTGGCTGCAGGTTTATCTCAGGCTGGTAGTCAGAGTCAAGCCCAGGCAAAAGTGTGAAACCCTATCTAAAAAGTCACCTCACTGGATATACTACTTCATGCCTATAATCCTAGCTACTTAGGAGTCTCAGATCTGAGGATGGCAATTTGAAGCCACACACACACACACACACACACACACACACACACACACCCCACACCACACCACACCACACCAGAAGTGGATCTGTGGCTAAAAATGGCAGAACACTAGCCTTGAAAAAAATAGCTCAGAGACAGCCTCCAGGCCCCAAGTTCAAACCCCACTACTCAGACACACACACAGGAACACAAACAAACAGGTTAAGGACATGTCTCACTTTCCAAACAAATATGAGGCTCTGAGGTCAATCTTCAGTTATGTTAAAAAGAAAATCAGAGGCAAATGTTCTGAGAACAGTCACAAAAGATGAGAAAAAAAAGGCTCCTGTAGAGTCTAGTAGAAAGAATAGTAGCTATTTTGGCAGTTATTTGAGATCCTCAGATAGAGGACAGTTGTACTGTACTGGAGGACTTGTGTGCACCTCACTTTGAATTTTTCTTCTTTCATAGCCAATTGCAAATGGGTCCTTAGAGGTGACATACTCCTGAAAGTGGAGGATATTTTCAGAAATATGATCACAGGGATTTCTGCAAGGAAGATATTGAGTGTGCTTCAGTACGAAACAAGAGTGGTGAAGTTATCACAGCGCAGAGCTAATCCAAAAGATGAGAGTTATGGCTATTGGAGATATTTGAGGAAAAAAGATTCTG
The DNA here is from genome assembly GCF_000151885.1 of Dipodomys ordii. NCBI lineage: Eukaryota > Metazoa > Chordata > Mammalia > Rodentia > Heteromyidae > Dipodomys > Dipodomys ordii. Next base: position 13,033,596 of record NW_012267220.1, read on the forward strand.
TAGATTTAGAACTCAAGTCTAAAGTCACTACTAATATACATGCATTTTTCTTAAGAGAATCCTGAAATATTCTGGAATGGATTTGAGGAATGTGTGCCCAGAGAACCTTCACCTACAGAACAGAAATTAGTTCTGTAACTTTTTTTCTCACTCACAACCAGGCTCAGCAGATTACACATTGTCTACTTTCATATATTATTAACTTTGGGACATACTGGGATCTGAACTCAGGACCTTGCACCTGCTAAACAGGCTCTCAACCACTTGAGCCACACCCTCAAGATAGTAAATTGATCCATATCAGTCTCTGCAGTGCACCACACTAATGCAATGTCTATGTAGACATTTCCTCTGGATAGGGGAGACCATCCCTGCACCCCCTTTGTTTTTCTGGGAGGATCTTTTGTTTTTGTTTTACTTTCTTCTGTATTTGTGGTTTGCTCTTGCAGATGTGGTTTCTACCTTCTTAGCACCTTGATAGTAGGTAGCATTTGGTGGCAGTCACATTCAGTTAACAGATTTCCATCTTGTCACAATTTAGAATGCCTGATGCTTGGGGGAGCTATAAACCTGATTTGCATATGTGCCTTTACTAACTGTAAATTTCCCTTTTATCATTGTCGTTGGCATTATGGGGCTGTGAACATCAGCTATTTGCTCCTATGGAAGTCCACCCTGGAGAAGAAATATTGAAGAAGGAATTGTGCCCCTTTTTTTTCAGTCTATTCAAAGAAAGGCATTTCTCTCCAAAGGATCCATTTTCACTCTACACATCAGATTCTTTTTTTTCTTTAATTCATTTCTTTTGTTGTTGTTGCTGTTGTTGTTAGAGTCTTTCTTCTATAGCCATTTCTAATCGAGGAGAAAGGTGTGAAATACATGTTTTCCATACAGCATACCTGGCAAAGGCAGACCACATATTACCTGTTTACCTCTGTATTTTGTATTGCAAGTACCATATGCCTCCAATGATTGATCTTACCATTACGAAGAAGCTAAGGATACATATATTTTAAGTCTCTCGTAGGAAATAGATAGCCTTCTATTGCTTTTTTAGATTAATGTACTAAAAGCCTCTGCTCATCTCTAATGGATGATCCATAATTTACATCAAAATTTCAATCATGTTAAATTAATACAGCCATTTCCTTAATGAATCTTGTTATTAGGCTCCGCTCTGATTTTCACACAAACATACACACACATATACACAAACTAGTGATAGCTGTTTACAGCTTTTGGTTGAGCTTAAAATCTAAATATTCACAGTGTTTTTCAATTTTGTTTTTAAAATTCTTTGGTACATTATTTGCATTTTTAAAAATAAATATGCACCCACACTTCTTTACAAAAAAATGTTCTGTGTTCATCCTTACCTCTTTTAGATTCTTTTGAATTTTATGAGGTAAACAATGAAAAACATGTGTAGTCAACTGAGAGTTATATAAATATTGTGATAGTCACTTCTGAAAATAAAGTTTTTTTTTAAAGTGTTCTATGTACCCTTGAGATTTACAAGAGTAAGACACATTAATTCTGATGGGATTTAGCAGTCAAAATTTTCTCTGTATCAGCCGAAGGGATAAATGTGGGCATAGCCAAGGAGAAAGTTGAGAAAGAATTTCCGTGACTAAATTTATTTTATTTTATTTATTACATGATTAATATTACACCTGAATTCTTGTTCAGCTAAGTACAAATACAAAGAGCAGACATATGTTTACACTATAGTGAAAATCAACACTCACATATTCACAAGAAAAGCAATTAAATTAATTATTGGTAAACTAATCTATCTTTATGAGAGACATCAGGAAACTGTATATATAGAGGGATCAAGTTGAATTTATTTTTGGATATCCCAATACATACTATCATTGATATGAGCAAGAGATTCATTATTGTTCCATTAAGATGGTTGTAGTTGTCCAAGGATCTTAGCAAAATTGCAGATATGGACTTCATCATACTGATCCCCCAGAAAGCCTGATAGAAGGACTCCATCTGCAACTTTGTGGTTTTCAAACTGGACTCAAAGAGTAGAACTGAACTACACTGGGAACATCTAAGCAAGGGGTAGAATGGATAGGAACAGACAGGCTGAGGCTTACCACTTCTGATTTCAAGTTGGGGCCTATCTTCAACTTTTATGTGGCTTTTGCATTTGCAACTTCATAAAATTTCTTCTGAAGAAAGACATCAGGAGTTTTAAATATATATATATATATATATATATATACACACACACACTATATATATGTTTCTGTATGTATTCATATATACATATACCGATATATAAATACCTATATATGTGTATATATATGTGTGTATATATATATGTGTGTATATATGTATATGTATATATATATATGTATATATATGTGTATAAGTATATATACACACATTGATATAAATATACGTGCATGTTTCTGTAGTAGTATGCTATGTATGTATCTACACGCAGGTAGTCTTCAACATATCTATATGCATGAATAGAAAGCAAGAGTAAGAGTAAACAAATAGTAGGACTAGTTAACTGTTAAAAAAAAAAAGCTTTAAAAATAATTCCAGCCACTTCCAGATCAGGAACAAATGAAGATGTGGCATTCTCTGTTCCAGTTTTGATTGCGCTGCAGCCTGGGCACAGAGCTATTTTGAATGAGATTTCCACTGTGGAAGGGGCCAGTACACACCTTGGCAGGGCTTATCCTGTATGAAACTCAGTCAAAGGCACTCTCATTAGGCGCAGGCATGGAACTCTTCTTATAAGCCATTGAAGAAATAAAATTTTACAATGTCTCTACAGGACTAGGACGGAACTTGTCAAGACACACAGGTGTCCATGTCATTGGTACTTTAGTGATTTTCTAGAATCAGGATCAATGTCACTTCTTTCCAATTTCAGTGTGTGAAAACCATCTTAGAGATTGCTTAGGCTAAGGTAGCATACAAGGAAGCCTGCCAGGAGATGAGCCAGGGAAGGTAGAAATGACTTGACCCTTTGAAGGATGCAGCAGCCCATCCTAGCCGTATAGGAAGACTGTCACCATGTCGCCAGATTTTATGGTTCCAAAAGAGCTAGACATTCAAATGTTCTTGTAAAAAAAGTTTTTCAGTTATAGAATCTGGTAGCTAATATAAAGATTAATACTGTAGGAAATATCTTCATGCCTGATCCCAATTAGGAAATGTAAGTTTCTATATTCTATCTAACAACCCTTTCCTAATTTCTGGAAAGTAAACATAATATTGCCAGATGGAAGGTTTTCACAGCCATAGCATGACTTACAAACATACATTCTAAACCTTCATCTGTGATCCCAGCTAGGGATGAGTCTACCACTTTCTTCCATTCCCAAAGGATAAGCTTATGGTTCACATTCAACACATTCAAATTCAGTAACCAGCTTTACTCTAAACAACAACAAAAAAAGAGATTGACAATTCCAACCAAGAGGCTGTAAAGATCTGAACTACATAGCAAGAAAAACAAATAAAACCAACAATTTCAGTGGCAGGATTTAACCTTTAGGATCCCATATGCATCTTGGATACAAGGAATGAAAGGAACCAAAATAGTCCTGAGTTTGTTTCGACATTGTTGTGGTAACTTTCAAATATCTTTTCAATATGAATTCCAAATATCAATACATCACAAATTTTAAATGATCAATGTCTTACCATTTTGTTTTTATTCAGGCATTCTCTCCTTTTATGGATACTTGTTCAGAGGTTCTAAGATTAGTGAGCCCAGTGTCCAAGGAAGGAAGAGAGGAGAGAGAGAGAGAGAGAGAGAATTTCTTTATATGCCTTTTATTTTGGAACATGGCTTAAAAGTAGGAGATGCCTGGATTGGAGCAGAGCAGAGATGATAGGAAATGTAGATTAAATTTGGAGTCCATCCTTATGGAGATATATGTTAAGTCTATGGACATAGGCTAAATTCTCAGAATAAAATGTGCAGAGGAGTGGAGAGAGACGGCAGGGCTAGGAGAGAGAGGACCCAGTGACAGCCAGTGAGATTGGCAAGGTGTGGACATTTCTGACACAAACAGCAGAGCATTCACACCTGCTCCTATCACCATCATCTGCCACCTGTCTCCTCCTCTGACCTTCATATTTGTCACTGAGAAAGAACAGAGCCAGTTCTAGAAGGAGGACTCCACCCCTGGCAAGATTGCTCAGCTCAGCTCCTCCCACCACCACTGGAGAGCTATGCCCCTCAATTCTCCCTGACCATGAATCGACCCTCTTTATCTTATCAGCAGCACTCTGACAGGCTATTATCTCCCTCCCAGCAACACCATCTTTGCTCTTTTCTTTTACAGTATACCTCTCTGAAAGAATTGTCAATATTTGCTGTCTCACCTTCTCCTCCTATTTTATTTCCACCTTAACTCACTACAACCAAGCTTCCCTCTCTATCAATCGCCAGCCACTAATATTTTTGTCAGTCATGAGGAACCTACATCTAAGCTTTTATCCTCCATCCTCTGTCCTTACTTGACCTACCAGTATTAAGACATCTGTCATTCCCTCCTCCGTCAAGTGTTCCCTCCCCTCAGCTTCCTGGACAATGGGAAGCTGGGTCATTCTCTTCCTCACACCTTACTGGCTCTTCCTGGTCAGTTGCCTCAGCTGACACTTCCTTGTCTGCCCAGTGGTTCATGTGGGTAGTGCAAGATCTCAACCAAGTCCTCCAATCTTTTATTCTCGCATCTGCATATACATCTTTCATGTTCCAAGCTAGTACCCAGGCTTTAGATAATCAACCATTTTTATGTTGGTGATGCTTGACTTTATAACTTGAAGATAGGTTTACTTTCCTGCACTACAGATTTTCAAAGGGCCATCCATCCCCACATTTTCCCTCTTCATATCTGATAGCCCAGCATCTTAAAATGAAACATGCCTCAAAACACTTCTCTCTAAGTCAAAGGCAACTTGACTCATTCAAATCTCTCAGTAAAACCCATCTCTGCAGGAAGACTCTCTCTGACCACACTAGGCAGAATTGGGAATTCTTACTGCCCCTCAGAAACTCCTATACTATTTTACTCACAAAGTTAATCTGCATATTTGTTTTGCTAAAAAAGAAAAGAAAAACAAAAACCAAACAAAACTCCCACAATTTCAATGTTTCAATCGCCAATAAAAATAGAAATATATTTCTAATTTGAGTGTTCTTAATGCAAAGAGAATGTATAGCAATTTATTTTAAAAGTATGTGCATTAATGTGTGTTAAATGCAGTATTTCCGTACATGCATTTATTTTGATCATATTGACTATTGTATACTGTTCTTACTCCCTCTCTCACAATCCTCCTTTTTAAACATTCAACCTTTGATTGGGTGTCACTAATATCTTTTCATATTCACATACACTTTATTTCAATTGAGCAACCTTTTTCACCCTATTTACCCTCCTCCTACTTCCTTGCCCAAATGTCTCACCTATATGTTCAGGTCTGATTTTTCTACATTTGTATGAGACAAATTTGGGCCACTGTTTTAGCCTAACTTAATTTTGCTCAATATGATGATCTCCAGCTTTATCCATCTTCCTATATATGAAATAATTTAGGGAATAAACCAGAGGAAGATAATAAAAGAGATGCAAAATAACTGCATACAGCGCACACAAACACACACACACACACACACACACACACACACCCTCCTGTTTTCATATCTTGGAGTTCATTTCAATTAGCATCCTTTTATATTGTCATAGGAAAGCCTCACTGCTTATGACCATCACAGAGCTAATTGAGTTTCAAGTTTTAGAGGAAACATTCAAGCCACAGCAAGTAATGTTTCCAGTGCTTTGTGATCACTTAGTATTTTTTTCAAGGATTAAAAAATATCATTAACCTCCTTTCCAAGTTCTTCCTATCACCATGATAGCATGTTCTGTTTTCAGAATAAATCCAGGCTAGATGTTACAATCTAGGAGTTGCTAGATCACTGATTTGCACAGTTTGTCATTTTAAAATTTTAAGATTTTAGTATAAAATCAAGGAAATTGACTCTTGTTTATTATTAAAATACTCTTTTTTTCTTCAGGAAAATTTTGGCTTTCCCGAGAAATGTAATACACCACTTCTAATTCTTATCATAGTGTCAGATGGTATTTTTTATATATGATTTTATTGACTATCACCATGTATTAAAAACTACAATGTTGTATATGCCATAGTTCTTTAAAATCTGCAGAGATCACCTGCATATTTTGTTCTCATCTATGACAAAAGGGCAATTAAATTCTCAATTAACACAATCATGTATTAATAACTGACATTTTGTAGTAGCCCAAAGGTCATATTGAAAGATTCTGTTCATGCATGAAACAGCAGAATTTAATCTAATCACACTGTACCTAATGGATTCTCAGATGACCTAACTGGCAAAATTGTTAAGTAAGAAAGTGGTTTGGAATTTATTTTATATTTTTCTCATTGTTTGAAAATACCTCAGTATTTTTCTCTTAGCCCTTCTCCTTGTAGTAAATAGTACAATAAATAATGGAAAAAGCAGGTACTTAAAATCAAAGTAGACACAGAAATGAGAAATCATGCACAGTATTCTGAAAGAGATGATAACCATGACCTTGACATATTAAATCCAGAAATATGTTATTTAGTCATTGAGCATTTCTATTATAAGAATAAATCAACTCTACTGAGCTGTACTTAATTATACAAATGGATAGTCTGATGGGGACTATCTAAATGCAACAAACTTAACTCTATCACAATGTTTCCACTATGCCATTTTCATCTGATGACAGAATCCTGTTAGTCTCTTCTCCCATGGTCTGGGTGGCACCCTTCCTTTATCAACTGTGATGCTACACATTCCTGGTATATTTCTCACCTACAGCCAAAGAGAACTAGTTTACAGCCCTACCAAACCTAAGAATACCTTTATGGGTTGGTTGAATGCCGTAACATGTATAGTTCACAATATTGTTTTCCTTGCCATTGATTATTTCTTTGCCATGTATTTTTGTTTTTGTTTTTGTTTTTTTGGGGTCCAGTCGTGGGGCCTGAACTCTGGGCCTGGGCGCTGTCCCTCAGCTCTTCAGCTCAAGGCTAGCGCTCTACCACTTGAGCCACAGCGCCACTTCCGGCTTGTTTTCTTTTTGCTTATGTGGTGCTGGGGAATCGAACCCAGGGCCTCAGGCATGCAAGGCAAGTGCTCTACCACTGAGCCACCTTCCCAGCCCCTTTGCCATGTATTTTTATCCATAATCACTAGCTCAAGGTACACAATTCATATCAATCATGTTCAGGTAGTACACAAATGACACACAAAAAAATAAGCTGAAGATCTTGCCCCCTCTGTACAGTATTTTCACAATAAAATAAATAAATAATCAGAAAACCAAAAAAAACTGAAGAGGTATGTAAACAAGCAAAGAGAACTAACAAGGCAGGACCTACATATCAACATCATCAGCATGCTCAATCCCTACCCCAGGTCTACTAGCAAGCTCTCAGGGTGATCCTGATACTTGCTCAAGTTGGAGAATCACAGTAATGAAGGATGATGTAAAACACTAGGTATAGAGACAACTGGAAGGTATAAGGGGAAAATGGTCAAAGAAATCCAAGGAGAAATAGCATTGAACTTTAAGATTACAAACCAGTGTTATGCTTTTGGTACAGAACCTCAAAGGCTTTGCTTAAAATGGAAGATTCACAGATGCTCAATTTTTTGAGGTTGAAAATTAAAAGATATTCCTTGAATCAACAGTGTCTAATGGCTTAGGTCCATAATCCTAGCTACTCAGGAGGCTGAGATCAGAGGACTACAATTTGAAGCCTGTCCAGGCAAGGCTCAAACAACAACAACAAAACAAAAACAACAGCAACAAAAATAACCCAACAGAATTAGAAGCATAGTTCTACTCAAGGAGCATCAGCCATACGCAGAAATAAATCTAAGTGAGTGCAAGACTCAGAAATAAACTAAAAAGGAGCTTGATGTGGTGGTATGCATCTGTTATCTTGACACTCTTAGACAGGAGGATCATCAGGTCTAGGCCAGCCTGTGATCTGAGCTGAGAGCTTGGAGCAGGTGGTTTTCCAGCTCAGGGTGTAGATGGCTCTGCTAGTGATCTATTCTGTACCCTCTCAGACATTTAATGTAAGAGAAATCCTGAATCCCCCTCCCTACAGTCTTTTGTCAGGATGATAGTCAGATTTCCTATTCAGTCTTAAAATCCTTGTAGAGCTTGGATTACCCTTTGTTGTGGTTGAAGGTGAAATGCTCCAAAACATGAAAGGGGGAAATGATGGGACTGTTCAAATATTCACATTGTAATAAATCATTAGCTAGGTGGAATTCATCCAAGTGATATGAAGGAACTATAGAATGAAGTAGATGTGCTACTAACAAAAATATATAATTTATCATTTTAAACAGCCCCCGAACTGGAATGCTGGCAGACTGCCCAGGTGATACCCATCTTTTTAATAAGACCAAAGGTGATCTCAGAAATTGTACATCTGTGAGTTTGATGCTAAGAAAAATGTCTTTACAATTGAAATGATCTTCTGTTCAATCTTGTCCACAGATTTTTTTAAGTCCCTCAGGCATCAGAAATGTCACTAAGTCTACATTTTGCCTATGCACTGCCCACATTATCTTTCACAGAATTAACTTCCATGCATATATCCTTTGAGGTCAAGATTGCCACAGGTGTAGGCAAACTATGAATACACACACATTTGGCAATTAAATAAGCCAACATTTGTAGCACAGGATAGCTCCAAAATGACATTGAAAATGGTAACTGTTACTTTGATTTTATTGTAGTTGTTATGAATCATATTGAAAACCCAAAATAAATGCATGAGCAACTTTATGAAGATGTGTATGAATGCGTCCATTTTACCTTCCTTCTGAATCACTGGTGGAGGAAAACAAAATTTTGTATCAAGAATGAAAGATGATCTTAAATTGTCACATGTCACATGAAGCTGTAGCCTTGTGAAATATAGTGATTAGGATATTAGTGCTCAAAGGTAGAAATAGGAAGGCCTTTGACTCATATGAACAGAATAGCAGTTTTTTTATACTTTAGTAATTTTCTGAGAGGAATAGAAAAACCAAGAATCACCTGCATACACACACACACACACACACACACACACACACACACATACACACACATTCCCTTAAGAATTGATGTCTTCTGATGCACTCTCAGTAGAGTGTATTAAGGAAATTGAGACAACAGAGGGTAATCAGAAGTTCTATTGTGGATTCCCTAAACAGGGCAGAAAAACAACTTGCTATGTAAAACTGGCACATTTTCATCAAGATAATGAAAGAAGGAACTGAAGAATGAAGACTAAGCACAGGGCATATGGTGGCCGAACTGATGACTCAGAAGACATGTGGAATATTATCTAACAGTATTTGCTGATAACATACTTTTAAAATAAGGGAGAATGAGAAAATATAATGAAAATCTCCACAAACAAAAATCATGACAACCTAAAACCAAGCAACACTTGACAGATGAATTTCACATAGGTTCAAAGCAATATATACATTTAACATGTGTGTGCGCACATGCATGTGTGTGTGTGTGTGTGTGTGTGTGTGTGTGTGTGTATCCACAAACCTTTTTATTTTGTTTGATGGACCACTTAGTTTCTCTAGTACCAATGATGAATTCCAAATTGTCTATAAAACTCTCAAGGCAAAGATAGAAGCATCAGTTTTGAGAATTGAGTAAAAATATCCATTTGCCATATAACAGCTGTAGGAGGAAAAATATGTCTATTCAAAATGTAAATTAATATTAGGCCACATTAATTAAGAAGTGTAGCAAAATGGTACAATATGCTTAATATTCTCACGTGCAGTTTTCAGAATCTGTTGTATTCTCACACTTTGATCCTGTGTTTACTTTTCTCACTCTGTTCACAAAGAAAACAGCAACAGGAGAAAACAACAACAAAATAGTCCAGAAATGTGTCAAGAAATTTGCAAGAGCTGCAAAGGGGTATAGCTCCTATGAGAACAGAAATAGGAGTGATGCATGTAGCAATGGGCAAGCAGAAGGACACAGTGTGCATGCGCTGAGAAACAAAGAATAGTGTGAAGAAAGACCTTTATTTTGTGCTCACTATTAGCAAATCAGGAAGGGACTCAGGGCAACCAAACTGTTGCCATTCTAAAGGCAAACCGAGAATCTGACTCACAACAGGGTCTGTAATTCCATGGTGGTGTTTGTTTGGTTTTTGCTAGACTCAAACATTTGGAGAAGGCTTGAGCAAAGAATTCCACATTGCTCTGAATTCTGGCAGTTTATTGTCAAGAATAAAATTACAAGGATGCTCATCTCTACTGCTTCAGGGCACACGCTACTGATCACCAGCCAGGGACTGGGAGAAATGTCCCCCTGTAGTCCTGTGTTGCACAATTAGATGTATTATGGAGGGTTTTACATCTTTTGGAGCAATGCAGCATTGGCGAGATTGGAGACAGAGCACCAGATTCCCTGCTTCACTGGTCTGTTCTGGGATGGTAATTATTATGTCTGCACATTGCTCTTTTAGGTTTTACAAGTTTCTAATCCACAGGGGGGCCGCTAAACACTAGGATGGAGATACACTCTAATCCCACTACTGCTACAAAGTTCACACAAACTGTAAAGAAATGTTTGGTTTCCTAGAAAGGGTTTCCCTGGCAAGCCCTGGGAGAAAGTTGCTCTATTATCTGTCAGTTCCTCTCAACCTCTAAACTCATTTGTGTTCAGTATGCTAGTCTCCTTCAGCTGCTCTTGCCCTTGGAAGTGTCCTTTGGTTGGATGACCAAATGCCAACTGCTTCCTTGCCCTCTCCCATAAATATAAATAAACCAGTATTGGCTTTTATACAATTGAGAGTTGCTATACCACGGTGGTAGAGTTTGGGACAGAGTTAAGGAAAGTCGGTGTTCTTTTCTGAGTTCTCTTTTTTTCTGACTAGTTAACGTGGTACTATGGAAGTAAATCCTGAACTGTCCACCAAGGCAAAGAATTCTAAACCTGTGTACTTCTTATTAGAACCCAAAAGGCACAGAAAATAGGTAAGGAGACAGATCAATGCCAGCTGTGGTTTCTTTGAGAGATAAGCCTGAAAGGTAGGGGGAGGAATGTCTCCAGCAAAGAGCTAGAATCCACAGCTACTTATGGACTAAAGAGTTTTAGAGGTGCAGGCAAACAGATCATGAAAGAGGGAGAAGGCTGGCTGCCCACTGGTGTGGACAATAAGAGGGAAAAGTTGGTTGCAGGATTGCTATGCGGGGAACTAAGGAGTGAGTCTGAGGTCATTTTGTGTAGATGATATTGCCTGTGCTTGTCTGGGATGCAGCATGTTGTTTGTGGTCTAGCTGGATTTTAAGATGACTGAGTAAATCCTAAGGAGGTCAGGGCAGAGAGGCATTTTTCTGTTTTGAACTGATGTTAAGCAAAACTCCTGGGGAGGGGCCTCAAGATGGTGGTACCTAAGCTAAACAAACCTAACATTTCTAATAGCAACAGGACAATGCAATGCATCTCCAACTATTGCTGGGTTCTCTGAGTCAAGACCAATCATCAGATGGAATCCAGATCTTGCCATGGTCAAATTTATGCATGGAGAGTTCGATTTAAACATGGATAGACAAAGAGGCTTGAATCAGAGACAATATAGTGATAACAAACAACTAGGAAACCGAACTGTCATGTAGTCACAAAACCCAACATTAATTTATCAACATTCTATATCTGATGCACTAAAAGAATTATTTTTTAATGGTTTTAGGTTGTGCCTAGTATCTTGATAGTTAAGTTGAACAAGTCAGAGACCTTACTTTTAACATCACTTTACCAGCCATCTCCTCTATTTCTTGCAAAGAAGCAATATTCTGATCTTCGAAAACACGTCGTACTGAGTTACTGAGTAGCTGAATGAATGTTTAGCTGCTGCATGAAAACAGTCTTCATTGGCTCCCCATCACCAGAGCAGAACCTCTCTTCCGTCAATTCTTGAGGCTGGTGATTACAGTGACTAATGTGAAGCCTACAGCTATTCTCTCCTACATGTCCATCAATACTGATAGGAGGCATATAAATGGGATCAGGTGGAAAAAGGTAATAAGTCATATGTGATGCAGGCTTCTGTTTTCTTTCCCTTAGCGTTCTTGAAAATGACTATTTCTCTGTATGTAGGCCCAGACAGGCAATATTGTGAATTGATAAGTTTGTATCCATATTCATATCTCCCGATCTCTTGAATGCAGAAAGGTGGGAAATTCTTTAGGGTGCTATTGAGCAAGAGTACAAGACATTTGAGTACCATTTAGGGGAAACGAATGGAAGGGATTTATATGTTTTACTTGCAAAAAGGGGTAAAGGAGAACCTAAAAAGCAATGGATGTGTTTGTTTGGCAATAGCATAGGTTTGGTTGATCATGAAAAATGTATTTCAGAACCACTTGGTAAATTTCATTCATTTTTCCATCACCTGGGGATAAATAATGTTTGACAGTACTGAAAGTAGGTGATATTTTATAATAATACCATTGTCTGCAGGCCCTGTTAAGCTGAGCTGTTGTGGTGCGGAGATAATATGGCATCTCAATCAACTTGGATCAAGAGTGGGTTGTGGGTCCTTAAAAAGTTGTACCTGAGAGGAAATACTAGCTGAAATTGATGGAGTTCTGGTAGGAGTGGTAATCACTGGGTGAAGAATTTTGACAGCAGAGACAAACTTTATTTTTGAAAAGTCACTCATTAGACAAGCCAGGTAGACTTTTTTTTCCAGAGTATGTGGGCTTCTGATTATAAAATCAGAGAAGATTTGATGGCAGGAAAGGAATACCTGTCACTCAAAAATTACATATGATTGTCTCAAACTGGCATATCACTCTGGCTGTGTTTAAATTACCAGGATATTGCAATTCCTAAACAGATTTACCAACAGTTAAACTTGAGACCTACATGAACCATCAGAGTCTTATAATCCCACCTATTGGAATTGCTTAGGGTTCTGCTTCTGAGAAGGTATTCTGAATTTTAATAAGAAAACATTTAATAGAAAGAAGCATAGGAACAAACAACAAGTGCATGTGCACCATCATTTACTGCACTTGTCTAACACGCAAGGTGATACAGAGCTTGTTAAATCTTTTAAATGTGCCTAGAAATTTTTAGTTAGGACACTCCTTACCCTCAGCCTAATTATGGGAAGTCTAGTTGTTCATCACTATTTCGTTCTCTTCCTATCTCAGTTGTCATGGCTACAATATCTGTGTTTTCCTGTCACCTATAATATTGCAGTTCCCGTTATAGTACTTATTATAGATCATTCTGACTTCATGTGGATAAGAAAACACATAGTGATTCAGTAAGGTCTGCTTACCATGGATGTCATTTCAGACTACTAACAGAAAACAGAAGTCTAGAAGTTTCTACCGCAGATACAGCAATCAAATGAAGGATATGATCAGTTTGGGGGGAAATATATACTAACACATTGAATGACACACAAGGGGCATATGTCAAATTCTTTGAGGTATAGATATGATATAGTACTTAAAAAGGAAAGGACAGTTGTATTTTTATCTTTACTCTGCTTCATACTTTAGTTAAAGTGTATTTGCAAGCACACAGAAGGGCAATTTGTTGTTCAATAAATAATAGCAGGGATGCTCAGCTCCTTTAGGAGCGATTTGCAATTTCTTGATTTTTAGGGGATTCTTAGGCCATCTAAGGAGCATGTGGTCTTATAGCCAAGATTGCCAAAGAGGTGACTGAATTTTTTTAAATGATCAATGTAAAATGAAATACTATCCTATGGTTAATGACTACAGCATCAATTTTAATAATCTCTATTGAAGGTATTAATTTAAAGATTATAAGAGAAACCTGGATATCAGAATTGAAATGGAAATTGATATGAATTAACTTTTTCAAAACTAACCTGAGCAGGAACATTATTTTGTAATAATAGGCCCATGTAATATAAAGCAGCAGTACATAATGCCTGATACCACTACTTTTTAAACTCATACTAGGTAACTAAATAGAAAAAAAGACATTAAAGCTAACACCAAGGAACTCTGGACTTCTAGAGTTTTCAAAAACTGTGTGATTAAATTAACTTTCATGTGTTATATGGGCTTATTCTTCAATAGCATATTTAAAAAATACACCCAGCAACTATTCCAAACAAATGTCTACTCATATCAGTCAGATCTGCACTTTAATTAACAAAAAACATCTTGTAGGGGCTGGGAAGGTGGCTCACTGTTAGTGTGCTTGTCTTACATGCACGAGACCCTGAGTTTGATTCCTTAGCACCACATAAGCAGAAAAAGCTGGAAGGGGCACCGTGGCTCAAGTGGTAGAGCATTAGCCTTCAGCTGAAGAGCTGAGGGACAGAGCCCAGGCCTAGAGTTTAGGCCCCACAACCAGCACCACCAATAACAACAATAAAAACAACAAAAGCATCTTGTACAACTGAAGCCACGTCACTTTGATTCAGTACTTTACTTCAAATAGTTTTTTTTATTATTAAAAGCAGGTTCGTTTTCAATTTTCTTGCTTATAGATGAATATAGTTCTAACTAATATAAAATATTTTACATTCCTTTACTAGCCCTCTAACATTGAATCAAATTGTTTCTATTCTTTAAATTCCATCTGTTTCCCTTTGTGGTAAACCAGAGGCACTTTAGGGGGTAAAAAGAACTCAGGTTGGTGTAGACTTCTATACGACACGGTTGAAGGAAGCCCATAATTCATTCTGACATCTCTTGAAAAGGGAAGGTTTGTAAAGTCACCACTACTGTCCAATAGTCAATGTTGCACTTTGCAAAAGTCAGTAGGGCCACACTATGGTACACAGACTTCTCTAAACGCTGACTCTTTTCATCCACAAACTTTTTTCCTCACTCCTGCCCTCTCTCTGGAAAGGACTATGGCTTCCTTTATTAACACAAAGGCCAAATGATTGGACATCAGCCTTCTTTGTTCATTTTTACCTTAAACTTTCCTTGTATCTTCTTTATATATGCTTTCCCCTTATCTGGCATAACACTTTGCCTTTCAAAATATAGTACATATTAACAGAAAAGCATGGATCTCTTGATGGAGTAAAACCATGTGAATTTATTTTAGGGTTTGTCTCCTTTTATGCATCTGGAGTAAATCTAGCAATTTCTATCGCTTTGTCTTTGTTCCCTTAATCTAGAAACATATTCCAAACCTCTAATCCTTTAAAAAGAGCCAACAGTATTTTCTACTCTTTTTTTTTAATCCAGCATTTCCAAAAGGAAACTCATTCATTCCTTTCTACTCTCAATCCAACAATATTAGAAGGCAATGAAGAACTGCTAATTTTCAAGACTTGAAAATTGTGGGCATGTAGTCTTTACCAGTTATGACTGCCACCAAGAACTTTAACATCTCTGGAAGTTTCTTCTCTAGTGAAATTTTGAAACAAGGAATACCTCACCTCATCGGAGTATTGCGAAGATTAATTTTTACATGCCTTTAATAAGATTTAATATATTGCATACTATATGATGTCATAAAATTAGTAGTTAACATTGCATTTATTGTACCCACAGTCAATTAAAAAATTCCTGGTCTGTGCAAGCACTCTGCCAGATGTTAGGAAGGCAGTTATGGAAAGGACTGGCTGGACCTGGGTGGGACTGGAAGATCCTTCTTATATAACAATCATTTTAAGGCAGTGATTTTTCAGAATTCCACATGATTTAGTAGCACTTAGAGTAGGTGCTAAAAACCCAAGATTTCTGGGCCAACCCCAGAATTGCAGATTCAGGTGGTTTGAGGTAAGATGAATGAATTTGTACTTATAATAAGCTAACAGGCACTGCCAGTGATACTCACCTGAGAACTATTCTTCAGAGGTCACTAGTCTAATCTGACACTGCTGTCATTGATATTGTAGGTCTAATACTTGTCTCTATTTTATTGGGGCCACAGTGTTTCCAATCATTTGCCCTTGAAAACTAATTAGCATCCTCTACTTTCTTTACACCTTCCTTACTTTCTCACTACCCACTCTCTTTTGTTAGCTATTTCTGGGACTCACATAAACACTTTCCAGAGAGTGTCGTTTATCTGAAACTGCTTCTACCTACTCTACTCAGATTATAATTCCCAAAATCAAGTTCAAAATAATGCAGTTCTATATCCCAAACTCTTCGCTGATACTCTTTTGCATGCAAAGGGGAAAAAGTTCAAAAGCATGACCCCAGACATTTTAGGTTTCCATGATTTGTCCTCAGTAATAACTCAGATGGAATAAATAGAACTCAACAGCTTTTAGACACATTTGAGCTTGATTGGATGAAAAGACTATTCCAGCATATGAAAATGATATATTCTCGTTGGCATGAAATAGCATGATGCATTCATTTGGGTTACATCAAGAAGTTCATTTTGGTGACACCAACACTCCTTAAGTCACTCACTCATGTTTGTTACAAATGCAGCTGCCTTGACTTCACCCAGATTTCTGAGTGGTTGGTGTTCGGTAATTTGCATTTTGACCAACCCATTAAGCTCCAGGTAAGAAAACCACTGGCCTAAATCAAGGTCAGAAAAGTTAGTGACTGTAGAAACCTAAAGTGAGACCAGGCTTAAAGTTACACAGATAATTACATAGCTGGACATTCTCAGTGCTCTGCAATGGAGTTGGGAAGAATTTAAAGAGATAGTCATAATTAGCCATGGTCATTGATGAAGGAAACATTGGAACACAGGAAAACCAGTTTTGAAGAGAATTCTTATGATTTGCTACTGGAGTAATCCAGGTAAGTTAATGATGTGGGTTGGAATCAAAAGCCAAGGTACTTTAGACTACTCTTCTCAAGGGTCTTAATAATAATTTGGTGGGTAAATAGAGGGAGAGGTAAGGAAAGAGAAAATGAGTACAAGTGAAATACTCAATATTCTGTTTAGGGTAATCTAATGGGAGAGATGGAATCATCACTAACTAAGACATAAATCACAGGAGTGAAAGCAGTTGGGGGCTAAGGAGAGATGATAATTAACTTGGCATAGGTCCTGCTGTGTTTGAATTGAATCCCATACCACAAAGATAAGTGCAGGATCTCGTATGAGTCAGACACTATGCAAAGCATAGGGGAACCTACTGTGAGAAAGAAAGTTGATCCCTGAGTTCATGAAGCCGGCCACCCAACATGGGAGTTAATTGAACAAATGGTGGTTTCTCCTCACTGCTCTGGGTGGTAAAAGGCCTGCTGCCCCAGAAGCATATTGTCTAGAATGGAAGGAAATAGACAGTAAAAACTTCCCAAAGGAAGTGTCATTCCAGCCAGACCTAAAACTGGAAGACAAAACAAAAGAGAAGAGAGAAAATACATACCACAAAGATAAGATAATACATTCAGTATTCATGGTACCTTGAAAGAACTAAAACAAAAGTGCATGGTACCTTGAAAGAACTAAACAGGAATTTGTTAGATCTGCAGTGGGAAATAATGACTCCAAGGAGATCATGAAGGAAGAGTCTACGTATCAATCACAAAATGACTACAAATTGCCTAACTATAACTGACACTTTTGTGTTCCTAAGATGAACTGAGCAGGGATGCTGGAAATTTTGAGGAGGCTCCGTGATCTTTGATATGTGAGTTTTTATGTTGGGGCTTAGCATAGCTGATCCAGTGCTTGTCATCTTCAAGCTGGAAGGATGCAAGAAGGGGACTCATGAATACATACTTAGTTCTTTTACTTGCCTTGGGAGTGACATGTACCATTTCTGTCATCCTGTTCACCAGAACCTAAATCTATGGGATCCCTAACTGCAAGGGAACCTGGGAAATAGCTTCCATGCCCAGCTATCAGACAGAGCCTGCAGCTTGTAGCAGAAGTCAAGCAAGAAAGGAGCTAAAGAACAATAGGAATTCAAACTCTGTACTAGGGGAATTGGATGGATATAGGGAAAGACTCGTATGAAATCTGTAGGGACCACGCTAGCAAAGGGATTCGATGACAGCCAAACATGAAGCACTTGAGTGAAGATAAAATGCAATATCTGGGTGGACAACTGAATGATTGGTGTTGACACAAGTGACATTTAAAAAACAGAATGTGACAAGGAATCCAGGTGAAGACAGGAGCAGGTTAGTACAGCTCTGAGTTCAGTTCAGAAAGGATCAATCACACAGTTTTAAATATAAATCTAAAAGGTATATTAGGAGACAATGCAGAATAGTAGCGATGGATGTTCTCTCTATGCTTCATCCAGAGAATATAAAAACAGACAAGGTCCAACTGTGAACTGAATATTGACTAGAAAGTACTTAAATATTAAAAGCAGGATCCCATCCTCAAGCAATGAAAAACTGACCCAAAACAAGGTGATGTCAAGAGAAAAATGTGTCAAGGAAGCCAAGGAAGATCACGCTTCAAGAAGGAAGGGTGAGATAAGTTTGACCATAGTTAAAACATTTGTATAGCTTAATATCCCACAGGTACTTTTCTAAGTTCATTACTGTCAGTAACACATATGGAGTTCATATTCTATTTGAGACTATGTTTTATAGGAGAGGAACTCAAAAGATGAGAAAATTAAATTAGTCATCTAAGCTCAGACATTACAGTGGGATTCAAATGCAAGGAGCTCAGCAATATAGCCTATGCTTTTAATAAAAACAGGAAAGAAATATTTGTCTGTTACTCTGTACTTTCAGGATAAGAACAGTTTATGGACAGTTGCTTCTTCACAGTGTTAGTACCTTTGTTCCTTCATTGGATAAAGAATGCCAAGAGAAAATAATGACGTAGTCATGTGAATTTGGGAAACACTACATACTAACTCTTTACCCTTTGCATACTAACTTTAGAAATATGTGAGTTCGGTATGAAAAAAAAAAGATTGTTTTATTTGATCTGGTGTCCGCTGATCTTACTTAACCTTGACCATATTCCCTTTCAAGTTACTTAGTAAAATAAAAAGTCACATATTGAGAAGTCTTTTGGGAGATCACTGGACCCACCAGTGTGTGGATGAGTGACACAATGATAAACACTGGAAAAGAAATCTCAGTATATTTGTGGGTTGAAGTAATCCCAGAGGGAAAGTATGAGCCCCAGCCGACTGGGGAGATCCCAAATTTGTCTCAGATTCTCAAATAGGAGAAAAATCTCTACTAGATCCCTCTTGCACATGTGTGCCCCATATCTCAACCTCTGTGTGACAAATGTTTGTAACTCAACATTTCATTTGTTACATGCAAATCCCATTCTCTGGTTTCCCTGGCAGCAAAGTTTGGTCATGCTGGGTTGAGTCTGTAATTTCTACAGCAAAATTAATAGTTATAAAATTGCTGTTGTGCTCTTGGCTCTCTGTGGAACACTTTCCACAACTGTCATAACATCTATATAACAGGTCTGTGGTCTGTGGTAATTATCCCAACTTGCAGATGAGAAAACTCAGAGTTAGGTTAAGAAAACTATGTGAGGTCACAACTTGTGAAGGACAGAACCTTCAGATGCTATCCTGAATGGGAGTAATCTTGTGTGTCTGTGTAATCATCACTCTCCACCAAGTAGGATCAAAGAGCCATTTTCTGAATGAGTGAATGACAGGAGAAACATACATAACTTCTAGTAACCTGTGGCCAATTTTCAGAATGCAATTCTATTAAAATTAAAGTCTGAGAGTATTCCTTCTAACTAAACATCCGTCAATGAAAGTAGAAGGTAAATCTGACAGTAGCTTATTCCTAACATGAAAGTTACTCAGGAAGAAATGTTTAGCTAGCTACAGTTACAGGCTACAGAATTAGCTCCAAGCAAAAGCTGTTTTTCATCTGCTCTTGAATATTGGGTCGAAGGCTTCCCTTTAGTTTCAGATATTAAGGGAGTAGCAACTAAACAATGGTATGTTGACTGGGTAAACATCGTATTTCCTTTTTATCACCTTTCCCCCCCAAGTAGTACTGTATTGAGTTATAGCCTTATTCATTGCTTTTTCTACAGAAAGACACTTTGAAAAATTGGGCCTTGGTAGTAATATTGACAACAAAAGCAGGTGTTGTCACCTCTCATTAGCATTCATTTAATTGGTGATCCACTACAATAGACAGCTAATAACTGTTCTGGGGGTGGAACTTCCAAGGAGAAATGAGAAACAACAGAAATAAAAACCATTGCAGAAAATGTAGCCAGACAACCTTTTTTTTTTTAGGAATATTAAACGTGAGCTCTACAAACATTTGTTTTTCTTTTATCAGTAATGAAAAGTTCCTAAACTACTCTATACTGGGAAGACCCATCGTGGGGTACGGTTAATTGGTCTTGAAAGACAATTAATATCTGTCAGGAACATGAACAAAACACATAGGTTTTGCAAACAGTCAATCCCTTTGCCCCCTTTCTCTCTGTTGTTCTGTTTGTTGTGCCCAGTTAATGTGCTCTTTTGCCATAATAATCTCCAGCTAAATGGTAATTGCTCTATTGACGGCATTACTGTACATTTTTGACAGATCATTATTCATACTTAACCACTTGACCTGGAATAAATGTTAAAGCAATTACCACTGAGAGCTTTTCTATGAGAAAATTGAAGCAAAGTTTAGAGATAATCAAAATGCAAAGCTGATCATGATAGCAATTGGAAAAATGGCAAATCCTATTAAACAGATTTTTATTAGCCAAGTTGATGCCAGTAGATATTATCTGGTAATTTAGTCTTATTAAAAAGAAAATAAAGCAGCTAATTGTTTACTATTCTGGAACTTATTCCAGCTTGCAATTTGCAACTGAAATTAGGCTTTATGTGGCTCATCTATTTTGTCACATTGAAATATGAAATCGTTTGGTACAAAGCACATCTGCTCGGTGCCTCTTACATTACTAGAAAAATTCCTCATTCAATATGTTTTGTACCTGTTCAGAGATTATCAATGGCTTCATGTATGGCAACTAATGTATGAACTAATATTCAGTTTATTTTTGTGTCAAACATTTAAAAGTCTGTATTTCCAAGGATTACATTTTATTCCTGCTTTATCTTACTTTATATACAAACATTGACAAAAATGATTTCTTTTTTTTCAATAAGTTGGAAGGGCACAGGCTTCTGAAAAATGCCTAAAATGTATGGTTTTAGTCATTATGATTAAGAAATTATCGTGTAATTGGGACGCTAGTCTTAAGTATAGCCGTGATCTTAAGTGTAGAAAACAGTGGTAATTTTTTTTCCAACATATTGGTAAAAGAAGAGTTTTCTAAGTTTTGAAAGCAAGGTGTCAAGTCAACTATGTAATGATAAAAATATTTCATGACCTTAAGATGGCTTTTAATCCTTCAGCAACACAATTTCTTCCTTGGTCAAACAGATATTTTGTGACACATACTCATGAACTGACTATAAGGAATGAAGCAGAAGTGCCTACTCTTACTGGTTCATTTTGCAAATCACTTGTAGAAGTCACTGGAAAGTTTCTTTTCTATTCCAGGATTATAATATTTAGAAATCTATTCTTTCATGTAATTCTTTCCATAAGAAGTTAGTTGAACAAGAGCTTAATGCAACAAAATTTCACAAAAATCCCATTTTAACGTTTGCATGAAACTTCCTTATTTTTTCCTCCCTGGTCTTTAAAGGCTGTTGAGCTAAAAAGTTCAGTATGATTGAGTCTTTGGACAAATACCTTGAGCAAAGTTGCAATAAAAAATGTGCACCTAAGAGACAGAACATCTTAAACAGATAGTGTAAAGTTTTACTTGTCCCCGCTGAATCATGAGCCCTGTTTGAAAACTATCATTAAAATTCAGAAAGCCGATTACTGATATGTGGGTATTGTTGTCTTGGGAGGTGTAGTTACCAGGGGCTGCTTTAGTTGGATGCTATATAGTTTCCATATTAGTGGAGGTTGTTTTTTATTCTCCCTCAGTTAATGAAAGGAGAGACTTTCTTTTAATAAGTCCATAAACCATTAAGTATATTTTACTCTCTTTCTTCTGCCATTTTCTTCTCCCCAAAGAGTCCTTTTGAAATTCCAAAAGGTACACATTTGGCAGTCAAAGGAAGACTGGCAGTTTGTAAAAAATGTCATTCTGTTTCTTTATTCCTGCATTTGGTCTTACCAAACTGGCAGTGTTTAAGATAACAAACTCAAATTGTTTCAAAGTTTTCTACGTAGCAATAGCACTGCTCTCTAAAGAGACATGTCTTGCAAGTCTTCCAGATGCACTCTAAAGACTGAAGAGATAAAGAAGCAAAGAATATCCCACGATGGAATTGCATTTTCTATGTTTGTTAGCTTAAATTTATTGGTGATACAAAGTATTTATTTTAAAAGTCAAATGGAATTTTTATAATCCACCCTGGCTTTTATTTGAATCATTTTACTTTTGGTCTACAAAGCTAAGTAAAGTCATTTTTTCCAATATTTTGTTTAATTCTATGTTTGTAAAAAAGTGGGTTAAATGAATGTATTATATTCATTTGACTTTGATGATCAGAAAGAAAAAAAACCATGGTATTGTGGATTTAATGCATGCCAGTTAATTCTGCGGACTATGTTTCTTCCTTTAATTGATGCAATATGTGTTCTGCCATCATTGCATTATTTCACTACTTTTGCGGATAGCTTTTAAACCAACATTCCTTGTCCCTCTTCTCTTAGATATTGGCATTCCAAGAATCTGAGCATAGGACTTTTTTTCCTGACCTTGGCCTGGGCATGGACCCAAGATTCTATTCTCCCATTATGACATTATGTCACGATTTAAATGTATGCTTTCTACTGAATAATTTTAGTATTATGAAAACACAAAACAATTGAACCATATATGTCTCATGTCAGTTGCATAATGAAAGGGCTAAAAGAAGTCAGAGTACAATAAACAACTAAGTGCTTTATATTCTTTTCCTTGAAGGGTTTTATACATTGATTCTGTCCAACTTATTTTAAGAGGCCTTTTTTCCCTTTTCCTATTACGCACATATCCGACAGACACATAAATGGTAAGCAAAAAGGGTTTAAAAATGTCCTACTAGATACCAGATAGTTTCAGTAGCCAATAAATATGGAACAACTAAGTATAAATGTTAATTATTTAACATCCTTGAAGATCATCCATACTTTTGGCTTAGAACTTGTACAGTACCAGTAATTTGGCCCAGCAGGATTTTTGGATAACTTCTTTCGTTATTTTCCATTTTTTGTTATAATTATCCAATTTTAATTACTAAAATTATTTCAACTAGATCTAAAAAACATGCTACTGATTATTGATGACCTTTCAAATAAATGTTAAGCTTCCTGGCCATTTTTCCTGGGTGAAAGCCTCCTTTGTAGCTCCTGTGATACCCCTGGCAGCCCTTCATGGATTCTCCTAAAACCTCTTCACATGTGCATTGGATTCAGTAACCTCTTATTTTGATTTTATGGTTTTTTATTGTTATTAAGCAGTTGTAGAATAGTGTTGTAATTCTTCAAATCAGGTTATGGCCAGTGTCACCCCTTTTATGGTTCTCTCCCATTTTCTCCCTCCCATCCCAATTCTCAGTTTACCTCGTCCACACTTTACATAATGCAAATTGACTGTAATGACTCCTTTTTAAATTTTTTTTATATT
This sequence comes from Dipodomys ordii, assembly GCF_000151885.1. Lineage (NCBI taxonomy): Eukaryota > Metazoa > Chordata > Mammalia > Rodentia > Heteromyidae > Dipodomys > Dipodomys ordii. Next base: position 13,057,232 of record NW_012267220.1, read on the forward strand.
TTTTTGGTCGGTCTTGAGGCCTGAACTCTGGGCCTGGGCGCTGTCCCTCAGCTCTTCAGCTCAAGACTAGTGCTCTACCACTTGAGCCACAGCACCACTTCTGGCTTTTTCTGCTTATGTGGTGCTGAGGAATTGAACCCAGGGCCTCATGCATGCGAGGCAAGTGCTCTACCACTGAGCCACCTTCCCAGTCTCCTGCAATATTTTTAGTGATAAATCTTTTTAATTTATGTATTGTTATCCTTAAGAAGTTGTACAAAGTTTCAATTCAGCTTGTTAATATGTGAGTAAAATGTATCTTGATCAATGTGATCCTTTCTATCATTCTTCCTCCTCTCCAAATTCATCCATTCTTTCAGTTTACCTAGTTTCATGTTTCACATGTGTACATTGAAAATTGTAGCTGCATTTGCCTACTCCTTCTATCCTTTCATCTACCCAGCAACCTTAGCTCACTGCTCTCCCAACAACACTTGCTGCAGGTTCCAGGTATCCATCTTGTTAAACCGAAGTTACTTGCTTAAAGGGGTTGCATCAAGGGGCTGCATATACCATAGTTTAATTAATATGTGCAATGATGCATATGACCCTATATATGTTTGTGTGTATGTGTATGGAAGTTAGAGCTAATATATATATATATATATATATATATATATATATATTATATATATAGAGAGAGAGTTAGAGCTAATATATATATATATATATATATATATATATATATATATATATTAGCTCTCTCTCTATATATATAATATATATATATATATATATATATATATATATATATTAGCTCTAACTTCCACATATTAGAGAAGACATGTATCCTTTGTCTCTTTGGACCACCCTCTTATTTAAAGATATCTGGTTTTTTTGGGAAGAAAAACCTGGGGAAACATGATTTCCCTTATTTGCAATAACTAGTACATGTCTGAGACAAGCAGAAACAGTCAGATAAGTTGATATTAGGTGAAATGAACCCCAAGATAAGGACTCAAATGGTTTTTCTTCCTTGCAATTGTTTCTGATACACTTATAAGATGATTTCTTTGTCACTTTGTATGTCCTTCCCCCATGGTATAACCCCTGTGTTCACTGTATTTGATGTTGGTATAATTTAGAGAGCAGAAGGGAAAAAAAAAACAAATAGTTTAAATAAAGATACAGGTGGACCCATTGCAACAATAAGATGTACAAAATGTTATGTTGAAAACAAACTTTACAACTTTGGTGGGGCAGGGGTGGTGGGAAGAAAATGGGGGGAAAAAAGGAAAACCTGGTGAAAATTCAAAATATTAAATGGGAGTACTGGGATGTGGTTTTTGTGAAATACAGGATTTTATCTTTGCCTACAAGTACTAGAGATTTCAGCAAGAGAAAAATATTGGAATTATCCTTCAGCCTTATGGAAGGATATTTTCAGAGTGAAGGTTGACTCCAATAGTGAGTATTCCTATAGACAGGAGTGGAAAGACGCATGTCCACGTTCCTTTCTACCTTGATTGCAGTTCTTTCAGTACTTACCAGGGACACCTTTGTCCTCTGCCTCTAACAGCAACTTTTTTCATCATTCCAGATAACTCTAACTTTCCTCTTCTTCTTCTTCCATCATTTATGACTTCTATTGGTAGGTAGAATGCTTCTGGAATCTTGGAACATGTAATTCCTGTTATTCAGTGATGTAATTTAATATCATGGTTAAGGCATTAGCTTTGAAGCTGACCCTTGTGGAATCACATACTAAAAGCATTTGAAATACTTAAACATTTAAAATACTATATTTTTCATAAATACATATTAATATGGAAACCTAGCACATTTGCTCCCTGAAAACAATTCTTACACATTCCTCTTTATTGTTTGCAATAATCCTAAAAAATAAAAAGAATACTGATAATGTCCAAAAAAGAAATTCAAGAAGTGAAATTGTTGGGCTGGGAAGGTGGCTCAGTGGTAGAGTACTTGCCTTGTATGCCTGAGGCCCTGGATTCAATTCCCCAGCACCACATAAGCAAAAAGAAAAAAGCCAGAAGTGGCACTATGGCTCAAGTGGTAGAGTGTTAGCCTTGAGCTGAAGAGCTGAGGCACAGCGCCCAGGCCCAGAGTTCAGGCCCCACAACAAGACCCAAAAAAAAAAAGAAGTGAAATTGTTCATTGAACTATATTTATAAACTTAAAATCTAAAAATACTTCAAGCTATATGCTATGATATGAATATGATAACCAAAAGGCATTCATTAGAAATATAATGCAACATTGTTAAGTAGAACATTTAAAAGCTGACTGGGCCATAAAAACTCAGCCATCTTAAATGGATTAGTGCCATCATTATGGGCATAGGTTTGCTATTGCAGGAATTCCTGCATTATACATGAACAAGTTTGCCCCCAGAAAGTGTGCATGTGCACGCGTGCGCGCACGCACACACACACACACACACACACTTCCATCTTTAGCTAGAGCATCACACAACAAGAAAGCCATTGGTTCTCATACCTTCCAGCCTCCATCACCATGACCTATAAATTTCTTTTCAACATCACTCAGTCTCAGTTATTCAGTGGGTATAAAACAGTCAAAGACTGTTCCTCATAGACTATGTGAGTGTGTCCCCCAAGTCCTGAAGTTGGCTGAGCACTTATATCTGGGGCACAACCTCTGAGAGGGGCTTCTCTGCCCTTCACACTTACCACCAATCTCTTCAGCAGAGCGATGACACTTACATTACTCTTCCACACAGAACTTTCACTTAACATTTCATTTGAAAAGATGAAAGGTGAGATGTGGGGCAGGGGGTTGTGAGTGCATATATGTGTGCATGCTAGAACATAAACACCAGAAAGACAACACTTCTATGTTTCTCCACAGGTTTTTAAAATCTTTTCTAGTCTTCCTCTTGTTACTTTCCATTTATTTTACCAGTCTAATATCAGAACAGTCCCCTGCATGCTCCAACTATATTTCTATGTTAGTTTACCAGGGCTGCTTAAGCAAATCAGCAAAAGGTCACTGAATGATTTAGATAACTGAAAATTGTTGCCTCACAGTTCTGGAAGCCAGATGTCATGTGTCAAGTTCTTGCTGTGTAGATTTAGTCCGGGCCAGGGCTCTCTCTTAGAATCCAGAATTGCCTTGGCTTATAACAACACAGTCTTCCAATTATATCATAGCTTCCCTGGGTCTCTATCTAAATGTCCTGTCTTATGGAGACATTAGGCATATTGTACTAGGGATCAGTGCTATATCACTATGACCTGAAACTGTTATGCAATGAAGCTATTTGAAAATAATGTCCCATTCTGGGCAGTAATGGTTAGAACTTGAGCATATCAATTTTGTAAGGACATAATCCAAGCAATGACTATTTCTTTCCCTTCTGCCATTGCTGCTGCTACTCATTCTCTAGTGTGCCCTTAGATGCACTCTACCTGTGACTCTGACTCAAGGACTTCAACTCCCATAACATCAGAAAGTTAAACTTAACATTAATAGATAGATCCCTTATTGTGTTGTATCTTCTCCTTGAAAGTAGAAGCAGAGCCAGAGAGATAATATTCCCCATTGCCTAGTGGAGCCCTTGACTCAAATAACATCTGCTAACAGATAAGGAATGGGTAACAGGATTTCTCACCATTTACAGAGTTGTCAGGAATGAAGAGGACAACTGGAGACAGGTGTGCCTACAATAATCTAGCCTTGATTAGATAACAAAAAAATTAAATCCCTTCCCTCATCAGAAATATTTAATAGAAATAAAAGCCAAAATGTATTAATGATCCCCTTCATGCTGGATACTACTCTGATGTTTTACACACTAATATATTTAATTCTCATCACAATCCAAGGAGGTAATATAGTTATCATCTACCTTTATTTGATGAAGGGGTTTCCAGAGGGGTTAAGAAACTTCTTCATGATTCTGCATTACTCCATGATCTCCATTACTCTGGAGATCATGTGTTAAGGGTGTTTGACTTCAGAATATGTGTATGCCTAATCCATCTCTAAATTCCTTATCTTTTAAGGAGCCACACAATTTTCCATGTCATACACTCACTTTCTTTTTTTTTTTTTTTTCTGGTCTGGTCGTGGGGCCTGAACTCTGGGCCTAGGCACTGTCCCTCAGCTCTTCAGCTCAAGGCTAGCGCTCTACCACTTGAGCCACAGCGCCACTTCCGGCTTTTTTCTTTTTGCTTATGTGGTGCTGAGGAATCGAACCCAGGGCCTCATGGATGCAAGGCAAGTGCTCTACCACTGAGCCACCTTTCCAGCCCCTACACTCACTTTCAAATGGGCTTTTATTTCCAATAGAGGCTTGGTGAAAATCATGAGGCAGTGAGATGAGGCTTTTAGTAAGGATATGTGCCCCGCTTCCTCCCACTTCCAATGTTCCCACACTCAGACTTTAAATCACAGAAGTATCCCAAGCAAGTCAGCCCTTGAGGAACCTAAGAAAAACAATTACTTCTGATCCTTATCTGGCTTCCATACCTGGAGTCATATCTATCTAGTGTCTGGTCCCTGTGACTTCTTACTCAGTGGATTGGCTTAACCTTGACTCTGGTCTCCACAGAAAAAGACTTCACCATGAATGTTATGACTGTGTTGAAATTCTTGTTTGATAGGACTTCTCCAAGGAACTCAGGTCTGCATCTGCTTGATGAAATATTTCTAAACAGTAGCAACAAGTTGAAACTTTGCCTAAAAAGCCTGTAAAAGATAGCTTTACTAGAAAGCTATTAATAAGAGCCACCTTACGATTATTCTGTTAAAAGGCAGTTTACATTTTCTAATTTTAGAAATGAAATTTGCTGTCATAGATTATCAAAAAAGTATACCTTCGCCAAGAAATATGTGGAAGACAAACAGCCTGTAATACTACTTCTAGAAATTGATCTTTCCACTCAAGTTAAATGGATTACAAGTATTGATTAATACTTTGTAATGAATACCATTTCATAATTCTTAATTAACCACTAGGTAATATTTAATGGAAACTATAAAACGTAATATATATGAGTATGAAAAATGGGAAGGAAAAAGGATTCTGTCCCTTAGTCTCATTGTGGTTAAAAAATAAAAAGCAATTGCCAAGATTGACCAGTTTGTTATCATGTTTTCTTCTCTGGTAATTCTAGATTATTAATGTCCCAAAGCACAAAGTGATACCACGTTATTAATTCACTTTGCCTTGAAATGATTTATAACACAATTTAAGAACCATGCATTGTCGCCATTTTAAATTGATTGTAACCCAGCCCAGTGAAAGATAGAAGAGACAAGGACTTTTATAGAACTAGAGAAAAAATCTACTCTGTGTATTTTTGAAGACATTAGCAAGATTAATATTAGCTTTCTTATACATTTTCAATGCAAAGTAAGAGAAAGAGAAATTATATTTGGTGGTAGACCATTGAATATTATAGGTACTGATCAATGTCGAACATTCAAGAAGAGAGAAGCAATAAAGGTAATCTTCACATATAGAACTATTAGAAGTACTGTGTGTGTGTGTGTGTGTGTGTATCAGTGTGTGTTGTAAGAAGGACCCCGAATTTAAACGAACCATTTATGCCTCTCCTGCCCCAGGGCAAAAACAAGGTATATTAATAATGCAGTGTTTATTTGAAATATTTTATTATAGAACACATTTATTACGAAAAAAATCTAAACAGCAGCAGAGGAAAAAAGGAGCCAGATTTGTACAGGTTCAGCATTCTGGATAAGTTATTTTCAAAATAGGATTCTTGGCAAATTATATCATTTCCTTCAATGCTTCACCTGTGACACTATAAATAATACATATTTATTTAAGTAGTGGTATTATACACTGCGACTTGTGTTGTACATAATTTATAGAAAGTGATCTCCTCACATAGGTGGGTAATGTTCTCCATGAAAGCAAGTGATTAGAATTAGAAAGTGATGAAGAACCCAGACAGTGAACTCACATGGGTTGGAGTAAATTAGACCCTTAACAAATGACTTCATATTTTCCCCAATTACAATCAACTTACCTTCTATTTAAGTGGGAGTCAATTAATAATGGGTCTCATCAATGAGTTAACTCCTATGTTAAGTACACATAAAGCCATATGAGAATTACACGTAGTTCTTAGGAAGAGGTTGCCACATGAAAGCTATCTTTTTTGGTGGAGACAGAATGTCATAGAAAGTTTAACCTCATTCCAATCTTCTCCAGTAAATGGGCGGAGGATCATCTTGGGAGAAAACAGACCTAAATGACTCCTGGCTTAACTGTTTATTACTTGTATGATTTGGGGCAAGGTTTTTCACCTTCCTGAGTTGTGCTTTCACTTCTGAACAATAATACCTGTCTTGCACAGTCAGTGGGGGAATAAAATAAGAAAACCCTCTTAGCACTTGGTGCTCAGCAAACATGATTTTATTTCCTGCTTTGGCCCCCAGATGCCAAAGCACAGCACAATCATTATTGCATAGCAGCTGAGTACCCTTGCTTATTTGCTCCCTTTGTTCCCAGCCAGTTGGTTATTCCTAGGAAGAAAACCACCTCTTTCATCTTTGTACTTTCTATGGTGAGCAGATGGAGGAGAATGTTGATCAAGGGCCATGGTATTCATGAACTGCTTTGCTGAATGGAAACTTCTTTGTTCAACTACTTAAACATAAGCCTTTAAGCAGTAGCATACCAATGCAGCCAGTCTTGATCAATGTCACCTCATTTATCATTCTCTCTTATACCTCCCAACCCTCCTCTTTCCTCGGTTTTCTTAATTTTGTAAAATATGTTTTGAATTGTATAACTACATTTCTTCTCTACATTCATCTAACCCTACTCCTCTTGATTACATCTCCCTAGCACCACTATCAGGTACCATATTTCTGCTATTTATTTTGTTGGCCTTTCTAAGGAATTCTGCCATTCGAGTTCTCCCCTGTGTCTACCATATTTTAGTTAATATATTGTGTGCCCTTTGATTCAATGCTGAAGTGTATATTTACATATTTATTGATTAATTCTTGCTTCAACCTATGAGAGGAAACATATATCCTTTGTGTCTCTGGGCCTGACTTACTTCATTTAACCTGATTTATTTTCCCCAAGTCCTTCCTTCTTTGCAAGTCTTTCCCACAGTCTCCCATGAGTTTGCCATCAGTCTGGCCCTGGATAGAATTTCTTCCCGTCTCTGGTATATGATGTAAATTGTCTCTCAAAATGGAAAGAAATAGGAAGAGACCTTTCCTCCTCTTTTGTTTAGTAAACAGATAACATCCCTTAAAAATTGCTTAAGTTTTCATATGAGTTGCAGGATTTCAAAGTACATTCTTTTCATAGTACTTTGGAATATTTGTTTTGTAGGATCAATAACCAGGTTTGCAGGTGCAGCATTTACTCAAATGCCATGTGTATTTCTACTATAATAATATGGTGATAGTCTGTGCTGGACACGTTGCAATGTCATAAAATTACCACACAAGACTCTTAGCTCTCTTTCTTTAGCATGTCTGTTAACGTCTCTGAGCCCAAGTAGAACATACAAATTTCACTGTGAATTTTCAGTAAAATAAAATATATTATGTTAGACACTTTCTAAATATATTTCTTTGTTATTTTGATGGTTGGTACCAATACTAATGTTTCAAAGTATCCTCCTCCAGCCAATCACAGTACTAAGAATTTTTCATATATTATCTCCTCTAACTAACTGTATTTCTGTAAATAAAATGATAATAACAGCCCTTAAAATCCTAGGGAACTATGGTAACAACAAGATGTGCAGGACACTATGTTGAAAATGAACTTTACAACTTTGCTTGATAGGAAATGGACTCATTACCTTGCTCATGTAACTGTAATCCCTCTGTACAGTATCTTTACAATAAAAAATGTATATAAAAATTCTTAGGGAACTGCATTTGGAGAAATTGGCCAATTTCAGTGGCTAAAAAGCCACTGAGCCTAACATTCTTCTTTCATATTGTAATATAGGAAAGGCTGCTCAAAAGTAGACAACATTCTACTTGTCATATGTTGCATTTTTTCTTTTTGAAAATTTATTTTATTAAAAAGATGCTGTACAGAGGGATTACAGTCACATGAGTAAGGCAATGATTTATTTTGTAATAATTTTTTATTGTGAAAATACTGTACAGAGGGGTTACAGTTACATGAGCAAGGTAATGCCTACATTTCTTATCCAGCATTGTTGCCTCCTCCTTTGTTTTTTCCCTACCATCCCTCCCCTCCCACTTCCTCAACAACACGTCCCCCACCCCACCCCACCCTAAATTATAAAGTTCGTTTTTCAACATAGTGTCTTGTACATCTCATTGTGGCAATGGGTCAACCTGTATCCCTATTTAAACAATCTATTCCTTCCCTCTCCCACCTCACTCACTCCTCCCCTCCACCCCCCTTCCCCGCAAGTTGTAAAGTTCATTTCCAATGTACTGTCTTGTAGGTATCATTGTTGCACTTATCATAATGATTATCACTAGTTATATTTTGTTTCTACAGAACTTTACAAGTGTATTTCAGTCGTAGCAATATCTTTCATTGTTAAGTGCCATGAATTGTGCTAGTGCCTTACATGTACTATCAGTTTTTTTAAAATAAATTATAGGCTAGGTGAGAGCCTTATTTTATAAAGGTAGAAACTGAGGCTGAAAGAGTGGTATACTCTGCCCTTGCCATGGGGCCAGTACTTCTCAGGATTCAGGCTCAGCCTACATTCTTCCTGAAGCTGACCCTCTTATACCTACATTGTCATTTTACATTAACCAACACAGTAAAACAAAGAAACAGATTACCTAGTTTCAATTACACTACATTTCAATTATCACATTGTAAAAGCATTAAATCTATTTTCTTTTCTTTTCTTTTTTTTTTCTGGTCAGTCATGGGCCCTGAACTCTGGTCCCTCAGCTCTTCAGCTCAAGGCTAGCACTCTACCACTTGAGCCACAGTGCCACTTCCAGCTTTTTTTTCTGCTTATGTGGTGCTGAGGAATTGAACCCAGGGCCTCAGGCATGCAAAGCAAGCGCTCTACCACTGAGCCACCTTCCAAGACCCTAAATCTATTTTCAATAGTACCACAAACAAGTTTCCCTAGAAGATCTGGCTTTTTTAATATGTTCTCTGGGTGCTTCAATACTTTCTCTGTTTAGGTGAAACTGACCTAAGAATATGTAATTGATGAAATTCTTTAAAATTTCATTATAAGTTGTTATCAAGAACCACTAATGATTTTTTAAATAGAGGAATTATGAGACAATATACATGATCATTTAGAACCATTTTTTATTACACCTGTATCTCTTACAGTTTCATTCTTAATTCAAAATTATATGACTTTCCATAGGTAATTTTGACTTTTAGGGTAGTGGACAAAGACCTGTGTTTTTTGAATTACAGCAAAGAATCTACAAACTCATATTTGGTTTTTTTCAGGCTTAGAAGCCAACATAACTAGGGAATGGAAATTACTATGTACCATCAAATTAGAGACTTCAAAATGGCATTATCTGACTGGTATTCCCAATTCAGTTTTTTTTTTTTTTAACAGAAGTTTATTGGAATCTATTAAACATCTATGCCTCAGGCTGGAAAGGTGGCTCAGTGGTAGAGTGCTTGCTTCACATGTGTGAGGCCCTGGGTTTGATTCCTCAGCACCACATAAGCAGAAAAGCCAGAAGGGGCACTGTGGCTCAAGAGATAGAGCGCTAGCCTTGAGCTGAAGAGCTGACGCCTAGGCCCAGAGTTCAGGTCCTACAACCGACAAAAAAAATCTTTGCCTTGTTATATTTTGGGAATCTGAAGTAAAAAATGAATAAAATAAAAGCCAAATCACTTACTTTGGCCACTACTTCTCAGAAACCTTACTAGGCTCCTGTGTATTGTGAAATTCCAGAAAGATAACTCCACAGGCAGCATTTCACCAAACTGCTAGAATATTTAACTTCTTGCCCAAACTAGAATCTTAGAAATGATGATTTGGGCAAGTGGACAGTTGAGGCCACTGATGTATGTTTTGGACCAGAATTACTCGGAGTAGACATTATTGTCTTCATTGGGTCAATATGTATTTTCTATTAGTATTTTGGTCCACACTTAGAATAACATTATATTTTTACATTGCATTACTTCTTAAAAAGTTATTACCAGAAGTTGTGTAGAAAATTTATAATTAGAACCCTTTATATGTGTCTTATAGAGTCATCAAGTTTTCACAAATTGCTATCATATCTTTTTTTAAAACTCAAATGTCCGATTAGAAACAATTTCAATATCTTTAACACTGTCCTATAATTCACTCCAATCTCTACTCAAGTGTTGTAGACAACAAAGCTCCTCAAATAAAATTTATTTGATGATAATAATTTGGAACCTTAAAGAGTTCTCATGTGGATTATAAACTAAACTCTAAGCCTGGGTCTGTGTATCCTGATAAACTTGCCTGCATCCAGGTTTATTTGAATGGAAAGTAATTCCCAGAAATGTTATTGAAACAAAGAACACAGAGAATGCCCTCTTGAATCCTACCTTATAAGACTGATTCTTTATGTGAAAGACAGAGCTTATTTTTAAGTAATCATTCATATTTTATAACATGAACCATTTCCTTGCAGTTGGAAAATGAGTTATATTGGAAGAATTGTGGCTTCTAGGTAGTAATAAATATGAATGTTTTATATGGTAGTTTTCTATTATTTCAGAACTTAGCAATTGACTTTGAGATTTCCTTTTTTTAGTAAGATGAGTTACAAACTTTTATTATGATTATTACAATCTGTCACATCTTGGAAATAGACATTAATTAGATACAAGGATAGATGGAATACATGTATAGAAGTTGAAGTGTAGTAATACGTTTTATTAACATTGTGACACATGTGCATGAACTGTTCACTCTATAAACACTGTGCTAGCCACTAATGAGAGATCTAGCAGAGACCTTGCTCCATGCCTCAAAACACCAGGAGAGAAGGTTCTCCCTAATTCTTACCAAAGACTAACTAGTCTGATTTCCATATACCACATAATAATTGTCATCTATTACAGTAGATTACATCTACTACATCTATTTAAGCATAAAGGATAAATGATTTTTCACCATTTGAAAATAAAATGGAGATGGAATTAGTAAAGAACTACAGTTGATTTTCTTTGATTGAATTACCTCAGATCCCATATTGACTGCTCTACTTCACTTTGGAAGGTTTGATATCAAAAATCCCTTAGGGAAAACATGGAAATGACTTAGGTAGAAAATAACCTTAGTAGGGCTGGGAAAGTGGCTCAGTGGTAGAGTGCTTGCCTTGCATGCATGAGGCCCTGGGTTCGATTCCTCCATACCATATAAGCAAAAAGAAAAAACCCAGAAGTGGCACTGTGGCTCAAGTGGTAGAGCGCTACCCTTGAGCTGAAGAGCTGAGGGATAGTACCCAGGCCCAGAGTTCAGGCCCCACGACCGGACCCCCAAAAAAAGAAAAAAAGAAAATAACCTTAGTAGATAGACCACAGAAGCATTGAATCAGAAATCAAGTTTCATTCTTCTCTGCTGACTCATTTTTAATATATTACAACAAAAACATTGCAAATAAGTTTTCTTAAAGTGTTATATAGAGACTAAAGGGTTATTTTCTGTTCCTGTAGTTTAATTTACAGGTACTACTTTTTATTTGGTTATTTTGAGCCTTAAAAATCTATTGTTGAAAATCTATTGTAGAATTCTGAATTAGAGCATAATGCAATAAAATATGAAGCAGTCTAAATCATAATTAGTATTTGTCTATGAAAAATAAGTTGATAAATTATATATAACATAGGAGATAACAAGTAGGTCAGAAGTGGCAAATGACTACAAGTTGGGTTACCCAGGGCTCTGTTTTTCTAGACTTCATGTAGCCATCACCTTGGAAAAGTGCCAGGATACTGTTTCTTAATCTAGTTTTCCCATTGGAGGCTTGGATTAGAACAGATAATCTCTTAATCTGTTTAGATCATTATCTCATTTTCTAAAATGGACTGAGTCCCATTCTAAGATTAAGCCATAAACTTTGTTCAATGTAAAAGATCACAAATGTGTTAAGATTAAGACATTTTTATTTAGTAATATGTATTCCCAAATAATGAGGTCCAACCACTCCTCAACATACCCTGTAAATTCAAAATAATTGCCTATAGTAGTTCTCCTTACAGGTACTAATCTGGGAATCATGGTTTAATCTATATTGTTTTATTTATTTGTTTATTTGTTTGTTTGCTGGTGCTGGGGTCTGAACTGGGGCCTTGACACTATCTCTGAGCTTCTTTGTGCTCAAGGCTAGCAATCTACCACTTAAGATGCAGAGCCACTTCCAGTTTTGTGTGTGTGTTTTTCTGAGTAGTTATTAGAGATAAGAGTCTCACTGGGACTTTAGTGCCCGGGGGAGATTCGAACCTGATCCTCAGATCTCAGCCTCCTAAGTAGCTAGGAGATGTGAGACACTACAGTAGCTATAGATGTGAGACACTGGCACCCGGCTTAATCTGCATTATATATGAGCAACTTTATTGACCACTCCTTTCTTCCTGAAATCCTTATTTTACTTTTGCTTTCAAAAAATAGCCTTCTCTCCTTATTTTATCATTCCTTTAACTTCTTTAGACTTTACCTTTATCTTGTCTTTGGCTGCTCCTTTTCATTCCTGGCCCCCATATATATGAGATTATCTCAATATTCTATCATTTCTCCGTAATAAAACCCACCCATGCTGTTTTATTTCTTTGCCACCTAAAGACCATGGTTCACACATTTCATCTTCAGTTCTTCATGATGTTCAGACTCATCCAAATACCTATTGCTTCATATTCATTCTCTCCATAGGCACTTAAATCTTACTGTGTTTCAGCCAAACTGAGTTAGTTGTTCTTTCTTCAAATCTATTCCTGTTCCAGAGTCAACATTCACAGAATACAATAGTCAGCCCCCAGCTGTGCAAAGATAACTATTCCCCTCAGGAAGTTTCCTCTTTCACTGCACATTATCCTGACTGTTAAAAAGTACTTTAGTCTTTGGAAGGCATCTGCTTATCACCATGTCTAAATACACTTCTATAGGCAAACATACTCTTTTTCTTAGCTGAATGGCCATGTAGTCTACTAATTATTTAACAATTTGAACATTCTTAGTCTGAAAGTCCAAAATCCAAATGCTCCCAAACTTTGGACTTTTGTATCACCACCATGACTCCACAAGTAGAACATATTTTAATCTTATTTGCCCTTTTCTGATGTGTACAATCAACACACAGGCACCCTAAAAGCTTATTATCTTCAAGCTCCTTCACATAGTAGATATGAAATATTTAAAAAAATTGCTTTTATAGTTTGAGGTCTGATGTTGAAGACTTTGGAAACAAAGGACATTTTTCTTCATTTTTTTATGACTCTTTATTCTTTACGTTATATATGTGCATATCCGTGGGAGGGTGGAAGGAGGGTACAGAATCTTAGGAAAAAAGGGTGAAAAGTGCACTGAACATTGATGAAAATTAACTATGCAACTCATGGGTGGAGTTGGGAGGGAGTAAATGGGAGAGAATGAGAGAACACATGACACTATGCAAAAGGAAATGTACTTATTACCTGGCCTCTGTAAATATAACCCCACAGTATATCAGCTATAAAGTAAATTAGAAAAATAATTGCATTTGGACTTGGAGTCCATCCCAAGTTATCTGCATCCATATCTATATCTATATCTACGTCTAAATCTACCTATGCATACAATTCCCTCCTACCTCCCCAAATTCCAAACTTCAAAACAATTCTGGTTCTGAGAAGTTTGGATTAGAAAAAACTCTATATTTGTATCTATTCATATCCTCCTGGAATTATCTATTTCCATACTGTAGTTGGAGTATTTCTCTACAAATTCAAACATAATTATTTTCTCCCTTATATATAACTGTTGAATATGTTTGAATGTTTCTTTGAATCAAGATGGCCTTCAAATGATGGAGTATTTCTTGGACAATCTTGCCCTTCATAGCTCTGAGACCTCATTTTTTACTTCAAACTCTCTCCTTTTCTGAGCTTAAATCCTTGGACGAGCTGAACTTCTTTCTATGGGGACTTTTCCCATACTAACCTGCCCTTCATTCTTATCACCTAAGTTCCTTTCTCTGGAATCAACTCTCCTAGATCAACTTTCCCATTGATATGAACAGATAATTCCATGCCATGAGACAATACCTTGCACAAGGACTTACATTTTTTTTTAAGGCATGATTCTGTGCATTCTCAACAAATATTTCTTTTCTTTCTTTTCTTTTTTTTTTTTTTTTTGCTGGTCATGGGGCCTGAACTCTGGGCCTGGGTGCTGTCTCTCAGTCCTTCAGCTCAAGGCTAGCGCTCTACCACTTGAGCCACAGTACCACTTCTGGCTTTTTCTGTTTATGTGGTGCTGAGGAATCAAACCCAAGACCTCATGCATGCAAGGCAAGCACTCTACCACTAAGCCACCTTCCCAGCTCCTCAGCAAATGTTTCTTGAGCAACTTCTTAAGGTACACTGCCAGGTGATAGGAAATGTTGCTGAGCAAATCAGATAAATAGTATGTCCCCAGAGAGTTGTTAAGGTAACAGAAATTAAAAATAAGGCAACATTCCAATAAAAATTTAACAGCAAAACAGTTTTGGCAAAAAAAAAAAACACTGAGTTCAATAAAGGCAAGTTAGGTTTGTGAAAAGAGTTGTTATAGAGTTAGAAAAGACCATTTTCAGAATGTACCCTTGACTTGAAAATAAGAGGGCAGAGGAGTTTATTGGAAGGAAAATCATTTGGGGCAGATGAATTGATAAGAACTTGAGGTAACAAAGTTTGTTTATATGTCCTCCTAGTCTACATGCTCCAAGAAAAGTGCACTTCTTGCTTTCTCCAAAAATTCTATTTCCAGATTCTCGCTGGCATAAACTTATAGAAAACAATAAATACGCATAGCATAGCACACTTTACTTAATGGCTTTGTCCTAAACCAAATACATAATTCAATTTTAAATGGAAGTATCATTTATTAATTAATAATTCAATAATACAATTACTAAGTTTTTGTTAAATTATACGCACAGTTGCAGAATATGTTTAATTTTACTTTAAAATATGTATTTGTAAATCTATCCATATTGTTATGCTTAGGCTATTTGAATGCAAATTTCTCAGGAAGGTTTTGAATTAAAAGTAAATCCCACAAAACACATCTTGGATTAGCATTATTTACTAACAAAATCTGCAAATAACAGCAATATAGTGATAGGATAAAATACAATCTTTTGTTTGCTATTTTATTTTGAATTTGTCCTAGTGCTTCTCAGCAGCCAATATTAAACTTTCTTTTTAGTTTAAAATGTAATTTATATTTACTGTGGTATGAATATCCTAAAACAACTACACGTAACAAATTAGCAAAATATATGCTTTCATCGCATTTCAAATACATTCATAATTTGATTCACTACTCTAGATGGAAATTCAATTAAATGAGTAGCTTTTTAAGCCATTTTTATCAGAGCTCCATCTTTCTGATAACAACTCTCCTTCTAGCTGAAGGGGCACATATAAGGGACTAATTTAATGTAATTTAAAACTGTATACCTTCATAAAGCATGATAAATTGAAATATTTGATCAAGTATTTTATTGGGACTAAAATATGCTAAATAGTGGGACGGTTATAGGACTATAAATAATACATAAAACTAAGTCTCTACATTGAAACTAAAATGGGAGATTGTCTAGATAATTTAAACAGTCTTGTTGACATTGTTTATATAATAGTTCAAGGTAGTGTTCAGGCAATTTGAGTTTCCTGGATGGTTTGACAAAGATGACAAGAATTTGGCCTGGTGAATTGCTTATGATGCCATGAACATGTCTAATCATTCTTCTTTCCAAATTGTATCTCATTGTTGCAAAAACTTATCCCTTTTAAAAGTGCAATGTAGAACAGTCAGTTCCACCTAATTGTAGCTTGCTACCATATTACATTATACATTTAAACATGTCATTTTATAGATGTTAAATTAAAACCTTTTCTTCCTTCAATTTCAATTCTGAGCTAATAACCTCTAGAAACATATCTGAACTCTAAAAACTTTAAGAGATTCTCTCTCTCTTTCTCGTATGCATACACACACACACACACACACACACACACACACACAGTCTAACTCATTATTACCTAAAACAAATTGCTAAAGGCTAGGAATACATACATTTTACTTACTCCTATGGTATTTCTGTTGTGTCCTTATAAAAATTGTTCCAAATAGTAACTAATGTTTAACTCATTGTTGTAAAATTAATCATATATTTAATTTGTCAGAAATATTTAAGCTAAAATTTTCTTTTTTTGTACTTTTTATTGTAAAAATACTGTACAGAGGGGTTACAGTTACATGAGCAAGGTAATGAGTACATTTCCTATTGAGCATTATTACCTCCTTTGTTTTTCCCCTACCATCCTTTCCCTCCCATCTCCACAACTAATCCCCTATTCTAGTTGAAATTGTAATTTTTTTTCAACATAGTGTCTTGTACATCTCATTGTTTCAATGGGTCAGCCTGTATCCATATTTTAGCATTTTGTTTTTTCCCTTCCCCTTTCCGAATTAGAGAAGTGAATATACAAAATGCAGGGCACCGACACCCAATAGAGTGAAAACAGGGTTATAACATGGGGGAGGAAACACAACAAATCAAAGAAGGGTTGGACTAATGGGATTGCATGAAGCTGCAGAGCTTCTGCATGGCAAAGGACATAGCTAGCAAGATCACTAGAAAGCCTATGTATTGGGAGAAAATCTTCACTTGCCATACATCAGACAAGGGTCTCATATCTAAAATAAG
The DNA here is from genome assembly GCF_000151885.1 of Dipodomys ordii. NCBI lineage: Eukaryota > Metazoa > Chordata > Mammalia > Rodentia > Heteromyidae > Dipodomys > Dipodomys ordii. The sequence continues at coordinate 13,074,107 of NW_012267220.1, forward strand.
CTGAAATTTTCTTGGTTTGTGTAAATGTAGTAGAACAAACTAAATTACAGATCAGTAGAAGAAATACTTCTGAAGCTGTCTTTTCCACAACATCATGGTAAAAATCCATGGTGATGACAACTTTAGCTACCAGAAATCCATGATATGCCTTAGTATATCCATAGCACCTTTTAAAATACATATGTGATTTACATACAAGATTTTAATAATATATAGCAACCTTCTTTTTATTAATTTTTTATTGTAAAGATGCTATATGGAGGGGTTACAGTTACATGAGTAAGGTAATGAGTATATTTCTTGTCGAACATTGTTACCCCTCTTTGGTCTTTCTCCCACTTTCTCCCTTCCCTCCCTCACCGTCCTCACCCCCCCACCCCAAAGTTGAGAAGTTCATTTCCAATATAGTGTCTTGTGGTTATCATTGTTGCAATGGGTCATCCTGTCTCCTGTCTCTGTCTCCTATATTTATGACTTCGAGTTTGAAACCTTATTAAAGATAATTCAAGTGGTCAAAAATAATTAATAGATATAATTTGTGAATGTGACAAAAATTATTTATTGATACCCTTCCAGAGTATTTTGATAAAAATATTTTCCCATTAAAAGTATAATGGCAAACCTTTCTAAATACACACACACACACACACACACACACACACACACACACACATACACACACACAACCATTTGGGAAGTCAGAACAGAAAAATTGCTAATAAAGATATCATAAAATATTTAAACTTCTTATTACAAAAAATTTCTAGGAAAAGATGCTCTGTAAACTTTAAAATAAAGAAAGATATGAGATATTGCTGTTATTCAAGATCTGTATTGTCAAGTATGATATATAGACACTTACAGTTAATAGTGTATGTCTCCCATTGGTTTTATGTTTTCAAAGAGGACAGTCTTTATATAAAGAATTTTGGTCAATTATCTATGAAGACAAATATTGAATTAGTTTTGAAAAGCCTATGGGAATAGGAGCACCTTAAAAAGTAAAATGTGAGCTAGAAATGTACTTTTTGTTTTTTTTTATCACTAATTTTATAAGTGGAGATATATTAATGCTATGATATTTACTATTTCTTTCAACTGATAGATAAACTAGGACCAAGACAAGCATATTTCTGTTAAATAGAAACAGCTCATGGGTAAAGTTTTCAAGGCAGATTCAGAAGAAGGGAAGAAGAAAGGAAAAGGATAAAGTATTTGAAAAGCCTTTGCAACTCTAATCCCATAGTTTGCTGAAATTGTGAACTGGACTAATTGGAAATAAAGAGGAAGTTTTTGCATTTCATATGTTTTGGGTTTTTGTCATTTTGTCATTTTCATTTTTTTCTGTAGAAATAGTTAGCATTTAATTGTTCCCTATTTTTTTCCTGTATGTGTTGTCAGAGACCACTCTATTTATTCCTTTTGTTCTGAGTGCATTTATCACTAAACTGTTTGAACTCTAAAATGCCTTAGTGTTCCAAATAGCCGTTATTGTCTGAGTACTGTCATTGCTACCCACACTAGACAATAATTTTCTTTATTGCCTAAAAGTAATTATCTTTTCTGTGTAAATAGTTTCTTAAAAATGTTAGCTAAGCCAGGCACCAGTGGCTCACACCTGTAAGCCTATCTATCTACTCAGGAGGGTGAAATCTGAACAACATGGTTTAAAGCCAACCAGGGCAGAAAAGTCTGTGAGGCTCTGATCTCCCATTATCCAGTCAAAACCAGGAAGTGTAGTTGCTACCTCAATATGGTAGAGCTAGCCTTGAGCAAAAGAGTGCAGGGAGAGCGCCCTGGCTTTGAATTCAAGCCCCACAGCCAAAGGGGAAAAAAATTAGCTAAGTTTATTCTATCTAATCCAGAACTTTTCCCCCACTCCAATGAGAATCTTACCTCAACTTTAAAATAATATAGACTCCAGCACTTTCTAACTCATGATTACACATCAAGTAATGCTTTCCATCACTATGAGAAATAAAGAAATCTGCATGCAAAATCTGGTTTTAAGACATTAGAATTTCTTATTCCCAGTTTGGATAAAACAATATAAAGCAGGTTATCTTTAAACTTTTTAAAATAATTTATTTGAAAACATGGTCATATTGTGATGAGATACTAGGACAATGTTTATAATTCTTTCCAAAATGTCCTGCCCATGTGAGATGTGGCATGAAGGAACACACCAATACACTGTCTCATAGCCTCAGACAATCTCACACAGAATGGAAACTCAATAACATTTCTACACTATTCAGAAAAGGAAGAGCCACAGTTCCTTTTAGCTGACTTTCGGAAATATATTGTGCATTATGCTCCAGTCTTGAGACCTGATAGATGTGAATTAACAGACACTTAAATATGACAAGTATCAAAGGCCCCAAAGTGCTACACAATGCAATTTTAACCAACAGCAACAATTAACAGAAAGAGAAGGCAACAAAGAGCCAAACGAGAAGTCCTTGTGAGTATTCTGAGACTGGGCCAGCCGCAGAGGCCGTTTATACTATCAAGCTGAAAGTCTCATTAAACCAGGGGGAGCCTACCCTCTTCCTTCCTTCCATCCTTCCTTCCTTCCATCCTTCCTTCCTTCCTTCCTTCCTTCCTTCCTTCCTTCCTTTCTTTCCCTTCCTTCCTTCCTTCCTTCCTTTCTTTCTTTCTTTTTCTTTCTTTTTTCTTTCTTTCTTTCTTGAAGATCTTGTATTCAACGACAGTGGTTTTCTTCCAAGATATTTTACTTTGGTTTTTCCCTTTCAGTTTGCATCTCTAGATAGCTTGCCAGTCAATTCTGCAAAAATGAGAAAAAGCAGTTGTGTCCAATTGATTCGTTGATTTTTAACATTGTTGATCTCATGACCTTTCTTTCTAAATTGTAAATATAGACATTTTGTGTGGGCCCAGAACATAGCTTACTTAAAACATAGGTATATGACTTTGTTTGGGATCTGACTAGCAATATCATTGTCAAGTTGAGAAGAGAAAAAAAAACACATATGTCATATATATGACTGATATATCATATTTGATAAAAATCAGACATTGAAATGGCCCTGGTAGATTGTAAGGGTAATGTGGGGTTAAAGAAAATATGAGCACAAATTCCAACCAAAAAAGATTTATTTTGCTGAAACTAAGGTAGATGAAGAATAAGGACTTATTGATATTCATGTTAGGATAACATATACCTTGAAGCATATACACCTCTAGGATCCTCATAGAGAGGACAAAGGAGAATCCTGAGGTCTTTAGAATGACTTTAGAGAGACTTGTAAGAATATAATATGTAAAAATGTAATAGAAAACAAAATAGACTTCTACATTTTTTAATATCTTCACTCTTATTATTTTATGTGAATGCTCTGCTTACCTGTATCAACAGGAGAAACATCATCATTTATCCATTTTTATGTCTGTATCAAGTATATGAAGTGTTGGTGTCTTTCCCAAGGTATAAAGACTGTCAAATCCAGTGGCAAGAACTGAGTCTCAGGAATCCATGCATTCTCTCAAGCAGCTCTTTGACCCATGGTGATAGCCAGGCCAGAGAAACAGGGCAGTTTGCAGGGCAATGGTTCTCTCTAAACAGAAGTTAGGACAGATTAGAACATCTTTTAGAACAACTGCCAATAGAATGGTGAAGGAGGAAGTTGAACATGGAGTTGAGCTCCTGCGAGTCTCATCTTGACTTGCTCAACAGAAGGTTTGATACCTCATGCTGAACTTCTGAACTTTTATATCCTTCACTACAGTCAGTCCTTTGCTGTGAGCCATCTTCTTGGTCTAGGAGATTTCTTCTGAAAAAGGAAGTTCTCCTAAAACTGGGGTATCTAAGTTTGATCAGCCAACACTTACACAGGTGAAGAGGCAGAGATGGTCAGTGCTCATGAGTGTAGACTGGAAGTATGGAAGACAGTAAAGGAAATTGGGGAAGACTGAAAAAAATAGAGTGATCATACATGAAAAATATTTTAATACAATTTGATTTTGTTCTTGAAAAAGAAAGGATGCTCTACTACCACCATTAAGATATCTCCAAGTGAAACTGAATCTTTGAAGTCACTTAATCTCTACTGTGTATGGCCAGGGAAGGGTGGTAAATACAGTGGTAAGAAAGATGTATAACACAGGAAATCTCACTGTAGAGACTGAAGCAAATAAATGATGATACAGGATCAGAAATATGATAATAAAAGAGTTGGAAGAAGAATAAAGAAGGAAGCAGTTAAATCTGTTGCGTGAAGGAAAAGATTTGGAAATTTTCCTAGAAGAGGTGAATTCTGGACTTAGTTTTGAATAATAAATAGACATATTTCTGTTGGTAGACTGTAAAGATCAAGCAGGGAAAGGAAGAGCAAGTATTCCATGTAAAAAAGTAGTAACCCAGAGATGAAGACTGATGTACATTGAGGGAAATAGGAAGAATTAAATAATGCTAAACTTGAAGTTGGGGGTGGCAGGAAATGTTAAACTTAAAGTTGTGAGTGCCAGGAAATAGAGAATGAATAGCAAAAGCTTCAATATGTATCAAACATTTATGATATAATATAGACCCAAGGGGTATTGTCACATAAAATAGATCACCTCCACTTTATAGATAATAAAGTTAAAACAGCAACTGCAACTCACCCAGGGTCACAGACATGGATGAGCCAAGAGTCAATGCAAGCCATTTGACTTTGAAACTTCTACCCTCTGTTTTACCTGGACTCTGAATTACAATAGACCTCCACTGTCTTGCTTGAGAGCTTTCCTTGTGCCTGAGAATCATGGAAAGCTAGTTAAACCACAGAGTGCTAGGCCTACTCCCAGATTTTTTTATTCTTCTGCTGGTCTGGGTTTGGGCCCAAGAATTTGTTTTTCTACCAGTTGCCCGGTTTCTGTAGCTGCTGGTGCTGGTCCTCAGATCATGCCTCTGAGGGTGATTCTGTGGGGATAAAAAGGGGACAGTGCCAAGCCATGACAGACATAAAGTAATGTATCCTTAAAGAAAGTCATGGGAAGAACTATACTATCCAATGGCAGATGCTGCTAACTCTGAGACAGGTGATAAAATGAAGGGATTAAGAGCCTGTGTTACAAGGCCGGGTGTTCCACCACTTAAGTAGACTTTTAACACAATGCTAAACAGTATTCCTTTTGTTTAAGCTGAGGTTAACACAGAATGCACTATTTATACGTTCTTTGTAAGAATCAAATTGGCTAAGCCTTTAAAAATTATCATAATGCTTAGCATGTGGAAGTATTTAACAAATATTAGTTATTGTGTTATTCCGTTTCTCATTGCTGAGACAATATACCCAAGAAAAACAACTTACAGGGGAAATATTTATGTTGGCTGAGTTTCAGAAGTTGAAATTCATGCTGGCCAGCGCCACTGTTTCTGGGTCTCAGGTAATCCAGACCAAAGTTGTTCCTATCATCCAGAAATCGTGGAAAGAGGGAGAGGTAAAGTCTAGGGACAAAGCATACCCTTCAAAAGCATTCCTCAAGGGACTTTCTTCCTCCAATAAGTAACAGCCCTTTAAGCTATAAATTCATAAATTGATGAATGCACCTGTGAGATGAATATCCTTAGGATCTAATTGGGTCTCAGTAGCTCCACGAGCTGGGACCAAGCCTTCAACACATAAGCCTTTTGGGATGGACCACTTCATATCCAAGCCATAATAGTTATTAACATAGGAGAAAGAGGAGGGTGCTAGAACACCAGGAACTTTCCACTTCAATCTCAGTGAACTGGATTTCTTAGTTTTCTCTCTCTACACCACATAGGTTTATGCTTTCTAGGGGCTTGTTTCTATCACGTCATATAGTTCATCCCACATTCTATCCATTCTAATTCCTGCTCAGTGTAATTCAAGCACATATATGGGACAGAAAAGAGGAATGTAAAAGGGGAAACCAAAGCTCAAACACTTCCCAGAAAAACAAGTTCAATTTTAAAGACCAGTTTGGAGTGTGTGTGCATGTGTGTGTGTGTGGTGTATATGTGTGTACCAGGACTCGAGTTTGAACTCAAGGTCTGGGCACTGTCCCTGACCTTTGTTCCTCCAAGCTAGTGCTCTCCCACTTGAGCCATAGCTCCAGATCCGAATGTCATGGACTTTCCTGGCTAGCCTGGCTTCAAACCTCTGTCCTCAGACCTCATCCTCCTGAGTAGCTAGGATTATAAGTGTGAGGTGCCAGTACCTGAAGTGCCCCATTATATTTTATGCTACCTGTAGAAAGCTCTCTTCTTATTGCCATCCTACCATCCCATTTGCCATCCTTTTTGGTTTGTAAGCAAAGCAAATCTTATACAGATTTAAAATATAATGTCTCATATTTATTTCACTTAAGTTGTCTCTCAAGAATCTATTTGTATGAAATATAATAAATGTGTTTTTAAATGAGGTAGATAAGACACACATTAGATTGCTTAAGGACAATACCTAATTGCTTGAAATGGTCACATAATGTATCAAGAGCTAGTCTTATTTTGTGTAATCCAAGAATGGTGGATAACCACTATTGAATAAGAATTGATTTCCATGATTGTTGTTGTTGTTGTTATTATTGTGGTTTGGTTGTTATTTTCCAGTCCTAAGGGCTTGAACTCAGGGCCTGGAACTGTCGCTGAGCTCCTTTGTGCTCAAGGCTAATGCTGTACCACTTGAGTCATGCACCACTTCTGGCCTTTTCTGAGTAGTTTATTGGAGATAAGAGGCTCATAGACTTGCCTGCCTGGGATAGCCTAGAACTCTGATCCTCAGATTTCAGCCTCCGGAGTAGGTAGGATTCAGATGTGAGCCACCGAAGCTCAGCTTTCATGATGATTTAAGATTTAGAGAGAGAAAAAGAAAAGGTGGTGGATGTAATATCTTTTAATCATTGCAGAATTAAGGATATACACTAAGGCTTTTTGAAAAAACAATAACCATTTAAGAATTTACCAGTAGATAATTAAGTATATAGAATATGAATGGTATAATTTGTTCCTGTTTTCAAGATTTACTAGATTTGACTATTTCTTCTTTTATGACGAGGATTTGTATTTTTTGACTTTGTGATCATCTACATTAAAAATTCCATAATCATGCCTCATGAATTTTGCATTTCTACAAGTGAAATTTTAAGTGCAATCAATGATTTCAAATGTGTTCTCCTAATATAATGTCCACAGGACACCATCTGTGATGCCAATTTATTCAATAGCAGATGTGTTTACATCTTGGTGCCTGCTACTGTATAAAGCACAAAAAAATATTGATAATTTTCAAACCCTCCTTGCATTTGTAATGGTTCAATAATCCACTTGCAATAATTCCAAGCAATCCGATAATAATGTAAGATTTTTCAGACACATTTTGAAAGGATTAGCTCAAAAGAGAGGTTAGGAGTCACTCACATATAGAAAATCTTTGTGGAAATATCTCAAGTACAAGATTAAGCCAAACTGAAGGAGACTTAAAGCTTCAAACAATGGCTAGTTGTGTCAACATAATGAATTCCTCCCCTTCCTCACCCCCTCCAGGAATGAGTTTTTGACAAAGCAAATATGGTTGCGTGGTTGCTATTCCTATCAAGTCAGCATGTGATGAATAAATCAAGCTCTACCCTAAAATGCATCTAAGTTTTTTAGGAAATGCCAGAGTCAGAAATCACTAAATGAAAATCCCTTCACATTTTCTCATCCACTCGTGGATGAGAAAGTTTAATTGCAACTTTTAAAATACTGTTCTCCGGATATTAGTATTGCTTGTCAGTATTTTTTTGACATTTTGGCAATGGGAAGGTATTTTTGTATGGGAAATAAAACTACGGGATGACAAATGAAAATAACCCCAGTGGAATCAGCATGCATATATTTTCTGAGTCATTGTACCCTTTACAGGATTCTAGCAAGCAACTTTTACTCATCTTTGTGGGCGAAGCACAATACACAGTGCCTGTAACATCTACAGTTTTGAAGTCAGCAGCTGGGAATAAAGAAATGACTCAATACCAACATGTGTGCCTCAGACATCTTGACAGCATCAACAACAGGGAACAAGATTTTTCTGCTAGATGTTTGAAGATCATTCTACATTCCTTTGCTGATCATTTTCTTGAGAATAATTCCTTATTTCAGAATACCTTAGAAACCCCCTTAGTTCATGATTTAACTAGTGCCACTTCATTGTTGTTGAGTCAGAAATATTTTGTTTTCCTCTTGGAGAGAAATACTAAAGTTGCTTGTCTTCAGAACTTTATATTTCAGTGTGTCTGTTTTTGGCATAATTTAGAGTACAAAAGTGCTTCATTAGCATTCTTTGTTTTTTCAATAAGCATTTATTGAACCCAATTATCCAGAAAACATTATACTAGATGTTATGCAAATTCACAAATTAGTAAGACAAGATTCTTGGTCTTAAAAGATTTATAGTTTAACAGGTAACGGAGGTAACAGATATATGCCCTTATAAAGCAAGACAAAGATAATTTCCTAGAATTAATACAATTTCATTATTGGAATAATTGTTCCCATTTAATTCATTTGTTATCTTCTTTTGTGAAAACATTTAATAAGCTCTTGTTTATTTTTAAATGATTTTTAACTTTTTTAAAAAAAGCATAGTTTGCAGATGGCCATTCCTAACCTGCTTCAACTACAGCCTATCGTATTGTTTTCTGAAAATCTCCCTCACATAAGATTCGGTCAATTTTTTCTTTTGAGCACTTTTCTGAACTTTGTTCTTCTTTTTATATTGTTCTATTCATTAAGTGAATAGTAGTCTATAAAAAAGTGATCTCTCATGTAATTGCTTATATGCTCTTCTACACTAAAAAAAGAGAAAAGCTTATAGTTTACAGATAGAATGAGTTTTAGAAATGCACGTTGCCACATCAAATTAGTAATTTTATAGACCTTCAAAATAAAATTTTATTAAACCATTTCATAGTCCTCTAATGGAAGGATACCAATTTAAATAAGGCTGACCATCACATCTGTTTGTACAAAGTCATTAGGGCAGCTGTGTCTGAAAATGACTATTATTTAGTGGTTATTTTGTTTCTTTTTGCATTGTAATGGAACTATTTAATCCCACACTTTAATGACTAATCTTTGGGGTATATACTGATTTCCATTTTGTCAAAATTAGCTTTGCCAAAAACAAAGCATAAACTTTTTTAGAAACTAAAAGTAGTTGTTTTCCTTTGTTCTACCCTTTGCAGCTGCACCATCCTACTAACTGCTGGGATTTTTACAATTTTCAAAAATATGTACATGAAACTTTCAGAATTGCCCCAGAAGGCTTACACTTATCTGCTAATCCATGTTTGAAGAAAGTTGTCTACAAGGTCATCAGTGATGACCTTAGCTAGCATAGACTGGAATGCAGGCAAAAGTTGCTGAGAGGAGTACTCTGAGAACTAGTCCTAGGGTATTTCATGTCCGGTGTTTACCTTGAACTCCCATAAGATGGAGTTGAGTTTCTTACTCTTAAATCCTCAGTTGAAGCAAAAGTCTGATCAGGTATCTGGGATTCTTCTAAGGGACTAGTCTGACATTCCGTATTAGGCTAACTTCCCAATAGATATACTATGCATATAGAGTACTCATATTCATTTAAAGAAGTACTATTGTAGTGTTTTACAAAGTCTTTTGACTTGTGACAGAAACCTCAAGTATCTTCTAAAAACTTTTATTGTGGTAAAAGTATTGAGATTTACATAAATTAACTCACATAAAATCCAGTAAAACAGATATTTTTTACCTCTGTATGGTAAAAATACCATACAGAGGGATTACAATTACATGAGCAAGGTCATGAGTACATTTCTTATCAAGCATTGTTGCCTCCTCTTTTGTTTATTATACGTAATCTATTCTTTAGAACCCATGGAATGAACTTCCGAAATTTTTGGTAAATGAATCCCAAAACATGGAGGGTGTATTGCAGTCAATCTTGTAAATCTCTTCTTTTGCTTCCCACAAAACCACCCTATTCTTAACCTGAAGTCAAGGTAGTCTTTATTATTCCAAATTTGAACATGATTGTTAATCTATTCACACAGATGGGTTTCCTCAACTAAATCGAAGCCAGTCTTCATTTGCATTTCAATGCTACTTATTTCACAATGTGAATTTTATATATTACATTGAGGATAACTAGAGAATAAAAATGAGAAGTTGGTGTTTGGGGGTGCAAGTCACGGGCTCCAACTCAACAAAGCTAAGTTTTTCTCTTGATAGAAATCAATTCCTGTGCTGTAGTCTGTGGTTAAAAATGGTTTTTGATGTTGTTTCGAGTTGGCCCTTAGGGTTTTGCAAGTAGGTGTCATTGTGTGTGAGCCTCCTACTGCGAAAATCAACTTGCATTTGAATGTGCATCTTGACCCATAAATGTCACTGCGGTCCACTGAGCATCTGACTTCAACATTTCCTGTTGTAAAATGGACAATGGGAAACAATATATATATTTGTTCCCCTTACAAAGAAGGCCTGTGCCTGTGACAGTATGTGTCTATGTCCCCGTGTGTGTGCAGCAGGGAGAGGAGACCCTGCATCACGCAGGGCTTAAGTGCCTGTCTCCCATCTATTGAGCAAGATGACACAAGGCAACTAAGTTTCGGAACAGCTTTTTGGATAAAGGAAAAAAAGGCAGATTACCCTTTCTGTTTCCAAGTCACTTCACCCATTCACCGGTTGCATTTATCGTGGTTATCCTTCATCTGTAGCTTAACAATTTGCCTCAAAGTGAGGAGATACCAAAGTCTCTCTTCCTGTTCACTTCACTGCTTTCTCTTCCCATCTGCTTGCCGCACATAAACTTCCTATGTCTTGAGTCCACACTGTTTGTGGAAGTCATACTATAATAGGGATGGCTTGAGGAGTAAATGAATGAAAAAGAGCAGAAATAAACATTGCAGGTGATAATCCTTCTCCATGTGAGCCATTGGTATTTATTTTGAGGATCTAACTGCCAGTCATGTATTGTAAAAAATCTCAGGATTCTATATGAGCATCTTGGATAAGAGGGGAAAAAAATCTGATATTTAGAATTTAATTTGACCCAACTGGAGCTTTTCCCAGGAACACCCATAATTGTCAAGACCTTTTTTCTTCCTGATTCTTCAGCTCAAAAGGGGAGTCAGTATTTAATGAGAAGAGCCTCTGTAGCTGTACATAGGGGAAGTTCTGTCCTTATATCTGTTTCCCATAACAAGATTTTTTTTCCAGTCTTGGGGCTTGAACACAGGGCCTGGGCACTGTCCCTGAGCTTCTTTTGCTCAAGGCTAGTGCTCTACCACTTGAGCCACAGAGCCACTTCCGTCTTTTTCTGCTTAGGTGGTCTTTAGCAGTCGAACCCAGCGCCTCATGTTTGCTAGGCAAGCACTGTACCACTAAGCCACATTCCCAGCCAAGATTTTTGTTTTTGTTTTTCACTCTGGTAAGGAAAGGTAGGGAGAATACCTGGACTTTCAGCGGCCCTGAGATTGGCGAGTTGAAACTTGTGTCTAACCCAGTTTGGGGAACCATTTTTCTCTACTGTATATAGGAATTGGTTCCCCTTTTACACATTCTGTCAAAGTGTCACTAGATAAAAGGTGTTGGACAGGAAGACACATAAAATTACACAGAGATTAGCAAACAGAAGTTTCAATGAGCCAAGAACATCCTTTCCTCCTTACAGCTGGCTGGCTCTCATCGAGGGGGATTAAGGATCCCTTCCACAACACTAAGGTAAAGGTGCTTAGGTGGTAAGCATACGCATGTAGGTACATAAAATGGTAACTTGATGTAGAATCTATTAGTAAGAGAAGGGAGTAGGGTTGTATGTGAGTGGAGAGGTGGTTGGGGAGAATCTGGATAAAATGTGATTCCCAGGCACCCAAAATGGCAACAGACTCTTGTTGATAGGGTTCGTTAAAGTAGTTTGAAACATCTGCTTTTCCTTGCACAAAGGATTAAAATTCAGGGACTGATGAGATACTCATTCGAAGTGAGGGCAAGCCTGTGAGTATTCAAGAATCAGCAGGAAAGGACAAGAATGAATGCATGCAATAGGAGCATATGCACACACACACACACACACACACACACAATTGTGTTGTGTTTTTTTTTTCCTAGAAAACATTAGACATCAAGTTGTTTTGGTGATCATAAATTACTCAATGGCCATTTACTACAAACATCTCTATGATTGTGTGGTATCACAACCAATAATCCTTGTCGCTGTCATCTTATAGCAAAGGCCATTTGTTTCTGGAAGAAAACCCTGGAATATATATCTGAGGTGGGTGAGGATTTTTTTTAATGGGAATATAAGCCTTTAAATAAATAATTGTCTTTTCTGAGCACATTTAAAAAAACATATGCATAAAAAATCATACTGAAAAAATTTATACTCAACGAAATTGTGACACTTACTCATCTAAAAAGCTTTGCTCATTCAAACCACAGAGATTAATCACAGAAGGGAGATAAAAAAAAATCCCTGAAAGAGAAGGGAAATAATTTAGCAGTAAATCATAGAGCAGGACCAACATGAATCACAGAAAAAGGTACCAGGTCTATGATTTAGGTGACATATAAAAAATAGCCCTTCGTGGATTGACAGTTATAGGTATAAATGATAAAATTATTCAGCAGTGGTATGTTCTCTTCTTGCCATTTGTCATTTTGCATCTGATTACTTCTAAGAATTTAATTAAAGGGGCAACAGAACCATATAGACCTTTGTGGCTTCAATAGTCAGATATGTTCTTAAGCCATTTTTAAAGAAAACTTATATGACTGTTCTGTCCTTTTGCTTGCATTTTACAAAATGTTTTTTGCATTTTCATTCAAGTTATTTTTATTCTCTCTAACACTTTAAGCTTGCAAGGCATTTAATAAGAAAACATTAAGACTCACGAGCAGAACCAGCCTTTGTGGCTAATAGCAGAAAAATTATTTTAATTTAAAAGCACACTCAGAGACAATGAATAAAACAGCTGCCAAACTGATTTTGCTTCTTTAAAACCTGATAAATAGATTTTATCTCTGAACTAAAATGAAAGATCATAGTATGTTTCTTCTTCAATTCATTCAAATGTTTATGGGCTTATGAAAGGGTACATATTTGGCTAGATAGACACACATATACACAAGATCTTACATTTCATATCAGCATTATTTTTCTATAGAACAGTTATAAATCAAAACATAGAGTTTAATGTAGAAAGTTAATAACTTCTTGTATAAGTGAATATGAAATTCAGTTTTAGTTCGTTTTCAACATAGTGTCTTTTACATCTTATTGTTACAATGGGTCAACCTGTATCCTTATTTAAGCATTTTATTATTTCCCTTGCCCTCCCCAAATTAGAAAAATGTATATACAAAATCCAGGGCACCAGAATCAAATACAGTGAAAACAGGGCTTATACCATGGAAGAAGAATATACAAAAATAATAATAATCACATAGTACATTATAAGTACGTTAAAAATAGAAAAAAGAAAAAACCACTTGGGGTTCATTTCACTTAACATCATCTCCTATGTTCATTTTTACAAAGCTTTTGATCTTTTCTGCTTGTTCTAGACATATACTAGTTATTGCAAATAAGGGAAACCATAAGACCTATGTTTCTTTGGGCCTGGCTTACTTCACTTCTATGCTGAAAACCAACTTTACAACTTCGGGGGAGGGGCAGAGTTGGGGAAGTGGGGTGGGCAGAGATAGTAAGGGGAAACAAAGGAGGGGGCAACAATGCTAGATAAGAAATGTACTCATTACCTTGCTCATGTAATTGTAACCCCTCTATATGATATTTTCACAATAAAAAACTCACTATTAAAAAAAGAGGATTTTCTTTTCTTGGCTTATATATTAATGGTATAATGAATATGTTTTATACAAATACATCATCAGTAAGTTCTTCATAATCAAAACTCTTGTAAGGAAAATATTTCAAACCATTTATACAATGTGGCCAACAAGCACATTCTTAAAAATGTACTTGCCTGTATAATTTTATTTGCAATTAAGAATAATTAATACTAAAAATCAATTCACATTTACTTTATAAAGTTTTGCTTCTTAACAACTTCAGTATTTTAACTGACTAAATTAAGGCTTTTCTGTGTTTCCCTCGCCATCTCCCAGAACAGAAATTAAATCAGTTTTAATTTATTTTATTTGCTAACACTGTGGATATAATTATTGCTGCGGAGTCTTTTTAATTGTTTTCAACTAGGTACTTGTCTTTAAGTTGCAATAGACTTCTATTTCCACATTGTTGATATTCCCTGGTTAATTCTGACAAAGCATCATAAATCCAGGTATTTAGGTTTATTGAATTTTGAAATGAGGTGATTAGTTGGTACATGGATGAATGAATTGATGCAAAGCAAAATGAATTTTATGATTTACCATGGTTTACAAGTTCCCTTGGAACCATTAAGTGCAAATTGTAAAATGTATTAAGAGGTAAGATATCGTGTTTATAATCAACTTGGCAAATTTTGCTCCAGTAAAGATATTCAAGCATTCTGCAAAAGAGTCACTGTTGAATAAGTATTTGGCATACACAATTAATTTTCACTGTGTTGTCTTACACTATCATTTGTAAGTCGGAAAGGGTAATGTAGAATATGTCAGAGGCTTTGCAATCAATGTGATGTTCTGTGTGTGTGGTGTCTTAGGGGTTTAGCTTGTACTCTAATGTTCAATATTATTACCACTTTGAAGTACTATTCAGATGCCTGTGACCAAGCATTTCACTTTAAAATAAACATTCCTCATGTATTTGCTCAGAGAAGGAGACCACAAATACATGGACTTTATGAGTCCAGTACATGTAACTCATATACTTAGCTTGATATTTCATTGTCAGTAAAACCTTATATTCTGGGGTCCAGAGACAATAGTTAATGTAGATGGGAAGTATTAGCATGCTCCTAGGAAAGATGGGATCTAGCTGCAAAAAGTATTGCTGCAGATATGGAATGATAGGAGGGGCACCAGAAGTTCTTTGCTGCTACTGAAGTTCTATTGTTATTAAAATGATTCTCTCACTTAGTAATACTTGCCCAAGGGAAACTGGCAGTCCTCCACAGCTAGCCGGATTCAGGTATGACTGAGACATGCCACCTTTATCAGAGACTTTGGAGAGGATAGGACATGAAAACTGCACTAGGAACACAGTTTTAGCATGGCATTGTGGTGGGTATTCCGGACATCTAGTCAACCCCTCTGAGGGCCAGAGGAGAGACAGATACAAAGAGAGTAGTCTGCTTGCCCTTGTTCCCAGGGCCAGCCAGGCAGTATTGCTGCAAAGATGATAAGCAACACATCAACAACACCTGATGCTTCCATTCTTCCTTTTATTATCCTTGTACTCAGTTCTTGGTGTTCTGAAATATTCATCAATTACAGCTATTTTCATCAGGTGTGATCTATAAACACATGAAAAATAAAACACCCTAAGAGTGAAATGTGCAATTAAAATATTCCCTTGTAGTTGGATTGAGTTGTGTCTATTGGGTTAAAATAAAAACCCAAATACTCATTTCCCTATAACCTGTCTTAGAAACTTTACAAACCTTCAAAGGTGACCTTTCAGTCTTATTGTGTCTAATTAGATCCATCACTGATAATTCTGATTTTTTTTTTAATGTGGACTAATTACCACTGACAGCCCATTCCTTAGACACACAGGAGAGAAGGACCAGAGTAGAGTGCTTGTTGCATTCTCAATCTACCCGACTAAAACCTGTAGCCATCCAGGAAGCCTACAATTTAGTACTCTCCTGACTTTGACTTTAGAAAAGAAGTGGGGAAGATTTATTTTTGTTCTTAGAGAAATAAAAGAACCTTCAGGAGTCTCCTTTTGATGTTCCAGAAGCTCAAAGCTTGTGAACATACATGGACCAGAGATAATAAAGTTGCCTTTTATATATCAAAGCCAATAGAGATTTTTGTTGACTAATTAGGTCTTTATTATTTTATTTTAGTGAATTACAAACCAGTTCTAATTAGGTATTTTTAATACATCCATAATGGGTATTGTATTTTTCCACTTTTCTTAGAATGCGGTAATACTCTGGATAATCAGAGTAGTTTAAAAACAAGCAAACAAAAAAATCTACCAACAGTGTGGTGGGGCCTGACTGTAATGTTATACTCTGGGAGCAGAAATCAGGAATATCTTGGTTCCAGGCCAGCCCAACCAAAAATGTTAGAAGGTCTCTGTTTTCAAAATATTGAGAGTTAGCACTGAGAGGTGTTTCATAGTTCCTGCTACCTTATCCACCTTCTTAGAAGGGCTGTGCCAACTGTATTCCTCCTATGATTCTTGGATTCTCTGTTTGGGGGCCATTTCTTGGCTTTTATCATGCTCTTGTTGGTTTTCTATGTGTAGGTCTGGTTTGGTGGAGATATATTGTTTCAATTTTTCTTTGCTGTGGAAGGTTTTTATTTGTCCACCTATTATGGAGAGTTTAGCTAGGTACAGTATTCTTGGTTGATAGTTGTTTGTCTTTAAGGCATGGCATACATCATTCCAGGCTTTTCTTGATTGCATGGTCTCTGCTGAGAAATCTGTAGCTTTTCTGATTGGTTTTCCTTTATAGGTGATTGATCTTTTCTCCCTGACAGCTTTAAGGATCCTTTTCTTGGTCTTTATTGATGCTGTGTGGATTACAATGTGATGGTGGGATGTCCTGTTCTGGTCTGGTCTATTTGGGGTTCTAAAGGCTTCTTGTATTTGAATGGGCCTTGTTACTGTTGTTTTCAATGTACTAAGTGGTTTTTTTGTTTCTTTCGTATGTTCTTCCCCCTATGGTATAGCCCCTGTTGTCATTGTATTTGATTCCGGTACCCTGCATTTTGTATATACATTTTTTTAATTTGGTGAGGGGGAGGAAAATAACAAAATGTTGAAACAAGGATACAGGTTGACCTATTGTAACAACAAGGCATACAAGACATTATCTTTAAAGTGAACTTTACAACTTTTGGGGTGGGAGGAGGGAGGAGTTGGGGAAGTAGGGAGGGAAAGGATAGTAGGGAGAAAACAAAGGTGGTAGTAACAATGCTCTATAGGAAATGTACTCATTACCTTAATCATGTAACTGTAACCCCTCTGTACAGTATCTTTACAATAAAAATATTTTTAAAAGGCACAGGGAATAGTGGAAAGATTTAAATTTGTTTCTCTTTTCTTATAATAAATATGTGTTGTTTCTGTACAAAAATAACTATAGATAGATGTCAGTAGCTTACACTTGTCATTCTAACCACTCAAGAGGCTGAGATACTAAGGATCTTTGTTCAAAGCTAGCCTGAGCAGAAGTGTCAAGGAGATTCTATTTTTAAAATATCTAGCACAGAGCAATTCTGGAGATATGGCTCAGATGTTAGAGCATCAGTTTGGCAAGGAAGTTGAGTGAACATGAGGGTCCTGAGTTCAAACTCCAGTACTGTCAAAGTGCCACAAACAAAACAAAACAACAAAACCAAGACAGTTATGTGAGACTGCAGTCTGAGACTGGCCCTGGACCAAAAGAGTATCTATTCCCCCACCAAAAAATAAAGAAACCAAAAAAATGTTCTGGAAGCATAATTCAAGTGGAAAAGCATCTGTTTAGCAATTTCAAGAAAACCCAGTAGCAGTGAGAATAAAAGAACATAAAGTCTATATTCACTGTCTAAGCATCTAGGATAAATTTCTTAATCCTACTGAACTTTCACTTCTTTACCTAAAAAAATAGAGATAACCTTAACATGTCACAGCATTGTGTAGAGTATTACATGAGATTTTTTTTACTATGTCAGTTCCTTAACACAATACATCGTAAGTAAGCTTTCTGCAGTGAACAGCAATTACTTTGGAGAAGATAAAGAAAAATGGAAAGAAGTTCATTTCTGAGATATATGTATCAGAACAAACTGTGACTCATCTCCAGGCTTTCTCCTATCCTAAAATCACATTGGCTCCTTCAATTCTCCCTGCCAAGCATCACATTGAATTCTTAAAACAGAAAACAAAAACCTGTATTCAAGTATACAACAATGTACAACACAAATGTTCACTGAGCATTTATCTACTCATCTTCCTAGCCTTGAGAATACAAGGATAAAAGGAGACAGAATCATTTTCAGGAACAAACTGGCTGTAGACATTCAGAGGCAGATCAATAATCAAGATACACTTTCAAAATGAAAGAAAATTCAGAGTTGGCTCAGCTCACCTGCATGAGGCCAGAGTAGGCAGTGGACAGGGCAAAGATTTCCTGGGATGGCATGGACAGACAACTTTCTCCCCAGCCAGTTTGTTCTCTTGCTCTGACTGGACTTTTTCATCCTTGTAAGAGAAAAACTATTGTTATTAGTGGCTGTTTGGGTAGGAAGTCTTTTCTGTTTGTTTGATATGTGTGTGTGTGTGTGTGTGTGTGTGTGTGTGTGTGTGTGTGTGTGTTTTAAGACTGTCAAACTGGAGGGAAGAAAATGTTCTCTTAACTTCAATTTGCTTCCAATTGCCTGTCACCTTAACTTCCTAACCAAACTACTTCAAGATCAGTGGTTACCTTTCTGTATCCTATTACCTAACTAAAAATAAAGTGTTGGTGTATTAGTTTCATTTTTGTTCTATCGGAGGTTCTTCATTTACTTTAGAAGGCATGGAAAATATACAATATTATTCTTTCTTATCACTTCTGTTTTTTATACTTTTTTTTTTCTTTTGAGAGAACAAGGGTTTGAACTCAGGGCCTTACACTTCACAGGCAGATACTCTACCACTTAAGGATACTTCAAGCCCTTTCATTGCATTGGTTGTCCTGAGAAGATCTGACATTCTGTGCTTAGACCTTTATCTTCCTATTTTATAATTCCCACCTTGGCTAGAATGACAAATAAATACCACCACACCCAGGTTATTTGTGTTGAGATAAAGGCGAATGAGCTTTTTTTTTCTCAGGCTGGCCTGGATCTAAGATCTACTAGATCTCTGCCTTCCAACTAGCATAGACCATGTCCAGCTATTGGTTGGGATAGGATCTTGTAAATGTTTTGCCCAAGCTAGCAAAAGAACTAAAAATGGCCTCTGTATCCCTCAAACTCTATCATTGTCTAATAATCTGGTAGTCCATAAAACAAATAGACTCAGTAATAGACTCAGTGGAAGACAGCAGTGATATGAACAGCTCAGACTCATGACAATCTCAAATTAATTAACTGCAGCTTTCAAATGTGTTTTTATTACTTAGTATATTAAAACATATTATGATATTTACAGATTTGGGGGAAGAGCAAGAAAATAATGTAGGCTTTGGATTTTACTTTGATTAATCACTTTTCTTTCCACTGGCATTTTCTTTTTTTTTTTTTGGTTCTGGCCATGGGGCCTGAACTCTGGGCCTGGGCGCTGTCTCGCAGCTTTTCAGCTCAAGGCTAGCGCTCTACCACTTGAGCCACAGTGCCACTTCCGGCTTTTTTCTTTTTGCTTATGTGGTGCTGAGGAATCGAACCCAGGGCCTCAGACATGCAAGGGCAAGCACTCTACCACTGAGCCACCTTCCCAGCCCCTCCACTGGCATTTTCTATCCCACTCCTTCCTGTGCATTGAGAATGAATGATCTCTCTTCTCAAACTGATGCTAAAGGTGGAGATTCTTTATAATATTTGCTTATTTATTGCTTTTCCAGAGGAGGGAGAAAATTGTTTTGGCTTAAAAGATACTGAGTCAGCCTAGACAAATATTCTTCTATGTTAACAAAATATTTCATTAAGCAAACTAGGAAATTCAGCAGATTAAAAATTTTAATGGATACTCTACCCCCCATAATAAGGACATTGTCAAAGCCAGTTTTGCACCTTGCTTAGGAGAGAACAAAAATATGCCAGGGAATCATCTGTCATATTTATCATCATTTTTAAAGGATAAGTACTTTCTAGAAGAAAGATGAGGAGGGTTAAAAAATGACACTTAAATGGAAGTCTGAACATATTTCTTTCTATTCTGGAGATTTTATTCAGAGTGACAATGGGAAGTTATGACTAAATGTGCCCCCTAAAACTAGATGTGTGTTTGGATTTGTAAAGATATTATTTGGGCATTACATGCCAAAGCAAAATGGCAAATTACAAGATGGGTGGAATTATACCATGGGTATCAATGTGCACTAAGGACTAATAGGATGAGACATTTTAGCTGACAGTCAGGGTTTTACAGGATATATAATAGAGATCTTGAAATGATAAAGTGTGTCACCAGTAGAGTAATAGCCCAGCAGAGAAAAAGAAACTCTTCCATTGCTATCTCCACTTCCTTTTCTGTCATTGACACTTCCTTTACTTTTTGTCATTTATTCACCAACATATTGAACAAAAAGGCCATTTTCTCTAGAATCCCACAGTAATATTCTATACACATGGAAATTATATTGGGAAATGTTCTTTAATATTGTCCCTAAATGTATTAATACAAACATTTTGTCCCCTCTAACAACACCAGAGATTTAGGTATATATAATTACATATCATAATAGCTCACACGGAGTATTTTTATTTGATGCTTTTCATTCAATCTAACTAATATTTTACTTGATGGACTTTTCAAGTTGTAACCCTCTATATTTTTATTTCTTATTATAATACAATGCCTAGCACAGAGTCTGCTTCATAATACTACCTAATCAAGGGTGAGTCACATTTAATTATTATGAGCTTTGTTTTATAAATAAGAGGACTAAGGCTAAATACTTTAGGCATATGAGGCAACAGCTAGTGAGTTTTAAAATGGTAAGAATTGAACTGAGAACTTGTGAAGTTAGCACACAGGGCTTTTTATATTCCAGCAATTAACCCTTTACAGGTACACAGGGGAAAACAAAAACTGAGTGAAGAATTCGAGGTATCTTGGTCTAAGGGAACAAAGGGACAGTGCCTGAGACAAAGAAGGAAGGAGGCACAAGGCAGTTTCAAAAGTAACATAGTTGCCATAAATGTTCCAGGACTAATTCCTCTCTTTGAAGCTGCCATGTCTGTCTCCATTCTTTGGTCATTGGGAGCCTTCGATTTCCTGTCTGTTGCTACTAAATGTTTTCAAAGTTGGAATCATAGTCTCTAGAATCTACAAATAAAACTGTGAATAGGCCAAGAAAGGGAAACCCTTTTGTTCTGAGGAGAACTGACTGTTACAAGCAACCTAGCTGTTATTCCATGGCACCAGGTTGATTTGGGCAATAAAACCAAGAGGCTTCTTGTCACGTATGATTGACCTAGTACAGGTGGAAGGTCTTTTCTTTTGAAGCTATCAGAGTGAATGAAGGATATGAAATGTGTCATTCTAAATTCTTTTTTCCCCATCTCCTTGTTCTATATTAGTGGGCAGAATAATCAGATTTCCTAGAAGATTGTTAATATCACAAAGTAATGAAGATAAAATTACCATTTACTGAATGCCTACTCTGGGCAAGGCGCTGTTAGGTGTATTTTCTGATCTCTCACTTCAAAAACAAATTAGAAAAATAGAAACACAAAGCTCTTACAATAGACATCACCACATCTTACTTTGTAAATGCCTAAAGATTGAAAGACAGATTATTGGTACCTGATTTAAAAGATCCTTGGTAGTCTCCATTGTCTACTAGAGGTCTCAAAGATGTTTTTAGTAATGTGTTTTAATGCCAAGTAATGCTCTAGTATGTTCCTTTCCCACAAACCATGAATTATAGTCTTTACTTTAGAAAAGCTACTCTGATATACACTTCAATTACAGAGACAAAGGAATAGACACCTTCTTATTCAGCAATTCAAAAGCCTTACTAAAATTATATTTGGGATTCAGGATTATACACTGAAAGGCAATGTGGAATAGAGAAGAAATACACAGTGTAATTGAAACTAGCAGATAAAGAATCTAATCTCCAATCTGCCAAATACTATCACTAATGTCTTGACAAATCACTTAACTTCTTTGGGCCTCAGTTTCCATTCCTATATAATCAAGACTATCTGAAGCTGCCTTCCTGTTGGAGACATTATCTAGATGTTTGACTGTCATAAAAAGTACAAAAGGATTCACTGCAAGCACATTTAGAACTTGCTCTCAAAAATAACCAAAAATATAAAATTATTGTTTTATATTCCCTCTGATATAACTTACTGACATTAACAAAATAACAGAAGCTAAACAAAAGTGGCTATTTAACTCTTGTCCCTTTTTTTTTTTTTAGTAACAAGAGTGTAGGTAGTACTGTTTTGCTGGAGATTGTCTTGAAGTCATAGAATTGCTTTTAAGTAGAACACTAAAGGGAACCTTTTGAAATTAATTTTAAAGGCTGATTTATAGCTTACCAAGCTTATCTGGTGAGGGTGGTCGCCCTCAGCAGAGCCACACAATACCTGGCCTATTCCTCCATGAAGATTCATGCTTGTAATACTCGAGATAAATAAAAATGTGAAAATAATATAGAAATATTGCTAATATATCCTGGAGTATTTGCAATAATAATTACCTGAGGATGTTCTTACAGTGGAAATAAAGGGCAAAATATAATCTCCTTTAAATTGTGAAGGAAATTTAGGACAAGAACTCTGAATACTATATATTTACTTATGCAGTTTAATTTTAAGGCTTTGAATCAATCAGAGATAAACCTACAGTTTTCTCACCTAGAGACACTACATGGTTTCCTTTTGTAATAAGACAAATCTTCATGGGAACTCCTTGAATTCTAATAAATGCAGAATGAAAATTGGATATACCCTGTGAGACAATTAGCACTTGCTACTTTAACCTCTAGGATTAATGAAAGTCTGTTTAACTAATGTGTACTTAAATCCAGGTGAGATTAACAAACAAGTTATCTGACATTCTTTTCCTGTTTTTTCTTTTTTAAAAAATAATCTTAACGTAGTTGTTCAAACTGGTTTTAATTCAATGTGTCACTTTACGAGTACAATGTTTTCTTTAATGAAGGAAGGAAGGAGAAGGAAGAATGGAAAGAGAAAAGGACAAAGGAAGGATGAAAGGAAGAAAAAAGAGTGAAAGTAAGGAAGGAAGAAGGAAGGTGAAGGAAGGAAGGAGAAAGAAGGAAGGAAAGAAAAGGAAGGAAGGAAGGAAGGAAGGAAGACAGGCAGGCAGGAAGGCAGGAAGGAAGGAAAAAAGGAAGGAAGGAGAGAAGGAAGGAAAAGAGAAAGGAAAGGAGGGAGGGGGGGAAGAAAGAGAGAAAGAGAGCCTTTTCCATTTTTCCTGTGAGAAAGCATTCCTAACAGCAATTAGTAGCAAAAATGATGTATTTTTTTGCTTTGTGAAAACATACATGTCTCTTCATTTTTATTAATGTAAAAAGACTTGTCTGCTCTTAAATAGTTGCAGCTATTACTGAGTTACAACTGATTTTCACAAGAAAAGAAGGAGGAAGGAAGGAAGGAAGGAAGGAAGGAAGGAAGGAAGGAAGGAAGGAAGGAAGGAAGGAAGGAAGGAAAGAAAGAAAGAAGGAAGGATCATTGACAACTGGAGGTAGTATAATTGTAATGAGGTAGTTTTATTAGCTTGGTTTTGTTTTAATCTTCCTGGGAAATTCTCTGTGAAAACAGAGCAAGTCCTCTGGAAAAGTTGACAAGTGGTCCTGCAGGATGGCTGTTCTATCCTTCACATTCAGCACCAGTGAGAATTTCCACTAGTGTTAAACCATTGACCGCATGAAACAATGTCGCTAGATTGTGCGGAGCACATGTGGGGAAATCAAACGCTCATGAAAATTGCCTCCTTGGAAAGAATGTCAGCATTTCTAAGTTTGATTCTTGTTTTATTCCAGAGCCTTTTTTATTTTTCCTGCGAGAAAGCATTCCTAATAGCAGTTAGTAGCAAAAATGATGTGTATTTTTTTAATTGATGAAAACATACATGCTTCTTCATTTTTTATCAACTTAAAAAGACTTATCTGCTCCTAACTAGAGTTGTAACTACTACTGAGTTACAACTGGTTCTCACAAGAGAAAACCAATATACTAAAGCTTGTAGGTTAAAAGTGAAGGTGGGGCCTGGGAATGTGGCTCAGTGGTAGAACGCTTGCCTTGCATGCGTGAGGTCCTGGGTTCGATTCCTCAGCACCACATAAGCAAAAAGAAAAAAGCTGGAAGTGGCACTATGGCTCAAGTGGTAGAGCGCTAACCTTGAGCTGAAGAGCTGAGGGACAGCGTCCAGGCCCAGAGTTCAGGCCCCATGACCAGACCACCCCCCAAAAAATAAATAAAAATAAATAAAAGTGAAGGTGGAAATATATTTTGGTGTATGGCCTCATGGGTGTAGACTCCAACCCTGGATTTTATTTCTTTTTGGTGGGGGGGAGAGTTCATGCAATATACCTTTTGTGTATGTCTCATTCCATTGCAATCTACACAAGCTTATTTGGGCTTTCCAATTGCAACTGAGAACTTGAGGAGCAGACTACCACTCTTAATGAAATATTTAACCTCATCAAAAACTGCCATCTCTTCTCCTCCTTCTAAATATTGTGACCTACTTAACCGTGCTTTGCTTACCCCTCTCCCCCCTCAGGCGCCCCCCCCCTGCGTGCCAGCAAAAAGAAGAACCCATTTTGGTTATAAGAATTACGTATTTTTAATTGTAAAGCTCCCTTAATAGTAGCCACTACTATCACTTCGGAGGCTCAGTGCTCTTAAATGATCACTTTGTAGGTTTGGTGCTCATTATGGCCAGAGCATGAAAGCAGCGTGGCATAGGAGCTCAGCCTCAGCGGAACAGGGGTGGAAAAACATTTCTGCTATGAACTAGAAATGCAGAATATTGAAGCATCTCCCCTGATGTGCTCAGACAAACTCACATTTCAAACTGTTTATTGTGAATAGGGAGTATAGATATTTACTTATTTATATATTTACTTCTTTCTGTCGCAGATGTGTCATCCTTTGTTTTTAATTCCACCTTTCCTTCAGAGGTGAGGACATGGCAGATCTATTTAATAGGCTGCCTGCCGTTCGTTCATGGAGGAAGCATCACCATTAAGTCATCCTGGAGTTAAGTGTAGGCGCTAATCTTCCAGGCACTTAGCATTCTCATTGACCTTGTTAAAGGTAAGGGAGGTCAGACCTGGGTTCAACAGAGGCACTGTCTTACCAAGGAGACAGACCTTGCAAAGTAATCAAAGTGTGTCACTTTTCATTAATCACATACTTTCCTTTCCATGAAATAGCAGCAGATAATTGTTACTAAAGGTGATTTGCGACAGTTTGTGCAGTCCTGGAAGAACCAGAGATAGGCAAACAGATAAAAACATTGTTTCCCTTGCAGGCAGCAAGTGTTTGCTATTCAGAGGTACATCATGCATAAACATTGATTTAGCCATGAGCTGACACTTATAAAGCTTTTGCTGTTTCCAGAAAGCCCTGTGGTCAGCCTAAGTAATAGCCAAGGGCAAGCGCTTTTACCTGTATGGCAAGGTTACATTCTATTTAAATTTCTTGGTCTCAAATAAATCAGTTTTCCTAATGTTAGGCCACTGCAAGATTGCCATAGGTGAGAATCAAGTGCACTAAATAAAATGTTTGCCTTCATCGTGAAAGACTCCTAGAGGGCAGTTTGTTGATTTTGAATAAATATTTCATTAAGTCCAAGCTGCTGCACATAATTTGGAAGCTAAAGGTTGACTTAAATCAGAGAAGGTGTCCAGCTTCTCCTAATAAATGGATACATCTATGCACAGGGCGGAAAACTTGTTGTTGAGGCTTCCTAATTTTAAACCTCTCTGCAATGATTAATACCGTAAGTAAGCTGGTGGGAATGTGTGACACATTTTGCTTATTTTTTTTAAACAGTACTAGGGATTAACCTCAGGGCTGCATACTTTAGCCCAGTTCTTTTGCTTTCTGTTTACTTTTCACAAGGGTTACATACTTTTTCCCAGATTAGCCTCACATGGAGATCCTCCTAATTTTGCCTCCCAAGATGCTAAGACCACAAGCGTGTGCCACTATGCCTAACTTCTTTTTTTTTTTTTGTCGGTCGTGGGGCTTGAACTCTGAGCCTGGGCGCTGTTCCTCAGCTCTTCAGCTCAAGGCGAGCGCTCTACCACTTGAGCTACAACGCCACTTCCGGTTTTCTGATGGTTTATTGGAGATAGGAGTCTCACGGTCTCTCCTGCCCGGGCTGGCTTTGAACCGCGATCCTCAGATCTCAGCCTCCTGAGTAGCTAGGATTACAGGCGTGAGCCACCAGCGCCCGGCTGCCTAACTTCTTTTTGAGATAAGAGTCTTATGGCCTCCAGCCATGATCCTCTGTTCCCAGTCTGGTTCAGCCCGTGGATCTAAATTCTAGAAGACACACTAGACCCTTCTGCAGTGCACCCATTCATAGGGCCCATTCATCAGGAACAGCCTCATTGTTTTGTGTGCCAATTTAGAGGTTCTGCAAACAGAATGTTTTTATGCACAGAGTACACACACGCATGCACACACACACATATCATAGCTATGCAAACATTGCTAGGCACATCATAAAGCAAATAAGTAGCATAACATTTCTCTCCCCAAGCTATGGTATTATTAACTCAACACTGAAGTTTTGATAGTGAGGAGTACTTAGCTCAGACACAAAAGTAGAGCAGGTGCTGGAACCAGGCCATGGTCATTGATTTCAACCTGCTCCTCTCATTACCATCCATTCAGGCTCTTTCATAGAGAATTGGGATCTTTGCTAGTATGTACGAAGTGTCCTATTTAAAGTTAAGATACACAAATGAAAAGGAAAGTTTCAAAACTAACAGTATTCCCTGATAAGAGGATTTATGGAAGAAGTTGAATTAAAACTAGAAAGGTTTCTTTGGGTGGAGGGCACAGAACTTGAGAAAAGGGTGCGTCAGTGGAGCTCACTGGACACTGATTAAAATGAACTATATGACACGTGGGTGGAGACAGGAGGGAGGGACTGGGAAAGAGTGAAGGAACAGAAGACATCTTACTAAAGGAAATGTACTCATTACCTGACTCAGGTAATTGTAATCCCTCTGTACATCACCTCTCTAATAACAGTAAAGTAATTTTAAAAATAAATGAAAAGGAAGAAAAATAAAATTCAAACCTAACGTTTAACATTGAGTCAAAAGCTTGTTAAAGTAAACACTAGTGCTGGTATGGGAGCCAAGAGAGGATCATATTTGACCAAAGGGAAAAAAGTAATTTGAATGATATGGGGAGATTTATCTATAAAAAACAAACAAAAAATCAATTGTATTTTTGATAGAAAATGTATTTTGCAAATGGCACATGGATTCTAAGAAAGACTGCACAAGTTAAATTTTAAAAATTCAACCAAAAACAATGTATGATATACATGCACAAAACACATACTACTAAAATGAATCACAAGCCCCTCTGGTTCAGTATTTTATTTTTATGCATCTCAAATTCCATCCTGGGTTCACTTCGTACATTGCAGTGACTTCTTCATTATATTCCTAATCTTCATTATATTCCTATTTAACCATTAGTTATTTCAAGGCATTTAGTGTCGAATGAAATAAATACTATGTCATTTTTAAATGTGAACTCACTAACAGACATGAACAAAACAGCTGATCCTATCACGATAAATATGCTCTTAAGTAGTATCACTTCTCTTAAGTTATTAGCAGTAAGTTTTTATTCATGTGAACTTTATCAGTACACTAATCCATTGTGAAAAGGAGAATATGGGAGGTCCAGCTGAATTAAGTGTCTTGAAGAGTATCACAGAGAAACTACTGGAGCTATATTCAAAGCACAGTAGATCAGTCAGATATTTAGAGACAGTCTGTAAAGGATGCTGTTACTACCCACATTCACATGGCTCAAATGGACACCCACACATATGAACCAAGTCCCTCTTCATTTTAGTGGTGGTACTCACACACATAACAGCACAATTCCCTTCAATACACTGCATACAACTTCTCAGAGAACCTTCTATTCTCTGCTGAGTGCTTGTAGATTTGAATAACTTTCCTACAGCATAAAACATTATTTTTTTTGAAATATTTAAAAACAACATTTATTGCTTATAACATTTTCATTTTAGGTACAAAATAAAATATTATTTTTAATATATAAAAGTAAAATGGCATAATTTTCACAGAAATGAGTGATCTAAGAGAAGAAATAAAGAAGTTGTAGCAAATGGATGATAGATTTTTGACCTTTGGTTTAACATAGATCCATTAAAACTTGGTCCCTCTTTCCCATGATTTTCTTCCCCATAAATCCTATCAGCCCAGTCTGTTTCCTTCTCTCTGAAGCAAAGCTAAGCTAAGCAAAGCAAAGGAGCTCCTGTGAGGTTGCTTCCTCTCTAGAACAGCTGAGTTGGCTAACTTCACATTTCCTGACTTGAGCAGGTGGAAGCAATGTCTGTCTGCCTAGCTAAGCTAATTTTCCTTTTCCTCTTGGCATCCCGGACTTGTCTTCCTTCCTCTTTAATGGATGGAAGTTCTTTGGGGAGCTTTCTTTTTGTTCTTTTCTTCCCTGTGTAAGTATACAGAAAAGCAGTGTAATGTTTTCTTCAACCTTATTAAATAGCATTTCACCCTTGAAAAATGACCCAGTGGTCCAGGGACTGCTTGGGTGTGATATATGACAGAATATTCTGATGTGTAGAAATGCCTTGTCTTGGGCATGATGTATAGAATGAAAATGACACAGAGAGAAAGGGAGACAGAGCTCTCCTCCTTCTTCCCTGAAAATCTACAGGAAGGAAAATAGGGTGGCCAGTAGGCATAATAAGGAGCCCAACTCAATAAAAATGAAAACTAAATTATTTCAGATCGTTCCAGCTTATTCCTGAGACTGTAAAGTTGTCACTGTATGCAAGTGGTTCTAAATTCCCCTTTTGTTCTCTCTCTGGTTTCCTTTATTACCCCTAACCCAAGACAAACCTCATCAACCTAGATTTGAAATCTAGGCTTTATCTACATATTTGGGTAGGGTATTAAATGAATATTTCTCTGTCTGTCTGTCTGTCTGTCTGTCTCTCTCTCTCTCTCTTTCTCTCTCTCTCTCCCCTCTCTCCTTTCATCTCCTCACTGTATCCTTTCTCTCCCCATCTTTGGTGGTAACTTCAGCTCTTCATTCATAGCAGGCACTTTACCACTTGACTCACACCTCCCACTTGGCATTTTGCTGGATATTTTCAAGTCTCACAGACTTTTCTCCAGACTGGCTTTCAACTCCAATCTTCCTAATCTTGGCCTCCTGAGTAGCTAGACTTACAGCCATAAACCACTGTAAGCCACTGGTACCTGGCCAAAAATGAATAAATAAATTAGCAGATTAAAGGGAAGTAAAAAAAATGCATGAATTTTCATATGCTAATGTACTTTGTCCTTCATCACTTTCATTTTGTTACCCTCCATATACAGTAAACGTTAATCAATCTTCGTAAAACACAATTTTTTTTAGTTTTTATTTTTATTGTCAAGGAGATGGAAAGAAGGGTTACGATTATATAGGTAGGTATTGAGAATATTTTTTTCCTTGTTATTTTTGGCTGATCCTGGGGCTTGAACTCTGGGCCTAACTCACTGTCCCTGAGATTTTGCACAAGGTGAGTGTTCTTCCACTTGAGCCACAGTGTCACTTCCTGCTTTTTTTGAGTAGTTTATTGGAGATATAAGTCTCATGGAGTTTCCTGCCCAGGCTAGCTTCGAACCAACAATCCTCAGATTTCAACCTCTTGAGTGACCAGGTTTACAGGTGTAAGCCACCAGCACTGGGCTTGAGTACATTTCTTTTTGAACAGTATTACCCTCTCCCTCATTTTCTCCCAGTATTTTTCCCTTCCCACCCCCCTCCTACCCTCAATTGTATAGTTTATTTCCAACATAGTATCTAATGAGTATCACAGCTGACTTAGTTCACCCTTTGTCCCACAGTTTCTGTGTTTCCTCTTCCCCTCTCCAAATCAGTTCATCTTACATACAATACAAAAAGTACAGAAATCAAATACAGTGACAAAAGAGGGGGGGAACACAAAAAGTAAAATTTAAAAAAACTCTTATTTCTACTTCTTAGAGTTCATTTCAATAAGCATCACTTTGTTCCATTTAAAAGGAAATGGAAAGATTTGGGGGGAAATTTTTATATTCAGCAAAGTAAGCCAGACCCAACGAAACTTAGGTTGTATGTTTTCCCCCATTTATAATAATTAGATTGTTCATATAAATTAGATTGTGCCTAGACACCTATGAGTAAACCCAATGGATAGTAAAATAAGAAGGCACATTTTTATCAAGATAAAATAACTTTTTTTATTTTTGGTGGTTTATAAATAGTAACTGAAATCATAATGGATAGATCTATACAGGATTCCTCCCATTTTGATAACTATTTTTTTCTTTTTCTTTTTGCTTTCTTTTCCTTTTTCAAAATCAGTTGTGGGGCTTGAACTCAGGGCTTTGGCACTGTCCCTGAATCTCTTTATGCTCAAGACTAGTGCTCTTTTGACATAATTCTACTTTTGTCTGAGTGGTTAATTGGGAATAAGGGTCTTACAAAGACTATTCTGTCCAGGCTGGCTTCAAACCATGATCCATAGATCTCAGCCTCCTGAGTAGCTAAGATTATAGGCATGAGCCACTGGCATCTGGCTGATAGCTATTTTTTTAAAGTCTCCTACCCTATAATATTTAATCAGCAATAGATCTGAGTTCTTTCCATGTAAGCCTGTGATCTTCTACTCTAGATGACGCAATTTTATCAATAGAGGAGGTATCCCCATCTTCAACCTCATTGCATGTAAGGATATAGACACTAAATACAATAACATTGGTATGATGCTTCTACCTATTGTACAAAACTGCAAATACACAACTATAGTGGGTGGTGAACACTACAATGATGAAAGTTTGTCCCAAACACAGGAGGTACTTAGTATCCATCATAATAGCTCACTGAACACATGAATCAACGCATCCAAATGTGTTACATACAACCAACCAACTGGTTGGTTTATCTCTCTATGTTCTCTCTTTTGAATGTGTTTCTACTTCAGAACATTCTGAAGAGAAGACCTAGAATTGTCTACAATACGGCAAATCATATCTAAATTCCAGGTCACTGCTATTTGAACCATCGTTTTGTGGATAAGACATGTCTGTGTTGTTGTCACTGTTTTCATTTTGGTTAAGAAATAAAAATAATGTCATCAAGGCTTTGAACTTCATTCTCTTTTATTTTGAATTGATTCATGCTTGTTTTGTTTAGAAGTCATATTACCCTCATCTCATCTGTAAAGAAACAAGTGCAGGCAATCAAGAGTTTGACCATTATGGCTCCTTGCAGAGAGTTGAACCACCTTGGGCTCCTAATCCACTCCATGGATCCATACTGGATTGGTTGAAGATAAATGGAAGCAATTGCATTAGCTTGCTAGGACTCTCCTAAGAAAACTGCAATTGAAAGTTGTTTTCTCTTCGTTCCAGAGGCTTAACAACCAAGCTTAAGCTTCTGGCAG
Source organism: Dipodomys ordii (assembly GCF_000151885.1). Classification (NCBI taxonomy): domain Eukaryota; kingdom Metazoa; phylum Chordata; class Mammalia; order Rodentia; family Heteromyidae; genus Dipodomys; species Dipodomys ordii. Next base: position 13,105,567 of record NW_012267220.1, read on the forward strand.
TTCTGACATTCCTGAGGGAAGATTCTGTTCCAGGCCTATATCCTCAGCTTCTCTCACATCCCTATATTTGTGCAATTTTTCTCTTCTTATAAATACACTCATCATTGGATGAGGGCCCAAACTATCTAATGGCTACCGCAATTTAGCTTAATTACCTCTGTAGTGAACCTGTATCCAACGGTCACAAGTGCCGTACTATAGGTTAGGGATTTAATATATAAATGGGTTGGAGGGCACAATTTAGCCCATGGCAGTCATCTTTATACAGTGTTTTGTAGACTGGTGGTGACCAAAGTGGCAAAGAACAGTTCTACTTTTCATAATATAAAAGCCAAGAGAGTAAGGTAATAGACAGAGCTTTAGAAATATGCAATTACGAGATGAGAATTGCCTCCCGTTGATGGATGTTATTCTCTACATTAATAAATCTTCTGTGTTATAGTAAAATAAATGTTTGTTTTTTCTAAAAATAGTGTGATATACACACAACATATGTTTATTAAAATGATTCTGACACAGAGCAATATAGTTCTGCCTTATTTAGTCCCCGTGCAACTAGAAAAACAGAGCAGGGACGCCATTGTATTCTCTAAGGTCCAGCTGTACCTTAGATGAGTCCACAATTACAAATAACAAAGAAGAAATGAATAAACCCAGGCTTCTGGCTTGATTTTCCCTATATAAGGACAATTAGCATGAAAAATGGCTCATGGGTTTTAGGAGATCTAATAGTTTATTCACAAAAGGATAGAGAAAGATAAATTACAGAAAAAATTTCATAGACTACAATAGAAGTGAGCACATAAATAATATTTTTCACCTGTAGCAAATAATTTGTTAGGAAGACATGCTCCTATTGGTATCTTCAGAGCTATCTTCCAGAAAGTTTATTAGAGGAAGAGGAAAACAGTGACAGAAATGTCACTGTATGCAATAGTATAATGAATATTGAACTATGGATTTGTCCCCATAATATAATTAATATTAGTTGGAGATGGAATGTTTTCAATATTTTAAGTAATATTATTTACAAGTATACTTTAGCTCAATATACATATATATCATAACATTAAATATATCAAATAAAAGAAATTAGTACCCTTAGAAGGACATTTAAGTATGAAGTTTCTATTGGAACAAGAAAGAACTCTGTACCATAAAGAACTTTATACCACGAGAAATCATTCAATGCCACTACCTGGTACTCTTGGTACTATTTTTTGGTACTTGGTACTACTCTACCAGTTTAGTGTGCTAGACACTAGAGATACATTTTTATAAGAAAAATGTAGATTCTAGTTAAGAGAAAATGGAGTGACAAACATATACAATGTTCCGCTGAGTACTATCAAGTAGCCCAGGGTAAGAAGGGGATACAGTGATGGGACAAAGTCAAGCCACTAGAAAAATGCCACTGGGGAGTAATATTTCTATTATAATTCACCATTTTAAACTCTTATAAAGATTATATCGGGGCTGGGAAGGTGGCTCAGTGGTAGAGCGCTTGCCTTGCATGCTCGAGGCCCTGGGTTCGATTCCTCAGCACCACATAAGAAAAAAAGCCAGAAGTGGCGCTGTGGCTCAAGTGGTAGAGCACTAGCCTTGAGCTGAAGAGCTGAGGGACAGTGCCCAGGCCCAGAGTTCAGCCCCAAGACTGGACCCAAAAAAAAAAAGATTATATCATCCTGAGGCCAGCATTTTCCACAGAAAAGTTGTATTCTTGAGCTAAACCAAGCCCAACTAATACAAGTACTTTGCTGATATGCTTTTGCATTGTGATTTGCTAAGAGAAGTGCACATCCTTAGATTTCCAAACTGACTCGAACCAGATGCACTTTCTACACAGAGCATCTCCTGGGCATGGTGCTCCAATGAAATATTTGGGAGAACACCTGTGTAATGGTGCATTGAAACAAGGAACTTGGTCTAGCATTACACTGTCTCTCACTGAAGGAATGGAAGACTCCTATAGCCATCAGGGTAGACTGTCATACTAGTGAGACAGTGTAACAGGGGACTGAGACCTTGTGGCTGTGATTATACACTTGTTCCCATTTTCCTTTTAACAATGTATCAGACTTCATGAAGCTGACTAGTCTCTCCATAAGCTAATCCATTCTGCTATTGGAAATTCTAGTCTGATACTGAGACCAATGACATTTTATACATTGATAAATATGTGAAACATTATATTCTAAGCTATTCTTATATATTCTATTCTATAATTACTTACCTTGGTTTTTTTTTCCAATGAGCATCTATTCAGAGCCATCTATGTTTTAAAACAAAGGTAGAGTGAAGACACGTTTTCCATATTTAGTGCTTTTGAAATTTCAGTCTTAGAAACTTCATGGGAGGTTCAAAGATAAATAGCCATTTCTATTGCAGTCCTTAGAGGTGATGTACTCAATATTAATAGCAAGTAATGACTGTTCACAGTTGATGTTTTAAGTTATTATTTCAATTGAGAAAAGAACTGAGGCTCACTAAGATTTGCTTTAGTTCCTTGGGCATCCATGTCAGAGCAGGTCTGGCACCCAACCTTAACTCAAGAGTCTGTGTTAATTTTCTTACAACAAGCTGCCAGGAGATTCCTTTGATAGCAACTCCATGGTATTGAACTACTTCCTGAAAAAAGTAGGAAGACAAGACAGATAAATTCATTTGAGGTTAAGGCAAAAGAAAAAGAAAACTATCTTTCTCCTGCCTTTTTTCCTCTCATTTGAACTCTTTCTCCATTTTTTTGGCTTGAGAACTCCAGACTGTTCTTTATTTTTAAATAGAAATTATACTTATTTGTATTCAGTAGTCTGAAACAGAAGTTTTATTCAATGTTTTTATTATGGCTTGCCTGTTCACCTCCATGCTGTTCTACATATATTTTAGGGTCATCATTTGCTCTTCTCACAGGACCATGTATGGTATTCTCTGTTTTTAACCTTGGAGGTAATCAACTCAGTGCTATGGTTTGTTTGCAAGTTAAAGTTAAAAAGCCAAACACAGGAAAAGCTGAAATGTCTTTGGGTGGCCATTTCACATGTGTAGAATGGACAAGAAAAAGATGCACCAGCCTGCATTAAAACAACCTCATCAAATCCCATAACTCTGCACTTCTTAATATATCTAATATTCAAAATTCTAGATTGTTTTATTTTTAGGTAAGAAATTACTCTTCTATTTGACCTTAAGTTAAGGAAATATGACAAATTAGAAACATCATAGAATGTCTATTCTATAATTTAGGAAAATGATTATGTAATATAGAAATCACTATTTCCAAATAATAAAGGTACACCATTCTTGTCAAACTATATATTAGCTTTGTTGTTAGCTTATTGATTTATTTATAATGTTTTGAAATCCCCAAAATGAGTTTTAGTATTTAAAACTAGAAAAGTAAAGCACTTTGTGAATCAAAGAACATGATTTATTTTTCTGAAACCCAACAGTGACTTTTTTGGATTTCCTTCCTTATATATAAAAGGAAATTAAGAAAGTACCTCTCCTGTGTGCACTAGATGCTGTGATTTAAAATAGCTTAGAATATAGCCTAGTATTTCCAATGTTTAGTCTACAAGATTTGTCTGGTCAAGCATCTTTAGGGAATATGAGGTTATGAATCAGTGGGAATATTTCTGTTATAAGAATTCTCTTCCATGATCCAGTTTGCAAAACATTGAAATCAATCTCTAGTAACAATAAAGAAAAATGATATCAAATTTTGCAAAATATGTATGCACATCTGTCTTTGTGTGGTGCCATTGTAAATTAGGATGTTTTAACATATTTTATGTATCATAACATATTTAACATATTCAATGATCATGATTATTATTACCACTGTTCAGATTTTATCACCATTAGTTGGTGGAAATCTCTTCATTTTGTAGTCACTATTGGTAGCTTCCTTACCTCCTTCTGAAATAACAGATTCGCTTACTACATTTTCTTGCTGACTGGATCCTAGAGCACCAGTGTGTGTATGTGTGTGTGTGTGTATATGTGTGTGTGTGTGTATGTGTGTGTGTGTGTGTGTGTGTGTGTATGCAAAGAATCAAACTCAGGACCTCATAAATTTCTAAAATAGTCTAATGAGCAATACAACACTAATGATGACATAACCTTTTCCAAATTCCAGATTTATTGTAAAATTTCCATGCATATTAGCAACATGACAATTGCTGTTTTATGAGTACAGATCATATTTATTCCTTATCTTAATAACTCTACTACATCAGTTATATATTTATCATCATTCTATAAAAATAACTGATTCTGTAGCTAGTCTATGAGATGGTTTTAATATAAAACTTGTTTACATTTTTAATGTTGAAGAGAGAATACTGTTATTGACATGTAATAAACCAGTGTAAGAGACATGAAGGAAGTACTCATGTTTGAGCTAATACTCAATTAAATTAATATTGAAGAGAAATTAAGACTATTAATCAGAGACCCATCATTTGAAATCTAGGCTGGGCATATAGCTCAATGGAAGATTGATGCTTCGTATTCTTGAGACCTTGCCTCAATCCCTAGTAATGCCAATAAAAGACAGAAAGAAATAAAAGAAAGAAAGAGAAAATGAAAAAAGAGAAGAGAGAAAAGCAAGATATTAGCCATACATTATTTTTATTTTCTAGCAACTGCTACACAAATTTATTCTAATAAATTAATATATTCAATACTAATTAAATTTAATAATCCATGTTATTCAATACAATGTATCTAAAATGTTATCATTCAACCATGTAATTGATACAACACTTACACTCATTTTCTAGGTTCAGTCTTATACATATTTTATATCTACAGCCTGTCTTAATTCTAAGCAGCTTTTATTTCATGATTTGTAAAATACCAGTCATGAAAACACAATCTATGTCAAAGCATTATATGGGAATTAAGTGAGTATATACCTAAAAAGAATTCAGAACTAGGATATATGTTTAATTTGAGTTATAAAAAATAATAGGATGCAGGGTATGGTGGCTCACTCCTGTAATCCTACCTATTCAGGAGGTTGAGATCCAAGGGCTTCAGTTCAAAGCCAGACTGGGCAGGAAAATTGGTGTGGTTCTTATCTTCAATTAACCAACAAAAAATCAGAAGTGGATCTGTGGCTCAAGTTGTAGAGCACAAGTCTTGAGGAACAAAGAGATAGTGCCTAGGCCCTTGAGTTCAAGTCCCAGTGTCAGTACACACACACACACACACACACACACACACACACACACATCAAAAGAAATAGAAAACTATTACAAGCAAAGATGGAAATAAAACCATTTTATAACACATGAATTATTTCTACACACACACACATACACACATTTACCACAAACAAAAGCTTTCATACTATTTCTTTTGGATTGGAATCATTAGCACATGTTCTTGCCAACTGCAATGGATAAGCAGAAGCAGAGAATGCACTGATCTCCCAGTTCCTGCTGATACTAAGTCTTAGAGCTTTGATTTGATTTTGATCCCTCTACCACATACCGTATTTATGAGATGTGTGGATTTGAATCTAGAAGTCGCCCGCTGCCTTCTAAGTCAACAGGAATTAATGCAAGCAAGATCACACACATTTTTTTCATTGTTGAACCCCTTGGTAAATCACACATTGGAAGCATAAAAATGATGGAGTATTTGCATGCGGATGCACAATTATTGGCAGGTGTCTGGGAAATAGTTCTGTCCTTATTTCTTTGTTATGACAAACTTTTTTTGTGTGTCACAGAGAAAATTGCAGGAGATAGTCATAGACTGTGAAATGTCCCAGCAGAGATTTAAGATTTTTTTTCTTTTACTCTACACACAACAGACTTTCTTTTATTTTTCAGCCTGATGGTGCCACGTTCTATTTTCTAGGGCTAGTGATAGGCACTGTAAGTAAACCTGATAATAGACTCTTAAAGCTTCTCTGTGCAAATTGAAAGAGCACATTATAGTTCCTGCCTTTCCTGAGGTTCACAACCTACCCAATATGGTATATAAATACAACACCAGCAGAAGTTATAACAATAGTTTCTGTCAGGCTGTCTGAGATAGTTAGAGAATAGCGATAGGGAATAGCATAGTAACCCAGAAATGTCCAGATTCTTCTTGGCCCCTTTTATTGTGATAAATCTCCTGTGAACTTTGCACAAAGGTATTGTTTGCATCTGGTGTATCTCTGTCTAGAATGTGGATTATATGCCTCTATACTTATTTACTGAGGGAACTGTGTGGCCCCAAGTCCATTTCAATGATATGGGGGAAAAAATGCAACAATATGCAGGAGGGCTATACAGATAATGTGTTTGAACAAGATAAATTAGTTATTTTCTATGCCTTCCCGGTATAAGATGTGAACAGTTCAGGATTATATGTTTAGAAATCTAAGTGGTGTGCCCTTGTTATACCAAAAGAATAACTCTCATGGATGCTGGTGTATTATAGGATATATCAGATAACTTGCAGCTAACTGAGAAAATTGGGGTTGTGCATTATACATGAAATTGTGTTGTTCCTTATTAAAACAAGTAATGTTGGCAAATGTTACATTCAATTAAGTATTTCTCAGAGTCTGAGAGAAATTAGTGAGGAGTGAAAAAATATGGGAAGAAGAAGGAAGGTGGGAAAGAGACCATGTCAGTCTTTTATGAGACAACATTCAACAATGCTCTAAGATCTTGGAATTTGATATCTTTATTATTTTCCTGGCACAAAACAAAAACCCTCTGTAGCAGATATGCTTGGCATACATGCACAGCACGTCTCTGACATTTGTTCACACCTCACATACCAACGTTTTTTGCTATTAAAACTTAGCCTTCTTTCTACTTGTGTGTCATTCAAGATTCATTTTGAGTCTATCTGACTAAGTCTTCCCAAACTCTGATAGCTTGAGATTACACCTCACTTTAATTTTTCTCAATGTCTGGAAGTTTGGAAGTCCAGGATTAAGGCAGATTTATTTTCCTATAGGGCTTTTCTTCTTTCAGACCATGCTGATGAGCTCTGTCTTCACTTAATGAAGGAACAAAATGACAATGGTAGAACTATTCTTAAAAGACCCCACCTCCTAGCATTATTACCTTGCATGTTAGGGTTTCAACATCTGAGGGAGTGAATGTATACAAGAGAAGACACTAAATATTTCCAGGTGTTAGAAGAGAATTTACCAGGCTACTTGGGATGTAACTCAGTGTTAGGGTACTTGTTTAGCTTTACCAAGTCATTGTGTTCAACTCTCAGGATGATGAGAATTGAACTTGTTAACATTTTTAACTTCTTTAAAGCTTATTTTATGTGCATATATAAATTGTACAGAATGATGAGTCTTACACGATAGTGCCATTACTGTATATAATGTGCTTTTTTTTTATCATATCCACATCTCTATTACCCAGTCTTGTCCCTCCTTCTTAACTTACATAAGCGATATTCTATATAATAAATTCAACGTTCACAGAAATTAAATGGTGCTTGGTCACTTGTTAAAATGAAATCTGAAATCTTGGAAGAAGAGCCTCTGTAAATACTACTTGAGGTCTCTTTTTGAAAGTCACGGCCACTTGGATCACATTTGGTATTCAATTTAAAAAATATGTACTAAGTGTTTACTGCATGCATGTATTATTTGTTTTACATTTGTGCAATGCTTGCCCTGTACGACATCCTCAAAAGACCTTGATACCTTAATGTATTTGATAAGTATCTTCTAATAACTGTTCTCCATAAAGCTAGTACCACCCAGCTTATTACATGTGTGTCTTCATTTTATCTATAAGATGCATATATATACTATTTTTAATCATAGAGATTTAGATTAAAATATGTACATGCTGAACAACAAATAATGCTAAATAATTGAGATAGTAAAATAAATGTAAAAATACAGCTCTGTAGGTTAAACTCCATGTTAATCTTATATTTTCCCATTAATATTCAATTGTTCTCCCAAAATATTCCTATCTGATACCATATTTAATGCCTTAGTGATATTATATTGATGTTTGTCAGTAATATATTCTGATTATTAGGATGGTACATGATATATTCTTATTTTTTCTCACTCACTGCTTAAAGAAATTGTTTTATGCCATTACTATTCTGAAAGGAAGAGTTATCTTGGATTTTTCATTTAAAATTATACTTTTTGCCTGATGACTTATATATGTTGAGTGGTATATGTACATCTAAAAGTATGAAGTACTCATGTGAAGTTTTTAAACAAGCATTCTAGAATTCTCACAACAGTGCTGTGAATATTCACAGTGGGAGAAAGTCTTTGTCCTTTGAAGGCATATTTGAATTTTTTGAAATAGCCAAAAGTTGTTCAATGTCAAATCCGTTAAATAATTTCCGTGGTCATATTAGGCAATACTACTTTTGAACAAAAATGAATATAAAGATAATTTTTCTTGCATGACTCATATACTAATTCAGAAGGAAATCTCTTCAGAGGAAGCCTTAGGGGCGTGCCATGGAAACGAAGTTTCCAGTTGGCTTACCTGGAAGTGAGTTTCAGAAAAGATCCTTGATATTAGCGTGGATGAGAGAATCCTAGCCCAGACCAAGGGAAAAGGGAGGTCAGGAAGGTTTCAGTGATGAAAAGACCTCTTGAATTCATGAATGGCGAACAGAACTTACATAAATAGCAAAAAGTGTGAGAGAAATGTCATTCCAGGGGCGTCATGAACAAAGACAGAGAGGCAAGGAAATATCTAAACTGAAGATATATAAAATCAGAGTTTAAGATAAAGCAAGAAGAGGAAAAGCTTGGATGGAGGTAAGGGCCTAAATTCACAGATTATCCTGAGCTCAGAGTGCCTTGATTAAATAAGTACCTCAACATAGTCAAATGTACATTCTAGAAAGATTGCTCTGACCATCTCTTGGAAATAGATTAGGTAGAGAAGGATCTGGGAGGGGTCACATTGGAATAATACTACCATCAAGGGAGATGAAATTCAAACCTAGAATACTGAGTCATTCCAATCACCCAGGAAAGCAGCAGGCACAGTGGCTAAGTGTGGGCCATAAAGAAATGTAAAGCAAGAAGGTCAAGGTTACTACTGCCTTCTAGCTGCTTCTGCTCAGCAAATGACGGGGCTGTTGTTGACTTACTTACTTAGAAAGTTTGGGATGTGTTTATTAACTAGTGATTGAGTAGTAGACTATACTTGTGCAATTGTTACTAGTACTACTCAGTATTAGGTCATGAAATTGGGGGAGTATTCTGACAGGACCAGCAATTTGGGAGTAAGCAGTGGACTTTAAGTAAAGCCATGGGGGTACATACAGCTCATGTGTGCAAACATTGTAAAATGAGATGGAAATGAAGACCATGAATATCCTCTGAGGAATAAAATTGCCAAACTACTATGGAGAGACTCAAAGGATACACAGGAAAAAAAAAATGAAAGGGGAGGAGATGAGGTCAGGGTGGATAGTAATCCAAAAGAAATTGTTTACATAGGGATAGATTATTTGATTGTAGTAGTATGTGTGGAAATACATAAAGGGATAAAGAATAAAGTTATTAATAATATAATAACTTTTGGTATATACATACATATGTGTGGTATGTATATATGTATGTATATATTTATATTTGTTTTATAATTTTATATTATATACCACATATATGTAATACATAGACTATATTTTTAAACAAAAATTTGGCAATAACATACATAGTTGTGTGTCGGCTTTATTTAGTCTTTATATTTCATCATGAATATTTTTCTCTGCCCTTATGTATTCCTCAAGAATAAGATTTTTATTGGCTACCATTATTCAAGAATAAACTACTGAGAAGTCACTGGACAGAGTCTGTCCTTACCAGAACTCACCTTGGGTAGTACAGGAAAAAAAATGGATCACCAATGATCAGGCTAGATGTATATAGAAATGCTATAGGACAGGGACTTTCTCTCTGCTTTATGCTTCTCGTTTATTTTAGTTTCCCAGCTCCCCAGGACTTTATCATAACAGAATACTGCTCTGATAAGATGACTCCAAACCAAAAACATAGATGGTAAATCACAGATGTATACTATCAACAACAACAAAAAATTATGTGGATGGATTTAGCCCTCATTATTGTCTCTTAAGGATCTTAAGTCATTGTACTTAATAGTATTGTGCATAGTATTGAGTGTGGAACCATCTTCCAAGAATCTTCACTCATTAGCCTTTTTTGAACTCATAATACTTTTCTTCCACTTTGGATTTTCTGTATCATGAAAGCCATTTTTGTTCTTTGGGGTTTGGATTTCTTATTTTGGTAGAGTACGTTTTCCAGGAGAATAAGCAGAAATAAACATAGGAGGTAAATTTTAGTTTGCATTTGATACTGAAAATGCATTTTTCCACTTTTAGCTTATTGATCATTTAAGTGGGTATAGAACTCTAGTTGCAAATAACTTCTCTTTAGAATCTAGAAGATGATATTTTATTGTTACTTAACGTGTCATATTTCAGAAGCCATTTTAACTTTGTGTACGATTAGTTTCTGTCTTTGTAAACTTGTTGAGGTATTAGCTTTTCTACAAATTCTGTAAGTTCAATGTGGTATACACTGGTGAGAATATATTCAACTAGGTGAAGACCTAATTGGCACTTGACATTTTATGGAATTTTAGTTTATTTATATTCTTTGGGGAATAATTATCTAGGAATTTCTCAGTCCTCCCCTGCAAAATTTGGACACTTTAAGAACATCTTTTATTAGCATACTTATAAAGCTAGAAATCTTGCCAGATTCCTGCAGCTCACACCTATAATGCTACCTAAGCAGGAGGCTGAGATCTGAGGATTGTGATTCAGACCCAGCCAGGTAGGAAAGTCCTTAGGACTCTTATTAATTAATTAATTACGTCAGCAACAAAAGTATCAGAAGTGGAACTATGGCTCAAGTGGTAGAGTGTTATGCTTGGGCAGAAAAGCTCAAGGACAGCACATAGGCCTGAATCTAAGCACCAGAATTGTTGCGCATGAACACACACATGTATACTCGCGCACAAGCACACACACACACACACACACACACACACACACACACACACCAATAACTAAATAAATAAATGAAACAAAAAACTAGATATGATATATTCCTCTAGAGACATTAACAAATTGCTTCTTCAGAGGAGTGAAGAGAAAGCCTCCTACTTCCTACTTGAAAGTACTTGAAAGTATTTGTTTCCACTCTAAGAGAATGAGAGATTTGTCTGGAAGAGAGAATGAGCAAATATGTCAGAAGCTCTATAGATTATCACAGTCCTGTGAAATTTGGGATGCCTCTCCACTGGAGGACTGCATGGAATCCATGAATGAATTTCAGTCCTCCTCCTATCACCTTATGGGGTTTAGAGCTTAGGGAATGTACACAGGTTTCCCGCTGCTGACTTACTATGAGTAATAAGTGACTCTGATGGATGTACATAAACCTGTAACAAGATAACAGTGCCTGATAAGAAATGTACTCATTACCTTTCTCATGTAATTGTAAGCCCTCTGTACAGTATTTTCACAATAAAAAACTTATTTAAAAAAAACAAAGAAAAAAAAGGAAAAAAAGAAAAAAGATAACTAATAAGCAAAGGTTCACCATTTCTGGCTTCATAATGGTGATCTCTTGTTCATTTTCTCTATAGATTTTTTCTTCTATTAATCATTCTTTCCAAAGTGCTTCTCTAACATGTGATTATATTTTCTCAGTCTCATATTACCTGAACTTTATTTTCTAATACCCTATTGGGCTTCTCATTTCTGCTATCATATTTTTAATTTCCTAAAACACTTTGCTTTCTAAATGTTCCTTGTGTTTAATAACATCCTGCTTTTGTTTTGTGAATGAAATACCTTCTCTTATCTCTTTGAGGAAATTAATCCATTTTAAAGCTCTCTTCTTCCTGCACAGCAGCTATTTGACTTCCAGGTTTTTTGATTATTGGTTTTAAACTCTATCATTTCTACTAAAAGTTTCTTTAGCTTTTTAGCCAACATCAGTAATTCATTCATATTTAAAACTTGAAGAAAAAACTATGAGCTAGAAATTCTATTCATCAAGCTATGGTATGCTCCATTTGAACTTGACTTTATGGAGATCTTTATTGTTATTTGAGGTCAAGCATTTTTGTTCTTTTTTTTCTTATCTTTTTTGTTTTCTTTTTTCATACTGACATATTACCCAGCCCTTCTCTTATTGTTCTGTCTATAGGGAAAAAACAAGATTGCTACCTTTCAGAGAGTGTTGACAGTGATGGAAAAGAAATGCTCTTAGTATTCAAAATACACACAGACAGACAGACAGACAGACAGACACACACACACATCTCCTTAATTGCTGTTACTTGATTAGCTCCACCTTCCACTATGTCTCTCAGTCCAGAACTTTTACTTCCCTCTTCAGAGAGCAAATATCCACCTGCAGGCCAGAGTGCAGAACAAATGAAAGCGACTTTAAAGCAGGAAATTCAGGTGCAAACATCTTGGTATCTACTAGATCCATCAAAATGAACCTTTGGGGTTCATTTTACCTAACATCATCTTATCTGATCTTCTCTACTTGACTCAGACATATACTAGTCATTGCAAATAAGGGAAATCATGGGACCTATGTTTCTTTGGGCCTGGCTTACATCACTTAATATTATTTTTCCCAAGTCTTTCCATTTCCTAACAAATGGAGCAATGTCATTCTTTCTGATGGAGGCATAGAATTCCATTGTGTATATATACTACATTTTCTTGATCCATTCATCTGCTGAGGGGCATCTGGGTTGGTTCCATATCTTAGCTATGGTAAATAATGCTGCAATAAACATAGTTGTGCTGGTAGCTTTAGTGTGGTCTTGTTTGTGATCATTTGGGTAAATGCCCAAAAGTGAGATTGCTGTGTCATAGGGGAGCTCTATGTGGAGTCTTTTGAGGAACCTCCATACTGTTTTCCAAAGTGGTTGAACAAGTTTACACTCCCCCCATCAATGCAGTAGGGTTCCCTTCTGTCCACATCCCCTCTAGCATCTGTTGTTATTAGAGTTCTTGATTATAGTCATTCTAACTGGGGTGAGTTGCTATCTCAATGTTGCTTTGATTTGTATTTCTTTTATGACTAGAGAGGTTGAGCATTTCTTCATGTATCTATTGGCCATTCTCCTTTCCTCTTCAGAGAACTTTCTCTGTATGTCTTTAGCCCACGTATTTATCAGGCAGTTGTTTCTTTGAGGATTTGTTGTTGGGGGATTTAATTTTTTGAGTTCCAAGTATATTTTAGATATGAGACCCTTGTCCATTGTATGGCTAGTGAAGATCTTCTCCCAATCCGTGAGCTTTCTATTGATCTTACTAGCTTATGTCCTTTGTCATACAGAAGCTCTGCAACTTCATGCAATCCCATTTGTCCAACCTTTCTTTGATTTGTTGTGTTTCTGGGTCTCTATTAAGAAAATTTCGGCCTGTGCCAAGGAGACCTAGGGTTTCTTCTATTCCGTCCTGTAATGTTTTCAGAGTGTCTGCTTTGACTCCAAGGTGTTTGTTTTTAAATGTATTCAAAATTGTGAAATAAGTATCTATTAGATTTTCTTTCTTTTCCGGATTCATCACCTTTTCAAAGCCATTTCTTTTTTTTTTTTTTTGGGTCCGGTCGTGGGGCCTGAACTCTGGGCCTGGGTGCTGTCCCTCAGCTCTTCAGCTCAAAGCTAGCGCTCTACCACTTGAGCCACAGCGCCACTTCCGCCTTTTTTCTTTTTGCTTATGTGGTGCTGAGGAATCGAACCCAGGGCCTCGAGCATGCAAGGCAAGCGCTCTACCACTGAGCCACCTTCCCAGCCCTCAAAGCCATTTCTAAACGATTAATTATTAGTCTTTTGACTTTCTGAGTATTCATTAATCAATAGATTACATTTTTTCATTCTTTCTATCCTCATATCATTATCATGGTACTTTAATGATGATACTTTAACCAGTTCAGTAACAGCATTCAAGGGAAAGGTGGTTTTGTTTGGAACATATCTATCTATCTATCTATTTATCTATCTATCTATCTACCTACCTACCTATATGTGTATATATATCTAGCATACCTACAGATATATAGATCTATACATATATTTATATCTATATAGCTTTATATTTATATACATACACATCTATCTATCTATCTATCTATCTATCTATCTATCTATCTATCTATCTACCTATCTATCTATTCTTTTTAAGCTAAAGATGGAAGTCCAAACTCCAGAAAACAGTGATGAATGCTTAAGTGTGTCACCCTATACAGGCCACTAGACCTGGATATGTGAGTGTGTTTGTCCACATTCTAACTTGATGCAGACCCACTAATAGAGACCAAGTGACACACAGATTCGGCAACTAACCCTAATGTTCACTTCAAAATCAGTGAAGAAACTACCATGCCAAAATCTGATAGGAACTGTTTGATTTGATCTTACCAAGTCTACTAAACAAAACAGCCAATGAGTAAATATCAGTCATGAATTTTAAAATTGCTTATAGATTCTTCTGCCTAAATTAGATCCATCAGATTCTGATCTTTATGTGGTTAACAACTTAATGAAGTTAAAGTTTGTGGAAAAGTCATGTTCTTACCCTTTAAAAATTCTACATAGACACAAATAAGAAGAAATTGTGCTGTTCAACTTAAAAGAAAATTTCTTTTTCCATCTAATATGTCATTCAGTCAAGGCTAAATTGAATGATTTTTATTATTTATCTGGCTTCTAGATGAGTATAAAATCCAAGACACATTATGCTGCTGTTTCCTTAAGTGTACTAAGGATGTAATAAATGTGAAGTTCTTATTCACTATTGTAACATATATTTTTGTTGTTCTACTTTTAAATCAGTGTGGATTCTTCAAAATAAGTCAGATATAAAACTTTCACTGACAAAACTTATATATTTATATTCCATATGTAGCTATTAGAAATTTGGGGGGGGGGCTCCCATGGACACCTACAATTCTGTTTCAAAAACACAGGGGAAGTTATCTCTGATTTGAAAGATGATAATCTTGTTGTTAGAGGAGGTGATATTTGGTGTGGACCTCAACACCTATTCAGAGGTACAGAAGTTATGTGATTTATGATAGGGGTGGGACATGATTTAATTCCTCATGGGCCCTCTGGAAACAGAATTTATAATGGTTGTCCTACCTCCCCATTCCTCCCAACTAAAAACAGGTAACAGACACAGCAAAAGCCCAGTTAACAAGTCGCTCAGAGCCAGGAAAACTTGCCATGCATTCCTTAAAGGACTATGAAATTGCTACCAGTTTGCCTTTGTTTTACATTTCAGTAGCAGCCTCTGTGGCAGAGCCATGAAATGTTATATTAGGATAAATATTAAGTTAAATTATTAAGGGAATCTCAACTGGGAATATTAAATAATACAGTTATATTTTTGTTTGATCTGGTTTTGTCCTGGGGCTTGAATTCAGGGCTTGGGGGGTGGTCCCTTAGCTTTTTTCACACAAGGTTGACAGAGATAAGAGATAAGATTTCCCTGCCTCGGTTGGCATCTAACCAAGATCCTCAAATCTCAGCCTCCTGAGTGGCTACATTTGCATGTATGATCCACCGTGGGTACTCAGCTTGTATTTGTGTTCACATGACAAAGCAGCTGTGCTAGGATGGCAAGGGCCCTCTTTGCCACAGGGAGAGAGCCAAGAATCTCTCTACCCTGATCTGCCAGCTCTTCCCATTATGTCTATTCATCCTCTGATATCTGTCCCCCACCCACTGGAAAGAGGAAAAAAGCCACAGCCCTTGGAAAGATGGCTGCTCCAGTTCCACTGGGCCAAGTTAAATATGTAGTCACACTACTTCCAAGTGAGAAGATGGGAAATTCTTTTCTAACTAGTCAGCCTCATTCCTAAGAAAAAAAATACAAAATGTATTTGGAGGAGAAGGAATGACTCCACTTATTTAGTGTTTGCAATATTTTGGGAACATATAAATATAAAATGATTTTATGCATTTATATTTTAGTGTGTTCTAAAGCTTATGAGCAATATAGAAAGCCACATATTGAAATTACATGGAAAATTGTTAAGTGGTTTCTAGGGTGACTTGCACACATGTCTACAACACTCTCAAAATTAAGTTTGGGGACTGAAGTTGTGCAGCCTCCAAAGCTATGGGACCTCTACTCTGTTTATGTGTTTAGCGAGATATGATCTGTGATTTTCATATTTATTTGATCGCTCTTCAACAGCAGTTTCCAGTACGCAAAGCGAGTATTTCTGAAGATAACATGAAGATTATAAAAATCCTGCTCAGATTATGACTTTCAGACCACCCTGATAAAGCTATGAATTTGATGCACATTATGATTATCTCAGTCATTTCTGTACAGGTTATTTGTGTCACATCCACATCCATAGTCTGTAGATTCTTTTTCAGATGAAACCCATTCTGTAACAGAGCCCCAAAAAGAGCACTATAGAAGACATATTTTCAAACTTAGGGTAGATAAATACTTTTAAAGTTCTACATTATTATGTTAACTAGGTAAAGTTGTTGTTTTTAAAAATCCCTTAAACTTTTTTAATATAAATAATTGCCCCTACAATGTGGGAACAAACATGTTTAATTAGCATGTTTATTTTGTAAAGGTTGGTTCATTTCAGTATTTATAAAATACAGATGGAAGATACTATGTATTAAAAACCTATGGAAGTATTTATAATTTAGTGTACTAAATTAAGATGGCACTTTTTTCCCCCAAATAAGGTTGCTGATTAAATGAAACAAAGATGCTCTTTCATGGACACATGTATGTAAAATAAAATAAAGTAAAACTCTTATTGTCTTCTGGGCTGTATACCAACAAAGGAGAGAAAAATGTACATTTTTATGAATAAATTTTACACTGAAAATGAATGTTGCAATGGTCCTACCAATCTGGGTACCAGAGAGAGTTCTATAACTTAAGGGAGCATATAAGATTAATGAGTAATGGGCAGGCTGTATTTTATTTATATATCAATCTCAAACTTACATAAAAACCTCAAAGGCAGAAGGAATCTAAAATTAAATGGAAAAGGGCAAAAGACTCTGAGCCCAAGAAAAAGAATTCTCTGCATATATTTTACGTATCAAGCACAAAATTAATTGTCAGGTTCTCCCTCTAGTTACTCTTCCAATGTTCTTTCATTACACGAGGAGGCAGGAAAAGTGGTGATTGACAAAATATTTGGAGGGTAATGGGCAAAGGGGCTAGAAGGATAGATCAAATATACAGTGAGAAAGAAAGAAATCAACTGATCTTGGCAATCAATGACTGCAAACCTTAGAAATGACCCATGAGGAAAACATGCATTTTGACACAATTCAGTAAAAGGACAAAGTCTCACCCACTTCAGTATGTTCTAGAGGAATTCAGGCTAACTTCAGTTTATTGCCTGTGTCAGTATTTAATATACAGACATATGCTTGGCGTTCATTTTTTTAAGATTCTAAACAAAATAGGTACCATAAAACATAGTGATTCCTCCCCAGTGAAGACAAGAAGTTGGCAACCACACAAGAAAGTTCATGGGGCTTGCGAAATGCTTCAACAGGGGCAAGGCTCTGGCCCCATAGTGGTTGGATCAACACGATCACAGTAACACAGTAATAGTCTGCTGGGGAGAGAGCATGGGGTCAGTACACAGACATTGGAAGGATTTACTGGTTCCTTGGAAGATGTCAAGACCCCAAACCAACAAATACTAAGCTTCTATGTCTTACCCAGCCTCCTTCTGGTCACAAGTGTGGCAGCGTCAGAGCAGAAGAATGGCCAGAAGTGTTACCAGTGGGTGCCAGATTACCAGACAAACTCCCATTAGTGAAGGAAAGAAACCTTCATTCCCTTCTTTTCCCCTTTGGAAACAGATCATTATCAACAACTTTCCACTGTTATTCTTTTCTTAGAGCCCAACACTCAGAACACTTGAGACAATACCCAATGCTGGCTTGTGGTTGTCCTAACCACATATGGAAAGCTAACAGTCCCTAGCCAAGGAAACAGATACACCTGAATCTTTTTACCTCCACTTTTACACATGGCGACCTCAAAATGAACGGCACTCTGGAAGACAAAACAAGCAGAGACACACAAAAGTCTAAGGGTTCCTAAAAAAGCAAAACAAGCCCTGGTTTTGAAAAACCCATCTATTCAAAATACCCTTTCCACAGATCAGAAGGGATATGATTAGTGTAGATATCAAATTTATAAAGTCATCAACCGTGTTTCCAGTTAAAAGAGCTTTCCATTGGAGATTTACATGACATTTGCATTTGTACTGTTAATATGTCAGTTAGTTCCAATTAGTGGGAAATTGGATAGTAAATCAAGAACAGAGGGGCACAAGTAATTGAAGGCCTCTAGCTGCCTCCATGTGACAGAGCTTTTTGAGGTAGGGATAGAGTAAGAAGTTGAACTAAGTGATTAATTGGCACCAAAACAAAATAGAACACACACACAGCATCGTAAGTTCCACCAGCTTACTTTCAAACCATTTGTAGACTATTGTGTAGACATTCATTTATTTGCAGGAGATAATTTTTATATATTAGAAAATTAAGAAGTCAGCAAAGGCCGATTGTTGCTTTATTCATTATTTATGGAGAAGGAAATGAAAGAAGAGACTGGACAAGAATTAGAGCTGCCTAACTGTTCTGAGAGTGCTCTCAAAGGTTGTGATATTATACAGCCTGGAAAGTCAGATGAAGATTAGGACTTGCATTGTTGTGCTTGGCCTCTTGGAATTAAAATCCTTCTATAATCATTTTCTTTTAAATTATTGCTTCCATTGTGAAAGAGAATTTCATTTTTCTTTGAATTCTGAATATATATATACAAGTAGAGAAACATACGTGATTAAATCTAATCACTTGAAATAAATTTATGAACTAAACAGTTTTATTTTTCTTTGAATTCTGAAAAAGTATATGTATATAACTAGAGATATGCAATTAAGTCTAATCACCTAAAGTAAACTTATGGCAAAATGTTATCTCAAAATGGAGCTTTTTTTTTCCATAGCTTCTCTACTGTCACTTTGAGCTGAGACTTTGAAAGAATAAACCAGCCTCTATATAACTGCATTCTCTATAGATTAATTTCATTGGTCTATGATTCTTTAATCTACCAGAGAGTAACTGACTTGGACCAGAATCTGAAGAGAAGCTGTTAATTTATTCATGCTCTTAAGCTCTATTATTATTATTATTGTTGAGTTAGAGAAAATGAGCATGTCAGCATCTACAGCGTGATATAGCATGTCTCCAATGGCTATTTCTTTTTGTAGGCACTACATTTTCTAAAGTTAACAGATCAGGACCAGTCTACTAAATGCAGAAAAGATAGTACCTAACAGCCATCCAGTGGATGAGGCTTGAAGGCAAGGAACTTCCCGATTTGTGGTCAAGAAAATTGAGTCTCACTGTCTTATTTACTTAGTGTCCCTGGACTCAGGCTGTTGTTGAGTGTTTGATTCCAATTCTTTGTTTCTCAGAACCTTGTGGATTGTGCTCAAATAATTACTCAAGACTCAATGAATTCTGACATTATGCATATAAAAATGAAAAAGATATTAAATACTAATATGCTGTGACTCAAATCTTTGAAAGAAAAGTTCTTTGTTTGCAAGTGGAAACCTGCCATTCTATTTTATTACTGCACAAAGTTCCCAACAGGCACATTCACCCGGATTTAATTATTGAGCCATAAATGTATCTTTGAAATTTTCCTTTTATACTGAATGCCTAGAAGTAATTTAGAATTGCTTTTTTCAGTCATCTTACATGGCAAATCAGACTTCATTTCGAAGTATGTTTTCGAATGGTTTTGAGAAGTGAACATTGCTGAATTGGTCATAGTATCAGGTTTTCATGACAAACAAAATAAGTGAGCATGAATAGGTAAAAATATATTGAAGTCTTAGGTAACAACTCTCTCTGATCATCTATTATTCGGATGGAAGCTTAATGTAGACAGGCACTTCATCTGATTGGCTATTAGTCTTGGCCCCATAATATACATAGTGCTTGGTTTGTTTGGAAGTTCAATAAATTCATTGAATAGATGTAAGTGTGAATGAGTGAATCAAATCTCACTGACACTCTTGATACCACCCCAATGTACACACATACCTTATTACTGCAAATGGTAGAAGTAGTCGATTTTCTAGTTTGGCACTAAACGTATGCATATACTAGACATTCATATCTATGTACATGTTTGTGATTAAAGATTTCTTGCTTAACTAATGTAGACTGGAAAACCCAAATTCTTGAGAATCACACTTTATATAAAAATATAAATGATCAAGTAAGACTCTAAGTATCGAGATTTTTTTTGGAACACAAAAATATATTTCTCTGCTACTTTTTCTCATATTTGGAGCTATCGAGATATGAAAATGAAAGATAACTCCTTAACTCTTAGTAGAGAGTAGAAATGAACTATAGAATAATCAAAAACTCTCTCAAAAATCTCCTGTGTGTTGTTTCTACGGGAACCTCAAAGAAATAGCCTCATAAAAGCAAAGCTTTTCAAATGTCATGACATTTACAAGATTATTTGGAAATATTGAATATTTGTTGAATATTAAAAAGTTTTCCACCTTTGGTATTCTTTAAAAGAGAGACACTTAAATTAGGAAAGATGCAATTAGCACACATGGGTCATATATGCTAAGTTACCCACAAATAAAATTTACAATGAAATGCAAATACTTAGTACAGGAAACACATTTTTTAATCTAAGTGAGTTTGAATTTCTCCTATTGTTTTCACCACTGTGACTTTACATCCCAAAGTGCTTAAATAGTTTACTATGAACACTTTTTACTATAAGGGATTGATTTTTCAACTCAACTTTTAGATTAAAACATGTCCTTCATAGAGTATATTATTTACTGCACTATCAGTATTTTTAAATGTATGAAAGAATTACAAGAAAACAATATGGAAGTTGCAGCATCCAATACTAGTAGGTATTAAATGATAACACATAAGTAATATCTATAAAACATAAACATAGTTCTCCCACAAATAAGAGAAAGAGAAACCAATCATTTTTTTTCAAAGTCAAAATTGGGAAAAGATTTAAGAAAATATGAAACTTACTACAACCCTGACATTAACACTGGACTAAATCATCATTTATTTATTATCCTGCCTTATAAACACATCAAAGCAGAAAACCTCTAGGCTCATGTACAATAAAATACCTCTGCATGGAAACTAAGTAATAAAATGTCAAAGATAAAAGACTGATAACCCTCCCAGACAACCCTCCTATATGGCTATATATATATATATATATATATATATATATATATATAAACAAGTTGACTAAACCGATTCAGTTCCCCAACCCTACAAATTCTAAGAGATGCTACAGCAGGTCTTGGTGTGTCTTTCCTAGCATTACTAGACTGAATTAATACCTCTGTAGTCTGTTGTATGAGATCTCATTAATAGAATTAAGGCACTCTCTGGTTTCAAAATTGCCAATGTGAATCAAAACATAAGGTAGGATTTGGTGATTTTGTTAATTAAAAGATTCTGGAAGTCTATTAATACTACATGTGTTTTTGAACCCAAAGCTCTAATTTAATGTCTATTATTTAAAATCAAAACATCCTAAGGAGAAATTTCTATTCCTTCTAATCTAAGTTCTCAAAAGAAAGTAGAGGAGGTCAGAGGATCGGCTTTCACGTTCACGATTAATCACCTGGGGTAAGGCAACAGAGAACTGGGTGATTTTATCTATTATAGTTTGTCTTTAGATATACGTCCCATGAGTATTAAACAATGGAGAAAAAATAATATATACTAGTTTGGCTCATTTCAATGAATTAGCTATATCTTCAGATGTTTTCACTGATAAACCTTGTAAAAATTATTCTGAGTAGCTGCCCTGAGCTTTTGATCTAAACACATACATGGTTGTTGTTGTTTTGTTTTGGCCAGTCCTGGGGTTTGAACTCAGGGCCCGAGCATAATCCCTAAGCCTCTTTTAGCTCAAGGCTAGGGCTCTACCACTTGAGCCACAGCACCACTTCCAACTCATTCTGAATAGTTTATTGGCTATAAGAGTCTCATGAACTTTCCTGCCTCAGCTGGCTTGAGTAGCTAAGATTATAGGCATGAGCCACTGGTGCTCAGCCCACATGCAGTTTGATGTGATTGCTCACCCCCAAACATCTCCAGTCCAATAAAGCAGTGGCTGAAAAGGTAGGTCAGTGGGAAAGCATTTGCCTAGCATACAAAAGGCCCTGAGTTCCATTCCCATCACTACAAGAAAACAACATCATGAACAAAAAACAAAACACCAAAAACCAATGGTGCCAACTGTAGGTTGTGTTCAAAACGGTGACCAAATTCAAACTTTGAATTGAAACAGATTGAGCACCCTTGAAGTCACACTCTGAGTACTCATGGTTGTTTAAAACTTCATTTCTTTAATGTGACACATGAAACAGGATGCTTATAGAATCTTTGGAGAAAAGCAGTGTGAGGTTCTCCATTGCCCCACAACTGCAATGGTGGTGGCTAAAGGAAAAAAGAAAGAAAAGCTTCTCTTTCTCTTTTGGTGATGTTCAATCACTTTCTAGGGAAAGTGGAAACTAGATTCAAGGCAAGAATCTGGTAGAACTACTGAAACTCCCAGAATCTTTGAAAAGTGGTGTGGATTTCCTGTCATGTATAATAGATGTGTGAAAGATGATGAACTTGTGTGTGCCAACCATACACCAAGCTGTCTAAATTGGAATACTATCACACAAGGACAACCAACTTCAAAGCCAATCGCAAAGCCTGGTATGAATGCAATACCACCTGTACCTCTGCTTTCATGGACTTAATTTTTTTTAATTTCATAGAGAAAGTCAAAGACATTGTCATTTAGGAAATGACCCAAAATTCTAGAGTTGAATTATTTGGAAGCAACAAATTCATCAGTAAGAGAATTAGTATTTCTGGATAAAATATATATTATATTGTTATATTATATATAAGAATATATTTTATTGTATTATATATATACATATATATATGTATATATATAAAATGTCTGAGTATAAAGGAATAGCAATGGCCAATGTCAATGCGAAGACCTTTCCAAGGCCAAATGTGACTTCTTTTAGCATGAGAGAACAGACAACAATGAAGAGGCACAATGTGGTAGTTTTTGCCAGTAGAAACAACTACACTAAATCGCTGTTCATTTTAAGAAGTTCCTGCCTCAGTCCATCACAAATTCTATGAACAAATTGCACAGAATCATAAAACACAGCACCATAGCAATATTATCATTTGTATATTACCTGCGCTCAATAGGTAATTTGACAATAGGTAATGGTGATATGCCTTAGCATAGATGCAAATAAAAAAGATGCATTGAAGGACATAATAATGGTCTTGTAATGTTAGATGCTGTAGTACATGAATTTATCAGGCACACAAGATTGGTATAACCAGGACAATTGCCACCTCATGTCTGGCAAGCCATACCATGTGTATTGTGCAATAAACATTATACAGCACCATAAATGAGGTAAAATAGCAGGGGAAACATGTGAGAGGAAAGAGCAGAGAAGGGATTATAAAATATCTTTATGAACGTGAACGTAAACGATGGGTTACAATTTCCCAGCTTTATTCTTCTGACAAATTGTCCATACAGTAATGTTTTCAATGTACACTATCATTTAGATACACATCTCACAAACTACATACCTATAAAAATCTATAGTTTCTTTTGTCAGGTTTGTTGCTGTTTTTTCAGTACGTGTCAGGTACGCTAGTTAGGTGGTAAATTTATTGTGCATATAGTAAGTGACTTTCCTAAACACCCTCCCCTAGAAAAACAAAATGAAATATAATAGCAATGAGGAAGCTGGTATGCACATCCTCATGTTTTGAGCCAGCCGGCTGAGCTCTCCTAGTTTTCTGCAGCATCTGTGTGCTGCCTTCTCCTTTTTGTTACAAACACCTTTATGATTATTACACCATTTATATCATGTTCCTGGTGCTTGGCCTTCTATGTTCCTACTGCCTATTACCTTTTTGAAAGGAGATCTTTTTGTATTGCTGCCTTTTTCCAATCATGATTTCTTTGGGAATATTTAGGTTTAGGAATTAATTCATTATTTCTAAGACATATTGCTGTGTTTCTACTGTTTGAGGTTTTCCCCTTTTGTTCCCACTATTTGCTTTTCTTTTCCTCTTGATATTGGCAAACTCCTTTGTTTCTGTTCTCCCAAGCATACATCCTCACCACCCCCTTCTTAATTACAGAGGGGGAGGGCTTAATAGCTATTAGTAGATATATTTCCCTCCTAGAATCTGAACTAGCTTTTAAAATTTGTTTTTCCCCTCCCTTAATTTATAAATATTTTAATCAATAATGTATCTATTATTTCCCAAGTGAGCCCTAAGGAGTATGTTTGATGGCCTCCCACAAGCCATTCGAGAGAACCGACTCTCTCAAGCAGCTGACACCAGTGAGACTAGTAGCTAGTTTTTACCTCTCTGGAGTCTCTATATTTTTAGGTTAGCCAGCAACGGCACACTCACTCCGTCACAGAACCAATGAAATTGATGTGTTGTGCAAGTTTCCTAACTCCCTTTTGCTGAACTGGCATTGTATTGTCCATCACATATTCAGTCAGAAGCTAGCCTGGAACAAAAAGCCGGTCATCAGAGAGAAAAATACTGTCTGTCCTCCACGTCTTTAATTGCACAGGCTCAGCAACAGCTCTGCATCAATAATTAGACAGGGGTCCAATAATTATGTTGGCAAAGAAACAACAGAGTCAAATTTCTTGTGATTGCTGCGGAGTGACTGTAGGATGGTGGAAACCAATGTTCAAGATTCACACCCCTCACCCACACTCAACGTGTCGCAGATCACTGAGAACTAGTGCCCTTTATATTGTTTGGAATATCCCCCTCCAGTTGTTGCCTTTCATACCAACCAAAGAACTTCACTTTCATGTATGACATACTTGCTTTTAAAAATCTAATTAAAACTTTCTTTTTGGTCCTTAGGTAGAAAGATGGCTCTGCTGAGATGAGCTCTTAATTAATGCACTGAGAGCTTGTGAGTCCCACCTCTCAACAGGAATGATTGACGTCCAAGGATACATAAATTACACTAATTGAGCTCTGCCTCTATATAGTCTTTCCACAGCCAACTCATCAGAGAAGCTAGGTGAGTAGACCAGCATAAAAAGTTATCTCAATATGTTGTACG
Source organism: Dipodomys ordii (assembly GCF_000151885.1). Classification (NCBI taxonomy): domain Eukaryota; kingdom Metazoa; phylum Chordata; class Mammalia; order Rodentia; family Heteromyidae; genus Dipodomys; species Dipodomys ordii. The sequence continues at coordinate 13,130,833 of NW_012267220.1, forward strand.
CTTTCCCAAAGGGTGGAAGAGGAACTTTCCAGGCTGTTGCACATTTATTATCACAGAAGGCAGTTCTTTTCTTCAGTTTCAAGATGTAGGTTTTTGTGTTGTAGTTTTTTTTAATTATAAAAATTAGCATTTTTAACATTGCCATTTAAATTTAAATAATCACAGTCTCTTTAAAATTTCCAAGCAGCAAGCCTTGCAAGCCAATTACAGTATGCAAAATTCACTTGGCATCAGTTGTTGATATTAAGTTGTGTTGCATAGCAACCAACGCATATGCTATGGAGGGATTGTTTGAAATCAAATCCAGTCTTCATCCCTGAATTTGGTTTTCAGAAATATACCTAATTGTAAACATACCTAATCCTCAGTTTCAGCCAACAACCAGACTGAAATGTTTCTTTTATAAAGAAATGTATAGATATGCTAAAGATCTTACTTTCATGACATCTAATACACAATACAATCTACATTGTTTATTTTAAAATATTTCATTTATATTTTGAACTTTTTCATGAGAGAATTTGTTTTCACTTGCCTTAACACTGATGAAAAACCTACTGTTTCAATTATATTCAAAGAAAATATAAATAATAAAGTTTTAAGTCACCAAATCGTCTATTTAAAATATGTCACTGACATAAATGTATTATTCAAAGTATAAATAGAACCTGAGCTCTACTATATAAAAATATTGAAGGATAGAGTTAGGAGATCAAAAAAGAAATATAAAGTAAATTAGATTATGAAATTACTAGGCATGAGTAAAACATCAAAATCAACAAAAAAGGGAAAAAGCAAAGGATAGAAAGAAATTGAAGAAATAGTAAACAATGGATAGAAGTCTTAGAAATAGTATATACATGACCAGATTGAATCACTGAGAAAATTACCTTGCTCATCCAACTGCAACCCCTCTGTACAGTATTTTTACAATAAGAAATGTATTAAAAATAGCATAAAGTAAAAAAAAAGTGACTAGAGCAAGTTGGAAAGAGAAAACTGAACTAGAGTCAAAAAATATTTAGGGGACGGTTGTGAACTATTAACAAAATAAAAAAAGGATTACTTTAAGGCTAAAGATGGCTAAAACATTCAGAACGCTATGTGGCCTTCACATTTTCTTTTTCCACTCCACTGCTTTTGCTGTGACTATGGTTTCAAACTGGGAAAAATATGCATCCCCGCTTAAAAAGAAAATCATACCATGGCCATATTTCTATCAAAATAGCTTTTTTGAAGTCAAGAAAAAATGGAGAGATGTCAAAAAGTCCAGAGCTGGTGTGTGTGCGCGCGTGTGTGTGTGTGTGTGTGTGTGTGTGTGTGTGTGTGTGATACTTTTTAACATCAGGATCAGGACTCAGTTGCTGTGACTGAGAGGGAATAAAACTCTAACACCATGTTTTATGGATAGATCTTTTTTATAATTTGGTGGTTAATAATATCCAAATGTGATGTATAGAGACCAGTGAGAGAGAAATAATATAATGGTTCCATTTTAAAAATGATTTAGGTATAATGAGAAGGAGACATATACTTCAAAAATATTATGATTATTTTTATCTTCTAGAATTGTGTGTTCAGAATACATCTCTGCATCTTATATGCTAATCAAGGTGTGGTATTTGACATGGTTTGCTAGTAACTTGTGCTTGAAATGACCTAAATCTAGTCATATCTCTTGAGAATTGATGTACTCACTAATCATGAAAAGTCAGTATCTCTGTATGCTTCATTAATTTCCTCTCCATAAAAATATTTATTAGCAGGAAAAATAACCATATGTTCCTAACATTGAGAGACAATTCCCTTGAATTCACTTTTTTTTAATTCCAAAATTAAAATAGAAAACTCGAGATATTGTAACAATGCTATGTTGGCAATAAACCTTTGGGTGCAAGTTGATAAAATGTACTTGAATGAGTGTCAAATTTTTTTTCATGTATGTTGGGTAATTACAGTGCTGATGCCTGACAGAAAGCCATAAGTCATTACCAAATGCAGTAGTCAGCATTCTGACCGGGAAGGGCCACCTTGCCTGGGTTGGAACTATTAACATAATAGCCTATCACTCAAGCTAATAAAATCAGCTCTTGCTCTCTTCTGTTTGGAACACACATTTCCAGATCCATGTTCCAATTTCTGCAATACATCACAATCATACTATTACTTCCTGAGACCAGAAAAACAGATCATCTAATGTATATAATGAAACCTCACTAAACATTTCTCTGATCTTCACAACAGAACATTTATCCTGCACTTAGTGCTTCAGTCATTTGTCCGTATATTTTTACTTAGAACCCATATAGTTCTTCAGGTGGAGATTACTCAGTTAGCTGGCCAAGTCTTAATCCACTACCTGTTTGATCTCTAGGTTAATTATTTCCTTGTAATTTCAAGAGTAGTTTTAAAGAATGTGCGGATTTCCCTAAAACAACATTTGTGGCTGCTAAAAAAAGTATACAGAATAAAGCAGCAAGTGTTCCATAATAATCAATAACTGCCTATATAATTTGTGTTTTCATAATTCTGAAAATCAGTAATGTACATGTCTAGAAAAAATAGAAATTTTCAAATGTCTCTTATCTGTAAAATACTGGCTTTAATTTCCTTGTATTTTCCCAAATGTATATTCATTTAAATATCTATGTATAATTTATGTATTCGCAGAATATGTATCAGTGAGATTTTCTTGTAAATCATGTTCTAAGACTATAATACTAAGTAAAACAGGTTTGAAAAAAAGGCCCTCATGGGACTGATATTCTTGTGAGAAGAAGCATACTATATAACACAATAAATAAGAGTGAATTATGCCAGACACCTCAATCATAGCTATTCAGGAAGCTAGGATCTGAGGATCTCAGTTCAAATCCAGCCCAGAGAGAAAAGTTTGTGAGACTCTTATCTCCTATTAATCAGGAAAAGGCAAAAGTGGAGCCATGGCTCAAGTGGTAAAGCACCAGCCTTGATCTGAAAACTTGGAGGGATCACTTAGGCCCTGAGATCAAACCAAGAGACAGAGAAAGAGAAAGACAGAAACAGAGACAGAGAGATAGACAGAGAAAAAGAGTGTGTTAAGTGAGGAAAGTGAGGAAATGCCTATGTGTGGTATGTGTGTGTATGCTTACGTGCATGTATGTAATATAATGATAAATACTATGGAGCAAAATAAAATAAGGAAAGATAAGTCAAGTTGTTTGGAAAATAAGGAAGCCCTTAATTGAGATTTTGTTTAAGAAAGGAAATGGAGGTTACAAAGGACCATTCAGCTATCTGTGTAAAGAGTTCCTTTTCTGTCAACAAAAACATCACACACAAGGTCCCTGAGAAAAGATCTATTTGATGAGGAGAATAGGACAGTGAACTCTAGCACCAGAATAGGTCCAAGTATGAACGAGAAGGTAAGTGAAAGCAGTAGGAAAATCAGAGACAGAAACTCAGGGCCAGCTCTTAAATTCTGCCATATTTGTAAATTGGGGAGCTATTAAAAGTGGCGTTTTTTGGTATTTTTTTGTGTTAGTAAAAAAAAAAATCCTGGATGTAGAATGTTGGAGGATTTTAGAACAGAATGATCTCTTGTATGTTTATAAAAGACATTGTGGTTGTTAGGTTGAGAATCTATTTAAGATGAAGAAGGGCAAATAGAGGTGCAAATTAGGTGACCGATTTAATAATCCAGGTGAGAGTTTATGGTAGAAAAACAAGTGGTACTGTGTGGTTTTATATTCCAAATGTATTTTTAAAGCAAAGCTAAGAAAATTTGCTGATAGGTTGGGAGCAAGATGACAACAGATGAGTTTTTGGTCTGAACCTTGGAAGAATGCAAAGATTTTGTTGACGTAGAAAAAACTTGTAGGAACAAGTTAGCAAAAATCCTAATTAGGGACTGCTTTGGTTTGTGATGCCCATTTGATATCCAACTGGGCGTGTCAGAAAAAAAATGACACAGGACATACACACTTTACTTCCGGATTCACACTTTATTACCAAATTCACCCTAATCCATCTCATTCTTTCATCACGGTTTCCTCCACTTTCAAACTATGGTTATTGTTCTTTCATTGTTATCTGTCTTTCACTTTCACAGTTGTGTTTCCCACTGGTTCCTTTTCTTCCCCAAGGAGTCTTCAATCCATTTTAAGTTTATTTGTTAGCCTGGTTACTTTAGTAATTTTCTTTAAAAAAATATTAATTTTTAAATTTCGATTACATTATCACGAAATTTGTACACGAATCTGAGGAAGTTCAGTATCTTTGGCCTGTATAATAACCTTTTTTGGGGGGGAAAGTGGGGTCGGTCATGGGGCTTGAACTCTGAGCCTGGGCTGCTTTTCAGCTCAAGGCTGGCTAATGTTCTACCACTTGAGCCTCAGCGCCACTTCTGTTTTTCTGGTGGTTTATTGGAGATCAGAGTCTCATGGACTTTCCTGCCAGGGCTGGCTCTGAACCGTGATCCTCAGGTCTCAGCCTCCTGAGTACTAAGATTACAGGCAAAAGCCACCGGTGCTCAGCCTGTATAATATTCTTATCCCAGTGCATAGCACACGAAGTGTTGCCATTGATTTTATTCTCTTTTGAGATCCGCAGTTGACTTTCAGATTGTCTTTTCTGGGTCCTATGCACTTATTAAGTCACATTTATTGTGCAAGTGTCTGCACATATTCACATTCCAGTGAACTTGGAAAGAAAAAGAGATACTCGAGTCATATCACACTCATAACCCATTTCATTGGTAGACAGTGAAATACTATTTCTATATCAAAATTACAAAGTCTGAACACATATTTCCCACATGTTTTTGCTAGTGGCAATTTGTACAATAGCCAGAAGGTAAGTAAAGAAACAGATTTTTCATGTTTTCAGAGGTAGACATACCTGAGACAAGCATCCTATGTACATAAAAATGTAAGTTGTAAAAATAAAGTATGTTAGGTTGGATAATCATCTATAATGTTAACAGTGCAATTGCTTGTCATGTAGAGGAAGGCTGTGCTTTAATTAAGCAATAAGACATGACAGGGTGTGAATTATGGAGTAATCATTCTTGTCTAGTATATTGTTAGACAAGAGGCCAAGGGCCAGGTGTCACTGCATATACCATACATAAATTATTACCCACGAACTTCAATGTAGAACTTTATAGGATAATATTAAAAAAATTTTGAATAGTCCTGCTAGTTTAGACAAAGAGATTAAATGAAATTCTTTTTTTTATTATTGTCAAGGTGATAAACAGAGGGGTTTCAGTTACATAAGTATAATTCTGTTAGAGTGAGACAGTGAGCATGTACCTTTGGGTGGAAAATATGGTTAAGTAGTCCCTAAACAATATTTATATAGAAAATAATCTTTATGGGAAAATGAATTAGTTATCTGTCCCTTGTTTGATGAGAAAAAGACAATAGAGGCTGAGTTTTGAGACAATTCAAAGGTGGTCCTTTATGGTACTTTTCTTCACAAAGCATTACTAACTAACAAATAACTCTAACATAAATCTTCTTGAAGAAATAATACATCTCCCTGAAAAGACTTGGCAAAGAGGGCGGCAATTTTACAGAATTTTGGGTCCTTTAAAAAATCAGTGTGATTTGTAATCCGAAGGCTTTCCCCTGTTACATACCATTTTGAAGGTCCTCTTTTGTAAAGACATTAAAACAGATCTCTTATCACAGGAAAACACATTGTTTGAAATAGTGAGGTTTTTTTTAAAATAAAAAAGAAAGAAAGAAAAAATTCATTTCTACCCATTCAAAAGAAAAATATTGTTTGAGGGCAAGTATGTGACTGTAATAAAGAAAAAGTCTCCACCTGCTTTTTTATCTGTAGAGCACTTCAGCTAGCAGTGTTTCAAAAGAGGATTTCTTTTTTTAAGTTATTATATTTTTGAGCTTTTATTGCAAATATTATATACTTTTAGGAGGATTGATGTGTTAACAAGTTTGGCTCCTTTTGTGAATACTGCAAGATAAATGTTATGTTACAAGTCAGACCTTGAATGTTGTCCTGAGTTCTCCTTTAAATTAACACACTTTATCACCAAGTTTGATCCTTTTTGGTAAGTGTAGTAACTACAGGTTGCTTAATATAAAGATTAAATAGTCTTGAATGAGATATTTTTAAAGGACACCAGAAACACCACTACTCCCACCCCCACACATCATGGGCCTATTAACTATTATTATTATTATTATTTTGGATTGATATTTGTATCTTCAAACATCTCTCATTAAAATAAAAAAGAAATGTCTCTCAAGTCAGTGGCATAGGACCCTAATTATCTTACCTCTTGGTGGAGAATAGTTCATCGGTTTAGTCTACCTACAAAGTAATGGAAAACAGAATGTCAGAAAAGAATGTAGTTTCAGACATGAAAAAGTTTGCAGATATGCAACTTGCCCTATCTCTAGCTCCTGGGAAGGTGGTTTGCAGTTTTAAGATGGCAGTTCCTCACAAAAAGGGAGCAATATTGTGTGTTAATTATGCAGTCATAGATTACAACTTATTTCGTGTGCACTATTTTCCAAATGAGGAAAAGAAAAGCAAAAGACAAAGGTAGACTTCTCTATTTATGGTCTCCATTCTTCCTTTTCCGATGACACAGTTCAATGTCAGGCCTCCTGTAAAAAAAACCACTTATTTGATCTCACTTTAAGACATAGATTCACCAAAAAATGTTCACTTTTGTGCCATCTACTCCAGAATTCCCTTCTTGATAGCATGTACTGGATAGATGCATATGAAAATGGAAGAAATTCAACTTTCAGTCTTCTCCAAGTTTTCTTGGGTCACTTTGGACCACCTATATGTGGGTGGCTTTCTGAAAGGTGAACAATCACTTTGGGGATTATCTTTGTAGAATCATGGCATGCAATGATGTTCTTAAGTCTATAACTGTCAATGTGCAAGAAGGGTAATGAAGAGAAACTATTGATTTTTAGAAAAGAGCAAGTTAATTTCTGTTTTCATTTTTATACTAGTTTGCCAGTAAGATGTATTTATTTCCACAGTGTTACAACTAAAAAGTAGTCAGGAGCCCATGCTCCAAGCCTGTAATTCTAGCTACTCAGGAAGCATCATTTCCTATGATAATTTTTATATTATTTTACATTTTATATTATTTTACATTATCCTTTGTTTTCTTTCCTCAAATCCCAGCTACTAAGCAGCACAGAAGTGAAGGTAAAATCAGAAACGTTAAGGCAACAATCACTAGAAATTTCTAGTTTTTATTTCTAAAATAGAAAAGTTTCAAGTTTTAAAACAATGTGGATAACCACTGGACAGTATATTGGAAATGAACATTACAACTTTGGGCACGCAGGGGCGTGGGGGGGAGGGAGGAGGAGTGTGGGAGGTAGGGGAGGGAAGAGATAGTGGAAGGGGTAACAATGATAGAAAAGTAATGTACTCATTGCCTTACTCATGTAACTGAAACCCCTCTGTACAGCACCTTTACAATGAAAAATAGTAATAATAATATACAAAAAACAATGGTATATAATGTGACCAATTTGTGGTGAAGGCAAAGGATATGGGGGGGGGGACTAAACATAGCTCTGTGGTGATTTAATAACTGACAAGACTTATTCCATCTGCTAGAAAGAGTTTAAAACCTTTTCTCTCCTGCCACTCAGCTCATAAAGATTTAGTGTTCATAGCTGAGACCTCACACAGGAGGTGGAATGCTGTGAACACAATTCATTGGCAAAGTATCTCTCTGCTTAGTAAGTATTACAGTATTTGTTTAAAAGAAATAAGAATCTTTAAGTTTTGAAGTCTTCTAAAAAAACAGCACAAAGGGCAAGAGACAAAGCAACCTCAAATCCATGTGCACAAATAGCATTAGGGCACCTGTGGGTAATCAGATTTGCACCTGGTACTCAGTGAACTATAGGTCAGGTGTTCTTCACACAGAAACACTTCTAAAGTGAGAGGTTGGTTGGAATCCCACATAATCAGCCACTGTCAAAGCATAAAAGAGAGAAAAAAAATCTCCCCAGTGAAGGCAAAAGCAGAAGCAACCTATAACATGAAATCCTTATCTCTTGCATTCCCCTCCCAGCTCTCCATAATTCAAAACAGGCAGGCAGCAGGCTGTACAGATGGAGATACTCCAGCCGGAGTCTGCATGGAGCATTATAGATCTGGGTAGTTGTCTAGTTAACAGTCAGCTATTTTGGGATGATACTCACAGTTGTTTTGCAAAATTAAAAAAATAATATTTTTTTAAAAGATGGATTTCTCCTCAGTTCATGATATAAACATATTTGTACAGGTTGGTAGCAAGGCTTGAACCACTTTTTTCTTAAATTTAGACTCTTTTGTTGATTATTCAAACTGTCTACAGTTTGCAATCAGCAAGGAGATTCCGTTGAAGTGATTTTGTGGGTCACATTAAGTGGCATATTACACTATTTTCCATCCCCAAAGAGATGTGTTAGGCACTGAATATTATGTGCATGTAGTTTTGTTTGTTTTTGGGGTTTTTTGCTCAGAAGAAGCAGATGGTGGGTGGTTTAGAGACTTCCTTCCCTGTCATTCAGACACACGGTACTAGGTACAAAGGAGGAGCTTTATAAGTAAGTGTACATCAAAATGATGGGGCTGGGATTCATTGGCCTACAGGCAACACAGGAAACAGTTCTCTAGTTAATAGAATTTGGGAGTTTAATGAGGCTGGATTCATTTAGGTTAGTGAAACAATGTAGAGACACAGGCAACTGTTGGAGGCTGACAAGTATGCTCCTTACAGATCACTCCCAAAATATGGTTATGTTGCTAGATGTTACACTTATAAATCAGATTAGTAGTCTGACATCTTCCATGTAGTGAAGAAACCAACCATCATTAGGGTATATGTGACAAGAACCAAGGTTATATTATCTTTGATGGTTTTAATAAAAATAGAACACAATAATGAAGAAAAGAGTATCCCATGTACATAGTATCTACTACTTCTTGGCAGTGTGTGTAGATCCCAACAACAAATTTATGATCATACAGTCTTTATTTTCAAGTTACTTATAACACAATGGGGTGAGGGCTGGTCCAAAATCATGATAAAATAATAAAATTTTAAAATAAAATTAAATAACATTAGAACAAAATTGAAAAATAAAATTAAAAAAATAATGGTAAACCATTGCATCTGGACCAAAGCAACTTAAACTATAATTCTACTCTAAAAGAGGTACTTCAGTACTAGCTACAAAGTGACTGCAATGAATAGCATTCTTAGTGATGCTGTGCATCTTCTGATTTCTTGTACCTTGTGCTGAGGACAGATTATGACATGGTCTATGGTGGTTTGCCAGATTCTGGATCTCAGTAGACCTAATTCTAAAAATGTTTGTTAAATAGTTGTTAAAGTAGAAATAACATGCTTTAGAAATTTCCATTAAAAGGAGCAAATATCTGGGTGGAGGGAGATGGGGGAAATGTTTCAGGGACGAGAAATACATCTTTAGAAAATGGGTAGTATTTAAATGGCAAAAGGTGGAGTACATTTAACACCCTTAATGCTGCTAATGTGACAAAAGAAAAACACTTCCCTTGATTACTATTACTTTCCAGAGGCTTCTCACGGTCATATGTTTTGTTAGAGTTTAGATAAACCAGCAAGTGCAAACCTGTCTCCTGTCTGCCAGTGAGCTTTGGGTTCATATCAGTGCCAGTTGTTTGGGTAATCCTATAACTAAAGCACTGGTAAATTAGAAAGAGGAGTCCTTGGCCTCCCCACAGAGCCCAGACACAAAGTTTTGTTTATCATACCTTAACTCGATTACTAACTAGTTCTTTTTTTTTTTTTTGATCGGTCATGGAGCTTGAACTCTGGGTCTGGGTGCTGTCCCTCAGCTCTTCAGGTCAAAGCTAGAGCTTTACCACTTGAGCCACAGCGCCACTCCCAAGGAAATAGTTCTTAATCGCCTACCCTCATTGTTCACATTTTAGTTATTTGCAGAGGCTATTATTTTTATTATAAGGTTTTTAGACTTCTGAGTGCTGTAGAGATTCTTTTCTTTCTCAGTCACTTTTAATCAACAGGATAAAAATAGGAAAATGATTTGCCTGCTCTAATATGATTCTATGAAAAAGGACACAGACGGTGCTAGTTTTAAATCAATCATACCTTTGATGAACTAAGATATCTGAGTCATCTAGCTAAAACAAATTGAGTACATAACCAGTATTCGTTAGCTTGACCCTAAATACAGAAAGTTGAAGTGAATATTTAGAATTCAGACCAATTGTTTATATTGGTCATGCTAAACAATTGCATCTGGTCCAAAACAAGCAACTTTAACTACAATACTACTTCAAAAGAGGTACTGCAGAACTAGCTACTAAGTGAATAGTGTTATTAGTGATGCTGGGCATCTTCTGATTTCTTATACCCTGTGGTGAGGACAGATTATGACACAGTCCATGGTGGCTTGCCAGATCCTAGATCTCAGTAGATCTAATACTAATAATGCTTACAAGACTGCCTGGATTTCTTTTCTTTGACAGGATCGTTTGCTTGATTTTAATAAGTGAAAAGCAGATTAATTTATGTGGCTTCTGTCATCTGGCACCTCACGATGAGTAGTTAAGGTACCTTCCACAGGCATTTTGTGCTGATATACCAAAAATCTAAATCATCTTCTGTGAGAGTCTCTATACCATAGTAGTTGGCCACAGATCAAGAAATGGGGTCTTCCTAATTCCACAGATAAGAAAACAAGTAAATGAATGTACAAGTATCTGAAAGAAAAGACCACTAGAGAGATGAGTGGCCAAGGTATTTTCCCACATGATTTCTCTATTCAAGAAACAACCAATTCTCATCACCTTATTCTCCCATCAAAACAAAAGGATATTACCTCTTGTCCTTGCATAAATAAGAAGAAAAGCAGCTACAACTGGAGGACAGGGAGGAACAGAAAATACAGCTTTCATTTTGGTTTGGTTCATTAATTGATTGCATTATGTATGGTTTCCATAGTAAATAAAGAAATATTTTTTTATTATTTTCTGATTTTCCCCCTCTTGTCAAAGCAATATAGTTTATTGTTCTGCTTTAGGAGAAAAAAAAATGAAACAAAGCTTATGAAGCAGGTGCGGTTGGCAGGGTAAAATTCCATGCCGTGTGCTTGAAGGTGGCCTGAGCAGGCAACCAGAGTAATAGGAATGATTAAAGCCTGTCGGATGGGGTTAGGGTTTTAGAGCTTTCCTGCCTCGTGACAGGCTGTGACAGTCAAATGGCACTGAAGCAGAACAGACTACGATGGCAGTTTGCTGTGAACGGTACAACTGTCAAAACTGCTATACAAAAAGCAATGCAAGGGATAACAACCAGGAAAGTTTGCAACCTGACTACATCCATGCTGATGGCCAAAATGTCTGCACAAGGAAACTTCAGGTTATTTTTCTTTGTGGTGTATTCTGCTAGACAGCCTGGACCTTTCCATGTTCTGGGTGATGCCAGCTTTCCATATTGTATCTCCTATCATTGTATCATATCATCACGACCTAGCAAAGCATACTTTCTTTGGAAGAATACTAATGAATCCCTATAAACACACAGGAGTGTGGATACTCACATAGCCCTCTTGTAATCCACGTGTCATTTTTCATGTTTGGAGCAATCACATGCAATCTGTAAAGAGAACCCCTGTCCTTGTGTGAAACCTAGTTCCAATTATGTTGCTGTAAGAATAGGTTACAGTTCAGATGTAAACCTGCCATCACAAATAGGGTGAAATACTTCGCACCCAAAGCTAAAACAGTGAACTTAGCATTGTCACCAGTTTCTTGAAAAGTTGGGAAAAAAATGACTTGACACCCATGTGGTTTCACAGGTTTTTATTAGAAGCCACAATAGACAGTTTTTCTCCAGCAGTAAATGAGAAAGTTTTCAGCCTTGCAATAACGTGGGGAGAGTTCACCAGCATTTGTCCTCCTAAGGGAATTGTCCCATGGAGGATCCTTCCATAGGTTTTAGGCCCAGGCTGCCCACCGTGTCTCTTTCATTGGTGGCTCAATTTGAACATCACACTCTTTTGTATTTTTTCATGTTTGGAGGAGTCTAAAATGAAGAGTGTGACTCCAGGCAGCAATCCTGAGGGTGGTAGGTGTTTTACCTCTGTGGAGGTTGGATTTCTTAGGTGTGATATACACTAGTAATTTTTTCCCCAGTTCTTACAATCATTATATTTTTTTCCTCTAAAACAGCTATTTTGAAAGAGCTTATGTATGCAGTACTGTGGGCTTCAACAAGCTGGTATGTTCAACACAGCAATATTTAGAGACTTGCATCTAATTAGTAAAAGTAATGGCTATTAATTTATAAAATACTTCAAGCTGATGTGTTCAGCACAGTAATCTTTAAAGACTTACGTCTCGTTAGTGAAAGTAATGGCTACTAATAAAATGACTATTTATAAAATACTTCTTGAATTCACAGTAATCTACACATAACTGTGTGCCCAAAATAATTCATGAGACCTGTGATTTAGAAGTTTCATCTTCCTTACCTGTAGCAGAAGAGGCAAACAAAATCATTTTACTTTTATGGCTAAGGTGGAGATCATATTTTTTAAAGGGGTAGTAAATTAGCTTTTGCTGGAAGCATCTATTTTCTGGCCTTCATCCCTGCCAACTCTCTCTGTTTTCTTTGATCAATGATTTGCAAGCTACTATTATTATTTATGTGTTCTACAATTACAGCCAATGATACCTCCCCTCTGCCAGCCCAAAGCCACAAATATGAAAGGAATAAATGCTGTTTATTGTGACAGTCTGCCTTTTGTCTAAGGAACAATGACAAACTACACCACTGACAGCTCCCAACCATATTTACGACTGCGCCCCACCGCACCTCTCAAGTGCTCTCAGGAAGATGACAGTAGATGGACTTGAATAAAAATGCTTAGCAAGAGGTTGTTGCATTCATTTACCTCCAGTGAGCTCCTTGGGGGCATATGTTGATGGAGAAACAGAAGGTCTAGCAATAGGAGGATGTTTCAAACGTTTTGAACATCTTCACTGGAGAAGAGAGGGCTGCTTAGCTTACTTGACAAGGATCTCAAGCAATGTATACAATTAACATTTTTCACATATTGACTTAAAATCACTACAAGTCGTATGAAGCCAGAATGCAGATTAGAGTCATTCATTTTTCTCTTTTTTTGGCAACAATTCGGTTGCCTTAACCTGAGAACTTTTAACAGAGTAGTCATTGCATAGAAGGGTTGTTTGGACCATTCAGATTTTCCAAGTGACCTGCTCTAATTAGCTTTCTAAGCTGTGTTAAGATGATATGCTTATTGGCTAATTGCACCTTATGGAACAGAATAGATTAATAAATAAAGGAATCACTAAGATTTTTTTCCATACCCAGCTTAGAGCTAAGTGCAGCCTTGTAAATATTTGACAGCCTGCCTGCTTTTGTCTAACATCATTAGAAAGACCACTAAAAGCAGGTATCCAAATCTGCTCTCGCATAACGGCTTCTCACACAGAGTTTGCATTTAGGCAAATTAGGTTATGTTTCTTTTTGCATTCAGTTGCTCACGAGGAAAATAAAAGCCACAATATTTACCATTCTCTGGACTTCCACTCTTACACAGTTAAATTTTTAAAGACTATGTTTTTCTAACAAATTTGAAATTTAGGAAACACATTGAAAAATGTCAACAGCAACTGTTGCTGTTTACCAAAACTCTCATAACTTCAAAAATAAATATTTTATCTTTACTCCTTGATATACTCTTTTACTAAAAACTCCTAAATCTTTCTGAAAGTAGTTTAGTCAGTTAAAATCAGTTAAGAAAAGAGAGTGTTTTCTACTGGAAAATACAGAGGGAATTAAAGGAATATTCACAAGCTCAATCAAGTAAATACTGAAAATGAGAAAATTAATTAATATAAATAGTTAATTCAAGCTAGGTAAGACCTCAAATTTATCATGTGGAAATAAATATAAATGGAATTTTCAATAGAGAACCAATGGTTTTTAAGCTAAGAGAAAAATCCAACAATTTATGACACATCACATTTAAAAATTTAATGATTTTAGAAAATATAAAGATAAAGGTGAAGGGTATGGTAAATATAAAGCAAAAAGAAAGGCAGAGTTCCTTGTTTATATCATTGAACATGGGAAAGTTACAATCATCCTGTTAACAAAAGAAGTAGAACTTTCTGTTCATAAAGATAAAGAAATACAAGCTTTTTTGTACCAAGTAACATAGCTGTGGTATATATACAAGTCAAAAACTTGCAGAGATGCCACTCATAAAGGCAAATAGCAATGGATACTTGGTTTGTAAAATTTTTACTTAGAATTCAAGGAAATACAAGAATATGAGTAATTTAATAATAGATTGGTGTAGGTTTTTGCATGCATGTGTACATGTGGACAGATTACTAGCTGGTGGAGATAATGGTATTCATTGAACAATTACATCATGCTTAGTAGTATTTCCAGGGTTTGCTCTATTGACTCCAGTAATCCTCATAAAAACTTCTTACAGATAAGGAAACTGAGGAACTGAATGGATAGTTAACTTGCTCAAGGACACCTAGAAAAGTAAGATTTGGACTGACTCTGGGCTTACTGTCTTAAGGTTTGAATGTCATGCTGCATATAGATAATGTACATTCTATTCTTATTCCATGAAAAGAATCACAGAAAAATACACATACATTTGGAAAAGTGGCTTAACAAATGAGAAAATGCAGGGATTTATACATCATATTTTCTCACCATGATCCATTGAAACCAATAATCACAAACAAAATAATCACTCCCTTATCTAAAAGCAAGAAAACATATATTCTAGAAATTACTGTAATTGGTGACTGAATCTAAAAAGGATCCCCAAACTAAGCTGAAAATAATTTAGCAATTAAATCAGCCATAATTATTCTTCCTAATTCATGACACTTTCCACTTACTACTCTATTGTTTTTAAACTGCTAATAAAATTTCTAAATATTCTCCCTAATTCCCTTTATTCACACTAATCTAGTCACTTAGGTATATCTGTTGAATTTAATAGATCGCAATTGGATAATTTCACACCGTTAACACAGAATTAATTTTATACCTTTGCAAGTATACATTATTTGGATTTAATTTCTCCTAAGTTGGATCCGTTAGTGTTATCATAGTCGGATGCTTGACCTAAAAATTCCAATCAGTCCCACTCCAGAAGTCATTTGAAAGCTTCAGGGGAGGAGAGAGGCTTCCTAGTCCCCACCAGGAAGTTTGACAAATAATACAGTAAACTTGAACATCTTGCTGTTCCTGCCTGTGATGTGCCTGCTCTGCTTGTCCCTTGCCTTTCTCTGCTTCCCTATTGAGAATCCTAAGGCTGATGATTCTCCCTTCTGACACTGTAATACCTTCTTTTTCTCCCTTACTACCTTCTTTATCCTAGGTGCAAACCTGTAAGGATACATATACTTCTTACTTCTTTACCTTCATATATATAACAGAGAGACACACCCACACAGAGATTTAACTCCGTTGATCCACCCAGAAGTCTTCTCTGTAAGTTATTACTATTGGCTAACTTACTTGCACATGTTTTAACCAAATCATTCTAAATATCTACATTATCAGTTGCTTAGCTAAGTCAAGACTTCACTGTTGTATTGATCTTTTTACTTTGACTATCAATTATACAAAGTGGGTTAGGGAAAAGGCCCTCATCTTTATTAGTCTTACAGTAAATTATCATTGTCATGGTTATTGATGACTAAAAATTAACAAAATGTGTTCACACAGAGGAGATGAATCATCTCTCAAAACTGCCAAATAAAGTAAATGACAACTACAGTGGTGACATTTAGGAATGAAGTCCAACTTTAAAAAAAAGCAACACAGTGGTGAATGGCAAGTTTAGTCACATATCTCTGCATGACAAGACAAGGATGCACTGATATTCCCTGTGCTACAGTTGGTATTCACACCAAATGGCAGAAAAAAACTCTTTCCTAAAGCCTTTACATTAATAATCGATGGACTTCAAAAGATGATCCTTTGGAAGCCTGATTTTACAATATCCTTTTTCTTCTCACAACCATATTCTATTAATTTGTACATCTAAACATGTATACATAATTGTAAGATAACATCTAAATTTGAGAGCTTTTTAGAACCATATTATAGTCATTTTATTTTCCCCTTCACAGTTCCTTTTGAGGAACTCTTTACAGTCTACGTATGACTCACTTAATGTTTTCAATCTCATGCTGCCTACTGTCAAGCATTCCTAAGCATTGGATGTATTTCCTATATATACAGGTTTTGAGGAAGATTACAGATTATCTATTTTTAAAATGTCTAGCACTTTCCCTGGCACACAGATTTTACTATTTAAAACATCTATTTAACCATCCAATATATTTGTGACATTTGGAATAAAAATCAATCATCTTAACTATTAATGTAATAAAATACTCTTCTCAGACATAATGTTCCCATGGAACAATATCTTTTCCCTGTCAAGCGATAGTGATTCCTTGTCAGACCACTTGGGTTGACAATACGGTGAAGGAAGGGAGGGAGGAGGAAGGAGAAAGGAAAAGAGGGAAGGCAAAGGGGAATGGAAGGAAGGGAGGGAGGAAGGAAGGAAGGAAAGAAGGAAGGAAGGAAGGAAGGAAGGAAGGGAGGGAGGAAGGAAGGAAGGAAAGAAGGAAGGAAGGAAGGAAAGAAGGAAGGAAGGGAGGGAGAGAGGGAGGGAAGGAGGGAGGGAGGGAGGGAGGGAGAAAGGAAGGAAGGGAGGGGACCATATATATATATATATATATATATATTCATTTAAATGTTATCTAGATGTTTCCCTACTCCTCACCTCATGCTCCAAACCACTCTTGCAGCATTGATGTTTAATGCATCATTCTTCCTGTTAGGAAAGTTCAGCATGTATAGAGCATACTACTGTTTGAAGACACCATCATTTGTCATTTGATTTGGGATGACTGTTTTGCCTTAGGCAAGCAAGTCAGCTTTACTTAAGGCCCAACTTATGACAGCCCTAAGAATTTAACTTTAGCTAAGTTCGAGCTTCCCCAATTCTTGGGTGAGGAACAGGGACTGATAAAATATCCTGTCTTTTCCCACAGCATCAAACAAAACTGGTCAGGACATTACTGCAAAATGATCTAAATGTTCACCTTGTTATCAAAACCTCTGCCATAGCAGTAACATTTATGTTTTGAGTCAATTATAATTAGAGTACAGCAACTAGACAGTGGTGTGACCACATTATTCAATTTACTAGGAAGTTTTTAGTCCTATGATTTCATTTGAATTAGAGTGGGAAAGTATTATTTGGAGAAATTTCAGGTAACGTTACAAGAAGATGGACAGTTCTGCCCTATAACATATAAATAATATATAAATATACATTTATATATATATTAGAAAACTCTATATTGTTATATATATATGTTATATATATTGGAAAACTCATTTAATATGTATGTATAT
The DNA here is from genome assembly GCF_000151885.1 of Dipodomys ordii. Taxonomy (NCBI): domain Eukaryota; kingdom Metazoa; phylum Chordata; class Mammalia; order Rodentia; family Heteromyidae; genus Dipodomys; species Dipodomys ordii. The sequence goes on from NW_012267220.1 coordinate 13,148,318, forward strand.
ACTTATATACAATGTTTAGTGAAAAAACTCATATAAAGAAGAATATAGGGAGGAGGGAAGGGAATAGTGGGACAAAAACAAGGAAAGGAAGAGGTAACAATGATCAACAAGTAATGAACTCATTGCCTTACTCATGTAACTCTAACCCCTCTGTACAGCATCTTAAAAATAAAAAATGAAAAAGAAGAATATAAATGATAAATTGTTGAAACAATTATAGAATACTTTGTTATAATATCTTAGCAAGTAAATGATGATGGTTACGGATGATAATGACTACAATTGAAATGGAAGTATGAATGTTCTTCTTTTACCTAAGTATTTGGTGGACTACTGTAGGGAATTAAATATCCTAATGAAATATAAGAAAATGCTATTAAAGAAATTATAGCACAACGTCCAGAAATTCAAACTTTATACCCTAAATTATAAATGTGTTCAATTGTTTCTAGCGTTTATTTCATTTATCTTCTTGGACATTGTCATCACTAGAACGATAATCTTTTTCTCTTCATCATCATAATCATCAATATAATATCTGCCAAATATCTTTGAAACTATTAATATGATCTCATGGATAAAAAGGCACTAAATTACAACCCTTGGGCAAAATCTTACCAGTCTTCTGTTTTCAGGTGTTTCCTAAGCTAAAAATTCTTTCCACTCTTTTTACATATTTGAAAAAGTCAAAAGAAAAGTGTACATTGTTGCAACATGTGAAAACGCTATGAAATTCAGTGTACCAATCAAAGTTTATTAAAACAAGGTTACATTAATCCTTGACATTGTCTGAGTTTGTCTTTTTTATTATCTCTTTAGAGTTCAGTAGCCACAACAGACTCTGTTTACCTTCCAAGACTAAAATATTTGTAACCCGACCCTTTATAGAACATATTTGACAGTCCTGTCTTACATGATTAATCTCTTTTAGCACTGACTCTAGTTAATTTAAAACCCAAGTCAAAATTATTTGGTGAAATCAGGTTACTGGTCTATTTTGGGAATATTCAATTTGGGAACTTTAATTTGAATTCTTATTAAATTGTTGGAGCTTTCATGAACACAAAGAGTGTTGACGAACGCATTGGCAGAACTGTTATAGATCATTTTGATTATGACTCTCTATACAACCAGTGCTTGTTGCCTAGAGCAGTTATGTCCAACTGAAAAATATAAATGAATAATTGTGAGGATGTGGTTTCCTTGGTTATAAAGCAGTGTACATGTAGTGAAACAATTCTAACTTAACCTAGGGCTATAACATTCTGCTCTTTTAAAAGAAAGATTTTATTTTCCATGTGGAAAATTCAAATTAAGATTTCCTTTGTCACATCTTTTTTAATGAAAGAAAATGATAATGCATATTGTATTAACAAATTTTAAAATGCCCTAATAATTATCACGCATATGCTACCAAAGACACACAGGAGAAGGGGAAAATTTATTCCTTCGTGGTGAGTAAAGCATCATGAAATAAGCAATCTCTGCCAGGCTCTTTATTTATCTGCTTACACTTAATTTTATGTGTCTTCCATTTAAAAAGTATGACTTAATGGCACATATTATTCCATCACAGAATTGCAAGCAAGTGTGATTTAGGAAAGTTGCAACAAACAATAGAAATAACCAAGGCAAAAGCATTAATTTTCAGAATGTCTAGGCTTTGAGTGATTACTTCAGTGTTAGTACTTTCTCTGGTCATTTAATGACTAATTGCTTTGGGTTGCAAATCTATTTCCTTGGTTATAAAACAATATGCATATGGCAGAACAATCATATTAGTAAAAATCACTTTATTCCGCTGTAATTTAATTACATTCACCACATAATTTGAAGAAATTATTTTTCAGGGACTATACCACATACAGGTGGCTGTTTTATATTTGGCAATCTAAAATTCTTTCAGTTTATATGAGCATAAATATATGAATTTGGACATGACCTGAAATTATTAAACTTCTTTAAAAACAACTTCCCAATTTAAATCTACTTTAAGACATTATTTCTCAAGCAAAACAAAATTAGCATATATAACTTTCTCCTTTATGATATGATTCAAAAAGATATGCCTGAACTTTGAGATTTTTAAACTATTTTGAATTATTGTACAGAAGAAGTACCATTTAACAAAGCAGTTTATGAATACAATGCGTCTTGATCAGTATCACCTCCTTCAACATTCACCGCTTCAATTCACCCTTTGATCCACCCCTTCCCTTACTTTCCTTAATTCTATGTTATATACAATAAATCTTGACTGTATCCTCTCCTATTATGTCATGAAACATTCTTTTTTTGCCAGCCTTGGGACGGGAACACAGGGCCTGGGCACTGTCTCTGGGCCTGGACACTGTCCCTGAGCTTCTTTTGCTCAAGGCTAGCACTCTATTCATGAACCACAGATCCTCTTCCAGCTTTTTCTGTTTATGTGGTATTGAGAAATGGAACCTAAGGCTTCATGCATGCAAGGCAAGCACTCTACCTCTAATCCACATTCCCAGCCCATGAAACATTCTTTATAAAATGATTAATGAATATCTTTTTTGTTTGATAATTTGCTCGCTTGCCAGCTTGGGCTTTTGTACATGGTCTCAGTGTGTATCCCAGGCTGGCCTCAAATTCACAATCTCCTGATCCAGACTCCTGAACGCTGTGATTACAGGAATGTATCGTTATGTTCAGCTCAGGTTTCTCTATCTAATTATGAGGTCTGATTTCTTGGGAAATGTTTACTATATATTACATGTAAAGTTGATTTATGTATAGGGGTAAAAGCCAGTATCTATGATGTGCATCTTCTGAGTATAATAATGAAAAGAAACAAAACATTCATTAACTCACCACACTAATATTAATAGCCATCCCTGGTACAACCTTTCAGGAGCCTTATTCCATGACAAAATAGTCAAAGGCCCAAGCAGATAGGTACTACATATAGAATATCATTATTTAAAAGACTAACAACCTGGTTCAAAAAGAAGCAAAGTCGCTGTTTGCAATGACTTTGAAGAAAAAAATAGCTCTTTTCAAGTCAGATCATCATAATATACTACAAGGCTTCTTTAGTCATCAGTGAGAGTTGAAAAATACGTAAATAATGTAACACAAGGAATTTATGCTTATTTCACAGTGGATGTGAAATTATGTTGTGATTAAACTCTACACATTACCACCACAGTGAAATGCAGCTGCAAACTTGAAGGGAAAAATAGAGTGAAAAATACATGGCAATGGCTCTGTTATTATTTGCCATGAAAAAGATAAAGAATGATACGGTGTAGAAAAGGGACTAATGTGCTTTAGCAAGCATTGGGACATTTGAGTTTTAGAAAGTGGTATGTAAGTAACCAAAAACAAAACAACAAACAAAAAAGGATCAACAGAAAGATGAAAAGATTAGGTTTTAACAAGGCCTTATATAAAAGAAGTTTTCATTCCTTGCTCAGAACATTGATCTACTGCACTTATATCAGAAAGGAACTAGGGAAATATGATCCTAATAGAAAGGGCCAAAGTGCATAAATTGGTGTTCTGAGGTTTCCATGCTGGGAGCCCTCGTTTTCACTAACAGATACACCATGACTTTGGGCATGATAAACTGCTTGCTAACCAGGAAGTTGTGGCCCACTGAGGGCTGCATCCAAGTTTTTAAAAAATAAAAGCATAAAGGAGAGCAAGTAGAACTGCATTTTATTCAAGCTTCCTCATTATTAGCAGACAAAGCAAGTGATTATCAAATTCTAACAGAGTTCTTCCTTTTTCTACGAGATAGTAGAGAAAGAAAATAGAGGATGGAGGCTTCAAGGATCTCAAGAAGGAGAAAGTTCAAAGCTCCATGTCACTGTAATAAACAAACATCTGGCACTTAATAGCTCACAGCAGTATTCATAAGAAGTCTGAGAATAAGCAAGGCAAAAATGACAGCCTTTTAATACATTTCTTCTAGGAGAAAAGGAGAGGAAAAGAATTAATTACATAAAGGCTCCTGAGAAGAAGGAGAAAGAAGAAGGAAAGGAGAAGAAAGAAAAGAAAGCAAGTCAGAGGATAATAATAATTCCACACAAATATGCATCAAAACAAAAACTAACCTGGAAACAAGTAGTTCAGGACTGTGACTGTAGCTACTCAAGAACCTGAAGATCGTGGTTCAAAGCTAACCCAGGCAGAAAATTGAGAGCGAGTCCATCTGAAAAACAACCATGAAAATTTTGGACTACTGGTATGAATCAAGTGGTAGAGGGCCAACCAAGAGCAAGCAAGCTGAACAAGTGTGAGGCTCTGATTTCAAAGCAGAGTACTGAAAAAATAAAAACTAGAAAAACACTGACCAAGGTAGAGCTTTCTTGAACTAGAAACCCTACCATGAGGTATAAGGCAGGTAGACAGAAAATAGATAGATACGTAGGTAGGTAGGAAGGTAGGTAGGTAGGTAGGTAGGTAGGTAGGTAGGTAGGTAGATACATATATACATACATACAGCAAAATTCCTTACAAAATCTATGACACAGAAAGAATAGATAATTGTGCCTGATGACATTTTAGGTGATGAAAATTCTCTTCACAAAAACATCCACCAAGCAAGGAATTGTTAATGCACATATTTCAATTTGAATTTAGCATGATGAAACAAGATTTTGGAGTTCATTTTTAGAATAGGATCAGAAATTCAAAACACCAGGAATCATCTAGTCTGGGGTATCTACTGAGATTCTCTGCACAAGAAGAAGAAGAAAGAGAAAAATATAAATATAAAAATAGCCAGTAATTTAATAGGTATTAAAAGGAAAACTATATAAATAGCATAGATGATATTAAAAATACAAGAAAAGAAAAAATGAAGTTGTAATAAACAAGAATCGAATATTAGTCAAAGATAACATAAATAAAATAAAAGGTAGAGAAGTTCAATATAAACATAATGGGAAGCTTGAATAAGGAATTAAAAGACTGCAACAGAACTAATATTTAAAACCATAGCCTAGAGGAAGCCGAATTTGAATCTTGAGTGTACTGACAGGGCTCACCACATTTGTGTGAAAAAGCTTCATGAAATACTAACTTCCATACAAAGTTTAGCATTCAAAACAATAAAAGAGAAAATGAAACCCTCATCAGTATTAAAGCTATAGAAAAATACTTTAAAATGTAAAAGAATGCAGGAAATATGGTCCTTGTAAGCCCATCCTACCAAACTAGAAAAGGATGTTTCTTACAACCAAGAAATAACTAGGGAAAGAACAACAGAACTGATAGTGAATGTTTACTATATTTAATTGCAGAACTTAGATTAATGTATCTGTAGTAATATGGTAGAAATCAGAATGGGAAGTTATATGGTCTGTAACTATTTTTTATAGTTTACTTTAATTTTATAGTTGCCCTTATTGGATTAAAATGGGTTGTCAACTTTTTAGTACTTTTATTAGTCTTACCAAAAAGATTATGGAAGGTCCTGGCATTTCCCCAAATTCCTTGGTACATAAAATATACAATATTTTCCCAACTTGGATTGAGAGTCACTAAAAGTTACAAAATTTTCTTTTCTCTTCTTACATTAAAGTCTAAGGAATACGTAGAATACAGGAGATGTTGTCCTGTCTTTTAATTTCAGAGTGATGAATGCATATATTTAACATGTTTACTAAAAATAGAAAAACATTGTTACCCCTTCCATTGTTTTTCCCTTACCATCCCTTCTCTCCCCACCTCCCCAAGTTCTCCCTCCCCCCACCAAAGCTGTAAAGTTCGTTTTCAACATCATGTCTTGTACATCTCATTGTCAACCTGTATCCTTATTTCAGCATTTTGTTATTTCCCTTCCCCTCCCCAAATTAGAAAAATGCACATACAAGATGCAGGGCACCAGAATCAAATATAGTGAAGATGATGCTAAGCAAAGTGAACCCCAAGATAGGGACACAAGAGTACTTATAATGTACTGTGTGATTTTTTCGTTTCTTTTGTATACTTCCCCCCTGTTTTTAATGGCATAAATTTTCATAGACAAGTAACCACGTTATTGATCATCAGTGAAATAAGCAAATCAATAAAGCCTTTTACTTTATATAGTACCTAACAAAGGAGAAGCCTTTGAGGTACTAAAATTGTTTGAGGTAAATGCTTGGTAAGAAATGTATGCATTATCGTGCCCATGTAATTGTAACCCCTCTGTACAGTATGTTCACAAATAAAATAAAATAAAAAATAAAATTGTTTGAGGTATTAAAACCTGAGAAATTCTAAGGAAAGATCGCTAATGATTATATAATTAATAAATAATTACAATATAGAAGATAAATCAGTCCAAATTTGGTTCAACAACGAAAAGAAATACAAATTCCATTGAGTGAATAATTTCAACAATGTATGGATCTTCTTGTCTGTGGTCTATAAATGTGACTTCTGAATGAAGGGAGTTTAGAATTATCCAGGGGAATTAGTAAGCCAGATGACATTGTATGCCCTTTTACTTTCTCTCACTCAGTAAATCTAGGAAGGTCACAATCTATAATAATTACAAATATCACAGCTATTTCTGAGATTAGTGATTCATGGACTTTACATTTGAGACACAGTAGCCTAGGCTTTGGTTTTGAAAAAGAATTGTGATTTTGAATAATTATAAAAATGTTTATCTTCAAGGCATGTTTTTATATAGCCTACTGATCTAACCGACAAAACAAAAATCATAATGGTCTAGTTAGGAAAATTAAGAGAAATAAGTGACTAGAAGGACAACTGGGAAAATAATGAAACATACAGGTTTATTTAAAAATCTATATGTGTAACTGATAGTAAATTTAAGTTAATGCATATAAACCTCTTCTACAAACACTTATTCAATTAGAAACCATCACAAAGCAAATTTAAACCTTGGTCTGTTGATATGGGGCATGAATATAAAAAACTTGTCAATTTGAAGCTAATTCAATAGCATTTTGGATAAGTAACATAAAATACTATTATTTCCCCCTTTGGACTACTGTAAAAAGTAAAATGGTTTTCCATAAGGGTTCATTACTTTTGTTCTGAGGGAAACATTGTCAATGTCTGAAGACACTTAGTTTGTCACAAATCAAAACAGGATATGCACTATGTTACTGAATCTAAAAGTAGACACGTGTGATGCTGGACACTAACTGTATAGGACTATTCTTCTCAAAAAGTTGTTCAATCCCAGCTTCAATAGAAAGAGGATGCTTGGTGCTTTTACTCTAATCACCATGTATTCAAACAATCCTTCCTAAAACATTCCAGTTCCTTACTCATAGTGTTGCTAGAAACATATATCAGACACGTTAAAAGCAAAATCATAAATATTCAATAAAGAGGAGGTCTTTCTATACAAACTAAAATTCTATATAAATTCATGGCTGCTTTACCATATCTAGAATTATGTTTGCTTTCCTTTTATTAGTTGAGCCTTATGTTATAATACCCCTAACCATTTATAATATAAAAATACCATGTCCTCTTTTTGTCAGCCAAAAGTTATTTGTAAGTATGCTTTTATTCCTATACTGGCTACATTCCTATCAAAGATACGAATATCAAATGATTTATTATAATGTCATACCAGGAGACATAAAATATTTATGGGCTGCCATGTTTCCACAGTCATATAGGCAATTAAAATATAAGAACAACATGAAAACAGAACATTGAAAGAAGATCAGGCCCATCCTGCGATTTCTCTCCTTTACTTTATTCCATTTCCTTTCATTCTTCAAATCATGACTTAGAAATTTTGTTTTGTTGTGAACATTTGAAAGCCTTTCAAGAGAATGACCTTCCTTAAAAGTGGGTTCATGCTTCAAGAGGCCTGTCCTCTTATACCAAGGACTGTTTTTCTGGGCCTTTTTGATACATGAATTTCATTATGAAATTGGTAAGTTTATAGGGTAGGCACTACTTTAAGAAGTTCATTGAAGTCAGCTTTTCTCATTATCTTTAAAAGATTTCTCACACAGACAATCTACTCCACTCTTTAAAAGACTCTTCAGGAAACAGCCTAGAAATATTACCAATATATTTTATAACTTGGAATATTAGACAATCTGATTTCAGTTTTCACAGGCAGAAAAAAAAGTTTGTTGTGCCTGGGCACTGTCCCTGAGCTTCTTTTGCTCGAGGCTAGTGCTCTACCACTCAAGTCATACCCCACTTTTGGCTTTTTTGTACTATAATGGAGATACGGGTTTCACAGACTTTTTCTCCTTAGGCTGGCTTTGAATCAGACTTTAGATCTCAGCCTCCTGACTAGCTCAACTACAGGCATGAGCTATTGGCATCCAGCTCTTATTCATAGTTTTAAGTCATTAATTTACTATATAGCCTATAATGTCTTTTAACTGAGCCTTTCAAGTGCTGACATGACAGGCATGTGCCACTGTGCCCTGACTATCTGAGAGTCAATTAACTAAAATATTAAATAGCTACATAGACGTACCTAGTATATTTTTTTGGGGGGGTGTCCGGTCGTGGGGCCTGAACTCTGGGCCTGGGCGCTGTCCCTCAGTTCTTCAGCTCAAGGCTAGCGCTCTACCACTTGAGCCACAGCGCCACTTCCAGTTTTTTCTTTTTGCTTATGTGGTGCTGAGGAATCAAACCCAGGGCCTCATGCATTCAAGGCAAGCGCTCTACCACTGAGCCCAGCCCCTACCTAGTATACTTTTATCTAGATAGAAGTAAATTGACCTAGTTCAAATCATTTTTGGTAATTCAGTAATAAGGTCTCTAATGACTAACTCATTGACAATTTTCCCCATGCTTAAACTCCTGTTTAGAGAATGAAATACAATTTACATGCAGTATTATTGGCAGTCATCATTTATTGACAAGATTGGATGTTACTGTTATTTGTCTAATCAATTGTAATGCCATTTTCTTGGAATTTATCTTTATAATTCTTCAATGAATACATGCTAAATTTATAGAGCCTAAAACCAAGGGAAAGCACTCTATATTTGTTTAATGTTTAAGAATGTGTATACCAGAAACACGGTACAATTGTTTGCAAAAAAATATAATGGCATAGTCATGCAGTGCATTGAAACCCTGGTGACAGTATCTAGTTAAAGGGAGAATCATTAAAACCTCATAAAACCTGTTTCATATGCAACTTGAAGTAGTGAGGAGACAGGAGATCTTGAAGAGGGGATCCACAAATATGATTATATAGCAGAAAAGACATTTGAAGAAAGATTTCCAAAAATACCATGCAAAAGATGAAAGGATTACATACATAAAAAGGAAATTCTCAGAGAAATGGAACCTCCTATTTTTTTAATAAAACATAAACTGGTTATATTAGGATTGAGAAAAATGTTAGGTCCAATTCATTGTGGTAAAATTCACCTGCTAGAACTATCTTAAAAGATTGTGGCAAAAGAGTAAAAGGGACTGGTGGCTCATGCCTGTAATCCTAACTACTCAGGAGGAGGAGATCTGAGGATCATAGTTCAAAGCCAGCCCTGGCAGGAAAGTCCGTGAGACTCTTATTTTCAATAAACTGCCAGAAAACCAGAACTGGCATTGTGTTGTGTGCAAGTAGTAGAGCACTAGCCTTGAGCAGAAGAGCTGAGGGACATCATCCAAGCCCAGAGCTCAAGCTCCACAACCGAAAAGAGGAGAGTAAAGATGCTCATATAGGGCTGGGAAGGTGGCTCAGTGGTAGAGCACTTGCCTTGCATGCATGAAGCCCTGGGTTCGATTCCTCAGCACCCACATAAGCAAAAAGAAAAAAGCTGGAAGTGGTGCTGTGGCTCAAATGGTAGAGTGCTAGCCTTGAGCTGAAGAGCTGAGGGACAGTGACCAGGCCCAGAGTTCAGGCCCCACGACCGGACCCCCCCCCCAAAATAAAAGATGCTCATATAGTTTGAGCATTGTCTTCAAGAAATATATATGCCCACAACTGTTCTCTATGAAAAATAGATTGATGCTTGATATTGTTCTCATAAGAGTTATTAGGCAATAGCTATTGAGATATCACCTCATGACATACATTGTGCTTACTATATAATGAAAGCATTATATAGTTCACTCTCAAAAAAAAATTCTAAAAGGAAGATTGTACCATTGTCCCTATATAAGTGATGAAGAAATTAGGGGGTCTACATGATAAAGTTTACCAATATCAAACATACAGGAGAGAGTGGGTATTAAATAGAGATGCCTGAAACTTCAAATCTCTTAAACATTAAATATTACATATGCAATAGGCAATATTCTGATTATAAAAGTTGTGGTGGTGGCAAGAGACTTCAATATGTGCCTTTAAATGTGTGAAAAAATGTCCACAGAAATAGACAGGAAGAAAGAAATGTCAGGGCAAGAGAAATGTGTGAACAGACATACAGATGTGAAATGGAAAGTTTTTCAAGTGCTCTCATGGAAAGAGTGTGTATGGATGATGAAAAGAGATGTTAGTGGATATATATGAAGTGATGCATTGGAAATAGAATATTCAATTTATGGATGACCTGGATTGTATTGTTCACATCAATGATTTCCAAGGGTAGAGCAATGTGAGCTTTGTAAAGCTAGATTCTCTGCACAAGAGAGACTTCCCACAAGATTCAGTAGCATAAGGAGCCAGTGTCATTGAGAAGTGTATACTAATCACTTCTTTCTTCTCTTTAGAGTTGCTCTATGACACACTCTACCCTTCTTTGAATAAAAACCAACTACTAGTGAGAGTCAATGAGCAGGATGTTTCTAAACTCGCTAAGTGTGCCTATGGATCCCTGAGTGTCTCTTTGTTTTATTTTTATTTTAGTATTTTTTATTGTGAAAATACCATACACAGGAACTACAATTACAAGAGCAAGGTAATGAGTACATTTATTATCTCCTCCTTTGTTTTTCCTCAACCATCCCTGTCCTCTGCATCTCCACTACATTCCCCCACTACCCCGCCAAAGTTGTAAAGTTTTCTTTTTTTTTTTAATTGTGAACATACTGTACAGAGGGGTTACAATTACATAGGCAAGATAATGAGTACATTTCTTATCAAGCATTGTAGCCTCCTCCTTTGTTTACCCTTCCCATCCCTTTCCAGCCTCCCCCCACCTCTTCACCCAATCCTCCCCCCCCCCACCAAAGTTGTAAAGTTCGTTTTCGACATGACAACTTGTACTTCTCATTGCTGCAACGGGTCCACCTGTATCCTTATCTAAACGACTTGCTTTTCCCCTTTCCCTCCACAAATTATACCAACATCAAATACAGTGAAAGCAGGGGTTATACTGTGGGGGAGGGACATACAAAGCAACAAAGAAATAATCTTATAAATGCGTTAGAAACAAATGCATGAAAGAAAAAAACATTTAAATACATATCTTAGGGTTCTTTTTCCTAACATCACCTTATCTGACCTTTTCTGCTTGACTCAGACATATACTAGATATTGCAAATAAGGGAAACCATGGGACCTATGTTTCTTTGGGCTTGGCTTACTTCACTTAATATAATTTTTTCCAAGCCTTTACATTTCCTAAGAAATGGGGCAATGTCATTCTTTCTGATGGAGGCAATTTTTCAATATAGCATCTTGTACATCTCATTGTTGCCATGGGTCCGCCTGTATCCCTATTTAAACAATTTGTTTTTTCCCTTCCCCTCCCCAAATTATACCAACATCAAGTGCAACGTATGGTCTAGAAGGTCAAGCTCTGCATTTCTCCATTGATGCCCATACCACGCCTCACATTTTGAGAATCTAGGCTTGGAGTACAAAATACCAAATTCTTCTTTTACATTGTAAGGACCTCACTTTCACCTTAGGCAAAGCCTGTTTCCATCCAATAATCATGACTAATATTTGAAATTATTTTTATGTGTTCTTTAAGGCTAGAAAATATAACCAGGAATTCCAATGTAAAGGTCAAATTCATGTGGCCACTTCGGCTTTAGGCTAAGGTGTGGCACAACACCTACCACAAATCAGGCATTATACAAAGAAGACTGTACCAAATAATAGTTTTAAAACTAGAAAATATTTGAAACTATATGAGCAAATTATTAGGAAAAATTAAAAGAGATCACTGGAGCTCTTATCCTAATTATGTTGCTTTCATTTCTTTTTTTAAAATATTGTAACAATTCATATAGAAGGCAACAATTGGCCAGAATCAGATAGTTGAAGTGGGAATGAACCAAGATTGTATGTTTGTTTGTTTGTTTGTTTTTGTTTATGTAGTTCTGAGGAATCCAACCCAGGGCCTTATGCATGCTAAGCAAGCAATCTACCACTAAGCCACATTCCCAGCCATTTAAATTCTTAATGTGATACAAAAATTAAAACAAAGAAGCAACTTCATGGATTTGAACCTCACTGAGAAACATAGACAATATCTATCTTATCAGTATTTCTGTGTTATTTTTAACTAGATTAGAAATTAGATCCGTTATAATTTAGAAGAAGATACTACCAGTTCTTAGACACTAACGTTGGATGATCACAGCCCTGAAGATTATGATTTTGAAAAACCAAATGAAATGACAGCATCACCAGCCAGTATACCCCAGTCCTCAGTTATTTTGCAAGATCAACCCACTTTACATTCCAAGTGTTATCTGAATTTTTACTGTATTACATTGTAATATAGTAGGAGTTATCACGAGTTCACTCAGGACTACACTTACATCTGGAAGAAAATGCCATGAAATTTTTCTTAAAAATTTTCAAGATAAGTAGATTAGTCAACTTTTCCTAGTAATAGGTTTCATTATTAAGATGACATAGGGCATTAAAAAAACACCTTCCCAGTTTAAATCTCTAAGTCTCCATTTCTCTTCGTCAGCTCTCATCCAACACAGAAACTAGCTGCTCAACAGCACCTACATGATTTCCTCTGTCTTATAATTGTTACTAACCACTTACCCAGAGTTTGATTCTTCCAGTTAAATCTCAGTCTCTTAACTTTCTTTCAAAGAAGCATTCCCTTAATGTTTCAACATCAGAAAGACACAAAATTATCTACTTTCCTTTACATTGTGGAATCCTAAATTAATAACTATAGAGATATAACCAATAACAGTATAGTAATAATCATGGTTATAGATATGCTCTTATACATCTCAGAATCATGTTAGTATTGGGCACTCTTGATAACAGAGTTCAGCTATAATTTAAGACATTCCCTTTATAAACTTACAGAGCTCAGAGTTGAAATCTACCTTAAGTGCCATCTGGTCCAACGTTTTCATCCTAAAAATGCTACATGAGAGGCCTGATAATTTCAATTGCTTGCTGTTTGGGACCAACAATCTAGTATTTTGACATGAAACTGTTTCTTAATTTTGAATTGATAGCCTCCATACCCCATCAGAATTGATTAATAGTTTATACTTACCTGTCACCATGAAACAAAGGCTACTTTTCAACCCTAAATTCAACCTTGGGGTCTCTGATGTTTGTGTATGATTTCTAGATAATTTTACTTTGATTCCACAAGACCTTGTATATAATTGCCTGCCTCTTTTCAACATACTTTGAATAGCCACTGGATCACAGATAAGATGCTCAGTGTTAATTCTAAGCTTTGAGTCTCCTCTGTAATATCACCAATGAATAAATGCACTCAGAGCCTGTCTTTCTAAATTAAACCCAAATTTCCCCCACTTAACTCTGATATTTTACCCCTGTACTCACAAAATCTTCTCTGAGTATATTTGTAGACAACTTCTACGTGATAGAAGTCTAAAAGTCCTTTACCGGAGGCAATAATCTCAAAATCGATCTGGGTATTATCTACACTCTCTTGTAAACTGTGCTGAGAATTCTGGGTAAGTGATAAGAATTCTGGGTAGAATGGTGAGAATTCTGGGTAACTTGTGGACTTCCCTAGGTAAGACCATTGTTTTGCTCATCCCGGACATCGACCTTCTATCAAGTGTATCACCTGACTATATTCAGTACTCCATCAACTTACACCTATAATCTTTCTACCCAAAACTCTCATTAGATACTTTCTAGAAAGGATTTTATCCCACCTTAACATTCACAGTTTGTATATCTGTGTTTAACTACCAACTTTTGTTTGGGATTGCTTGTATTTAAGCAGAGGATAATGTGTGTATGTATGCCAATTATATTTCATTTTGTTGGTTAATACTCCAAAACCTCAGCTGAGTTATACCTTTTTAGACCATAGATTTGTCACATAATAGATTAATTTCCTCGTAATTCCTCATAATTTCAACCGTTATTAAACCACTAAACAGGAAAGACTAAAGAAATAGTTCAATAATAATCTGTGGATATGTTGCAATTAAAAAATGCAAAGTTATCAATAAATCCTATTTAGAGCATGGTCATTTGGACAATTCCAACTTTACCTTTACATTTTGCTATCAGTCCACATTTTCTCCATGTAGTAAGCAACATTATTTTGCAGGACTTCATTAGATAACTAGATTTTTTTTCATTGGTTCATATATATCCTTAGTAGCTTCACTATTGTTTTGGATGAATAGTTGCTGCTTCTTATTACTAATAGCTCCAATTTCTTAAGTATCACTGAATATGCTTTAATAGTATCACGTGGAAATTGCTGAATATTTATGTCAAATATACCAATTATCAGTGGTACTCTCCATCTTAATTTTGAAATGTATGACAGTTGCACCATTCTACCTCACCCATTATCTGTCTGGTTCCTTCACAGTTCATACCCCAAAGTCAACTAGTTTGAGACAGGAGACATAGCTTGTCACTAAACAACAATTAAACTTCATTTCATTTTACCTTTACTTTTGATGAAACCAAGCTCTCTTTGAAGTAATCCTTTGTCTGTAAGGGAGCCAAACCAGAAGAGGACAAAAGTCATTCATTCAGCAATATCTATTAACGCTCTTATTCCACATCAGTCACTATTCTGCGATTTGTATTCTATTTTCTTTTTTTCATTTAGACTGATGATAATTCCATAATGTAAAAAAAATCTATCTTCACAACTTATATCCTCTATTTAGCATAATTTTCCACTAATAGCACTTATTTATAAAGCTTCTATAATGGCTTATTAGTATTTTAATATAAATTGCCTAATTCAATACTAACATAATTTCTACTACAAATTACTCTTCTTATTTACATGTATGAATCTTAATTTCCTTGAAATAAAATTAAATGCTAAAAATCACCAAGTCCTGTGTGTGTGCACGCGTGCAAGCATGTGTACTTGGCTTGAATTTAGGACTTTGAGATTTTGCTTAGCTTTTTAGCTCACAGCTGGTACTCTAACATCTGAGTTACACCTCAACTCTGGCCTTTTGCTGATTAATAGGAGATTAGAATCTCTTGGATTTGCCTTCCAAGGCTGGTTTCTAATGAGAATCCTAAGATCTCAGCCTCCTGATTATGAGAATTGTAGGCATGAGCCACCACTGCCTGCATTACCTTTCTTTTTAATTGCCACAATTGAACAAAGGA
Organism: Dipodomys ordii; assembly: GCF_000151885.1. Classification (NCBI taxonomy): domain Eukaryota; kingdom Metazoa; phylum Chordata; class Mammalia; order Rodentia; family Heteromyidae; genus Dipodomys; species Dipodomys ordii. The sequence continues at coordinate 13,163,754 of NW_012267220.1, forward strand.
CAAGGTTCCCCAGGTGATGTTACAAAGATATAGTTCTTTCCTATACAGAACATTTTCTTGTTCTTTATGATGTTAGTTTATATTTAAGTGATGTTTCATTTATATGTAATTCCTTATATTATATATATATATATATTTCATTATATATAAAATTCTTAATAGGTCATGAATATTAATATGAATTATTCCTGCTTCCATTGCAAGACACTATTAAACCCTATTACATGCTACTGAGAAAGAAAATATGTATGCATTGACCTGCATATATGTTAGCTCTGATAGAATGTGAGCAGATTGGTACCGAGTTTTGTAGATCTGCCACAGTAGACATGCCTTTTCCTTGTCCTGAGCCCAAGGGAACAAAGCCCATAGGAAGTTTAGGAGACAGAAAACAATAGTGACTTTGTGGGGCAGGATGGGCCCTAAGGGATGGGAACTACCACAGGTTTATCATACAGCACTGTAGTTCATTTTTTAAGCAATCTAAGATGCCCTATTTAACCTCAGATTCAGAGATTCATATATTATTATGCATCTGTGGTTCTACTTGTCGTATTCCTATCTTCTCACATACCTTCAAGATACTCTCTCAAGACTCCCACTTCACATCTATCCCCTCATTCAATATTCACCTCAGAACTTGCTCTCCTCTTAAGTCTGTTCTGACTAATTCCTCTTAACTTTCATGTCTTGGCACTTGGGCACATCCCTTCTGCATTTCCATACTCATTATATGCTTTCTCATGAAGTATTATGAACGTATTTGTTTGTACTTTTATTAGATTCTTTCAAGAGGTCATGATTTTTCTTCTAACTACATTTTAAGAATCTCAAAGCCAGCTGGTATCTCTCAATGTCTTTCTTCAGACAATGTACTTCTCACAATGTAGATTCCATTTTGTAACTTATTGTATGTTCAATAATCAACGTTAGTTGAATAAATGTGAAAAAAGTTGATGGGAAATGGAGTACAGTGTATTTTTTGAATCCTAACTTAGCAATTTCATGGGCTGAATTGATACAGCCCTCATGAGAAACTGGGAAAATACCTGCCCATTAAAAAGATATTTAGGCTAGGCAAGGTGGTTCATGATACAATGCCAGCTATGTGAAAGTTACGGGTAAGTCTAAGTCCAGACCAAACAAATACTTGAGACATACCTGGAATATAACTAAATTGTAAAGGGCTGTCTACAAACTGGGTTTCTTTTTACAATGAGAACACTGAAGTAAACTTCATGATTTGGCACTAAGCAAAGGTCTGACTATGCTTTTCTTTGTTAAGGATATGTGAAAGAGGGAAGGGGAGACTTACTTCTAGACCAAATTCTGACTCTGAAAGCAAAAAGTGGCCATTAAATCGAAGCAATGGAGCATAAGGAGAAAGTGGTTATTCCCTCATGAAGACAGTGAGGAAATAATGCAGGATCTGATATGTGGTCTAGCTACCAGAAGTAAAAGAAAAATAGAGTGGTAATCTTTCCTATTCTTAAAAAGGCACAGTGATAACAAAAAGAATCCTTACAAAAGAGGAACTACTATAACAAGGGTACTAGTACTATCTCACAACAGAATTCCAATACTAATGCAAGTACCTCTACACCAGTAGATTTTTATGTTTACTAAAATGGGGAAACCTGTGAGGTGGGTGGCCATATCAGGTATCACTTTTTGATTCTATGTTTATACCAAACTGTGAGACCCTTACAAAGGAATCTTAGTCTGCTTTCTATATAACAGAATGTCTTAGACTGGAACACTGATAAGGAAAAGAGACTTATTTTCACTCATGATCAAAAACATAGAATGAACAGAATCAGGCAACTGTATCTAATGAGGGCCTCATGTACTTTCCTGTGTGGCAGAAGTCAGAGGACAAATGGAAATGTGGCAAAGAACATGAAGGTGGTGACGTTTCTCCTAACAACTCTTATTGTAAGCAATGCAGCCCCCAAGAGAGGATGAACTCATTTATTACCAAGACAATTAACCCAGTCCTATAAGAAAAACAGGAGTCCTTAGTCACCTTTTAAAGGCTCATCTTCCCAAGACCAGCAGAATGGAAGTCCAATATCAACACAAGGTTGCATGTCCTAGTGCATGCTGATAATCCCAGCTAATTTTGGAAGAAGAGAAAGGAAGATCTCAGTTGGACACCAATCTGGGCAAAAGTTAGCAAGACCTTCTATTAATAAACAAGCCAGTGGCACTGTATACCTATAATACTAGTTACTCCATGGGTAAAAGAAATTTGTGACTGAGGTCACCCAAGAGAAACACAGATCTGAAAACAAATTGAAGTAAAAAGATCTGAGGGCTTAGTCCAAGTAGATACTTCAAGGTCCTGAGTTGAAACAACAGTATGGACTCCACCAAAAAAATAAAAGGCAGAATCATGAGTTTTGGAAGGGACAAAAAGTCATAACAAAAGGGAAATGCTGCAGCAGTTAAACTTTCAGAGAATTCTCTGCTTTGATGAAAAGTAGAGTCTCGTGAGTTATTAGCTTTGTTTCTTACAAACTTTTAAGTCACCTCCTGAATGAAGGCCTGCTTTGTGCACTCAAGTGGAACCAAGAAGCTGTAGTCTACCTTGTGATAGCTGTAAGGTACAACAGAAGTCAGTAGAGGCACATCTGCTCATTGACCAAAATGAGCTTTCGAGGTGTTGCAAAACATGGTAACAAGCATGGTTAAGGATTATCTTCACCAGCGTCTTACTCACATGTCACCTTTCAGTTAAAGAATTCTTTTTTTGGCAGGGGGGCGGTTGTGAGGCCTGAACTCTGGGCCTGGGCGCTGTCCCTCAGCTCTTCAGCTCAAGGCTAGCACTCTACCACTTAAGCCACAGCACTACTTCCGGCTTTTTTTTTCTGCTTATCTAGTGCTGAGGAATCAAACCAAGGGCCTCATGCATGCAAGGCAAGCGCTCTACCACTGAGCCACCTTCCCAGCCACAGTTAAAGAATTCTTGACAAAGACATTGTGTACATCTGAATCTGACTTTTTATATATCACCCCTTTATGTGTGTCTGATCTGGCTGATTATTATTAATAATATATGTACTTAGCACTGTCTTGCAGAACAAGAGCTTAATGAATGGTAATTCTTTTTCTTCACCAAAGCAAACACTTACAAAACATTTTCTGAATGCCAAGCACTTTTCACAGGTCTCCTTGTTCAATCTTTCTAGCAATCAGATGAGGTAAAAACAATGCTACTACTAACATGCAGATTATAGAGAGAAGATCTAGAATCAGAACCAACCATCAAGAACTACACCAGCACTTTCTAGGTAAAAGGCGAAGCACTTCTTTTACTTTGACTACATCATACCTTCATAAAGTGCCACCTCTGGCAAAAGCTAACTGATGAAGTTTGGTGTACAGGCATATAGGCAGGACCTGATAGTTACCTGCACTTGGTCCCTAGCACCTGTCAAACTGTGTGTCCCATCAAAAGGGAAAGACCCTTCTTGGTGGGGTCATATTAGAATGGTGGAACCTGAAGAGGGGAGAGAAAGGGGATTAGGTAATAAGGGTTCCACCTTTAAGAACTGCTGCCTCGTGCAAGTGGGTCAGGTGGATGACTGGATGAGTTCTGCAGAGAGTGGGCTGACCAAAGGGCATGCACGCCAGTTCCCTTCCCCCTTATCCTCCATGTTTGGACTGAGTAGAAAGGCCAAGATGCCAGCATCAAAGTACTTGGAAAAAAATATAAGCTGAGTAAATTTGACTTGATAAAGTACCCCACCTCAGTTGTTTTATAATAGTGACATAAACTAAGAGAGTGGGCTAATCATCTTGGGGGGAAAAAGAATGGTCTACAGCAGTTATTTGACGAAGCAGGAGTTTCTCTCTCAACGATGATAGTTTTGAGGCTCTTGATCTAGGTCTGTCTCAAGTGCCATATCTACATCAAAATTGTATAAACTCTTCAGACATTTCTCTTTTTTCTCAATAAAGTAATGCAAAATCTTACTTATTCTTTGAAGTTCTGTGCTCCCTTTGATTTTACTCATAACAGGTAAAAAAATTATATTCCAAATTGTAAAGACTTAAAAGATGAAATATCACAGGAAAGCTGGCCATCTGGGGTGGTGTTTGGTAACAACGTGTGAACGATTCTATTTACTCTAATTTGGGTGATCAAATGTAATACTCAAGAGAGTAAAATAAAAACAAGAAGCAGTCATTATTTTGCCCTGCCATTAACCCCAAATTCTTTTTACCTGCCCAGCACATTTTAAGAAATGAGAGCGGAAGTAGCATTTAGCAATCAGGAATTGGTTATCATTTAGAGTTGAGTGTGAAGGCAATTTTACTCAATTAAGCTTTAAACAACTGATGCAGGCAAATGTGGTCCAGGCACTAAAGACCCTTATTATATCTAATATCAAATAGTTAATTGCTTCCAAATGAAGCTCAAATCAGACAGAGAAATGTCTATTTTGACTAGTACTAAAATATAAGTAGGCAATGGGCACTGTTCTGTTTTTGCTTGACTATGTGGATTCTCAAGAATATTCATTTACTTAATAGGCAAAATTAAGGCATGTTTCCTCCAGGGACTGCTGCCCCTCAGACATGTGGACAGAAGTGCAATTGTCTCTGTGATTTCTCTGATGGATTTATTAAAGATTCCTATTAGTCTAACATGATCCTGTTTCTGGTGTCGACTGCATTTTGGCAAGTGCATACTAAACATATTCCAGTTGTTTTTTACAAATCTTATTTTCAAAAACTAAGCATTCACTTTATTCATTTAATGATATTATCATTTCAGTAATAGAACTAATGGGTTATGATTTTTATCTTAAAATTAATAAGGTCAGGAGAAGACCCTAAAGATGAACTTTATGAAAAGAAAAGCATCATAACTACCTGTAAATAGAGACACATCAAAATCTTTTGCATATTGTGAAACTCCCTTTGGCCTAAAATGGAAATTCCTTGTTTTGTTCTTCATCATGATTTATATTTACTGAATCTCAAAAGCAACATACTAGAAAAGGAGACAAAAACATATACAAGTCTGCACTATGTTATTAAACTAGGTCCTGTCAAAATAAATTGGGAGAGGAAAATAAAAATACATATTTTTAGTGTACAATTATGTTTGAAGATTTGATTGCTAATGGATTTCTGTATTCATATCAAGGTCAGATAGGCAATGGTTTATGAGTAATCTGAAATCTCTTATAGCTTCTCTCAAGTTTTATAGCATCTATTTATATTAGACATTTTGCCATATCCAATGTGACTCCTTCTTGTTTTTTTTTTTTTGCCATAAGAGCAATGCTACTCATTTTGTCAAATTTGCACTTGTTTTCAAAACCCTTCTTTCTTTGCTGGAGAGCTTGCAATTAACCCACTTCTCCTATGGAGAAGCATCTTTGTAATAACAGCTTCCCTGGCAGAGCTTTTGTTAGGCAGATTTTAAGATCAAGAGCCCATAAAGTTTGGAAAATATCCAATCACATTAAAGTTCAGCAAACCTCTTTCAAGGTCATATCCCTTATATTTGTTCAGGTTTTCTTTCTGTGAAAAGATTGCTATGTAATCTTCCATATATAAATGTATATGTAAACACACACACACACACACACACACACAGCCTGCATGCACACACACACACATACACCTTTACACCAGCACTTTTACCTGTTTTTGCCAAACGTCAGCCCAAAAGGCTGAGGTTTTACTTCTTCTGGAAATTGGATAAGGAAGAGTTGTTCTGCCCCCTTTGCCATTTGGAAGCATGGTGATAGGAAGGACCAGGCCTCTGTAAAGTCTAATACAACCTCATTCATGAGGCTGGGCTGGCCAGTGATCCAGCTGCTTGAAAGAGCTTAATAGTCAAAGGGCATGGTAATTCCCTCCATCTGCCTTTTCTTTCTTCTAGGGCAAAACCTTCACCTGGTGTTTTTGATTCATGTGTTCTAATTATGATGGCTGCCATCAGCAGCCCTGTGGGGGTGACACCACAAACTCACGGAGCCCACAGAGCATACTGAAGCATACTGAAGAGACCATGTCAGCCTGATTTTCGGGCCCATTTTGCAGCTCTCCACAGGCCTATCTAAAAGCATCAGAAGTCTCAGTTTTGCAGGACAAGTGCATTGTCTTTCTAAATGTCTCTTCCTGATAAGCAAATCCAAAGATGGTTCATTCACTATGGCTTTGAACGCACAGTGGGGAACTGGGCTTGCATGGTGGATACAACAAAATGCTTAATATTATCACTTGGTATAAAGCTAAAGAACTCAATTTCCAATTCCCAGATAAAAACCTTTGCTCCCCAGCTATGATCAAGAGTTTGAAATTTAAATCAGGAGTCTTGAAAGCTATTCTAACTCTCAAAAGGTCTGCCTTTCCCATACATACAAAGGAGAAAATGCTGTGCTTGCATTACTATCTGAATCAGGCAATGCTCACATCATTTTAGAAAATGTAATACTAGCTTCTTTCAATTGGAATGCTATGGAGTATTTCCAATGTTTTCAGTTCATTTGTTTCATTGTATTTCCCATTATTTAGAGTAAGATTAAGACCTGTTCCATAGTCCTTTTTTTATTACTATATATACCTCCTGTTGTTTCAGTGTTTCCATATTAATATTCCTAGAAATTTCCAAAAATATTTTTATTTTATTTTAAGGTAAGTATGTATGAAGCAACAAAAATAAACTCAGAAACATCTTTACCACTTTCTTCTGCCTATCACTGTATTTTTTGCAGAGGCTACATCATTATTGTTCTTTCTTGAGGTATAATGAACAAGTAAAACAGTGCGTGTTTATGATATACAACACTTGTGTTTTGATCTATGCATACATTGTGAAGTTAACCACACTAAAGCTAATTACCATGTCCCTCCGTTCACATTATTAGAAACATGGATGTTGTACTTGGCAAATTTTAAAGACACAAAACAATCATGTTCACAATAGTTGCCGTAGTGCACATTTTATCTCAGAAGTGGAGTCCTCCTGTGTTAACTGAACCCTTCTACCTTTAAACCAATACTTTTCCTTTCTGCCTCAGAGGTACCCCAGGAAGCATTCTACTCTCTATTTCTGGGAGTTTGCTTTTATTTAGATTCCCCATACAAGTGATTTCATACAGTTTTTATCTTTATTATCAAGCCTAATCTCTTGTGTTATTCATCTTGTCTCAAATAACGAGATTTATTATTTTTTGAGTCTAAAGTATGTGTGTGTGTGTATATATACACATATATATGGGTGTGTACATATATATATATATATATATATATATACTGGAGGACATATGTAGACAGACCAATAGGTAGGTGATAGATAAATATACAGATTGATAGATACATAGATATAAAGATAACTCATTGTGACACATTCATATATAAATACATAGACAGATAACAGACCTACATACAGATTACATTTTCTTTTGCCATTTCTCTGTCAATGGACGCTTATTTTGAGGGCATTTTACAGCCCTCAAAATACATGCTACAATGAGAATTTCCTTCTTTTATTATGTGGCACTTAGTAAAAACATTCTAGTTCTATTTAGGTCAAGTTGGGTAAAGGAAATTTAGTTGATATAAGAAAATGACACTTAGGAATGAAAACTTTAGATGATCTCTAATTTGCAGTGGTGGTATATGAATCAACTTGAAAGATACTTTTGCTGGGTCTGTGAATTAACTAAAAGTCACACAATTCTATACCTGCTCCTTTTGATCTGAACTATTCTCTGCTACTGTCATTGTGCAATCACATGGGGCTACAGGAAAGACCAGATTCACAAATGAACATCTTGTAGCAAAAGGCAAACTCTCCCAACCCTGTCTTAATGACAAAAGGCAAAATGGCTCCTCTCCTCAGAGTTCTCAGAACCCCTCCAAAAACCGAGTCTGAGCTTATAGTCTACCAGGCCATTTTTGTGGTTTGGGACTGTTTTTAACTGTGTACCTTTTCACCACAACCTCAATTCTCCCCATTTAATCTAAGACCAATGTCTGTATTCAAGTATATGCCTGAAAATGTCTTCCTATTGCTACCATGTTAAAAATCTTTCTGTGTACTTCCTCCTGTCTCTAATATGTGAAAGTAAGTAGCCAGACCTATCATGTGATTCTGGACTTGGGCCTGGGGTTTAAAAGCCCATTTACAGTGGCTCACTGTGGCCACTTTTCACAGGTTGTACTCAAACCACCCCAGACCCAAGCACACCAGTCCAAGGGTTCACAGGAGAAATTCATTTACCAGTCTGCAAGATGATTTAGGCTTACAAACTATTGCATACTTAGCAAACTAACAATAATAACAACTCCTATTTTATATATTTGATCCATTTAAATAGGGTCATTAGTACAATTGAATGCATGCTTGTTTATTTTTTTTTTTGTGGGTGGTGGGGCTTGAACTCTGGGCCTGGGCGCTGTCCCTCAGCTCTTCAGCTCAAGGCTAGCGCTATACCACTTGAGCTACAGCGCCACTTCCGGTTTTCTAGTGGTTTATTGGAGATAGGAGTCTCACGGTCTCTCCTGCCCGGGCTGGCTTTGAACCACGATCCTCAAATCTCAGCCTCCTGAGTAGCTAGGATTACAGGTGTGAGCCACCAGCGCCCGGCGCTTGTTTATTTTTTTCAAGATTCATGTTTGTCTTCATTCATGCTGCTAGCACCAAAATACCACAAATGGAGTGGCTTGAATAATAGAAATGTATTTGTTCCAGTTTTGGAGTCTGGGCATTCCAAGAACACAAGAACAAGATGCTGACTGATTCGATTCTTGGTGGGTCCCACTTCTTGGTTTAGAGAGAGGTTTTTTAGTGCTTCCTAACATGGCACAGAGGGACAGAGAGACAGAGATGTGGAGATTGTCTCTTTTGTGCACCTTCTTGTAAAGACTCTAATTCCACTTATGACTGCTTCATATTCAGGACTCCATCACCTCCTGAAGTCCTCACCTTTGAATGCAAGTCACATTGGCGACCTTTACCATGTGGAGGGAGATGTAAGCCTTCAATCCTTTGTAACTTTGTCCTAAATGAAGAGTTGTATGATATGTAGAATCCAATCAATTGAGGATGATGATGGTTATCAGTAGCTGAGCTAGGGAACCACCAGGGCCCCAAGAGAACTTGGACAGTATAAACAAGACAAAAGTCAGTGTTTAATGGGGGGCTAGGCTGTGACTTGGTGGTAAAACATTGCTCTTAACCTAAACAAGGCTCTGGTGAAAGAAAAGCAAAAGATAAGAGAAAAAAGAGAAAGGAAGGAAAGAAAGGAAAGGAGGAGAGAGGGAGAGAGGAAGGGAAGGAAGGGGAGGGAAGGAAGGAAGGAAGGAAAGAAAGAAGGAAGGAAGGAAGGAAGGAAGAAGGGAAGGAATGGAAGAAAGGGAAGAAAGATAAAAAGAAAAAAAGAAAAATGAAGAAATGGAAAGAGTGGGAGGAGGGAGAAAGAGAGAAAGAGAAAGAGAATGGAAGAGAGATAATGAGAGAGAAAGAGAAAAATGAAAGAAAAAGAAAAGAGAATGAGGAAGAAAAGAGAAATAGAGAAAAGGGATAGAGGGAGAGAAAGCAGTAGGGAAGGAGAGATGGAGGAAGGAAGGAAAAGAGGGAGAAAGGAAGGGAGGGAGGGAAGATGGAAAGAAAGAAGGAAGGAAGGAAAGAAGGAAGGAAGGAAGGAAGGAAGGAAGGAAGGAAGGAAGGAAGGAAAAGATAGAAAGATAAACTGGTATTTTGCTATTTCAAAAGTAATGTTAAGCAGATGAGTTTTTTTCATTCTGTTGGTTTTCTTGGTGAAACCATAATGTGTTTCCCTTCGCAAAAAGTAAAGGTAGTTTGCTAACAATTAAAACTTACAAGAACTGACATGAGAGGGTAAGTTTTTAGCTCACCACTTAAACCTTGCCATTATCTATCTATTTATCTATCTATCTATCTATCTATCTATCTATCTATCTATCTATCTATCTATCTATCTATCTATCTATCTGTCTGTCTGTCTGTCTGTCTGTCTATCTGTCTGTCTGTCTGTCTGTCTGTCTGTCTGTCTGTCTGTCTGTCTGTCTGTCGTGTGTGTGTATGTGTATATGTGTGTAGCAGTCCTTCAATTGAAGGCCTGGGCACTGTCCTTGAGCTTTTCTGGTCCATGTGAGTGCACCACCACTGGAGTCACAGCTCTACTTTCTCCTTTTGGTGATTCATTGGAGATAATAGTTTCATGGACTGTCTTTCTTGGACTGGCTACAAACTGCAGTCCTCAGGTCTCAGCCTCATGAGTAGCTAGGATTACAGTCGTGAGCCACAGGAACTTGGCATGATCATTTATTTTTAGTGACTCAGTAACACTGAGAATTAGACTAAACCTGAATTCAGTTATTAGCACACATTACAGGGGCTTCTCTTTGGCACCACCATATGGCCAGTTAGGCTTAATAATGATTTGAGAAGTGGCAAACTATGAGGTAAGAACCCAACCTATGTTTTATGCCTATGAGCTTAACTGTGGAATCAGTTCTTTTTTAAATGTTTTTTATTGTGAAAATACTGTACAGAGAGGTTACAGTTACATTAACAAGGTAATGAGTACATATCATATCAAGCATTGTTGCCTCCTCCTTTGTTTTTCCCCTACCATCCCTTCCCTCCCACCTCTACAACTACACTCTCCCCGAACCCCCCACCCTCCCACCCCCACCTAAATTGTAAAGTTCATTTTCAACATAGTGTCTGGTACATCTCATTGTTACAATGTGTCATCCCATATCCCTATTTAAACATTTTGTTTTTTCCCTTCCCCTCCCCAAATTATACCAACATCACATACAATTAAAACGGGTTATACCGTGGGGGAGGAACATACAAAGCAACAAAAAAAATCATATGGTACCTTATAAATATGTTAGAAACAATAGCAAGAAAGAAAAAAACCATTTGTATCCCTATCTTGGGGTTCATTTCACTTAACTTAATCTTTTTTTATTGTGAAAATACCATACAGAGGGGTTACAATTACATGGGCAAGATAATGAGTACATTTCTTATCAAGAATTGTTGCCTCCTCCTTTGTCTGGTCATTTGTACATAGCTTTTGACCTTTTCTACATGCCCCAGACATATACTAGTTATTGCAAATAAGGGAAACCATGGGACCTATGTTTCTTTGGGCCTGGCTTACTTCACTTAATATAACTTTTTCCAAGTCTTTCCATTTCCTAACAAATGGGGCGATGTCATTCTTTCTGATGGAGGCATAGAATTCCATCATGTATATATACTACATTTTCTTGCTCCATTCATCTACTGAGGGACATCTGGGTTAGTTCCACATCTTAGCTATGGTAAATGATGCTGCAATAAACATAGTTGTGCTGGTAGCTTTAGAATGGTCTTGTTTGTGATTTTTTAATGTATTTTTTTCTGATAATTTCTATAGTTCATAAGGGGAAAAGGGAAAATAAAGGATCGAATCCAACCTTCACTTCCAACATTATTCACTTTTTTCTCATTTTTACTCCTTGAAAAGAACATGTTGATGCATATATTAAAAAAGGAATATGGATATAGCTGTTTTATATATTTACTTAGAAATCAGAATCTAGTTTCCAAGCCATTAGCAAAAATCTGTCTCAACTGACTTCTAATTTGTAAAATAAGGAAACTAAGGCACAGAAGAGAGAGAGAGAAAGAGAAAGAGGAGAGTACTTGAGCTATGCAAGAGCCAAAGCTGAGGTGGAACTCAAACTCCTTTGAGTTTACATTGGGTTTCTGTCAGAAGAGGGGAATAATAGCACAATGCTCAAAAAGGCCTCTGGCGAGTTCCACAGAAAAATAAAATATAAACACCCCTCTTATCTTCTGCAAAACTAAATGTTTGAAGATGCCTCTCTCCAAAGTCAAAAATCAATCCAGGCCAGTGTTCCTCTGTTGTTTCAGATTACTTCTCATATCTCTGGCTCCCAAATAACATTCCTTATTATTTTGACTTCCCTTCTTTATAGATTTGGGTTAGTGTATATTACCTTGCCTTGTTGGGCTGTTATTACACATCTAAACTGGCATAGATCCAGAGGTAACAAATTAGAAATATTGACTTTTCTACCGGGCTAATAAAATGATGTGATGTGAGTTAACAAATGTAGTTTTAATTTTATAACACATGTAAAAGCGTCTGCTGGGGAGATCACTAAAAATACAAGAAAAGAAATCCTTTCTAAATTGTAATATGCAGAAGATATGGTATATAAAGAACGGTCATCCAGATTCTTTTCAACAGAATTGTATCCTAATACAACATTAGAAAGCCACATGTGCCAGAAAGAAAGAATATATGGATAGGTGATCAATAAGCAGGCAGGCAGACAGACAGGCAGACAGACAGACAGACAGACAGACAGACAGACAGACAGACAGACAGACAGACAGACAGACAGACAGACAGACAGACAGATAGATAGATAGATAGATAGATAGATAGATAGATAGATAGATAGATAGATAGATAGATAGATAGATAATGCATTCAATACGTGCAGCCCTTTTCCTCAATAACAAACATAACATTCTAGGGAATGATAATTCCTCAAGAGAGATCATCTAACTGCATTACTGACTTCTCAGCTTCTGAGCACCAGCAATTATATAAACTTGAATCCAGGGGTTATAATCCTCAGGGTTGGATGTGATTAATAAAGCCAGTGATAGCCTGCTGATTCTACAAAGCTAAATAAAATGCATGTTGCCATTTTCGGCAATAAAGTAATAAGCAGTTTGCAGTAAATGTGATTGGCATAAAACAATGTAAAAAGTAATGTCAAATACGTTCAGGAAACAGCTATGGCTGTCAAATTTACAAAATACTGTGGTGCTTCCACAGATGAATCTACAATTTAAAGCTAGCGAAATAGGTTGACAGATATGCTAACAAATTATTTATGCTGTATATAATTTGTGTACCTAACTCCTCAATAGCATATTTATTTAATCAAAGTGTCATCATTACTGACAATTACTTTTATCAACTTATATGAAATAGGCCAGGAAGCACATATTACCTAAGTTATATAAGCAGTTAGAAGCTGACACAGCGAGTCAGACAGCAAAGGTATATCAAGAGTCTCACACATTAACTCACAGCCAAATGCCTCCTTTGCTGGCAAATGCTTGTGCTCATAATAGAAGAGTGGAAGAAAAGAAAGGGAGGTTATGAAATTATTCTACCAGGACATAAGTCTCTAGAATGGCCTCATTTGACTGGCTTAATACATTTCCCAGAAAAATCACAACATAATATTCTCTATTTGGGTGAGCAAGTGAAAAGCAGACCATCTATTTGGAGCCATAAACTCAAAAGCTCTTTGGAGCTAAGGAGATAGTCCCAGCGGGTGGAGTGGTCTGTAGAGATGGGCAAAGAGGAATGCACTTGCCCAGGTTAAACGGCGGATGGGAGCAATGGTCACTATGGCTGATCTTCTTCAAGAGCCTGAAAGGAAGATTTTCCTTAAAATATGCATTTTTCAATTTTCATAAGTACCTATACACAATGATAATAACACCAGTAGATGACCAGATTCAGACTGGAACTAACGGCTTACAAAATCTTTGTCTCAGAATGATATAATCAGGCTACCTGTATATTCCATGTAGTTTTTACCAAGATCATTGGTTGAATGAATTATAACCACAACTATTCTCAAATAATTAAATACTCCAAGTGTGTACTTGGAGCTTATGCAAAGTACAAAGTACACCATTGTGATGGTGTAGACGTAATAGTGACATGCCTGTGGCTGCTTCTTTCCTTCCATTAAAGAATGGATATAAAGGACCTACATCTATGGTTGTTGTGAGGATTAAATAAGTTCTTGTATAAAGTGTTGAGAAGTGCACATAGTAGTTGCTGAATAAATGCTCTTGTTGCTCTTCCTATGATTAAAAGGTATGTTTCTTCAATGTTAAAGGTCGGATTGTGTTTCTAAAATCTGTCCACTGAGTGTAACAACTCTGAGAAGGGAGCTCTAGTATTATGACTGCTGGAAGAGAAAATAACTGTCAGAAAGCCTGGGAAAGGAATTGTATTGAAGGAATAGTCATGGCACAGAGGGTAGAAGGAACAGGTTTCAGTGAAATGCAGTTTTAAACCTCAAGGAAATTCTCATGGTGAATAGGCTGGGCATCGGATACGATCCAGTCATGGGCACATGCTCATCTGGAAAGAAGACTTTTCAGTTTTCTTTGGCTTTGGGGGGAAGATAATCTCATTTTTTCTTCTTCTGGGTTTTCACAAGGCTGATATAGATCAAACAGAGGCAGGCTTCACAAAGCCAAGACTATACAGATAGCTACACAGGCAACATCCAACTGCCTGCGTTTCTTCTCAAGCTGTGCTTCTGGGAGACCACCCTGTTCACTGTTTACAAGCATTGATCTAAAACTTTAGGGAGATGCTCCTCATTACTTCTCCAGGAGGAACAGGGTAAGTGGTGACAGATCAGAGATAGGTGGGCAGGACTTGTATTAAAACTCACAACTCTAATGAGCTCTGCAGACTTCAGCCCAAAAGCTAGCCCACAACTTGCTGTTGTAAGCCTTCTTTTTCACATCTTAAAGAATTGTTTTGTTGGTTTTTTTGTTTTTGCTCCTCAGAAGACAAATGGATTAAGAAAATGTGATATATATATATATATATATATATGTAAATACACAGACACATACACACACACTAAAATTCTGTGCTTCCATCAGAAAGAATAGTATTGCCCCACTTGCAAAGAAATGGAAAGACCTGGGAAAAATATTAAGCAAAGCAAGCCAGATCCAAAGAAACATGGGCTGCATGGTTTCCCTCATTTGTAATAACTAGATTATGTCTATATTATTCTTGGCAGAGGATCGCAATAGCTCAAATGCTAGGTGCATTTGACCATATAGAACTCCAAGAGATAGAAACAAGAAGTTTTTGTAATGTACTGTTTGCAGTTATTTCTTTTTTCTTTCTTTTGTTTCCCTTTGGTTTATGCCCTGGTGTCACTTTTAAAAAATGTTCTGTATGTCATGTATATATGCATATATATATATATATATATCTTGTATATAGGTTTATCTGATCTGTAGAAGGGGGAGAATCATAGAAACAGACACTATGTTATAAATGACCTTTACAATTTGAAGGGAAAACAGGAGAAAATGAAGGAGGGAGTAACACTGTTTAAAAAGAAATGTACTCATTACCTTACTGATATAACTGTAACCCCTCTGTACATCACCTTTACAATAGAAAATAAAATAATAAAAAAGTGTTTAGGGGAAAAATTATGAAGAAAAAGATGAATATAAAACCATCTCCAAATACGGCTCACAAAGCCTAAACTATTCACTCTCTGGACCTTTACAGGACATATTTGCTGACCGAGAAAAAGTGACTTCATGTTTGTCATTTTCCCCCTGTTAAATTTTTTTAAAAGTGAAACCTTGGTTTCTCTGTATAACTTGATGCAACTAACATATAATTTAGACAAATCACCATTCTTATTTGGAACTTTGTCCTTCATCATATGGTTATTCTTTTTAACCAGGTACCAGAAAAATGCTCAGCATTTTTTTTAATGAAACTTTAGTTGTATCCTGTTGTCTTGAAGAAAATTCAGTCCATTATCCAAGTGAGAGACTTTACTTTTGATGGTATATACATGCTGACTTACCACCAGGATAGCTGGTTCCTGCTTGTTGTAAAATTATGGCACAAATACTTTTCATTGATCGCAGTTTAACAGCCAATCAAGGTACAGCTTCAACCCCACGATGTCACTGAGCCTTAACAATCGAGAAGAGTATCATTTATAATGGGAACCATCATGCCATTGTGTTCCTGGGAGATGAACTTGAAGCCTGTGTTGGAGCTGGACAGGTTCTGTAAATGTCTGCAGCCCAGGACATTACAGAAAGAATTCTGTAACCTCACAAAGACATAAAGATTTTTCCATAACTTCACACTCACTATAATCTCCCTAGACCATAAAAGTTGTAGTGCCCAAAGATGACTCTAGTCCTGATGTTTCCAGTATACACAGCCAAGAAATAGAGTTTGAGGAGAGGATAAAAGGTTAAGTCTTTATATATCAGAAATTTGAAGGCTTTATCTATTAGTAATTAGTTTGGGATTTCAATGTAAATTTCAAATCTTCCATCATCAAAAATATTTTCACTTGATATTTTCTGAGAGTCTGTCTTAATGCTTTTTTTTTAAATATGAACTTTTCATTGTAGGTGAAACACAGTGTTTTGATGTTTTGGTTTTTCAAATGTAATTATCTGTTTATACCTTTGTGAGCAGTCAAGTGCCCTAGCTACCTAATTTTTATCATTTGAACTCTTTATGGCTATGTTTTCAATAAATACTAATATTCCCAAAGATTCAAAGAAATAACTTAAATGTCTTCAAATTCCATTTTATGCAGGGAAGAAAAAAGGCCTTTATTACATGATAATATCAAACAAATTACTTTGATTCCTCCTGGTATTTTATCCCATGTTAGGAGTTTCATTACAGTTTCTCTCATTCACCAATAAAGAGTAATAAATTTCAGCCTTTGGTAAGGTGTATTCCAGTCTAAGTTATAAAAACAGAATAGAGAATTTTGTTTTGTATGTCATCCAAGAAGGGAGAATCAAGAACTTTCTTTTTTAAGGCATTAAATTTCTTTTATTTATTTTAATAAGTTTTTTTGTTGTGAAAATACTGTATGGAGGGTTACAGTTACATGAGCAAGGTAATGAGTACATTTCTTATCAAGCATTGTTGCCTCCTCCTTTGTTTTTCCCCTACCGTCCCTTCCCTTCAAGGTATTTGTTAGGAAGAATTTTATAAAACCTAGTTTCCATTACTACAATTAGTCATTGTCTATATTTTCATCATAGTCTAGCCATTAGACAGTATCAGATATGTAAGCCACACTAATTCTATTTGATGAACTTGTCTAAACACCATCTCCCTCACACAGAATCTAACTCTACTCCCCAAATAAAAAAATAACAAAACAAAGTAAGCTATACTAGAACAATTTAGACCCTTATCTAGGTTTCTGTTCTGTGAATATATTTTTATTTATTTATATTGCAGACTGAAACAGCTAAGGGTAAAGATGTTGTATTAGACTTCTTGTCTTTTTTAAAATTTCCAACACTGTATTTTCATCTAGAGATTCTATGTCTATTGTAACATATGTATACATACATACATAATTACTGTTATTATTATTGTAATATGATCATATGAACATCAAACTGAAGAGGTTATGCATGGTAAAGGACATAGGTATCAAGATAAAAAGAAAACCCACAGAATGGAAAAAGATTTTTTTTCCAGCTATGCATCCAATGAGGGCAATGTATCTAAAATACAATTTAAGCTCAAAAATTAAACTCCCCAAAAATACACCCTCGAAAAAACAATAAGCCAATTAATAAATGGGCCAAAGACTTGAAAAGAGACTTCTCAGAAGAAGTAAGAATGGCGAATAGCTACATGAAGAGATGTTCAACACCTCAGGCCATAAAAGTAAAGCAAATCAAAACAACATTGAGATTCCACCTCACCCCAGTTAGAATGGCCATTACCAAAATAATTAACAAGCCAAGTGCCTGTAGCTCGCTCTTGTACTCCTATCTAGGAAGCTGAAATCTGAGGATCACAATTCAAAATCAGCCTGGGTAGGAAAGTCTTTGAGACTCTCCAAAAAACTACTCAAAAAAAGCCAGAAGTTGTGCTCAAGTGGTAGAGCACTAGCCTTGAGGACAAAGAGGCCCAGGGACAGTGCCCATGCCCTGAGTCCAAGCCCCATGATCTGCAAAAACAAAACAAAACCTAACAATAACAGATGCTGGCAAGGGTGGGCCAAAAGGAAAATTACTACATTGTTGGTGGGAATGTAAACTTGTTTGACCACTCTGAAAAGCAGTATGGAGGCCTCAAAGACTAAATAAACGTAGAGCTTCACTATAATCCAGCAATTCTACTCCTGGGCATTTATCCAATAAAACACAAACAAGACCACACTAAGGCTACCAGCACAACCATGCTCATTGCAGCATTATTTTTTCCATAGCCAAAATATGGAATAAACTCAGATACCCCTCAGTGAAAGAATGGATCAAGAAAATGTGATATATATACGTATATATGTACATATATACGTATATATATATACTCACACAATGGAATTCTACTCTTCCATCAGAAAGACTATGGTACCATTAATAAGGAAATGGAAAGACTTGGAAAAATTAAACGAAGTAAGCCAGATCCAAACAAACATAAGTTTTATAGGATTTCTGTCAGCATTCCTACTAATTTCTATTTTAGAAAAACAAAGCCCTAAAAACCCACAAATTACTTGATATACCAACCTTGAATTGACTTTAGATGCTTTTTACTTTACATCAGAAAACCTAACCAATCAACACATCATAGTTAGAGAGAATTTGTTGAACTGGGTACACCCGCCTAGACTTGTGCTTCAAACTCAAATACCTCCAGCAACCAGGCTAATAAAGTAAATTAATAGAGGAAAGAAAGAGAATAAAGAAAATCCAAGGAGCAGAGGATTGACCTGAAGTGGATGGCTTGAGCCCTTGTTTCCCTGAGAATCTAGTAATCTGGAACTTTATATCAAATGAATTAGTCAATAATACAAAGTTTTTAAAAGAGCCAAAGATCAAAATCCTGCTGCGAACTTTGGAACATATGGATGTGACAAAAGTCCTGTTCTTGGCGGCCATATAGAAGAGGTAGGAAGACACACAAATACTATGTATAAGAGTAGAGGTGATCAATGCTGACAGAGAAAGGTGAGTCGTTAAAATAATGTATGCACAATGAGCAGAAATTTACTTCAAATTAGGAGGGAGTTCATGCACGGATGATTGTTGATCTTGGATTGAAAGAAGAAAAGGAATTTTGAAAAACAGACCCAGAGGGAAAGGTAATTCTATGGAGATGGAAACAAATGTTGTGCAGGTAGAGATGTGGAGAGTATCATATGTGTTTGTGGCAAATTTAAAAGACCACTCACTTGAACTGAACTTTGGGGTAAGAGAGGTAAAAAATGAGGGTCAGACACTATCCAGGAGCACCTGTGGCCTGCCTTCTGAGAAACATTTCCTTGCTTCTCCCCTCCTGTTAGAGTTTGTCTCTTTCCTGTGCTTTCTGATTCAGCCCTTCAACCTCCTATGTAACTTCAAAATCATCTGCTTCTCTCTAGTCCTGCTGCCTAAATCTGAGCCCCCCGACCCATGTCCTCTTCAAAGTTCTTCCTATGTCCCTGTGTTCTCAAAAGTATCTAGAAATAAAATTTGGATCATATAAGTGGCCTCCCTAATACAAACCTTCATTAACTCAAAGGTTTTCTGTTGCTAGTGAGGTAAAGATTCAAATTCTTTAATCCTTCAAACAAAACTGCTGCTCTCTAACCTACCTGGGTCCATTCTCCACTTTCATATATCAACTATCCACACTATGCTTTGAAGTGCAGAACTCTTGGCCATATTAGTACCATGTAGTGGAAGTCTATTGCCTCTTGCTAGTCTTCTTGTGGTCTCCCAGGATGGAAGACTCCTCTATCACATTCCACACTGCTTCACTCCCCATCTGCCCCCATTTAAATGCCAACTGAAAGGTCCTGTACCCAGGGAAGATTTTCTTTGTCTTTAGTTGTGAAATTTGGGTCAGAGTTTCTGTTACATTGATGTTCAACAAACCTTTACAAAAACAAACTGTGTGTGTGTGTGTGTGTGTGTGTGTGTGTGTGTGTGTGTGTGTGTCCATTCCAGTAGCCTAGCTACCACTGCTTAGATGCTGAGGGGAGGGTAAACATTTCCTGGGGATGTGTACTGCCTTCTCAGCAGACCCTTGGCGAAGCTCTGCTGTTGATGGTTGATGGGAGTTGAGGCTAAATTCTAAAGCAAGATGGAGTCAGAGATTTCCATTTTTAAACTCTCTCACATCTGGTTTCCTTTCTCCAATTTTCCTTGATGACATTTTCGTTGACACGAAATTATCAGAATAAACTTTCTAATCTTGACTCTCGTCTTTTCTGGCACCCCATCTTTGAAAGAATAGCCTCAGTTATTCTCATCTCTTTTTCAGTAAAATAGAAGTGATTCTTTCCAGATTCTGATATCCTACCCTTCCAACCAAACACTCTCCACTTTAACCAGAGGAAATATTACAAACCTCCTGTATTATTTTAGGGTGATCACTTGCCATTTTCCAAAACTTTACTTGCTTCTTTGATGAAATAAGAACATTATAGATTAAGTGGAGGAATTCATGGAAAGAAGCTGATATGTCTGGCCTAGAATCCATCATCAATAATTAGGAATTCTTCTTTCACCTTTTCAGCCCACCATTCCAGAACTATTTTTAAGTTTTTATATATGTATTTATTTATTTGTATTTTTCTGTGGGGCTGTCAATACAACCTCAGGGTTATGTGTGTTAGGCAAGTGCTCAGCCACTGAGCTACATCCACAGGTATAGCCACATTTCTCATCCGGAATCCCACATCTCAGTGATGTGCTATGTTGGCAAACCAGTCAGCCTGCACACATGTCTTGGGACAAAATTGGCCTTGATCAACCTACCATTTCCTACCATTATTTATCCCTTGCACTTCTGGCTTTTCCATGATTAAAGAATCCCTATATGAGGGCCTCAGGTTCTATGTGTTCATCAAAACCTGTAATTTTGGTGTAATGTTCTTTAAGGTCCTTGTCTCATGCTATATTCTATCTCTTTTCCTTAGCACTCTCAGACACACAGTGTAAACACTGAATTAAAAACTCAATGTTAAGTTAGCTTTACCACCAGCCTCTTTCTCTCCCCTTTCTAAGATGTTATCGTGTCTTAGATAACTGACAGCTTTTAATTTGCAACACTGTTCATAGAATCTTTCCTCCCTTTACTAAAGACACAGAATATAACTCTTTTATCTTTTCAACACCTTAACTATATTTAACCAGTAATATATCTATCAATAAAGGTGATGAGTTCGTTAACATGGTCTTTTCATAATTGTTTTAAATACAAGTTATGTACTTAAGATATATTATCAAGCATTAGAACACCTAATATATTTTTCCTGTCTAGAAGCATTGTCTCGCATAATCAACAGAAGCTGGGAAGACTGTCAGATGCCAAATTAGTGGGTTCCCACTTGAATGAAGAAGTTACATGAGGTAAAATTATATGCTAAGCTCAAATACTACTTCAGCTTGACATAGAAATTCCCTGTGACACACAGTAGAAGGGTGCTCATGGAGAAGAGGCGAACACCAGCTCCTATAATCCTCTAGGAGAACAGACTACAGGTGATGAGAATGTGTTTGTAGCTAACAGGACACAAACAGCAAATTTTTCACTTCCTAATGTAAACAGTTTCCATTTACATATAGCATTTCCCAGGGGTGCTCCCTAACTATTTTAACAAGAGTACTATAACATGGAGAATAGAAAATCCACCCCTGACTGCCAGTGCCCAACCACAGATAAAAATTGATTTACATTTCTGTTGGGTTGAAACATTTCCAGATAACTTTTTCAAATATTTCTGAATTGGAATAGGCTATTGAAATGTAAGCTGACATAATGTTACCTACACTACAGAAATGGACCAAAGCAACATCAATATGCTATATCACTTCATTCACAAATGTTCGTGAATTTCAGCACATAGATAATGAAGTTTATTTATTCAAGTAGACATGACTATGACTGAATAATGGGTCTCATCTGGGATTTTTGCTGTTAAATAATTTGAGGATAGTTTGGTCATTCTATTGATGATTATGAAGCAGAGAAGTGTTTAATTTTTTGGGAGGGGGGAAGTCTTAATAAAAGCATCAGTTTGGAGAGCATGGAGAACAATACTGTTTCTATCTTCTGTCTCTAAAATTACAACTTTATGAGGAATCTGAAATGTCCATCTTTCCATTTTGTCTTACATCTACAGCAAGGCACGTTCTCCAAATATACAACTTTTCCTTTCTAAGTAACTTGATAGCTACCTGCATATTACCTTCAAATCATAAAAAAGAATCATGTGCAAATGGGCAACATGCCAGCCAACAAGTGAGCAAATCAGAAGTAGAGAGGATATTGGTATGAAATTTTCAAACACTTGTAGGTTGGTGACAAACCATTTTTTGTTTTCCACAAATCACAGAACAGAATCCTATAGTGATCACAAGCTGCATGCACACAGGGATTATATATGTTTCTCAGGCTATGGTGGGCTGTGTCCCATATCATTGCTCACTAACAGGTGAATGATATTCAAAGTGAGCTGTGTAAACAGCAGAAAAAAGGAGTTTACATTAGAATGTAAGCAATTTCTATTTTTTGAAGGAAAAAAAATCCAAGCTAAAGATTTGACATAAACCAGAGGACCATTCAACCTGAAAGTTACTATTGATGTGACTGATCAAAACATCCTGACATTTGAGTCTTTTAACTGTCTATCATGCTAGTGGCTCCAATGATTAGTTCACTTGACAAAGCTAACAAAAGAAGAAGAGAGCTATTTTATCATCAGCCTCTTAGGAAACAAAGTAAGAGACACCGCCTTTGTTTGGTGGTAGTACTAAGGTTTCAACTCAAGGCCTTACACTTGCAAGGCAAATACTTTCTGCTGAGCTATCCCTCCAGCAGATACATGCACTTTCAAGAAAGATCAGTATTTAGAATTTATATGGGGGGATTTACTGTACAGCATATATTTTAAAAGAACTACTAAAAGGCAGCATGGATTGAAACATACACATTTTATTTTCTATTTAAGCATGATGGTTTGACCTGTTCTATGCCATGAATGTCATTAAGTAACTTTTGAAGTTTATATTTAGTAAGTACTCATGGATTCTTATCAGATCAAAAATCTCTTGGGTGCCACTGTCTATTAGAAGAGGTGTCTGTTGGTGGCTAGTTGGCTAGTTGTACAGAGCTATAAATCCCTGGTGTAAAAATCCAGTACTGATCAAGTAAGTATCTTCATTTGTGGCTCCAGTGAAGAAAAATCTTTTTTTCCCACTAATACCATGTCCTCATATTTGGAATCGTAAATTCTATCTTTTATACTAAAAGGAATATTTTATTTATGATTAAACATCTTAAAATGGGAATATTATTCTGAATTATCATGTTAGACCAATGGAATCACTAAAGGGAATAAATACATGAAGTGATGACAGGTGAGGCTGGACTGATGTGGTCTTGAGCTTCAAAATGCAAGATATAGAAGAAGCCAAGGAACAAATTTCTCCACCTCCAGATAGAACTAGCTTTGTTGACAATTTGGTTTCAGTTTCCTAAATCTCATTTTAGACTTCTGACCAATAGACCTTTGAAACATAGTAAGTATACATATTTATTGGTACTGGATGATAATTCAACACATATAAACAATGTATAGTGAGCAGATTAAGGCAAACTGACCTATTGATAACTTCAGACATGTCATTTTATTGTATTAGGAGCATTCAAAATCAATAGTGAAAATACTCCATTGTGAAACACTCCATTGTTGACAAGTACAGTTTCTTTAAGGAGCTATGGAGATCACAAAGTGTTATTTGCCTATCCAATTAGACCCCTTTACCCATTAACTACCTTCTCTCCATCCCTCCCTCCACTGAACCCTTCTCAGTCACTTGTGACCACTGCTCCATTTTCTACATCTTTGAGACCAACTTTTTAGTTTCTACATATGAGTTAGACAGGCAGTGTTTGTCTTTTAGTATCTGACTTACTTTACTTAACCTAATTTATTCTCTAGTTCCAACTATAATGCTGAAAATAACAGTTTTATGTTTTTCCTATTTATTCATTGATAGTTGATGTATTCCATACCTTCCCTCTTTTGATTAGGGCTACAATAAATATGAGAGTACAGGTCTTTTTAACGTACTAATCTCACTTCATTGGAAAAACATACAAGCTAATGGATATATATCTACTGAGTTATATGGTTGGTAATGTTTCTTCTATTTAGGAACTTCTCTTCAAAAAAGTCATGACTACATTAATTCACATTTCTATCAAGTGTAGAAAAGTTCCTCTTTCTGTTCATCCTCACTGAATTTATTTCTTATCATCTTGTGTGATGATAATCACTTTCTGACTTAGGTTTGCAATTTTCTTTGTTTAATATTTTTTATTGTAAAGCTGCTGCACAGAGGGGTTACAGTTACATGAGTAAGGTATAGTGTAGTACATTTCCTATCGAGCATTGTTCCCCCCTCTTTGGTTTAACCCTACCATCCCTTCTTTCCTCACCTCCCCAACTCCTCCTTCTCCCCCTCAAGTTGTAAAGTTCATTTTCTTTTTTAAAATATTAATAAGTTTTTTTATTGTGAAAATACCATACAGAGGGGTTACAATTACAGGGCAAGGTAATGAGTGCATTTCTTATCAAGCATTGTTGCCTCCTCCTTTGTTTCCCCTTCCCATCCCTTCCCATCTCCCCCCCCCCCAACCCTGCACCCTTTCCCTCCCCTCCTCGCCAAAGTTGTAAAGTTCATTTTCAACATAACATCTTGTACATCTCATTGTTACAATGGATCAACCTGTATCCTTGCTTCAGGATTTTGTTATTTCCCTTCCCCTCCCCAAATTAGAAAAATGTAGGTGCAAGATTCATTTTTCTTTTCTTTTCTTTTTTTTGTTGGTTGTGGGGCCTGAACTCTGGGCCTGGGCACTGTCCCTCAGCTTTTCATATCAAGGTAGTGCTCTACCAATTGAGCCACAGCACCACTCCATCTTTTTCTGCTTATGTGGTGCTGAGGAATCGAACCCAGGGCCTCATGTATGCAAAACAAGCACTCTACCACTGACCACCTTCCCAGCCCTGCATTTTTCTTATAATTAATGATTTTTGTCATTTTCACATATACTTTATGTTTCTGTTTGAGAAATGTCTGGTCAAGTTAGTCAACCATATATCCATCAGATATGAGATTCAGAAAATTAAGTCCTTATAAGTTGACTTGAATATGAGTATTTTATCATATTCTGTAGGCCATCTTTACTGCATTGTTTCCTTCTATAAAATGTTTTTATTTTGATGTAATCCAATTGGACAGTTGTTTTTGCTATGGCATGTTAATTTGAGGTTGTATCCAAAAATTCTGTCCTCATAGCAATGTCCTAAAGCATGACCCCATATTTTCTGCTAAGCACTTCACAATTTAGAACCTGACATTTAAGTTTCTGATCCCTTGTGGGCTGATTTTTGTATTTTGGTGCATGGTGAAAGAGTGGGCCTAGAATAATCTGCATATGGATTTTCAATTTTCCCAGAACAATTTATTGAAGAGAAGTTCCTTTCTCTAATTTACTTTCTTACTTCCTTTGTAAAAGCGAGTGAGCAATAAATACATGGATTTAATCTATCCCATTCATTTGGTCTATGTGTCTGTTTTGATGCCCAAACCACACAGTTATAATTATTATCATTTCATAGTATGTTTAAAGTCATGGATTATAATGCCTCCAGCTTTATCCTTTTGCTGAAGATTGCATTGACTATTTATTTAATCTGTTATTATTCCATATAAAGTATAATGGGAGTATTTCTGTGAAAAATATCACAGGTATTACAACAGAATTACCTTGTATACTATGGGAATTTTAACATTGTTCTCACAATATATGAGAATGGGACTCTTTTCCACGTCAGCTTCAACTTCTTGTATAAATATTTCATAATTAGCATTAATTTCTATGAATAAATTTATTTGATTGTGTTTCTGTGTAGCTAATTTAAATGAATTGCTTTCTTGATTTCCTTTTCATCAGTCTCATTATTGGTGGATAGGAATGCTATGTGTTTGAGGATGTTGGTTTTATATCCTGCAATCTTAGTGAATTCATTTATCAGTTTATATGATTTTGGGGTGGTATCTTCAGGGTTTTTTTTCATATAAAATCATGTCATGGGGGGGAGGATTAGGTGGGGTGGTGGGGGGAGGCTGGGAAGGGATGTGAAGGGTAAACAAAGGAGGAGGCTGCAATGCTTGATAAGAAATGTACTCATCATCTTGCCCATGTAATTGTAACCCCTCAGTACAGTATGTTCACAATAGAAAATAAAAATAAAAAAAAATCATGTCATCTGCAAACAGAGAAAAATCTGAATTCTTTGGATACCTTTTATCTTTTTCTGGTGTTACTTTTCTGCCTATCACTTCCAAAAACAGGTGAATAAATATGCTGATAATGGCCACCCTTGTTTTATTCCTAACCTTAATAGAAATACTTTGGCCTTTTCTCACTCAGGATAATATATACTGAGGCTTTGTAATGTATAGGCTTCACTGTGTTTGGTATCTAAATTTTCCAGGATTTGTTTTATTGTGTAATCAGGTGAAGTTTAATCAAGTAATACTTTTTCATCTATTGACATCATAATCTTTCATTCAGTTGATACGGTATTAAGAATATTAGATTAAATATTTTGAAACCTTCATGTATCCATGAGATGATACAAAATTATATTTTTGTATACTGTTGAATTAGATTTGCTAGTATTTGTTGAAAACACGTATAACCATGTTCATTGGGGATTTTGGTATATAGGTTCTGTTTGTCTTGTTTGGATATCAGTATAATATTGACCCACATTATGAGTTTAGGAGGATTGCATCCATTTTAATATTTTCAAATAGTTTGAGAAATATCATTAATTCTTTGAAAATTTATTAAAACGCAGCAGTGAAAGCCTTGGGTGTATTGCTTTTCCTTATTGGGAGATTATTTTTTAATGACTCATTCTCATTACTTGCTATTGGTCAATGCAGGTACTCTATCCTCAATTCAATTCAATTCAGTTCCATTTTGGTAGCTTACAGTGTCCAGAAATTTGTCCTATTTCTTCTGTATTTCCCAATGTATTAACGCATAGCTGTTCACAACAGTACCTAGTGATCCTCTGTGTTTCTATATTATTAGTTGTCATTTTGCCTATTTCATCTTTCATCCTGATTTTATTTGGGTCACATCTTTGTAAAAAAATCAAAGAAGGGTCTGAAAACTTTGTTAATCTTATAAAAAATCCAGTTCTTCATTTCTTTTGTTTTGTGAGCTTTTAAAACTCTCTTTTGTTTACTTCTGCTCTGACCTTACTTATTTCTACATTTATACTAAGTTGGAGTTGGATTTACCTTTGTCCTTCCATGACCTTGAGTTTCATCATGAGGTTATTTGAACTTATTTTCATGAAGGCACTTGTGACATCATTTCTATCACAATATTTAGTATGATTTGGTACGACATGCATATTTGTAAAAGGAATAAAATATAGATGGAAAGAGAGTGATTAGATTTCTTTTACAAATTATCCATGAAAACACAGGGGACAGAATGAAGTATGATTCCAATTAGGAAGCAGTATTTGAAGTGGGTCTTGGAGCATTAATTTCCCCAGGAAAAATTTACTTGGGAAAGTTTGAAGCTGAATAGACATTAAAATAATTCTAAAAATCCAAATCTTAAAAGATCCTAACCCCCAAATTTTCTGACATCTAAAATTTTTGAGCATAACAAGTGCTTGAAGAGATTCACATTTTGGAGTATTGACATGAGGTGTGTGGAACCAGTAAATTTCATGCAAATATTATGCAAAGCCAAGAACCAAGGATGTTCAAGGACAGGCAAGTGGTCCAGTGTGGTTGGAATCTAAGGAATGCAAAAAGATGAAGGAGCTCTCCAGCTTTTCCAGCTTGGATAACTGAATGAAAATATCAATAGCTAGAGGGATTGTTAGAGGAAAAATGAGTTATGAGAAAAGAGGGGATAGAAGGAAAGGTGCCCAAATTTGGATGAGTTGATTTTGCAAGGCTGGCAGAAGTGCCATATGGGAATATGTAGCAAGCCGTTGGAAATCTGGAGTAGATTGAATTATTTTGACTCAGGAGATCTCTCTGCCAAACCAAATGTCCTTCCTATAACTATATGAATATGCACTACAGAATATTTTAGAGATAACAGACTTGAAATTGAAAATAATCACTTGACAGGCTATTTTTCTACCCTTAGTGTTGAATACCTTTCTTTCTAATTATTCTTATTTATGTATCCTTTGAATATTTCACATACTCTCACTGTTACGTGTGTTATATATACCTGTTTCAGATAGCATTGAAAATGCACCATATATTATTTTCCATTATGCCCCACGGAAGTGAGATAATTAAGGCTTTAACCTTTCTAGAACAACTGTTTCCAACATTTTGGCCAAAAAGTTCTTTGGAATAAACTTAGAGTTCTGAAAATAAGAATGAGTTAACAAGACCTGCAGAATCTCTGGATTTCATTGTTCTGAATATTTGGACTAGGATTTTCTAGACCCTACAGTGATAAAAGCTAATATTCAATATTTAGAGTAATCCAGCTTTTTATTGATGGCTAATTTCTCTCTTTAATTAAAAAATTTTTGTCTGGCTAGAATTAGTGTGTTGTTTAATCTACTGACTATAATCAGTAGAAGCTAAAAGGTCTAGATCAAAATGATACAAATTCAGCCAGCCTCTTTAGATAAATTAAAGTGTCCTGAAACTTTTTTCATAGAGTAGCATTCATTACAAGCATAACTATAGAAACTTGAACTATTTATTTCTTTTCTAATAATCCTAGACACTTGTAGAGAATTTCAGGCAATTGTACTACGAATGAGAAATAAACATGAATAAAGTTTTATCACAAGGATTTTTTTCACTGCATACTTTAGGGATATTTTAACTCATATTTTATTACTTTTTAAAACTACTTTAGCATGTATAGGGTAAAAATTAGTTACATTGATTATTTTTACCTAAAGCGAGATAAACCCAATCAAAAGGAGTTTTATAAAGCACTTTTGTCTAAGTGTTATAAATCATCATATAGAGAAGATGATGGGTGGGGGTGGGGGGAGTTACTAGGCCTTACATTTTCCTTGTTGTCTCTGGAGGCCAATTCTTTTGATTTTCTTTATCCAGTAGATATGGGCATGATATGGTTATAATTGTGCATTAGAACCTGGGCCAGGTACATCTATGGTGGTCACATGGGAGGTAAGATATAAATCTGGGCATTCCCTGAGGCTGGACTAGCATTATTTTTAAGTATGCATCTGAATAATTTCTTTAGCATGGGTCAGAACTTAAATACCTCTTTATAATCAAAGCATACAAATTAGTCTTCCTGGCCCCACTAAAGTAAGGAGAAGCCTGGTCAAATTAGAATGAAGGCACACAGATACTGACGATGAAGAAAAAATGAGAGGTTGAGGTAGTTACTGCTTTCTGGAGCATGAGGTTAGCCCACAGATTGTTCCACTTCCCATTTTCTGATGGGCTTCTTTTAGTATCTCCTTCTGAACACTTATGTCCATGTGTTGCCCATTTGAGTGGCTACCACAAATACTATAATCTGGTCTTTATACAAATAATCTATACTTATTTCTCAAGATTTGGGAGGCTAAGAAGTCCAAGATCTTGGCCGCTGACAGTCAATGTTGCATAAAGCTCCATTTGCCATGAACAGCTCATTTTGTCTCTGTGAGGTTACATGATAAAAGGTTGATAGGTCTCTTTTGTAAGAACAGTAATCCCATGCATGGAAATGGGATAGAATCAACATGGAGCATGAAATCAGAGGAAACAAACACAAGGAGTCTTCTCTTCACCAAAACAACAACAACAACTTTTAGGACAGATAGGCTGTAATTCAGATACTTAAGAACCATATGGGCAATTAGGAAAATCAAACCCAACACAAAAACAAAATAAACTAACAAGAAATATAAATATGATGCACATAGCAAAAATATAGAAGTTTTATAATTTCAAAATCTAACAGGAGGAAGAGAAATGTAGTAACTAAGCTAAACTAATGGTTTTAAAGTACAGGACTTTTAAATCCAGATTCAACTTGATGAATCTTCATCTTAAATCTAGATGAAAACTTGATGGAAAAGATAAAAGAGCTGGACTGGAAACCAAAAGTCCACATGTTCAGTTAATAATATTTCAGAAAAGGAAATATTGCCAATATAAGGAAGAAATATATATACATATATATTTTGGGTCCGGTCGTGGGACCTGAACTCTGGGCCTGGACGCTGTCCCTCAGCTCTTCAGCTCAAGGCTAGCACTCTACCACTTGAGCCATAGCGCCACTTCCGGCTTTTTTCTTATGTGGTGCTGAGGAATCAAACCCAGGGCCTCAGGCATGCAAGGCAAGTGCTCTACCACTGAGCCACTTTCCCAGCCCCAAGGAAAAAATATTTAAAAAAAAAATTTAGTCAAGGGTACAATTGTGAAAGGGCAGAAAGATTCGATGAGAGAGAGAACTATAAAGAAAGAAGAAAAGGGAGGAAGACAATGTATTCTTCAAGTTTAATCTGATGGAGGCAGAAATGTGAGGATAAAAATATCTTGTTTTTAAGTTAGGATAAATATGTATCTGAATAATTTTGAGGAGTGAAAAGAAACCATTGATAGTCATAAATGGGGAGTAGGAATTTTAAGAAAGAAAATAATTAGAAAAAGTATAGTAATTGAATGCAATCTGAAAAACTAAGAGGAAAAAAATATAAAGCCAATATATAAAGCCATAAAGTCAAGCAAAAGGAACAAAGTCAAGTATTTCAAATGTGAAATGTGCATAAAAGAGCTTCTAGCATGAAAAGATAGGGACCTTAGAGAGTTAAGAAATAAAATCCATTTTATGCCTCTTATAGAAAGTACATTTTTAAAAGGATAAAGAAAATTGAAAATGAGGAAAAGACAATGTGTATTAGATATATGTGAAGCAAAAGAAACCAAGAGTTTATATCAAGGGTATATGGGTATGAATAGTAGATTTTACAATTGAAAGCACTGTAAAAATGTTCTAACAGAGCTGAGAACCAGTGGTTCACACTTAAAATCTTAGACATGAGTGAAAAAGCCAAGTGAGAGCATGAAATCCTGAGTTCAAGCCCCAGGGCTGCCACACACACACACACACACACACACACACACACACACACACACACACACTACAACATAATATGCAACTATTCAGGAAAATATTTACAGAGAAAAAAAGGGGTAAGAATAAGCTAATATGGACTAAGGTATTAGAAAATATAAAAATAAGTTCGAAATTTAAAAAAATCTTAGTAAATACAAAATTTTTCTAGTCATTTTCATATACCTTTAAAAACAAATAATGGTTCCTGGAGCTTGAATTTAAGGCCTGGACACTGTTTCTGAGCTATTTTGGTCAAGGCTAGTGTTCTGCCAATTGAGCTATACCTCTACATTTTGCTTTTGGGTGGTTAATTAGAGAAAAGAGTCTCACAGACTTTCCTGTGCAGGTTGGCTTTGAACCGCCATCCTCAGATCTCAGCATCATGAGTAGTTAGGATCACAGGCATGAGCCACTGGTGCCCAGCATTCAGGATACATTTTCATAAAATCATGAAATTATATTTTAAAAAGTTACCCTCCCAAAACACAGCTTCCTTCTAAGAACAATGGTATCTAGTGATATCTAGATTAGAACAAAAGCAGACTAGCAAAGAAAGAAGACAGAGTGAGAGGAAATGGGAGAGAGACAGAGACAGAACAGAGGAAGAAGGATGAGGAATAAATGTACAAACAATTAGAAAGAACAAATTACAAAGAAAAAGCACCTTAAAAAGATACGGTAACGATTAAAAACTGGTGCTCATTAAATGAAAAACAAAAAGAGTAGAAAGTAGAATTACATCTTTGAAAAAGACCCATAAAATGAGCCAAAGCCCCTCAAAAATTTAAGAAAATAGGAAAAGCCCTATATGAGGATATGAGTTCATAGTGGGTTTATGAGGACACGTGGTAATATGATGACATAGTGAGGATGAGGTCACAATTGATCTGTGGTAACAAAATGGCAATGTCTCTGCACCATGGGCAGAAAGCCACAGTGAAGCAGGGAAGTCACAGTGGGAATATCAGGTCACCGCGGGTCTGTGGTGTCACAAAGGTGATATGAGGACCCCATATGATTGAAGGAGTGCTATTCCAGCTTGGGAATGAGGGACAGGAACAGAGGAGGGGGAGACATTGGATGTAATGGATACCAAGGGAACACAACCTATGTGGTGGCCACAAGGCAGAAATGACCCCATGGTTATGCAGGAAACTTGAATACTGAATACAAAAATGTTGAATACTGAAGAAATGAGGAGAATGCAGAGCCTATTTCAAGTATAATCCAGTTCTCTTTGGACCATTCTGAAAGTACTGGTCCAGCCAGTGGGAGTAGATCCTACCCTGGATGCTGAAGGCCATGATTTGCCAGAAACTCCACAGAGGGTGGGTAGAATGAGGCTGGGTAAACTTTTTTTTTTTTTTAGAAACCCAGATTCTGAACTGAGAACCTACATGATGAATCAAATTTTTTTCATGTGTGCACTTTTAAATATGTGCCCCTCAGCCAAAAGTGTAAGTCATTAGACATTACAAGTGCAATAAACAAACCTGTGTAAACTTGGCCTTTTGCAAGCCCTGAGCTTGCTATTGCTAGCGGAAAGAAAGAGCATCAGTTTTCAGAGTGTGTGAGGTGATTCATTCCTGAAAAGTTAAGGCCTGATGGATATTTGTTCACTCATGTCTTTCCTTTGACCGGCATCATTTCACAGATAGGAAAGGTTCATATCTTCCTTGAGTTGATAGTGCTTGTTAATATTTTCATTTGAAACTTCTTTTGGCCCCTTTGTTCAAGTAGTGAACTATGAAAGATTTTTGCTGTAGTGTATATCTGTATTCACTATCATCACACCTCCCTTCTCACTATTCACGAACTTTGAGGAACAAATGACACCCCATAGTGAACCCAACAAACATTGGCCCACTTTCCTCAACTCATGTACTACTTAGCCAACTTGGCATTTATTATTATTTATTGTTAATAGTACTGGAGATTGAATTCAAGGACACTTAAACCAATTCCCCATCCCTTTTAGCTTTAGTTTGTTTTTCAGAGAGGATTTGTGCTTGAGCTAAACTTGACCCAGGATCCTCCTCTGTCTGCCGGTGTGTGGCTGGGACTATAGATGCCACTGTGCTCAACTTTCACCTGGAGCTATTCATGAAAATTCTTGTGGAGAGGCAGTCAAGCCAGACTCTAGAGTCTCTTGTTTTATGCTCTTGAACAATTCTCTTAGACTTAATGAGCCTCAGCCGCCTCCATCTCAAGAATATGAATAACAATAACTGTTTCCTGCCAGACTATTATGAGATCAAAGCTTCAATGGAACAGCACATGTACAAGTGTCTTGTAAATCATTATACCCATTATATCTCCAGCTTGTTGTCCCCAAGGTACCCATGGCTTTATATCCAAAACAGAATTGTTTCTCCCCCTGTTAACTATGTCTTCTACAGGTTTCATCGCTAGGCTCAAGGTAACCCTACCTATTTACTCTTATTATCCTTGGTTCCTCTCTTCCATTTCTACACATCCCTTGGTCCAACAAGTCTTATTGTTTCCATAAATGTTTTAAATGTTTGATTCTATATATTTACACTACTGTTGCTTAATTTGTAGTTGCTCATCATCTCTTGAGTAGTAGTTCAAGTCTTTTCTTGGAGTGAAGTAACTGATATGTATTTAATAATATTACTAATAACTAATCCTGTGAGAGACATTTTCCTCATTTCATAAATAAGTAAACTGAGTCCACAAAAGGCTAAGCACACTGTACCCAATGTACAGTTGGCTTTGAGGTCAGTAATTTCAGGGTAAATTTATGTTCTTTCCACTATGCCATCCTGCCTCCAAGAAAAATAGAGGACTTTCTCATCTCTTGTCCTTACCTTCATCCTACAGGTATTTGATAGCTACTTAAGTGTAATTATTTTAGACCAAATGTTGAGCACATTCTACCTTTATTATTCACTCTACTCCAGGTTTCTCAAGGTTTCTCCCCTTTGTCACCATTGACATTTGGGGCAGATAATTGCTTGTTCTAGGACTATGCTGTGCATTGCAAAACGTTTTATCAATATCTCAAATTTTGATCACTAAAAGCTTATAGCAGCCACTTTGCTGAATTTTTCACAAGCAATAATACACCCAGA
Source organism: Dipodomys ordii (assembly GCF_000151885.1). Lineage (NCBI taxonomy): Eukaryota > Metazoa > Chordata > Mammalia > Rodentia > Heteromyidae > Dipodomys > Dipodomys ordii. Next base: position 13,197,886 of record NW_012267220.1, read on the forward strand.
TATTGTTCAAGTATCTCTTGGAGGATTTTAAAATTGCTCCCAGTTGGAACTTCCCTCCTGCTCATCACGAGCCCTGACTCATGTAGATTGTGCTTTCTAAGTTTTTTTGTTTGTTTGTTTTGATTTTTATGTGTATGTATTTGTTTCATGAGACAGATTAGATCCATATAGATCAGGTGCCCTTAAACTCATGATCTTCCTGTCCCTACCTCCTTGACTCTGGAAGCATAAGCCTGAGCTTGTGAGTATGCTTTTTAAACCATACCTGGAGACAAAGCTTCAATGGCTGCTGTTTGGTTGTGGTCCCATAATTCATGCATTGGAAACTTAAATCTCAATGTAACTGTGTGAGAGGATGATTAGATATGAGAGCTCTCCCTTTATGAGTGGGATTTGGATTCCATGCCCTTATAAAAGGGCTTAAGGAGGAGATCATCTCTTTATTTTGCCTTTCCACCTTCTGTTTTGAGATAATACTGTTTCTTCTTCCAGTGGAGGTACTGCTTAAGGAGTCATCTTGGAGGAAGGGATTAGATCCCTGCAAGACACTGAACCTTCCAGAATCTTGATCTTGAACTTTCAGTCTCCTCCTCCTTTCAGTGGGAGATAAACTTTTGGTATTATTTAAAATAAATTTCTCAGTCTCTTGTATTCTGTTGTAGTAGCAGAAACAATGTAAGACAGGGACCAAAGTTCCCTTTGGGTGGGAGATTTGGAAGCCCATTTCTGGAATGATCTGTTTGTCTCTGATATTTAGTGAGAAAAGAAGTCAGGAACTCCATGAGAATTACCACCATCTCATGAAATCCCATAAGACCTACCTTAATTCTTTCTGAGGGTGACACTCTTAAATCTAACAACCTTCCATAAAGCTTAGTACCTATTAATCTTGTCCTATAGGGGACTCACCTTCCAACACATGAACCCTTAAGGGATAAGCCATACCCAAGCCTTGTACTGATTCATCATAATACCATTGTTTGCCTTCATCATCATATGGCTGATTGGGAGCTTGGCTGGAGGTTGCTACCCAGCATCTCCACAGAGTATCTCATAACAAATTCCTAGCCTGGAGAGAGGTCAAAAGTCAAAGTGCAGGGTAGACACTGGACCATTATAAAATCATCACATAAATCAAATCATCATATGTCAGGCATCCTCTGTTGATACCATCCTGATTTCTGAATTTGGAAGGTACCCAAAAGGAGGAAGGCTCAGAGCACACATAACTGAGATCCCTGGCTTCATCTCTATCTTCCAGACAAACTGAGTAGGAAAAGTATCAACCATCATTCCAGTGATTTATTTCTTAGAAGAATTATCTTTGTTGTCGGAATGATAACATAAACATATATGATAATTCTTAGGAGCACATTATATTTAAATTACTCAGAACATCTAACTCAAACATCAATAACTGCTATAGGTAAGCAATGGGTGTCCAGCATTTTAGTTTCCACATAGATCATTCCAAAAAATGAATAGGATTTGGATTCTGTGCCCTTATAAATAAACTGATCCTCTTTGGTTCTATTCCTGCTTAGTTACATAGCAGTGGTAGAGATCACAACAGATAATGTTTCTGTTTCTTAACTGGAATTTTGGGATAAAAAATGTCTTACAAAAATTATTTTGTTCCAAATTATTTCATATATCTCATTGCCTGATGAGAACTAAAGAACCAAAGGGGTCTTCCCTTTGGTGAATGAACGGGAGACTAGAGAAAGTGTATTATTTTTGAAACAATGAATGTCACTTCGTGAGACTTTTCATTTCACCAGTTTTTTCATAATGGAAGAGAATTTTTTCCCCTCTCCCAAACACCCCACTTGGCTGTCCTCCAAAAAATTACTTGTCAGTAGAAATTTGCTCACAGAGGGAAGTAAACACCCTAAGCAGATAAAGCCAAAGAGATGAATGACTTGCCAAGCTAAATGCTTTAATCGGGAGTTTATAACTTCCTATTTTTTCCCCTCATACTTTACAGTACTTTGGAATAGAGACCACACTGTTGATAGGGGAAGTTGTTGTGGAATTGTTGTTCAGAATGGCACGCTATTGTTGTTCCACTTTTCCATAAGTACCATCCATCAGGGAGGGCATTCCATCTAGAATAGATGGCCTACTTATGAGAAGCATGTATGTCACTTGCACAATCTACTTGGAGGAGAAAGTAATAGTGTTTTAAAATGCATTTCCAAATTTAAGTCATCTGTTTTTATTTGGCAACTTTGGAGGCTACCTTTGCCAGCTCTTAGGAAGTTCTAGGTTTTCCAGGTTTAATTTTAGGGGGAGAAAAATGAAGCTGAACGGATTCTCCTACATAATTCAAGAAATGATATTTTTCCAGATTCTATCTAAAATGAGTTAGTCTGTAATTATTAGCTTTAATTAGAGAGTTGGTATACAGTGATGCATAGTGAGACAATGGGTATGTTATCTTAAAAAGTGGGGAAAAAAAAGAAAAGTGAAAGAAAAAAATCTCAAAATGCAGTGAATAATATAGGTAGGAGAGTGATTGGCGTTTGGTTTTGTGATGTTCAAAGTATGAAGTCAAGCATGCTATTGTCTAGCTGCAAAGTGCTAATTCTTTCCATTGGAAGACATGAGTGAGAACCTGATATTGATGGAAATTATTTAGGTGACATTGTTCAACAGAAATGGCTTTCTTTTTCCAAAGATGAGATAAGTGGGTACATGCTCAGTACATGGATCTTTTTTTTCCCAGTACAGACTGTAATTATGTGCCTTTCCTTCTATCTCTTTTTCAGTCTCTCTCCACTTCCTACTCCCCAGCTTGTTGTTATTTTGGTCTCTTTCTTTCTCCTCTGCAAAGTTGTCAGAAAAGAGCTATCATTGAAGTGCAGGAACCATTCATATCAAGAGCCTCCTCCCATCCAAAAAAGAAAAAAAATGGCCCTTTTGAAGTAACTTCAAAACTCTCCTATCAATCAGAAATTTGCTTTTTGAATAGGAGTCACAAAGGCATCAAGAGGAAAATAGTCACTTAGATCTCTATTTTGATTGGCTGAACCCCTTTAAATAATTTATATACAGCTATAATCACAATATTTCTTGCCTGATGAGCTTCTATACTGAAATCAATGATGGGGAAAAAAACCAATACACTAAGTTGTTGATAGTAACCCCTGGGGAAAATATTTCTCTCCTAAGGCATTCTTACTAGAACTATTGGAGATCTGAAAATGTAACAAAAAAATTGAAATTATGAAACCACTGAAGGAAACTATTGCTTGTAATCGTCGTAGTCTTTCTCACAGCTTGACTCAATGACAGCTTGATAGGTTTATTGCAGTTGGCATTGGATTGCTTTGGCTCACTAAATGGCAGCTATCTCCTATGGCCTTGATTGTGTTCAAATTAATCAAAGGCTTTTGAAGTGATGGCTTTTGTGTACAGGGGAAAGAAACATCATTTTAAAGATTGTCACATCTTTAAAAGATTCAGATATATGAAGGCATGCGAAGACAAAGTTCCTGCTGAGCTTGTTACTTAGTCCTATGCAGGACTTGTGTCCTGGGCTTTGATATATGCTTTCCTAATAATATAACTTACAAATGGTGCTGCAACTATATAGGTCCAATGTGCACAATATGAAAATAGTTCTCTCGGCCAAAAAAAAAAAAACACTGAATACAACTTAGGACAATGAGAAACAACAATCACAACTTGTCTGATTTTTAAGGCCAGAAAAATATATACACTTAAATGTCATCTTTTTCGATTTTTATATGTCAGAAGGGGGAAAGGTGAAAAATTGCTAACTCATAATAGTATGCGTGTTGATCAGGACAAGTCTTATTATTCAAAGCACCTGCAACAATGGGAAAAATAAAAATTAATGAAAAATAATCTTCTAACTCACTGGACTCTGTTCTGTTTTATGCCCCAGCCATTCTCTGACAGAAAATAGAGAGTCCGGCAAGGTCCATTAATTATTTCAGGCCACCAGGTTACAATGCATTAAGGCCACCAGGCACTACCTGACATTTGAGTACAGACATAGAAAGTAGGCGCACAGAGTCCTTTTAACAGAGTTATGTAAAGTATGGGCTACCTGTCACATTTCTAATTCAATTCTCAGAAATGACCCTAATAGCCTTACTAGAATGCAATGTCTTTGTGTCACAATAATCTGGAGTGTTTCTATTTGTACTATAAAACAATTATTTTCAAAAGATTCAAAATAGTTGGCATTAGAATTTGTTTTCTCAAAAGAAAAAGGACGAGAAAATTAGTTTTTCATATACAAATTAGTTTTTCATATACAAATTGAAGTATACAGATTTGGGTAAATAAACTAAACCGTAGGAACTAGTGACAGGGCATGGTTGCAGCCATTATTGATTTGTCGTGTGGATGTTTGGTAAACTTCACAAAGGAAATCTAATTCAGCAAATGTGATGCCATATTTTATTGGCAGTAAAACCCCTCCAATTACAAAACACACAGTTAACATAATAAGTGCTCTCAAAAGAACAAAAAGATTAACTTTGTAAACATTCCCATTTGAAAAATATCAAATGTGGAAAACAGATGCCTTCGAACTCAATGAATATGGTGATTTAGAGATTCAAGACCAGAAAATCCTTCTTTTTTTTAAGGAATCATTTCCTCAGACTCAACGAAAAATCAATTCTCCCTTTAAGTCTTTTGTCTTTTTTTGTTCCTACCTCTGATTTTGCTATCACAGTATTTCTCATAGAAGATGGTCCACCCAATGTGCCTGCTTGTGATCTAGTCATGGCAGAATCAATTCTACTAAATTCATGTTTTAATGAGTAGTACATGCCAGGTATTAGTGATTCATGCCAGGCACTAGTGACCCATACTTGTAATCGTAGCTATTCAGGAGGCTGAGATATGAGGATCCCAGTTCAAAGCCAATCCTGGGCTAGAAAGTCTTTGAGACTTATATCCAATTAACTAACAGAAAACCTGGTAGTGAAGCTGTGAGAGCACTAGCTTTGAGCAAAATTTTCAGGGATGGCACTTAGGCTCGGACCCTGAGTTCAAGCCCCAGGACCAGCACCCCCAAAAGAAATGAGTACCACACAAGCAAAACAATGAGAGTAATAGAAAGTGAATGATTTTTCCCATAAATACCCGGATCAGATTTGTCAGTAATGGACCAATTATTAAGGAAATAGAAAAGCATTCCAGTGACATGTACTTCATCCCATCAAGCATTCACTCTTAATAACATTTCCCTAAGAGATGGTATGCATTCATAAGCTAATTGATAGGTTAACCTTGAAATGAATAAAGATTTCAATAATTATTTAGAGAAAAACAAGCAAAGAAAAGATCATCACCAATTATTTAGTGAAGAAAACAATCCTTGGCTGTTGATAGCACTATGGATGATAAGTGTTCATTTTCTGGTCATCTGTAGTAAAAACTATTAAGGTAATATAATTAAAACATGTGAAGGGATCAGAGCATTATTTATCTCAGACTTTCTTGATTGATGGTTGCACAGTTACAGATTCAGGCAGTGAAGACATCTTATGTCTTTGCACTCTCATCTGTCTGTCAATCTCTAGGTTTATTTGAATTCCTACTAAGGACCAAGGCCAGGCCCGCACTCCTGATGCTGCTGGCGAAGTGGCTAGTAGGATTTTTCATTACTATATTCCCAAAGTGATTTAACAATGGAAAAAATGCAATCAGTGTTTTGTTGATTATTACTCTAAAGCAGCGAATCTTAACCCTAGCTACACATTTAGAATCATCAAGGGAGCTTTTGAAAAATACAGATGCCAAGGCCCACCCCCAGAGACTTGGATTTAATTGGTTCAGGGTGAAGTCCCAGCAAAGGTATTCTTTAAAAGCTCCCGAGACGATTTTAATGTGCAATGAGGGTTAAGAACCACTGCTGTAAAGGAAGATACAATTCACAAAGTCTATTGTTCATCCTTACTGAAAATGGAAGGTTTCAGACACTCTCAGACTTTTCTTCTGTTCTCCCAGGATAGAATTGGGCTGTCGTAGAAGTGAAATAAAATTTGGAAGCATGAATCCTGGCTCTGACTCCATTTCTATTATCTTCTACCTGGGTAATAGCACACAGGGAAGCCTTATAAAACAAGAATTACAATAATACCTCTTTGCTCTGCCTTTTAAGATTTGGAGTAGAATTTAATAAGTCAAACAGGTAACTTATAAGAAAGCCTTATGGAAATAGTAAAGCTGTTGTTTTTGTTTCTCTGAAATGTGCAAGACACTATGTTGAAAATTAACTTTACAACTTGTGGGGAGGGAAGGAGGAAGGAATTGGGGAGGTGGGGAGGGAAGGGATGGTAGGGGTAAAACAAAGGAGGAGATAACAATGCTTGATAGGAAATATTCTCATTACCTTACTCAAGTAACAGTAACTCCTCTGTAAACTATTTTTACAATCAAAAACATATTAAATAAAAAAGATTCTATTGAGCCAGGATGACTTTTTAAAATTATTCCTAGAGACTCTTCAGATACAATATTTTGTTATATTTTTGTGCCCTCTTCCTGTTAATTCAGGACATAGTTATTTGCAAAGAAAAATTAAATTATGCAGAGTTCAATTGCAGTTCTGCAAAGGGCTAAGAGAATTCTGAAGAGGCAGAGGCAAACAAGGTTCCCTGAACCCCATAGGGTACCAAAAATTGTTCACATAGAAAAGTATTGTACAACTTATACAACCACTTTGGAAAGCAGTCTGGAGGGTCCTCAGAAAGCTAAATATTAACCTCCCTTATGACCCAGCCATATCATTCCTAGGCATCTACCCTGAACAACAGGAACCAGTATGAAAGGACACATGCACCTCCATGTTTATTGCAGTACTGTTCACAATAGCCAGGATATGGAAATAACCCAGATGCCCCACCACGGATGAATGGAACCAAAAATTGTGGTATTTATATACAATGGAATATTATACAAGCATTAGAAAGGACAAAATAATGGCATTTGCAGGGAAATGGATGGAGCTAGAGGAAATCATGTGGAGTGAGGTAGGAGCAAAGAGACAAACAGCACATGGTCTCCCTGATAAGTGGATGTTAAATCTAAAATGTAAGGTGATATGATAGTTAACAAGACCTGAGTAACAAAGGACCCCCCCCAACACTCATCTGGTCGAATCATCACTAAATAACCCCATGCTGCTGATCACATATATGGTATATATGTGCACACCAGAGGGAAACCAGGAGGACGATACAGAACTAGAGGGAATCAGGGAAAAACATACCACACTGGGACCCATCAACTGCACTGGACATTGATCAAAATGAACTAAGCAACTCAATGGCAGTGATGAGAGAGAATGAGTGGGAAAGAGGGAACAGCTGAAGCTATGCAAAAGGAAAGAAATGTACATATCACCCAATGTGGAGGAAATAGCTGTATTATCAAAGCTCATAGAACTCATCAACTTTATAGACCACGATAGACAATTTGCCCCATGAAAGTTAGAATGTGTTTGTGATAATACTGTGAAATTTGTGAAACTATGTAATCAATCACAATAAAGAATTTGCAAAAAGAAAGAAAAGTCTTGGAAGTAACGCTGTGACTCAAGCGGTAGTATGCTCGCTTTGAGCTGAAGGGCTCAGGGACAGCGCTAAGGCCAAGTTCAAGCCCCACGACTGACCAAAAAAAAAAAAAAGAAAGAAAGTCTTGTACAATGATCCAGCACTTTTCCCTCTAAACTGAAAACTTAACCAAATAAGTTCTTTGCTTATGTTCCCTCTTCTGCTAAGGGGAGTTCAGTTTGAGCATGGCTTTCTAAAGCCCTCCTGTCTTCACCAGTCACTATCCACACAAACAGAATAATCTTCACTAATCAATGAAGGTGAGCAGATGGTCCATGCTACCCCAGGGTTTGAACTTGATAGAGGAACTCCAAGACAAACTGACTGCTCTCTCTCCTTCTTGCGAAACAGGAAGTGATAGTCGAAGAACAGCATCAAACAAAGCAATTAAGGTTTTTATATGTGGGAGTCATTATTGCAAGTCACAGACAGAATGTTTGCCCGCTGATTGTTTTCGTACATACAAACAGAACGATTTTCTAATTGGAACAGTCGTAAGAATTTATTCATGAAATGAATGGAGGTGCTTCTTTTTCCTTCTCTGTAAAGAATATCAGCTTTAGTATTCAGAAAGAAAAAAAAAATAAAACCATTGTATTAGGAGAGGAACATACAAATAATATTTATCAAAATGAATTCCAGAAAATGGAAACAATAGTTTTTTTTTGTTTATGTTGCTGTTTTTTGTTTTGTTTTCTTTTCATTCTACACATGCATTATATGTCTTTGGGGGTATAAGAGGAGGCACGGAAACAAAGGGACAAAGGGTGAAAAAAATGCAACAATGCTACTCGCTGGACCCTGTTGAAAACGACTACCCAACATGTGGGTGGGTGATGAGAGGGGAAAATGGGAGGTAGTGAAGAAAGCGGGTCATGACCCAAAAAAGCAATGCAGTCTTTTCCTGACTTATGTAACTATAACCCTCATAATAACAATTTAACATTTTTTTCAAAGAAGAAAAGAAAGAAACAAAGCTTTACCTGCTTGGAAACTGGTTTCTAGGAATTGAACTATGTTCTTAAACTTTTCATTAGAACCCTATTTTCTAACTAAACGAAGCTTTCATAGTACCTCTTTCTTGAAAGAGAAAAGTGAAAGAGAAGCTGTTTCTGGCACTGCAGGGTCCTTGATGGATTCCTTCAATCACTGCTAAGCTTTTCCTTTCTCCACTAGTCAAGGATGCTGAATGCTGTCTTCCCTTTTGAGGAAGGGCCCAGGTCAAAGGTGTCTATCACGAAATCTCTCTTTTCATTGGTAGTTGGGAGGTCAAACACCAAATGACCTTCCCACTTATCTCTTTCAGTACTAAAGATACCTGTCATAATACTTTATAGTAACCAAAGCCAACTATTTGTGCAAATCTTGAAAATATCCCAATGAAGTGTCTATAGTTATTCTATTTTTAATATAAAAATTAAGGTTTGAAAAGTACATCTTCCCTGCCCAAGACTGCACACTATAAAGAACAGACCAAGTCTTGAACCTGGGACTTCTACTCGTAAATCCCACTGTCATCCATAATACCAGCCTGTCTCATTAGGAGCTACTCTGCTGAGGCAGCCTGCTCTCTTCATGCTTTAAGGCAATACTCTTCAGCCCAGTTGATTTCCACCCATTTCACCTACCCAGTCATCTCGTAGACCTTAGATGAAATAATAGTTTAAACCACATGCAGATTCTTTACTTTATATAAGGTCTTTTGAGTTCATGCGGCAAAATTGTGTTTCACCTTAAATTGTTCACAAAAACTTGATCATTAGAGAGCAAATCCTTTCTAGTTTTACATATAAAGACATCACTGTCACAGTCATTGGATCCTGCTCAGCTACTTACAGAGCTTCTGAAATGGTACTGTTCTCTACCTTCTACAGTATTTAAAGAAGGATGGTGTCTGATATGATAGTGCATGCCTGTAATCTTAATACTCAGGAGATTGAGGCAGGGAGATTGTGAGATCAAGGCCAGCTTAGGTTTTTATTGTGAAAATAAGAAGCGTAACTACTATACCAATGGTACTACTTCTCCTAAGTACTAATATATAGATAGTAATAAAGGATATATTGATAAGGCAATTTGTATGTTAAAATGGATTAACAGCTGTTTATTTCAAATAATTTGTTGGAAGATGGCAACTATTTGGGCACTTGATCCTAAACTTTAAAGGTCCAATAACTTAACTTTGTTAATTAATCTCAAATTGAACAGATTTAGAAGGCTTTCATTCAAACAAGTGGTCTAAGATGTTCATTGCTGTATCAAAGTGATTATCTCTCAGCAAATGCTTACAGCATACTTACTGTGTGCTGTTTCATGCTGGGCCTAATCATTTATGGAGCACATGCTCTTGGGACCATCCCATCTCCTACCTTTACCACTTCAATGCACTCTGATCTTTCAGTGTACCCATTTGCAAATGCCAACTCCTGGCTATCTTATACAAAAGAGCAATGCTCCAGCTGTGCCTAATGGAAGGGAGGTGTAACTGGATTGACTATTCTCCATGGGAAGGGATGGGAAGGGGAAACAAAGGAGGAGGCAACAATGCTTGATAAGAAATGTACTCATTACCTTGCCCATGTAATTGTAACCCCTCTGTTCGGTATTTTCACAATTAAAAAAAAAAGAAAAAGTTCTAATCACTCACAGTAGTAGCTGGTTGTTTTGTGCAGACTTGTATGGTATTGCCTTTGAGCTGGCTATAAATTCACTGTGCAGTCTAGACTAGACTTGAACTTGTTCAGTGTCCCAAGTGCTGTGAGAATGGTTGTCAGCCACCATGCCCAGAGTAGTGACTGGTTTGTCAATTCATCTATTACTGGTTACCTTCTCCTCTTGTTTCACACAGATACTTACCTAGCAATGATTCCTTCACATCCCAAATAAAGTAGGTGTTCTGGTCTAAATTTTTGAGGTACGTTCTGAGTCATGAAACCAAGGCACAATGCTTTACTTCAAGGACTCGATAGGAGAGAGAATAACCATCTCAATATTTCAGCCACTGGGTGACACATTCTCCAGTGTGTGTGAATATAAGTCCTTTGGTAAGAATGTGGAAGAGCATCTTCGAAGGAATCTAGTGTGAACTGATTGAGGGGGCTTCACTTGTATAATGGATTTTATTCACTATAGTTGTCCCCAAAATTGTGGCACCTAATTTTCTTCTTGATTTCTAACCACCATTTTCTCATACATAAGTTAAAAAAACTAACAGCCCCACATATTAAGGAAATAAAGTTTTATCATGTAATGTATATTTCCTAGTGTAATGTAACATTTAAACATAACTTTAATGTGTTTCTTTTCTTCCCAAATAGATCAATATGTTTTTTGATTCCCAAATGGATCAAAAGCTTCAAGTACTTGATGGTCCTGACTACACTAATGGGCAACTTGATCCCAAAGCCCAAGTTCTGAGGAGCATTGTCACCTTTGCAATATTAAGATCATCTATACTTGTTAAAGGGTTTTATTACTTTCGATGTTAGACTGACATTTCCCTAAGTCTATCTTATATTTTAGAGGATTTGTTTTCCCTGAGAACTCTTTAGTAGTATTTCAAAGAGACATTAGGTTAGTTGAAGTAAAACTAGCTTAAAAATTCTTGTTACCGCCTCCCACCCCAAAAACTCCTTTGTTTCTCATAATCTATGAAAATATATTAAATGTAAACAGCACAAAGTTTAAGGAAGAAATCATCCATTTTGAATTTATTTGAAAAATAAATTCATTGGCTGGGCACGTGATCTAGATCTCTGATCCAGCTACTCAGGAAGCAGTGATAGGAGAATCGAGATTCAATATCACCCCAGGTAAAAGTTAGCTAGACCTCTAACTCAAAAATAAGCCAGGTGTGGTGGCTCACACTGCTGAGCTCATCTACTTGGGAGGAAGAAATATGAGAACAGAGGTTGAGGTTCAAGACTAGCCTATACAAAAGCATAGAAACATGAAACCATACCTGTAAAATAAGAGCAAAAGGGCTGGGAAGTGGGTGAAGTGTTTAGACAGCACAAGGATTTGAGTTTAATCCTACCAGTACTTTTTAAAAAGATGATAGATAGCTAATGATTCATAGATAATTCTTTCATTCCCTCTCCATGATTTTTATAATTAAAACTGTCTACTTCTATGTAGTTTCAATCTAAAGACTGCGAAGGGCTGGTTTGTAAAAACTCTCTTGTACAAGGTGATTTGATCTTCTTTAGCAATTATTCTTAGGTAAGCTGCTCTTTGAGAAACATGGAGTTTTTATTTCTTCTGGATTATTTTCTACTACTGGAATTAAAAAAGGCCAGATGGTTTATTATTTAATATTGTTGCCATCAGTCCTTTGACCCACAAAGCATTAACCCATCATTTTAATTAATGTGTGCCCAATGTGCCAGAAAAATTGATTTTGGGGAGTCATAAAAGACTAGACATAAAGGATATTGTCTGTACTGTAAAAGAAAATAAGATTCCGTGCTCTTTTTCAAAGACCACTGATCTTAATTTCCATATTTTGAAATACACTGGGAAATGTCATAAAAATCTGCTTTCAAACACATCAATCACAGGGCATTCAGTAACAAAGAACAAAGCTTTGTAGAGAACAATTTCTTCTGGACTGGTTGAAACTATCAAGTAGTATTGCTTGTCCTAACCAGCTAATTTTTAGTCAGTTAAGCAAAGAATAAAATGGAAACTATGAAGAGGATAATATAGTTGGGTGGTTATATACTAAGGCCAATTAACTAAGAATCAAAAAAAGAACCGAGTTAATTTAGCACCCTTTGTCTCAACCCCACATAAAATATGAAGATATATAATAGAGCTCCTGCCAGCAAGTCATGAAGACATGCCTCTATTTGTAGAGACAATGGGAAATAATGAACAATGATATGGAAGGGAATTTTTATATACCTTTGTATACTCTATGGACAGAAGGTGTCTAAACTCTGCTTAGTATCAAGGCCCTTAGCCTTATTTTTGATGGCCCTAAGAGACAGATACTACTGGCAGTAGCCAGACCATTCTCCCTTTGGTTTCAAAATTATGACATTCACGTATTCTTATCCCTCCCTTCACCAGAAACGTCTTACCAAATCCTCCCTATCTGCATCCAGCATCTCCTAGGCAGGCACCACACTGATTATTTCTTTCTGTGAATGACATATGTTGTCCTATGCTATTTATGAGGTATATAAAATATGTGTGTTCTTTCCTCCAAACCTCCTCATAAACCTTCATTCTCCATAATGGGTGCTAGATCACCACGCACTTGTCAATTTAAAATAATATTGGAAAAAGACTTGAGGCAATAAAATAAGAGGATTTACAATGCAGTCTTTGCAAAAGATAGGAGAAAGGAAGAGGGCAGACAGACAGACAGCAAGGAAAGAGAGGGAGGGAGGGAAGGACGGCATGGCATATGTTAACAGTAACACAGAATGTAAAAGGCATTGGGTTTTATTTTGGATCCCAGCTAGACAATCTAGCTCTCACTAGTTTAAAGCGTAGAAGGCCAATGAGTGTACCAAAATGGCAATGTAGAAGTCAGGGTGAGGTTTCAATGTTCTATTAGACTGGTACCAAGAACAAGTGCTTGATGCAGTCTTCCGCAGTCCTCCTCGATCTTGCTCTATATACCATCCTTTTTCTTAGGCCAAGATTAAGTGGACTATGCTCTAGTTGTGTCTATTACCCTAAAACATCAGCTGTTTCTCTTAGGGGAGCAAGGAAGAACTTTTCAAAATCCCCTTCGGAGGCTTCATCTCACATTCTTAAACTCTGGCCAGTGGCCTTGAATTACTTTAAGATGTTTGGGGCCAGCCGGGGCAAGTTGTGGTAGGAGGGATTAAGGTGGAAAACCCTGAAGCACATGGTTTTATGGGCCAGTGTCAGAAAAGAGGAATGGACATCAGTAGTGGGGCTCAATACCAAATCTGTGCAAAGGTTAGTGCTGCAGAGGATGAGGAAACTGTTCTACCCGGAAGTCCCTCCTTGTTTCATTTGGACATTTGAAAAAGAACAAAAGGAAGCAAGCAACCAAGCAAGCACGCAAGCAAGAAAGCGAGCAAGAAAGAAAGAAAGAAAGCGAGCAAGAAAGAAAGAAAGAAAGCGAGCAAGAAAGAAAGAAAGAAAGAAAGAAAGAAAGAAAGAAAGAAAGAAAGAAAGAAAGAAAGAAAGAAAGAAAGAAAGAAAGAAAGAAAGAAAGAAGAGAAAAGAAAATGGAGTAGCAAATGACAACACAAATCCAATAAAATGTTTCAGACTGGCAAACATTGAGATTGTATAATCTTAGAAAAGAGAAAGTTAAAAACAGACATAATACACATCTTCAATTATTCAATAGGCTATTAGAAGAGTATACTTGGTACTTATTTTCCATTTTTTTCAGAGAATTCCAAAAAGACTTACATAAGATCAAAAGAGAATGCCATTTGAAATAAGAATAGACTTTCTGACAATAGATACCTCCAAGGGAGACTGTAGGAGATCATTAGAGATGGGGTCTCTCATCCTCCTCTCCCCTTTTAGCCTCAGGCTAAACAGTAGGCCAGTCCATTCCATTCTGGCTGCTAAGCAGCCTTTCCTCTGCATCCCCACCGCCATTGCTTTCCATCAGTCAAACACTTGGATAGTTCCACTGGGCCCTTGCAATAGCTTCCTAAGTTGCTTCACACCTTCTTTCTCCATGGTACCCTAAAAATTAAAAAAAATCTGATTTTATCCCCATCATACTTATAACCTCTGGTTAGTTTTAGGGATAAAATTCAAACTTGTGGACAAGTATCGTCAGGTCCTTCATTTATGGGTGTGGTAAGGCACTATCACACTTTGTCCATTTCTTTATCCATTTAAGCAGGACATTTTCACACCTCTGTGTTTACACTTTCATATGATTTATTTTGTTCTGTGTGGGCTGTTATACTTTTATGCCTACCTACTCCTCCCCCCAAACTTTTCCCCACACTCCCTGATACCATCAGCCACATCCTTACCTAATGGCTTTCCTTGACCTGTGCATTACATTTGCTTAGAATTGGAGTTATATGTCTTGGCATTCTGGGCTGTTGGCTTCTTAAAGGGAAACGGTGTGTCCCATTCATTACCTGGATTCTAAACCTATCACCTGGCATGAGGTTGTAAGCTTGTTAAATCTTCATTTCCAAATGTAGCCAGTTAGGTAAGGCAACCCCGAATTTGATTAAAGTACGGGCTTATTTTTTAGTGCGTTTGGGGTCTTACATAAAAGACTAATTGTGTCACCCATGGATATTCATGTATGATTCCTGTATGCAAATAAGACTTACAAGAAAAATATAATTTGCTAAAACAAATGGGAGCTTAGAAAGGGCATATTATTATCCAGAGCATTTTTCTCTATTGTCCAACTCCTGGTGGCCGCTCAACAAGCTTACTGAATCAAACCTTTTTATTCTTCAATTCTGGCATATGGCATTTTCATTGCATATTCCCACCCCAGGTTTGTTTGCTTTAGACTAAAGAGAGATGCCCAAGTTATTCAACTAAATCTATAAAGAAGTGTTGCCATGCTATTTCAAGTGCTTTGTTTTTCTGTCCTGTCAGTCACAAGCCATTTTAAAATATGAGCCTAATCACCAGTGTTCCAGGGGGCTTGCCACATGAGGGAGCTGGGATGCGGGAAGGCTCTGAAACACAGCAAGTGTGGGTCTGGGCTCCTAGGCGCCAACTGGCGTACATGCTGCCTCCAGCTGGTGTGCACCTGCACACAGAATCCCACCTCACCAGGACAAGCTCATGTTTCTGCCCTCAGCCTTGGCATGGGTGGTAAGGGGGAGTGTTGGCCTCTTAACCAACCTGTGAGGAATCCCGTCATGCATTCATATCCCAGCCACTACATAGGAGAGACTCAAGAAAGTCGGGCAGGTGTGGTTCTTTTCCGCAGCAAATGGGGACCATATGCTGTCCTGCAGCCAGTTTGCTGAGGTATGATTTCGGTATTGGGATTAGTAATAGACATATTTCTGCAAGGAAAAGGATTTCTTATTCCCGGATCTTATTTTGAGTGCCATTTTACAATTCTACGAGAGTCAGATGAACTAAAAATGTATTCTTCTCTAAAGATATCAGCCTGGAAATTTCTTCAGTGTTAAGGGGAAAATATACTGAACGTCCTTTTCAGCTCAGGACTTTGTTTTCAGAAGGACAGCCATGAAAATGTGGAGGAGAAAGGGGCACCCAGCAAGCCAGAAGGATCAGTTGAATAAACACTGGTGATCAGTAGAGTGGCTTGTCACAGCCAGGTCACCTCATGTCCTAAAATGTGTCAGCCATTAGGTCACCTTGATGATGAATTAATTTATGTTGATCTCAAGAAACTCAACTAGATTTTCAAATTTAGTCCACCAGAGAAGGGATACGCGCACTCTAAGGATATATTCCCACACGGATTAATTAGCAGTAAGTGTATCTACTACAGTCACCCTATGGTTTCAGTCACGCATCATACATACATCCTATTACTATTCTAACACTAGTATTGTTTTCCTATTTTTAACAGAATTTCTAAATATGATGTTCACTTTGTGTTCACCATATCATAGATACATATTTACACTCCTGAGTGAATTAATTTCACACATTGAGACTTCAGCAATGATTAGTGTCATCATAATCACAGTAATTAGATGAATAATGAGGCTCAAGTGATCACAGAGAGACAACTTAGTGTAAGTGATGGGCAAAGTCAACCACCTCTGGTAATCAATGAAGTTATGGATTACTTATAAGAGTTCAAAGATGGGGGTGTAGTTGAGGAGGTGGGAGGGACGGATGGTAGGGTAAAAACAAAGGAAGAGGCAACAATGCTGGATAAGAAATGGGCTCATTACCTTGCTCACATAACTCTAACCCCTCTGTACAGTATTTTCACAATAAAAAACTTATTAAAAAAGAGTTCAAAGATGTTTCCCTGTGACCTATAAAAGTATATTGTATATTCAGTTAAAATTTGACAGATCTAATACTACAGTTTATTTAATGAAGAATGTAAACCTTGTTGTTTTCTAGTTTAATAGTGAGACCAGTAAGGTACATGATAGAAGGGATTAAAAAGATGTGCATGAACAGATATAAATAGTATGGGTTATTTTATTTGGTAGCCAATAATTGTAATTGGTTGTCCTATTAAGAATTCAACAATGGGTACATATTTTTCTCCCAAGAAGGGATCTACCCAAGACTATATGTTTCAGAGGTTTGTCCTAAGTAATCCCCAAATACATGGCCATTTTGTACTTGTCACACCATTCTACCCATTCTATAGAGCTTGTGATGTGGGATGATGGTGGTAACATAGACTATCTGATAAACTCTGTACTTCTTGAGGACAAAAGTGGTTCTCATTATTCTCTCTCCCTAGATTCTTTTCCAATATTATTCCAAATCATACACACAGAGAGATGCTTTACAATGCTATGAATAATTCTCTTTGTAGTCATAATGATCAGATTGTTATTGGATGACTTGGCATCTTAATCTATTTTTAACTTTAATATATGATGTATTTTTGTACGTTTTTATTGTAAAGATGTTCTACAGATGTTGTTACAGTTACATGAACAAGGTCATAAGTACATTCCGTGAAAGAAAAAAACATTTCTCATTCGACACATACATATCGAACTCCACTTCTATATTCAGTTCAATGTTTCATATAATACCTCAATCATTTCAATAATATTGGACATACATATATATTCAGGTCTTTTATCTACTTGGACTTAGATTTTCTCTGTCTTGGTTGAAGGATAAACCCAACTTCTTTTGTTCATATAATGACATAGTATTGATTGAAAAGTTTACTTTTGTCTTTGATTCCCAACTGCACTTTGGCATTTATTAGTTTTTCGTCAAGACGTGGCTCTAGCTTAAAATAATACGCCAATATTACAATGTCTAAATACACCCAGGTTCATGGTATCTAATAAAGCTGGAGGTCTCTGCTCTGTTCTTTGGCAAGATTTCATGCCCATCCCTGCACTTTTGTACTTGCATAAACATTTCATAGTTGATTTCAGAATTATTTTTTCTTCGAAGAAGGGAAGGCGATACTAAATCTTTAGATCAATTTAGATGAAAACTGACATAGTTTTAAATACTGATTTTGCCTATCCATGAACATAGACCATATTTTTATTCAGTTAGTATTCTCATAAAACCTTTATATTTTGTGTTTATGATTGCTTCTATAAGTTGCACATTTTGTTACTTTAAAACTACAGTGTAATAAATAAGTAAATAACAACTATAGTCTAAATGGCATCGATATATATGTAGCTTTCTACAACTACATAAATATCCATTGTTTACACTTGCTGTCTGGAACTGTGTTCAAAGAACAGCTGTATCAGCATATCCTGAGGAGGTAATCAAAGGTGCATACTTCTTAGGCCCCCTCCTCATATTTATGAAATCAAAGCTCCTATGGCAAATGCCAAAAAAACCCTTGTAAATAAGTATCCCTCTTTTCTCTGTGTCATTAAGTTTGTAAATTGAATGCTAAACTATTGTAAAAATACAGATTTAGTTTATGTGTCTGGTTTTTAAGTGAGTACACGATTATATCTCTTTGTTTCACTAACTCTTGTAGTGTTTCAGTTCTCCTATGTTTCTGTTTCTTTAAATTTCCCAAACGTTACCTCATTTGAAGTAGTAATGTTAAATGTTATCAAAAATAATATAGTATACTCTGGATTTTTCTTCTAACTACTTATTTCTCATATATGTATATATATATATAGAGAGAGAGAGAGAGAGAGAGATAATATAGCATAAGACTGATCTAGGGGCTACAGTTACCTGAATCTATTGACTATTAAAATTTAAGGCTCCAAAGCAATTCAAAAGGAGTGCTCATACATATAATAAACAACTCTTAATACTTTAAATACAAATTTGGTGACAGTTGGATTCTTCTTCTTTCATATATCATAATAAATAATAAATTATCAACGTTTTAACTCAAATGATTTATCACTATAAGAATTAGAAGCTTGATTTTATGCAACATTATATGTTCTGCTAATAACAAAAATGTTTAGTACCAAGTCAATGTATAGGTTAATCAAACTCATCAATTTTTCAATTACCAAGATATTTGACTGATAGGTCAGGTGTTTACAAAATCACCAGTAATATTCTAGAAAAGAAGACGATGAAAATCAAAATTGTGTTTTATTAACTTTGAAAATCAAAGGAAATCAGCTAGTTTTACCCTTTTATCAATAGGTAACATACTTTCATTTTATTGACCTTCTATCTTAACTAAGCTTCTAGTGTATTTCAGTCTTTTACCATTATATCAGCCTGTTTACTTCTTTCTCATTTTATTCTTAAAACTAGTCATTGTATTGGCACGATTTAAACGTATAACTAGCCATTCTTCACATGTGCATTTACAAGCTTAGTATTTGTGCTACATCATAAATAGTTCTGTGCAACTCTCTTTCACTATTCCATTTACAATTTAATGCTCAGTGTTAGCAAATCCCCTGCATGAAGCAGGTGTCCCCTGACTGAGCATTCCAGAGATGGGTCAATTAGCCTAAAATGTGAAGGAGTCACCTAAGCATGAACACAGTTGTTTTATGGTTGACCAAGATCAGATAGCATGGTATGATGTACTTCATGTTCTTAAATGTGTTTCAGATTTATATTTTTGAGGAAATATGAATATTTGAATAATTTTCATTAATGACATTAATCACTAATATGTACTAGGCAATATAACTGATGGGCATGCTGTATACATGCTTCTTTCCTAATTCCTAAGTGGACCCAAAGGATTATACATCAGAGAAAAGTTCAAAAATGCAACATTAAGGATAAAAGTGAGTGATGGACACAACTCTATTTTCACTTCGTCTATCTCCCCAGGGTGTTCTTCTACAAACAGATTTCACCTTCTCTAAGTTCCTTTAACTAAAAATCTTCTCTTCACTTTTAGGGACTATATTAGGTGAACTCGTTATTATATTCCCTGTTGTATTCGCTAAGCTTTTCCTTCAGTTACACAATTTATTTTTATCTTGAAATTAGTAACAGCTTTATGACTTTTGACAACTTCATATCACCTTCAAATTCATCCTTACACTCACCTTTAGATACAAAATGTTCAGATTCAAACTATATTCTTTTTTGAAATACCAATTAAATTTAGAGGTGATATTAAGGTAAAATGAAAGTAGAAAACACTAGAGCTTTTCTTAATAATGTTATCATCCATCTCCATGCCTGGGGACTAAGTTACAGTTGAAACATAGTTCTAACAAGCTCCTGCTAATATGTTCAGGAACTCATTTCCCTTGCATGAGAGGACTAAGGCACTTCTGATATATGCTAACTTGTGCATGATATTGAATCTTGAATCATATGAGGCTACAATCAACATAATGAACATTTACTATCATTTTTGCATGTTCTTTTCACATATTAATTACTCTAAGTACAACATAGAGATGTTTTAATTTAAAGAACACAATACTTGAATACCAAATGGAAACAGATCATAGAAGAAAAACTCAGATAGCAAGACCATTGTTACTAGGATTTCATGTAAGTTATTCAAGTTAGTTCAATTTTTTTCTGTCAAAAATTTGGTATTCATAGTTCAGGTGATCTAGACAATAGGAATTTCAGATACAAGTACAAACTAGTGACCATTTCCCAAGATGCTCTTCAGTAAGTAGAATCTCCTCAGGATCCTCTTCTAGATCAATTCAGCCCGTCTATAATAATAAACTTAAAATGTCCTCTCTAAGACTGCTGCTAACAGTTGTACTCTTACATTATGTATGAGTATTTGCTTGTTGCATGAACAAACTGCATAGGGTTCCATTAGTGATTTTTCAATTTCATGCTAAGCTTTGCAATTTATTAGTGTTATTTAGGCTAATGTACTATTATTTTGCATATTTTATATCATTTGTTATTCATGCAATATGATATTTAAGAATTGAGGATCAATAATTCTTTTGCATTGTTTACAAATTTGTGTGATTAAAGTCTAATTCAATTAAATCTCCTACTGCCTTGACTTTCCTGGGAGTTATTTTCTAAGGAATTTATCTTATCTTTTTCTTTTCAAAACACAGTACTACTGTTTAGAAAGCAGAGTTTTTTTTAACAAATATTTTAACACAAGTATTTTAATGTCTGCATTGAAGCTATCTAGTAATGAAATGTGCTTTGCATTTTAATTCTAAAATTGCAATTGATAGGAGTGGTAAAATTTTGTACAAATTGTGCCAGATTATTAGGATACCCAAAGAATTAATTTTTCACTTACATACAGAATTGCAATGTTTGTTTTTAGTGCTAAAATGCAAAATCTGATATATAAATCTTTGTTATTTTAGCTTACATGCTAAGGGATGGTGAAGGAAATATGAATTACATCACTGATATATGCACATGTACAATATTAGAAGCATGAAATGCTCGAGGGCCTTACTACCTTTCTCTACCAAAGACAAGGTTGAATACAGAGAAGTATCTACTTGCAAAATCGGTATCTTCTTTAGCATAAGGACCAAGTGTTTAATACCTTCTAGATTCACACATGTTATACCACATTATCCTTCAAAGTAGGACATTCACCTGCAAGAAGTTTATCTTGGGTCTCATACTAAAATAAAGGCTTTCCTTGAATTACTACAAAGACAAATTAATCATCAATGAAAATTTTTTTCTTTTCTTTTTTTATTATTAGTATTGTGAAAATACCGTATAGCGGGGTCACATCAATGAAAATTTTTATCTTTTGTTTTTGATTCCTACCTAAATCAGAATAAAAGTAGAATGTACTTTTCTAAGAAAAACAATAAAACAAAATGGATTATTTAGTGGCTTGAGTCCTGAAATCTTGCACCTTCATTTTCTGTTGAAAACTGGCTTTTCCTATGTATATTGGTTTTCTGTTACTTGTAAAAATCCTTATAAGTTCTATATCTCTCATGTGTCCTCTCTTTCTTCACTTAGTTGTTCTTTTATAGGCATTAAGTCATTTCTCTTTTTTGCTTGCATGCTTGCTTGCTTTCTCTCCTTCTTTATTTGTTTATTTCTTGTCTTTTTGTAGTTCTAGAGATCGAACCCAGGCCTTCCGCATGCCTACCATGTGCTCTACCATTGAGTTTACCACTAATACTCTACCACTACTGTATTTCAATCTCTCAGGGCCTTCTCCTGTTTCCCTGACTAAATTGTTTCCAATGAATAACTTTAAAATGTTAGAACTATTTATTACTCCAAACACATTGAGTCACTTGAGTTTTTCTATAAATAATCCAAAGTAACAATATATGAAAATATTTTGACATTTTAAAATATTATCTTACCTTTGAAAAATTCAGCATTTGCAAAGGACATAATGTTGCTATGGATCTGAGCTTTTCTGCAGGAGTAATGGAGAAAAGAAAACTCATAGAGCTAGATTGCCTAAAATAATACTTGATATCTTTATGGGGCTGACTCCAGGGAATATATTTTAGGAAATAAATCCAATTTTTGTTGCCTCAATTTAAATAAGATTAAATCAGTATTTCCTCTGGATTTCAATCTCTGAAAATTATCGATAGTTTCAGGGCAATTTTGCCTTGTATTTACTCAGTTCAGGGTTTTTTCCCTTTATTATAAAATAATGGTTTTCATTCTGCAGTGTTCATTGTCTGAATATATTATATAATATATATATTTATTTATTTATCAGCTGACCATTGCTGTACTAAGGCTTAGGGACATACTGATGAGAAATCCCCACATTGGAACTCTCCCCAAATATCTACTTTAGAGCCATCTCCAACAAGTGATTTGCTGGTGTTTGGCATGTGGACCATCCTTTTAAGAAATAGTATTTTACTGTGCAAATGCATTTAAATGCAGGGCTGATAAATTATAGGCTATGAAATTATTCTTTTAAGGAAGAAACTGCTGTATTAACTAAAATGGGAGATGAAATCACAAAGAAATTTTGAGCCATGCAGCCAGTGTAAGAGATGCCTTTCCCTCCCAGAGACCCTGGACCCAAAGTACAAGCAGTGGGGTGCAGTGCCCTTGCCGTCCCGCAGAGAAACTGTGTCGCTTTCACAGCCCTGGCAGCTGGGAGCTTAGTTGTTACATCAGGAGGAAATTCATGGTTGCCCAATTTCCATATGGATATATTTTAGATATGAAAAATCCTATCCATATGGAAACCATTATAACAGGGAATACAAGTGAATTAGTAATTTCACAGCTTTACATACCTAAACCTTTAGCTTGAAGGTAATTTTCACTGGATAAATTTGGAAAATAAGAGAATAAACCTGCTTTGGTTTTAACGTTCAGTGTCTTATTTTAAAAATAGACATTGAGTGATCATCAAAGGCTGAAGGTAACTGTTTAATTTGAGAGGGTATCACTTACATTGTTCACCATTTGATCTGTCTCCAATCCTCATTTACCAGTAGGCTTTCTCTGATCCAGCTTCATTTTTCAGAAAAAGCAAACTATCTAGCAGCTCAAATCACTGTTTACTTCTTATCTTTGTCCCCTTTCTTGGAGAAATTAACAATTAGTGTTGGGTATAAACTTCATTATGTAGAAGATTTACATTTGTAGGGAGGTGCATATATATTTATAGATACACTGATTATATTTTTCAAATAAGATATATGTTATAAGTCAATATTCCACACCTGCAATCCTGGCTACTCAGGAGTTTGAGAACTGGATGGTGAAGGTCCATCTCCAATAGCTAGCTAAATGCTAGACTAGAGACATAGCTCAAGTGGCAGAGTATCAGTATGAACAAGAAAGCTGAGGAAGGCCTCAACATCCAGAGTTCAGTTCCAGTGTCAGAGAAAAAAAGTAATAAATAAATATACAAATGAATAAATACACTGATGCTTATTATAGAAATAATATATTTTGACAGATATACTGATATACATATTATATATGTTTGTATAAATGTACAAATAATTGATTAATGACTAGGGCTATTAACTTTCCAAGCTTTAACAGAACCTATTATAAGGTTTTGTTTTTTTTTTCCATGTTGAATTGTATCTCCTTCATAAAATTATTTAAAGATAGTAAAATATTATTTTTAAAATATTTATTTTAAAGACTATTACTAAGTAAACTTGAAGAAAATCCTCCAAACTATATATTTTGTCACAGACTTCTATTGTAATACAAATATAATTGCAAAGCTGTTTACCCTCCTTTGGTGCTGGTACTAAGGCTTGAACTCAAGGCCTTAGTACTGTCTCTGTACTTCTTTGCTCAAAGGTAGTGCTCTACTACTTGAGCCATAGCTCTACTTTTGACTTTTCCTTTTTTCTTATATTTCTTCTTTTTATTTGAAAATGCTGAGAACAGAGGAGTCACAATAACATAAGTCAGGGAAAGAGTACATTTCTTTTTGGACAATGTCAGCCTTTCACTGTCTTTTTCCCAGGTTTCCCCTCCCATCCCATCCACAAATTGAATAGTCCATTTTCAACATAGTGTCCAGTGAGTACCATTGTTGCATTTGTTTACCTCTTGTCCTTCTACTTCTGGCTTTTTTGTTACTTAATTGCAGATAAGGATCTCATAGACTCTCCCCCCAGGATGGCTTCAAATAACAGTCCTCAGACCCTAGCCTCCTGTGGAGCTAGGATTACAGGCTTGAACCACTGGCCCTCTACTGGCAAAACTTTTTCAAGACTGAAAATAAAACAAAGCACACAGTGCTAATAAATAGTGTCTGCCTCTGGACTTAAGAAAGTAGAAGGGCATTTTTAAACACTGTAGTAAATTAGGAGCACGGAATATGTAAAATGTGGGATTCCAAACTGTTATGTTGCATTGGAACTCCTTTGTATACCTAAAGATAATAATACAAAATATAAAATAAAAAATATTAAATGTGTGACATTTTCCTTCTCTAGCCCACAGACTCTTCAGTTCATTACTGTGTTTAGAAATCCTGGGGGTTAGAATTGTGAATTCAGGAAGAACTAGATGCACTTCCCCCTACAGAATACACAGGGGTTCACATAGATTGGACATTAAAACTGGAATGATGATGAGTCATTCAGTGACATGATTTTACAAAGGAGAGAACAAAAACACATGAGATATTTGGCCTAAGATTGTTGAATCCAGGTGAAGAATCAAAAAGTCTTTTCACTGCTATCAAGGACATACAATCTGAATAAGATTTCCTAGAAACTTCCCAGTTAATACTTCACTGCTCTATGGTATGAGAGCACCTGAGATACTCAATGTTTAACTCAGGAGTGAATTATCCCAAAAAAGGGTTCTTATCTGCTCAACTGCATATTAACAAGAAGCTGAGTGCTTCTACCACAACTTAGGTCTATCATGAAATCAATCCCACCATCAAAACAAATACCAAATGTGTTTTAGTTTTATTGCTAATCAGAATTCATGATGATCATCACAGTAATAATGCAGCCATAAAAGTGTTTAGTTTTTCTGAGTGTGAGCAACAGAGGTGGGAAGGTAGAGTTAACACATAAGCCATGAACCTCTTGAAATCTGACCTGAGCTTCAGAGAAGAATATGGGCTACTGGTGGAAATTGCCTGAACTGATACACAGCTCAAGAGGACTGCAGATTCCTTTATGACTCAACCAGCTTGAACATATAGAGCTACCCACACATCCATTTGTTTTTGTGAGCTCCAGATGGATAAGCAGAAAATAACTATTTGGCACTAAAATTTACAGTTCACTCATAAAAGTACAGCCAAGCATTCGCATCTTAGCTACAGTGAAGGAGGCCATCTAGGTAATTAAGTCAGCACTAAAGGAGTTGTAAGAAAAAGATCTTTAGTGCTTCACTCTACAGCTAAAGGCAGAGCACTACTCTCTAACTTATGAATGGAAAAAGAAGTCATGTAACCAAGCTAGCTATAAATCACAGTCTTGTTCTAAAAGATAAAAGCAACAATTCCCATCTTGAGAAAGATGTGTGAATTTCCAAGCATGCCACTCGGACTGTTCTTTCATCTGTAGGTTGTGTGACTATAAAAGTATTACAATCTTGCACAAAATTATAGTGTTGCTCCAATTGGAACATTTTTCCATGATGAGGAGCAGTCATTTTCCTATTGTTGTCACAATAACTTGCCTCCAAAAAAAACAATCTCTAGCGAAATGATTAATTAGATTTCAGTTATGTTGCAGAAAAGAAGTACTTTACATACTCACACACTAGAAAGCATTATAGTGTTTCTTTAATGTGTTTAAAAATTCAAAAATGTTTTTTAAAAGCCACTTAAAAAGTCAAAGCAAAAGCAAGCTAATGGAATATAGTGTCATCCTTCAAGTTGATGTATGTTGAGTTTCTCCAGGTCCTTTTGTATGACATTACACAGACATTGTTGGTATTTTTCTGAATTATCTTTGAAAATTCTGAAATACTCATTACTTTCTTTTGAGAGACACAAGGACAATTTCTGTAGTTCTGCCATGCCTGGAAGAAAACACTGAAAATAACCTTAATCTCCCTTAAGAGAAAAGTAGATTGACAATGCATAGCTACTATGTTTTATTTATTTGCAAACTGAGATTAAAACTACCTCACAATCCCTCCCTGCCTTCCTCCTTCCCTCCCTTCCTCCTTTTCCCTCCCTGTCTCCTTCTCTCTTCCTCTCTATTACTCTCCCCACCCTTATTCCTTCCCTTCTCCTCATACTTCTTCAGTTTCATTTTGCAAATTTCTTTTTCGTTGATTGCTTTGCATCATGGTATTTATTTCCACAGCTTTCTATAATCTTGAGCCCCATTTCTCCTTTTCTCTTGTTTTTAACTAACTCTCATTTGAGTAAAAATTGAAAATATTTCTAACACCTGTAATTACACTTTGTTATTCAATATAGTTTGATGAACAAGAGATAAAATTTCAATAGCACAAAATAAATCATCTTATACACTGTTAATAGAAATTTTATGCATTTTGTATCAAATATGGCTATAAATGAAATTTTGGTATTTACTTCTTTCAAATGACATTTAAAATATTTTTAAATGACATTTGTTTTTAAAAGACACAGGAAGTTTATATTCCTCAAAATTTGCAAAATTTAACGAAACTGCATATGTATATAGTACAGAAAAATTTTATACAGTTGAGAGGATTTTTAAAAAAAGAATTATAATTATTATAATGCTATGATGATAAAATCACCACATCAGTGTTAGCATGACTGCAGATATTATTTGTATGGATTCATATATTTTCTTTAAACATTTTAACTCTATTTTTGACTAATAGATTATTTTAAAAACTTAAAGATTTCACATGTATATTTTAAGATATACACAGTATGATGTTTAAATCATAGTAAACATATTTCCTCAAACATTGATCATTTATTTATGACAAAAACATTCAAAAGCTTTTCTTCTAGTTTTTTTTAATGTATACAAGACATTATTGTTACCTATTGTCACTTTCCTGTTTAATAGCTCACTAAGACTTCTTAGTCTTTCCATTAATGAAGTTCTCCCCATGCCTTCCTCCTTCCTAGTCTCCTGATGCTCTAGTCAGCACTCTACTCTCAACTTATGTGAGATTAACCATTCTATAGTCTACATAACTAAGATCATGTGGTAAGCTCTTGTCTTTCCAGAACTGAATTGTTTCACTTAGCATATAAACTCCAATTCCATCCACGTTATTGTAAATGACAGCATTTTATACTTTGATATGGTGGCGTGGCATCCTATTATGTACACACTAACCATGGGTGTTCTGGTGCCCCTTCTGCATACTAATTTCATTTTCTTTGGATATATGCCTTCAGTTGTCTCTTTTGTATACTAATTTGAATTTCTCTAGATATATGCCACTTGTCTAAATTTTTAGGACCCTTCATACTGGTTTCCATCATGGTGACATTATATTTTCTATCAACAGTGCACAGGGTATTTGATTCTCTATATTTCTGCCAGCACTTACCATGTTCCATCTTTTTAATATTTGTCATTTTTTACTGGAATGTAATAATACCTCATTGTAGTTTGAATTTGCACTTTTCTGATTAATAATATCGAATAGTTTTTTCAGAATCCTCATGACTAGCTAAAAGTTTTTTATTTGTAGGTATACTTTCCTTTTAGTTGTGTTTTTTTGGAGGGGGCAGGATAGTATGTTGATGAGCAAATGCAGGCTTCTGAACTGCTTCTGAACTGTTCAGACCTTATTACCCATTTTGTTATTGTTTGTTCACTTTGTTATTTGAGACAAGGTCTTTCTATGCAGATCATGCTGGCCTAGAACTTGCTATGAAGCCTAAATTATACTACCACTCCTGCCTCAGCCTTCCAAATGCTGTGATTACAGGTGTATGCCAACATGCTCAGCTAAGATTTCATTCGTTTGTTGTTATTATAGTTGTTTTCTTTCTTTTTGGGGGGGGGGGTCCGGTCGTGGGGCCTGAACTCTGGGCTTGGGCACTGTCCCTCAGCTCTTCAGCTCAAGGCTAACGCTCTACCACTTGAACCACAGCGCCACTTCTGGCTTTTT
>NW_012267220.1:13227364-13241262 GCF_000151885.1 Dipodomys ordii
TTGTGCTGGTAGCTTTAGTATGGTCTTGTTTGTGATCATTTGGATAAATGCCCAAAAGTGGGATTGCTGGGTCATAGAGGAGCTCTATGTAGAGTCTTTTGAGGAACCTCCATACTGCTTTCCAAAGTAGTTGGACAAGTTTACACTCCTACCAACAAGGCAGTAAGGTTCCCTTCTGTCCACATCCCCTCCAGCAACTGTTGTTATTAGAGTTCTTGATTGTAGCCATTCTAACTGGGGTGAGGTGGTATTTCAATGTTGTTTTGATTTGCATTTCTTTTATGGCTAGGGAGGTTAAGTATTTCTTCATATGTCTATTGGCCATCCTTCTTTCCTCTTCAGCGAAGTTTCTCTTTAAGTCTTTCGCCCACTTATTTATTGGGCAGTTGTTTCTTTGAGGATTTGTTGTTGGGGGATTTAATTTTTTGAGTTCCAAGTATATTTTAGATATGAGACCCTTTTCCTTTGTATGGCTAGTGAAGATCTTCTCCCACTTATGGGCTTTCTATTGATCTTGCTAGCTATGTCCTTTGCCATGCAGAAGCTCTGCAATTTCATGCAATCCCATTTGTTCAACCTTTCTTTGATTTGTTGTGTTTCTGGGTCTCTATTAAGAAAATTTCAGCCTGTGCCAAGGAAACCTAGGGTTTCTCCTATTGGGTCTTGTAATGTTTTCAGAGTGTCTGCTTTAACTTCTAGGTCTTTGATCCATTTGGAGTTGATTCTGGTGCAAGGTGATATATAAGGATGTAGCTTTAGTTTTCTACAAGCGATTAACCAATTTTGCCAGCACCATTTACTGAAGAGGCTGTCTTTCTTCCATTCTAATATTTTAGCTCCCTTATCGAAGATTAGATAGTTATATGTCTGTATGTTCATTTCTGGGTTTTCAATTCTATTCCATTGGTCCTGAGGTCTTTTCTTGTGCCAGTACCAAGCTGTTTTGATTACTATGGCTTTGTAGTAGAGTTTGAAATTTGGTATTGATACTCCTCCAGCACTGTTCTTTCTGTTAAGGATCGTTTTTGCTATTCGAGGTCTTTTATTTTAATTCCCCCAACAACAAATCCTTCAAGAAACACCTGCCCGATAAATAAGGAGGCTAAAGACTTAAAGAGAAACTTCTCTGAAGAGGAAAGAAGGATGGCCAATAGACATACAAAGAAATGCTCAACCTCCCTAGCCATGACTTTCCTGTCAGGCTGACTTTTTTTTAATATTTTTCATTGTGAAAATACTGTACAGAGGGGTTACAATTACATGAGCAAGGTAATGAGTACATTTTTTATCAGGCTTTGAACCATGATCTGCAGATCTCAGCCTCTTCAGTAGCTAGGATTACAGGTGTGAGCCACCAGCACTTGGCTCTTACTGGCCATTTTCAAATCAGGTATTTGGCTTTTTAATGCATTCCTTATCTATTATGAACATTAATCCCTTGTCAGATGTATAGTTCAACTGCTTTTACCCATTATGTAGGATACCACTTTGTATTCTTTGCATTTGTACTCTTTGTATTCAAGGCTAGTGCTCTACCACTTGAGCCACAGTACCACTTCTGGTTTTCTCTTCACTCTGTTGATTGTTTGCTTTGTTGTATTTTATTTCTTGTGGTACTAGCATTTAAACTCAGGGTCTTATACTTACTTTAAGTGCTCTATAATTGAGCCACTTCTCAAATCCTCACCTCCATGTTTTTAAACTTTGTTTTCTAGATGTATTCTTTCTTTAGCTCTAGCCTGGCTGGACTTTGATGCTCATAGTTGTGCTTCCTGTTTTTAATTGGAATGATAGGCAGATGCCACCACACCCAGCCCTTGGCTGAGATGAAGTCTTCAGAACTTTTATACCTGGACTGACTTCCAATCATGATTTCCCAATTTCTGCCTCCAAAGAAATTAGCATTACAGGTTTAAGCCAACAAGCCCAAATTTACACAAAGTAGTTTAATTTGATGTAAGCATTTTTTTCTGTTTTTTGCTGTTATTACCTATATTTTGGGGATCCTATTGGAAAAAAATTCCTTATCCATTCTAATGTTCTATTTTTTTGTTATCTGGGAGTGGGTTCAGATTCTGTCCTTATATTTAGTTTTCATATTTATGAAAATTTTGCAAAAGTCCATCACCAATTTTAAACAGCAAAGTGCCAGAGTGCAGGTATTACTCAAGTGGCAGAGTCCCAGATATGAGTCAACAGAAAAAAAAAATTAAGCACAGATCCTAACTTGGGTGTTTCCTAAATCATAGGTACAAGACTCAATTCCTTACTCCACCAATCACTGCTTATGAACTCTTGGGAAAATTATTTAAGTTTTCAGGGTTTTACCTTCTCATTTGTAAAATCAGAAAACAAAATTTGGTGTTCTTGTTTCTTACATAGGGTTTCATATTAATATTCCAATACAACATTTTAATATACAGAAAAATTTTACACAATAAAATAAATGGAAATCATTCTATTCGTTGATACAAAAATTACTTTTCTCTTAAAAGAGTTAGTTAAAATCTATATTAGAGGGAAACCATGTGGAAAAAAACTAGCATATGTATTTTAGCACTTTATTTGTACTGGGCAAGCTTGATATATATTATCTCACTTAATTTCCACCACAATTATATGAAATAGACATTACAACCATCACTCTTATTTACAGGTGATAAACTGAAGTAACTTTAAATGCAGGAGTCCATGACTAGTAGTGATGATTGGAGATTATTGCAAGTGTAATTTAAGACAGTGAACATAAAATTTAAAAATAAAAAAAGACAAATCTTATGGATATTTTGCCAAAATATAAATAAATGATAAAGTCAGAACGCCAGGAATGGAAGCCAAGATGCAAATACCTTAACTATTGAGATCATAGACCATGCTACTTACTTCAGACTCATAAAGATAGAAACATTTTTGAAACAAATGAAACTTGGTAGTTGTATAGGTATATCTGCATAAACTTTTTTGTGCTGATAGTAGGGCTTGAACTCAGTACATAGGCTCTGTACTTCAGCTTTTTCCTCTAAGGCTGGTGTTTCACCACTGAGCCAAAGCTCCACTTCCAGATTTGGGGTGGTTAATTGGAGATGTGTCTCATGGCCTTTCCTGCCTGGGCTGGCTTCCACTGTGCCTAACTTTTATCTTCATACTTTTGAGCATTTGACAAAATAAAATTAACATATTCAGCATCAAGTAATTTTATCTGTCTTTGGCTACAGACCACCAAGGCAGGTGCTAGGTATATGATGTCCCATTATAAATGCATCGCAATAGAGTGAATAGAGTTATTAAAGCAAATACCTAATAATCTCTTTTCTAAATACAGTCAGAGTACTTTGCTTTATGCTAACTTTTGTTAAACTTCTCAAGTTGCCAACCTAGAATTATTCATGAAATTCTCATCATTGGGTCCT
This sequence comes from Dipodomys ordii, assembly GCF_000151885.1. Lineage (NCBI taxonomy): Eukaryota > Metazoa > Chordata > Mammalia > Rodentia > Heteromyidae > Dipodomys > Dipodomys ordii. The sequence continues at coordinate 13,230,775 of NW_012267220.1, forward strand.
ATGTATTTAAACCATGTTCTATGAAAATATAAATGATCCTATAACATTTACAAATCTAATCGTAATACATTTTCTAATGGCAATCTGAAAACGCATTTGTTAATTTTGTTAATTATATCACTCTCATTGACTTTCTCAGCTCACTTTGGATCTTGGTGAAGAGATACTTATGACATTTAGTGTTTAATGTCATTAGCGGGTTTTTTTCCCCTCTGTATAAGGATGAGATATTGTTCATCAGTTTTGAAATCTAACAGGAGTAAATGCAGAATGTGATGCATCTGTTGAATATATACATGTTGAAAATTTGTCGTTGTTAAGAAACGACTTCATTCTAAAGAGAACAATATGCTGGAAAGAAACGATCTAGGAGGGTGAACAGGAGAAGGGTTAAGAAGTGGTTCTTTGGCAAATTGCTTGGCCCAGCGTTGTGTAAAGTCTCTTTCCAAACTATGTTGGCAAACTACACTAAGAAATCTTGATGAGGAAGATTTACTTAAAATGTTCCTTGCATACAATCACTGCCTTTGTGCAATGGACGATTTTGTCAAAAGTATTTTATGACAAAGCTAGTGGCATTTTTAAAAAATGTTTAGTTCACTTGTCACCATCCTATTGATGAGTGCACAGTTGGAGCCATAATGCAACCAGTCGATTCTTAATAAGGGCTTTTAAAAATCCCAGCATGTTCTTCAGTCCTCAGTACAGGATGAATGTGGCATCAGGGACACAAATATCATTACCTTGATAAATTACCGACAGTATAATGATTATGGAAATCGTCATCGACTGATCATCCGTCACAATTTATTTCAAATCAATGTCTACAATTTGTAGACTGGATGGGAGTTTTTATCAAAACCCCCTCTAGTATAGTACGGCTCTCCAGCGCTAACTTCCTCTGCGGAGCATTACAGCTTCATCACGGATCATCTGCTGTTCACGAATGGAACCACTCAATGAGTCTATGGCCTCAAGCAATCCAAATTAGAAGGAAGAACACTGGGCTCCTGCACACTCCTAGGCAAACTCGTTGAGAATAGCAGTTTAATTTAAGAACCAGCAAATGTGCCAACTGCACAATTCCTCCCTAGACATAGAGTTTCCCATTTTCCCCCTTTCCAACTGGCAATAAATGGTAATGTTTGACTTTACTGTGCTGTTAAATTGCATATAAATTGTTGCAAAATCATGACAGGATAGGCATTTATATCTTCAAAACAATCTTGGTAACAGGAAGCATAATTTGTCTGTCTTTGTCTGAGATTTGCTACTGTTGTATTTTTCTTTTCCCAACACATCTAACATTTCAAGACATTTTATGTCAGTAGGGCTGAAGAAATCAATTCCTGTAGATAGTTTTATTTGGGGGGGGGGAGATGACTCTGTGTGTATGTGTGAGTGTGTGCACACGTGCACCTGCATGATATTTGTCTAATTTAATCATAATTTACCAAAGATCACAAGATCCTTAAACAATATAATATTAAGTAATGAGAAAAACTTAGCCGACCCAATCTTGCCTTCTCAGGTCAACATTATTGATGGCAAAGTAGACTAGCCAGTGTGGATATTTGAATTGAATATAGGCAAGAAGGATTTTAAAGCTATATTTTCTCTTTGGTTTCTTTAGTTGGGAAGTGACATAACAAATTGTTTATATCATTTGGTTGAGATAGACAAGCTACTATAGATAAACATAGCAGAAAATAAACATAAACAATAAGTTCTCTTTTGTGTAATAATATTGATGAATATTTTTCTCAACATTTTCATATTTTAAAAGACATTTGCATATTAAAATAAGTGTTAATTTTCAATTTGTTATTGTGTTAAAATACACTCTGGAAAAGAATTACTGTAAATACTCATGAAGAAAATCTAATACTATGGTATTGCTCTGGGTTTTATTGTAACAATGATTCTAGCAACCAATAACTATTTATCAAGTGCTTTATTATACAAGACATTGTGTTAAAAGTAATAGAAAAACAGGACAGCAGTGACTCACACCTGTAATCCTAGCTACTCAGGAGGCTGAGATCTGAGGATCACGGTTTGAAGCCAGTCCATACAGCAAAATCTGTGAGATCTTATCTCCAATTGAATGCTAAAGAAGGCCAGAAGTGGAGCTATGGCTCAAATGGTATAGTACTAGCCTTGAGTACAAAAGCTCAGGGATAGGGCTCAGGCCCTGCATTCAAGCTTTAGGACAAACCAGCACCAAGAAAAAGTTGAAGAATATATGGAGACGTATAAGATCAGCCCCTGCTCACATGCAAGTTGCAATCTCAGGCAGAGCTGGGAAGCATTTGCTGACTTGCCAGTAGACAGGGATTGGGGGTGGGGGGGCACGGTAGTGATCCAAACAAGCATAGAAGGATGTGAAGAAGAGGAGAGTTTGAGGAAATCACAGGGGAAGAAGAAGGACAGCATACAACCTTTTCAAAAGAGATTGAGTTGACTGGAGCAGAGACTTCACAGGGCTGTTACATTATAAAGGGATACTGGGAAATGAGGCAAGAAAAGAAAATTGGAAGCAGATTGTAGAGGGGGCTTAATGCCTGGCAAGGAATGAAGACCTTGTACTATTAGTATTGGGCAGCTCTTGAAGGGTTTGGAGCACAGGAGTGACATGATGAAAAGGTATTTGGGAAGATTAATTCAACAGCTGTGTGCAAGGCAGGCAGGAGGGAGATGAGTCAGAACGCAGCTGTTACAGGTGTTCAAGGGGCATTTGGAGTTTGCTGGCTCTAAGTTTCCAAAGTAAATATATATGTGTGTTCTATATATTTATTTATTTACTTTGCATATAGATATGCATGCACGTACACACACACACACACACACACACACACACACACACACACACACAAAACACCCTCACATTGGCTTATGCCATGTTAACTAGCAATGTGATAGATTTTTATCAGGAAATGTTGTTTCTCTATGTAATATTAAAATGAATAGACCCTTCTAGGAATAAGAAAAAGCAGCTATTATTTTTGTGATTCATCGTGACAAGCTAACAAAAAAAAAAAAAACTGACAGGGAAATAGAAAAAAAGTGTAGGAAATTGTGAAAACGATTAAATGCTTTGCTAAGGAAATGTTTATTACCATGGCTCTCATCATTATGAGTTAATTACAGGCTCTCAGCAAATATCCCATTGTGAACTCAGAGGTGCAATATGTTTTATTTGAAAAAAAGTGAAATAGTGATTTCCTTTCCAGCGTTCAGTTGTATTTCCTGCTATTTTAAGACCACTCAGTGGTACCAGTGTAGTTTTGACAGCCGATTATCCCAGCATGCTCCTGTAGTGTATTTTAACTATAATGCCTTTTAAAAGCTTCAGTGGCAAAAACAGAGTTCTCTCTTAATTGATCAAATGTGCGTATCTAGAGTTGTCTGAACACTATTTGTGCAATATCTGAATAAATGAACTGAGTCACATGTGAAGACCAAATGAACACCTGTGAGAAGACAGCATTAAATTTACCTTTGGGAAACTCCTATTTACTAATTTCCCCTAGATTTCCCTTCCCCTACCCTTGAGAAAGGATATTTAAAATAAAGACTAAACCTCACTGTGAATTCCCTCTGAGAGTTCACAAGCTGATAGCGGCTAGTGTTGTGGGACCATGATTACAGTTGTAGGGATTGAAAACCTCAGACTTCACCCACTCTACCTTCTTCTGATGAACTTGCTTTCAGAGAATGGCCTGGTATACATTCTCCAAGCCAAAGGTGACTTTACAGAGGAAGAATCTTCCACGCTAATGCTGCCCGTAGTGCCTGTTAACTACAATTCATTGTTTAAAAGCTGACGTCTGTGATTGATTCAGGCACAAGGCCCTTGCTTAATTTACTTTGGTTTGATTTTTTTTTCTTTGCCCTCCCAATTGGCTTCTCCAGAGGAGGAAAGTCAGACAGTAGTTACTGCTTTGGAAAGAAAAGATAAGCTGAGCACTTTGGAATGCATTTTTCTAACACTCCTTTGCCAAGTGTTACATGACTGTATCAAATTTCTTTAGACTTTGATAATGAGAAACAGACAATTCCACAGAAAATACAACCAAGAGATTTGCAGTAATAGAGGATTTCATAAAGACACATGGCTCCAAATGGCACTGAGATTATGTGCTTGAGCTTTCTCAGTCTTGCTTTCTTTTCATGTTTGAGTAGGCAGCATGGCTGATTATCAGGTCAAAGAAAGGCAGAGGCCCTGTCTGCTGATTATAAATGTGCATGTGTGTAAAATTTTCACACATAATATAATATTTCAAAGTTATTTTTATGAAGGCTCGAGGGTCTCAGAACTTAAACAAAACTGCTTATCATTGTTTCCAAGAAATACTTAGAAGGAATCAGAGGGTTTCCCCCCTACATTTTCAAGAATCATTTGCAGATTTGGGGGCTACACATGATTTAATGTTTAGTTATTCAGCTGGCTTTGTAGGTTTGAGCAATATTTGGAGACACACGAGTCCTTGCCTTGCTTAATAAAAGAAATACTCAAAGGTATAGCTACAGCATTTTTATATACAAAAGGTTTGTTACAGGAAGGGTTTGATATTGACAGAAATGTAATTTTGAAATTAAAAAGAAATAACCCTAGCAAAAAAAATGGTCAGAGTCATCTTTCTTAACAAATCTTTATCAGACCTTATGTCCCCTGTGCTATGAAGCTTAAAAGTATATTATTATTCTTTTTAAGGAGGCTGCAAACTGTAACCCACGTTATTCTCTCTGATCAGCCACCACAAGCAAAACCCAGTTCATCTCTTAAGAATAATCACTTAACACAAGATATGTAATTTTGTTGGCATTATTAGTAAATGTTGTGTCACAGAGTCCGCTCATGCTTTTCTATGAAAGTAGGTGTGATAAATATTTCATAGCTATGGCTTTTGAGCAGAATTCTTTCACTCTTGAAGTAGTCTTACAGCATATATGCCAATCAGAAGTCTTTAACAGATGGAATCCATCTTCCCTGCTTGTCTTTGAAAAGTATAAGGATCTCGTTATGCACCTGAAATATTCATTATGTGGACAATACACTAAGCAGTACCTGAATTTGCTGAGTACTTCAAACATTTCTTATTTATCTGACCCCTTTCTTTCCTTTTATTACTTTTTGCCAATGATCCTTCATGTTTATGACCCGCCAAACTGCCTTTGCCTTATAGATAAGTAAAGTTTTAAAATACTACATAATGTTTTTACTTAGCATTTAACATTCCTCAAATCTTTTATTTGGTTAGCTTACTGATGATTCACAAAAAAAAAAAAACAAAATTTGCACCATGAATCATTTTTCTTTCATTTCTATTTACTTTTTCTTTTTCCATTATTTTTCCATTTATTTTAAGTACACACTTTATAAATCATCTATAAATCATGCATCAATGGTTCATGTCTATATTCTTACCTACCTGGGTGGCTGAGACCTAGAGGGTTACAGCTCTAAGTCAGCCAAAGAAAAAATATTTATGAGGCTCCATCTCCAACTAACAGCAAAATACCAGACAGGAGAGATGGCTCAAGTAGCAGAGCAACAATCATAAGCAAAGTGAATGAGAACAAAGGCCTTGAGTTTTCACACACAATATATGTGTGTGTGTGTGTGTGTGTGTGTGTGTGTGTGTGTGTTTTCTGTTCCATGAGAGAACCAATTTGCCAATGTGATTTCTATATTCCTAACTTTGATGTGAATGGGAAGTGTGCTCACAGATTGTTTGTGACCCACCCACTTGTAAACTCTGCTCACTTTGCCTCAATATTGGTTTGTCTAGAAACCATGACATTTGTGTATAACTTTTTAACATGATTTCAAGTAAGTAAGAAAGCAGGATCATTTAAAAAGAATTTTTGAGTGAGAAAAAAATTTTACTAAAACTTTAAAAGCAATAAGACTATTCCTTTTTAATTACACAACTAACACACATATCATATATGATGTGTGTGTGTGTGTGTGTATCGTCTACAAATGCCAAACCAAGAAGAACTACATGTAAAAGAGCATATGGTCATAGAACACCACAAATTTACAGATTTTTTTCATATACTACTTTTTATTGTTACAAAGTACAGTAGAATATTAAAAGTTACACTAAACAATCCCATCTGATGAAAGACTAAAATCTATTTTCAGTTTTCATTTTCCTTATCGTTTTACGAATATCACTGTTTTCTTTTTTTCTCATCTCAAATCTGAGCTTCTTCTAAACTTTGTGAACAGTAAAGCCTCCCTGCAGGAAAAAGCATATGCCAAATTTTGTCACAGAGCAAACTGCTGTGAAAAGCAAGTCCAAAGGGGCAAAAACCAACATAGTTCCAAGTCTTATGATGTGCCAGACACTGTCAGAGATATCCTTTTTTTACATTTTTATAATTAAAATGAAATTTGTTTAGGATTGTTGTTTTACTATATTATGCACTAACCTGCATTATATTTATTTTATTATTGTAGCTTTGATTATTTTGATGATGACTTGATTGTTGTGCAGTCTGAACTAATAGAACACTGTTTCCGAGGAATAAGATATATGAAATTTAAGTCCAATAAATTTATTTTATGAAATAGGATATTCAATAAGAAATAAAGAATGTGTCAGAGCTAGAAACCAAAGGATTGTGCCTGTAATACTAGCTACTCAGGAAATTTGAGTTTAGCCAGACAGAAAAGTTCAAGAAAATAATCAGCAAAATGCTACATTGGAGGCATAGTTCAAGCTGTAGAATGCCAAATGAGTTCCAAGTATATTTTAGATATGAGACCCTTGTCCATTGTATGGCTAGTGAAGATCTTCTCCCAATCTGTGGGCTTTCTATTGATCTTGTTAGCTATGTTCTTTGCCATGCAGAAGCTCTGCAGCTTCATGCAATCCCATTTGTTCAACCTTTCTTTGATTTGTTGTGTTTCTGGGTCTCTATTAAGAAAATTTCGGCCTGTGCCAACAAGACCTAGGATTTCTCCTATTCAGTCTTGTAATGTTTTCAGGGTATCTGCTTCACTCCGAGGTCTTTGATCTATTTGGAATTGATTCTGGTGCAGGGTGATATATAAGGATCTAGCTTTAGTTTTCTACAAGTGATTAACCAATTTTGCCAGCACCATTTACTGAAGAGGCTGTCTTTCTTCCATTTTATTTTTTATCTGCTTTATCAAAGATAAAGGCTATAGGTTTATGGGTTCATTTCTGGGTTTTCAATTCTATACCAATGGTCCTGAGGTTTGTTCTTGTGCCAGTACCAAGCTGTTTTGATTACTATGGCTTTGTAGTAGAGTTTGAAATTTGGTATTGATATTTCTCCAGCACTATTCTTTCTGGTAAGGATCATTTTGCTATTTGGGGTCTTTTATTTTAAATCCCCCAACAACAAATCCTTAAAAAAACAACTGCCCAGTAAATAAGTTGGCTAAAGACTTAAAGAGAAACTTTTCTGAAGAGGAAAGAAGGATGGCCAATAGACATATGAAGAAATGCTCAACCTTTTTAGCTATAAAATAAATGCAAATCAAAACAACATTGAGATTCCACCTCACCCCAGTTAGAATGGCTATAATCAAGAACGCTAACAACAGATGCAGGAGGGGATGTGGACAGAAAGAAACACTACTGCATTGTTGGTAAGAGTGTAAACTTGTCCAACCACTTTGGAAAGTAGTATGAAGTTCCTCAAAAGACTCTAAAGCTGCCAGCACAATTATGTTTATTGCAGCATTATTTACCATAGCTAAGATATGGAACCAACCCAGATGCCCCTCAGTAGCTGAGTGGATCAAGAAAATGTTATATATATATATATATATATATATAGAGAGAGAGAGAGAGAGAGAGAGAGAATTACATTGTGTGTATATATATGTATATGTATATATATATATATATATATATATATATATACACAATGTATATCTATGCCTCCTTCAGAAAAAAATGACATCGCCTCATTTGTTAGGAAATGGAAAGTCTTGGAAAAAATTATATTAAGTGAAGTAAGCCAGACCCAAAGAAACACAGGTCCCATGGTTTCCCTCATTTGCAATAACTAGTATATGTCTAGGGCAAACAGAACAGGTAAAAAGCTATGTACATATGACTAGATCAGATGATGTTAAGCGAAACGAACTCCAAGATAGGGACACAAGTGTTTTTTTTTTTTCTATCTTGCTATTGTTTCTAATGTATTTATAATGTACCATGTGATTTTTTTGTTGTTGCTTTGTGTGTTCCTCCCCCACGGTATAACCCCTGTTTTCACTGTATTTGATGTCGGTGCTCTGCATCTTGTATATACACTTTTGTAGCTTGGGGAGAGGAAGGGAAAAAACAAAATGCTTAAATAGGGATACAGGTTGACCCATTGTAACAATGAGATGCACAAGATACTATGTTGAAAAAATGAAGTTTACAATTGAGGGGGGCTGGGGAGGAGGGAAGGGAGTGTATTTGTGGAGGTGGGAAGGAAGGTATGGCAGGGGAAAAACAAAGGAGGAGGTAACAATGCTTGATAGGAAATATGCTCATTACCTTGGTCATGTAACTGTAACCCCTCTGTACAGTATTTTTGCAATAAAAACATATTTAAAAAAAGAAAGCCCACTGAACAAGTGAAAAAATGAAGGTAAGGCCCTAAATTCAAATCAGCAAAGTACCAGCAAAGGAGGAGAGGAAAAAGAGGCAGAAGAGGAGGAGGAAGAAGTTAATTTTAAGAACTCAATTCTCTTTTTAGTTATCTTCAGTGGGCTTAAGTATAAACACAAATAAGAGAAATGTAATTAACACATCAGGAAGATGTGTTACAAAATATTATATCTTGAAAAATATTAATAAACTTGGGTTACTTTTTTGAGAAACAGCACAACTATATCTGGGGCCTAAAACTTATTTTTAATAAAAAGAAATATTACATTACCCTTATAGAGCTGAAAAGAATGGAACTCTGAAAAAATTAACAGTTCCTTTAAATATATTACTCTTAGGAATGCCAAGATGAATTTGACTGTGTCAATGTCAGCATTTGTTCCTTGGTGTGATTGTTTGTCTTTGTAGCTGAACATCCATGCTTCTTCAAAGCACTGTAAGCAATGCATTTTTAACAAAATCACAATGACTCTTTTACTTTCATGAAGATTTATTAATACTGACTACTAAATAAAAATGTCAGAGACGCAGTAAATATCACGCATAAAAAGCATAAAGAAACGCTACATTGGTTTGAGGACAAATAGGAAATGTAATTTACATTCTGAGTAGAAAATGAATTTTTAGTAATGTTAGGCAAAAAAAAAAACACACAGATTAGAAGCAAAAAGTTAATGGTTCTCATGATACCTGGATAAGAAGGCAAAATTGAAATAAATTGGGCCTCTCTGAAGTACAAACAAGGCTGACTCTAGACAAGAATGTCAAATTGTTGACTGCACTTGAAATCTCTTCCTGAGGTATTCAGGCCCCTAAGCCTCTCTCCAGGACCGAGGGAGTAGTCAATCCAGCCATGAATCATTACATCAAATCTCCCAGTCATGAAACTTTCTATGGCCTGACTTCCATTCTTTCATGGAAGTAGTTCTCAAACTTTTGGGGGAAAGGCTCAATTAAGGATGTATATGCTCCATCTTTTCTTACTTTCCAGTAGAAAAAGACTCCATCACAACATATTTCATGAGGGACAAAATGCAGTAACAACAACATGTAACCTTAGATTTCAGGAATTCTAGCGAGCAATATATGTGGGAACCCGAATAGCAAGATTCTCAGCATTAGGTTGCAACCAACTGTCCTGGCAGAACACTAGGTTCCAATTCTTAGTTAATTCTGGAAACATGGTAATAACATCCACCAGTTCAGCAAACATTAGTGACTATTTGCTTTTATGAAAACATTACATTATTCAACTGTAATAGGCAAAGTACTATGCACAGGGCTGAATTTCGAGGTTCTCCCAGAATGGCAGGGAGGGAAGGGAAAGAAGATAGTTGTCTCAGTAAACCACAGAGTTCCCTATCATTCTTCAAGCTATGTCTTGCAATCAAGACCTTGTTAGGCCACAGCTCTCAAAAGAACAGTTAGAGTTTTCAGCAATGTAGTTACTGGTCATATTAAAGATGTGGATATCAAAGCCATGGATCAGAGCCAAATAAAAATGAGGAGCAGCCTGGAGGGATGAGAACATATGACAAACAGTTCCAGGTGTTGGGCAAACAGCCCTTACAGATTTAAATTGAGATCTTAGAGCTGCACTACTTGCAGAGAAGGAATCTCAGTGTGGAGATAATCCTTAATGGGTGTGTTCTGTGCTAATTTGTTTTTCCTGAATTAAACTGGCATTGTTCAAAGGCCATCCTCCTTTCCCTAAGACTTTGGATTATTTTTTTATTAAGATTTTTATTGTGAAAATACTGTACCAAGGGGTTACAGTTACATGAGCAAGGTAATGAGTACATTTCTTATCCAGCATTGTTGCCTCCTCCTTTGTTTT
>NW_012267220.1:13243252-13282046 GCF_000151885.1 Dipodomys ordii
ACCTCATTCTTCAAGGAAATAGAAGAGGCAATCCAAAAATTCATATGGAACAATAAAAGACCCCGAATAGCAAAAACGATCCTCAACAGAAAGAATAGTGCTGGAGGAATATCAATACCAAATTTCAAACTCTACTATAAAGCCATAGTAATCAAAACAGCTTGGTACTGGCACAAGAAGAGACCTCAGGACCAATGGAATGGAATTGAAAACCCAGAAATGAACCTACAGACCGATAGCCATCTAATCTTCGATAAGGAGCTAAAAAATTAGAATGGAAGAAAGAGAGCCTCTTCAGTAAATGGTGCTGGCAAAATTGTTAACTACTTGTAGAAAACTAAAGCTAGATCCTTATATATCACCCTGCACTAGAATCAACTCCAAATGGATCAAAGACCTTGAAGTCAAAGCAGACACTGAAAACATTACAGGATGGAATAGGAGAAACCCTAGGTCTTGTTGGCACAGGCCGAAAATTTCTGAATAGAGACCCAGAAACACAACAAGTCAAAGAAAGTTGAACAAATGGGATTGCATGAAATTGCAGAGCTTCTGCATGGCAAAGGACATAGCTAGCAAGATCAATAAAGTTCACTTTTCGACACAGGGTCTCATTGTTGCAATGGGTCAATCTGTATCCCTATTTAAACAATTTGTTTTTTTCCTTCCCCTCCCCAAATTATACCAACATCAAATACAGTGCAAACTTTGGATTATTAATACTATATTAGCTGGCCTCATCTTCCCTTGTTTACTTTCCAGTTAGTCTGCAGTGAAGCAATTCTATGTTGAACAGGAGGGCTCTATGACATCTCCACATCTGAGCAGGCCAGCTATCTACACAATGTGTGTCCTGTTATATTTTTCCTCCTGTTATAATTTCCAGTTCCATTATTCAAATGCTGTTCAATTCTATTTACAATCTTTTCTCACTCTTGTTTGGAGTATACAGGTAGGAAAACCATCTAACCTTCACTTAAGTTACAAGTTAGACTTGGCTAGCTGTTGACCAGCTGTAGGCATTTGGACATTAGCTTGGAAAGTGAAATTTGGATTCATCTAGTTGTTAGCAGGATCAGGTTCTATTCATGAATCCCTGAAAGGAAAAAAAATCCTGAAGATGTTAGCTTTTGTTTTCAGAGAAACCAAGGATAAATACTCACATGCTTGTTAACTATTTCTTTCCTTCTTTTCTCTGCTCCTTTTTCTCTTGATATTGTTGTTGAGGATGGTGGCCATGAGCAACACAAGGGAGCAAAAGATGCATTACTTGGAGTTGGTTTTAGACATGTTAGGTTTTCTGCTAAAAATTTTTGTGTTTGATTCTCAAAATACTGACAGTCAATCATCACATGTCCACAAGAAGATGGCAAAAGTGAGGGGTCCAGAGCTTATGAAAGCATTTTCCTCATTGATAAAATTGGCAGTGACCTTAATCAGTGACTCTTTAAGCTTTTTAGCACTGACAGAAATAACCATTTTTTCCACTCCATTTATTTTCATCATAGACACTTTTTCCCCCTTAGATCTTCAGATATGTTACTAGTCTCTGGACTCATAGAGCTCTGGAAATCTTCTACTTTTCTACTTGTATGAGTCTTAGCAAAATCCCCCAAATATATATCTGAGAAGACTTAATTGAAAAATATCTCCGTGTATAGAAAAATATGTATCTTTGAATGTAGAGAATAGACAATTTAAGGCCATTTTAAATAATTAGTTTGGTTATCACTGTTTATAAGCCTGCATGGGGTACAAATTGCTCAATGATAAATATTATATCCATTTTCTTTAAATTCCTAAATCTTAGTTATTTTCTACATATTTGCATGGGGTATCAAGATACTAAAAGCCAAAAGTACTTATTGCAAGATAAAAGCTAATAGTAAATGATTATTTTTAAGTCACTTGATATTTAGAAACCATAATCTTGATTGCATGGCTGAACTCAATAGCACCCTTTAGTAATTATTCTCCATAAATTAACATGCTATTTCCATCTTCTGTGATTTTCAAGAAATTGAGGCTTCCAGCTATAAACTATAGCTAAATCAGCCAAATAAGAGTCAACCTAGAAGTTTCTAACACCCTCCTGCTCATTATCCCTTTGGTGATTAGCTATGTGTTTGTCCAATTCATAATTAGGATGAGCTAAACAAATCTAACCAACTGATAACTCTTCATTTATTTAGTTTGGATAGACATCACCTTAGCATATAGTTATATTTTAAAGTAGGACAATTTTAAAGCAATGAAGATCCACTGAAGCTACATAGGTATCATTTTCTACTTTAAAGGTGATTATTATTATTATTAAAGTTTGATTCAGGTTTGCTAGGCTAGTTTTCTAGCACTTGACTCCTAATTCCAGCAATTTCTTATTTTACTTATTTTTGAGAGAGGGTCTTGCATTTTTGTCTGGGCTAAACTCAAATTGTTATCCTACTAACTAGGCTTCTCCAAGACTGGGATCACAGTTATGATTTTTTTTTTGGTGGTCATGGGGTTTGAACTCTGGGCCTGGGCGCTATCCCTCAGCTCTTCAGCTCAAGGCAAACGCTCCACCACTTGAGCCACAGCGCCACTTCCTATGATTTTTTTTTTAATGATTGGTTCTAATTTTGGATGCTAGAAGTCCTGATGAGTAATGTTCAAAATCCCTCCAAGAAGAGTGCTTACTTTCCAGGAAAGACAACTATAGTTGCCTTTAAATGCTACAGCTATTTAAAAGAAATGACTACTATATTCCCTGAAATTAAGTCATTATACGTAATTCATATTTACATAAATTACATCAAGACATGTACTCTTTATCTGACTTATATAACCATAATCATCTGTATATCACCTTTACAATAGCAATAAATATATTTTAAAAAATTACCTATAAAAATTTTATCCTTAGGCAACGAAGGATGGAAACTATCTGTTGAACCAGGATAAATAGTTACAAAGAAGCTATTGTGTTTATCTTGATTCTAGTGGGCCCCTTTAATAATGTTTCAGTTTAACAGGTAAGCAAATAGCATTTGAAAGTGTATTGCCAATTATCCTTAGTATTAGAATATATGCAGGTATATAAAACCACCAATCTATTTCCCAAGGAACAGGAAGTACAAATAGTAAATATTCCTCCAAATAGGAAGGGTCATCATCTCTGACTGTGCTGGCCACTAGTTCTATATAGCCAAAGATTTTCTTCCAGAATCTCTAAGAGAAAAGAGTTGCCAAAAAGGAAACAAGAGAGAAATAATTCAGAGCACAAGTTAGGTACACAACTACAGGTGACAGTTCTTGTCCTTAGATTTTTAGGGTTCAGTAACGAATTAGGCCATCTTGAAAGTATTCTTTACATTAAACCGCATTGGGCTTCAAATCAGGGAAATATTTCCTACTTCACAGGACTATTTTTGACAATGTAAAAGGCATCACATATACAAAACATCTAGTTTTGGGAAAATATAGAATATGGTTTTGGATTAGCTCCCATCACAATATAAGATAGCATGAATAGATTCCTGGCTCAACATACAAAAGGCCATGGATAACTAGAAAAGGGCACTTACCAGAACTAATTATAGGAACTGGACTCATGGATTTCCATGATAAAATATGTTTAACTTGACATTGTTTGGAATTCTAAACCTTACAGCTCATCCCAAATGCAATAACACCTGTAACATTGTTCCCCAAACATTTCCCAAAGACCCGTGAGAAGGAAACAGAAACACTCCAGGTCTAAGCTATTCACTGACCAATTAGCCTGAAGATCCGTGAGGGAACTTGCTAGAAGAAGGGGAAACACATTTTAACCATCAGCAAGGACCCCTTATGGACTAAGCTTAATTACTTGAGGGACCACTGATGTACTAAGTCTAATTACCTGCATAAATACCAGGTATACTGTGACTAAACTATACACTAAAATCACACTGATACACTAAGTTTAATCACTGCTGATTAATCACCCCTAATGCACTGGGTGGGTTTAGTCACCAACAAGGACCCTTGTTCATTACAAACATCTAAAACAACAATTCGTGGGAATAACTACTTACTTTGGCATAGTATTTTCCCATCAGGAGCTAGGGCTGCTGTACAAAGTTTCTAACAACAAGCCCAACACAGGGAACCTATCCAGATATTGGCTGTAAATGCTGGCAGTGACATTTATGTGCAACAACTGAGTATCAGACCAGCCCCATTGCCTTGCAATTTTTGGAATCACCTTGGATCAAATAACCAAGTCCACAAACATAAACCTTGCTTGAATTTCAAAGCATTCCACACTTGAACACAGCCGCCTTCATAAAACTTTCCTCACGAGTCTTTCCTAATGCCAGACTTCTCAGAGAGATTATTTCCTCTTCCCAGTGGCTTGAATGTAAGGTTAGCCTGTTCCTCTTCCTCCTTCTTTATAATCTGCACACTGCCTGTTCTCATCGAATTTCATGCCTTTCAAGATTGCATTCTCTGAGACTCAAAATTCTATCTTGGCCCCTTAGAACAGACTGGTTCTTCTGCCACAGACTCCTCACAAAAACCTGTATATCTTGTTATACACTATTACAATCCATTGTCACTTAATTCCAATAAACTGGGAACTCAAGGAGCCGAAGCTCATGCCTTCCTGATTCACTGTCGAATGGTTGGCCCTAACAAACTGCCTGGAATGTAGCATGTGATTCAATCTCCTGTTTCATGCTTCATCTGAGTTCCAATCACTCTGAAAAATGTCTTCAGGTAAACTGAAAAGCATTAAGTTCCACTCTTTGTTTCATTATACTCAAGTGTCATAGCTTGGCTCTCTTCACACCTCTCACCCGAACTGCCCTCTGTTTCCATTTGTCTCTGTTCCATTTCCTGCCCTTCCCCTTACAGGTCAGAGCTAACCTCCCCCTGTCCAATTTCTCCTTATCTCTCAAGAATGCCATTAATAACAATGACTCTGAAGGAAACATTCTACTTCTCTAGATTCTCCTTTTTGTGCTTTACTAATAGTGAAAAATGGTTTGTGGATATTTTAATATTTGTGTACTATATACTTTATTATATTTCCTGTTTCATCACTGTCTCTTGACCATCTCTTTCCAGTCCTTGGTCTCCCACCAATAATTTCCTTTGTACTTTCATTGTATTTGATGTTGGTATAATTTGTGGAGGGGAAAGGAAAAAACAAATCGTTTAAATAGGGATACAGGTGGACCCATTGCAACAATGAGATGTACAAGTCGTTATGTCCAAAAACGAACTTTACAGCTTAAACCTAGTTTTTTATGTTGCTGTTTTGTGGGAAGGGGGGGGCTGTAGGGAGGGAGTTGCATAGGAGATCTAGATTTCACATATGAGAGAAAAAATGGTATTGGCTTTCTAAATCTGGCTATTTCACTTAACTTGATCATCACCAGATTCATCTATTTTCCTGCAAATGGCATAATTTCATTTTTCTTTATTGCTGAATAAAAGTTCATTGTAGCGGGGGTACTGGTGGTTCTTGCCTATAATCCTAGCTATTCAGGAGGTTGAGATCTGAGGATCACAGTTCAAAGCCAGCCCCGCAGGAAAATCCATGAGACTCTTATCTCCAATAAACCATTAGAAAACCAGAAGTGCCGCTGTGGCTCAAGCGGTAGAGTGCTCGCCTTGAGCTGAAGAGCTGAGGGACAGCGCCCAGGCCCAGAGTTCAAGCCCCTCCACGGACAAAACAATAAGGAAGTTCATTGTGCCTATTTATCACATTCTCTTTAGCTGTTCATCTATTCATAGGCACTTAGACTGATTCCATAACTTATAGTGGGCACCTTGGCTGCTTGGAGTAGTACTGCTGTACTGAGAAGGTATTCTGTTGTATGTTAACTTACTAGAGTAGTATAGCAAAATC
The DNA here is from genome assembly GCF_000151885.1 of Dipodomys ordii. Lineage (NCBI taxonomy): Eukaryota > Metazoa > Chordata > Mammalia > Rodentia > Heteromyidae > Dipodomys > Dipodomys ordii. The sequence continues at coordinate 13,249,134 of NW_012267220.1, forward strand.
ATATTAGTTATATTTTTGAAGAGCCTCCAGACTGAATTCCATAATGGTGTTTGAGTGGTTCCCTTTCCCTACATTTCGTGTGCATTAGTTGTTGGGTTTCTTGATAATTGCCCTTCTGAGTGGGGTGAGATTCAGTCTTAATGTAGTTGATTTTTATTTCCTTTAGCAATGTATATATTTGAGCATTTTAATTTCAGTTTTGACTAAGGACTTGAACATTTACTGGCTATTTGAATTTCTTTTGTGAATTGTCTATCAATTCATTTGCCCATTTGTTAAATGGATTGTTTGTGCTTCAGCTTATTTTATTTTATTTTTGGTTCTTTGTGTATAATGAATATTAATGCCTTATCAGATGAAAGTTGGGAAGTATTTCTCCCATTCTATATGTTCTTTCTTCATGCTGGTGATTGTTTCCTTTGCTGTGCAAAAGCTTAACATGATGTAATATCATTTCTCCCTTACTTCTCTGTACTTTTAAAGTCAAATTCAGAAAGCTATTGTCTGTACTATGTCTCAAAATGTTTTCCCTATGTTTTTTTGTGGTTCGCATCTTACATTACGATCTTTGATCCATTTTGGATTGATTTGTGCACAGTTTGAGTGACAGGTAATGAGTTTCAGTCTTCTACTTGGGATCTATAGTTTTTCCAGCACAGGTTGCAGAAGAGGTCATCTTTTCCTCAGTATATGTTTCTGATATCTTTCTTGATAATCAGATGGCTGTAGCTACATTGGCTTATATCTGGTTCACTTTCTATTCCATTGATCTATGTGTCTATTTTTTGTGTGTCAGTATCATACTAGTTGTATTATCTACCTATAATTAGATGCAAATATTCCCAACAGTTGTATGTAACATGAATACTTGTGTAAGCAAGCTATCATTTTGTAGTTATATAGATAAACATATTATAGTGATTTTTGAAATATACAGTTAAAATAAAAAGATTTAAAATATGTTGATACTTATATTTGTTCTTTTTCTCCAGGCTTGTACTACGCTAATAATACCCTTACTTGTCAACTTGAGTGAAGAATCACAAACCAAGGGTCTCTCTCACTATTTGGTAAGTTGCATATAATTTTCTAAAATCCAAATTGGCTCTCATAAAGCCAATTTTTAAGGCTTATTTCCTTTAAAAAAAATAGCTATCCTGGTATTTTGGCAAGTACAAAAATGGATGAAGAATTTTTTTTCAAAAATGATTGTGATTTTTTATAAGCAGCATGAAACCTTTCCATTTTTTACAACACTATATAGAGACATTCTATAGTTTGCGGGGAAGATTTAATTTAGAGTAGAATGTTTTGAACCACAACCCTACGTTCTGAAAAGCTCACTAGTTATAAATATGTGGTCCAAAGTATTTTCACAAAGCTGTCAAGTACCTGTAACTCAGATGTAGTGAGGAAACAGCAATGTAAGCAGCCCAGTGGATCGCTTACCCGTGTCCTTTTCCTTATAGCCACCCCTCACCCCACCATTCCTCTTTCCCTACCCCATCGAAATTAACCTCCATCATGACATTTGACAGTGTTTCCCTTCGCTTTAAATTAAATATAGTTGGAGGAACTATCTGCAAATGATTTTAAAATAGAGACAAAATTGAAAAAAATGGGTGGGAAGGCCAAGTGACTTTCTATTTATGTAACATCAGTCTTACCAGATGATTTGACAGCTAATTGGAGTCGCATTGCTATTATTCTCAAGCACAGCAAACATCACCTACTTTAATTCAGGGTCACTGCTGATTAAGCACTGTACTCTTGTTTTCTTCCCTTCTATTTGTGCTACTACATTATAGCCTGGCTAAGAAGAGGAAAGGTATTCATCACATCAAATGCTTACAAGAACTGTCCTTCATAATTATGGCAAAATATTGTCTTCTAGCATTAACTGATTGAATTGGTAATTAACAGTGGGAGGATATTTTGCAGGGTTTCTGAGAGGAACCAAGAAAATAAATATACACTTAGATCACCTAAGTACACAACAAATTTTTAAAGGTGTTTAGCATAATAAATGAGAAATTGTATCACATTTACTTATTTCAAGAAAGATAACTGTCTCTGCAGTTATTTATTGTAGTAACTCCTAATCCTTACTAATTTTTAGGCCTTTTCTAAGAAATAGCAACTAAATCCTTACACTTCAATGTTCCATTTAATGGTTCAGAGAGTATCTTTCTAAAGGGATGGACTCTTGGAAAGAAAAACGTTGGGATTTCTACTTGTGCAAAACCTCCAAATTTATTACTGCTTTCCAATTTTTTTGGCATTATTGAGTATTTCATTTCACCTGTTTCATTAATTTTTACTTCTTAACATTATATACAAATCTCTTCTTTACTCTGAGCATTATTAATGAGCTACAAATAATAATGTGATATTTAATCCAAACATATCCACTATACACTCTCTAACTTCCAGAGGAATCTTTTGATGTTGCTCCTAAACTTCAGGTTACAAACTTCAGGCCTGTATGCCTTTGTCACTTCAACATATTCATAAATATGTGTTTAAGTTAGCTTTTAATTGTATGAATTGTACACACATATAAAAAGTATTTAAAACACTGATTTCTAGTCATTAATGAGTTGGAAAACTTTTTACATGGTATTAAAACATGCAATTTGGCAACATTCCAACCTTTTTAAGTTTATTTATTTGTTATTGTAAAGGTGATGTACAGAGGGGTTGCAGTTACATAAGTAAGGCAATAAGTACATTTTTGTCAAACAGTATTACCTCTTCCCTTGTTTTCTCCCACTTTTTCTTCCCCCTAGTCCCTCCCTCCCAAGTTATAAAGTTAGTTTACCACATAGTGTCTTCTGAGTATGCAGTATCACTGTTGCATTTGTCCTTTGTCTCACCATTTTATTATTCCCCTTTTCTTCCCCAAATCAGATAAACATATTTACAAGACACAGGGTACCAAAATTAAAAACAGTGATAACAGGGGATAAACCAATGGAAAAAAGAAGAAATATCATCATTTGATATGGTCATATGCACATAGCTATTGAGCTACTATTATCCTCTGTTAGGACTATCCTAGACATATACTAATTATTACAAATGAGAGAAATCACAGAGCCTATATATCTTTAGATGTGTCTTACTTCACTTAATATTATTTTTTTCCAAGTCATCTCATTTCCTTACAAATGGGATGATATCATTCTTTTAGATGGAAGCATAGAATTTCATTGTTTATATAAGTGTGTGTGTGTGTGTGTGTGTGTGTGTGTGTTTCAATCCATTCATCTTTTAAAATGATAGGAACTACAAAAATATATACTTGGAATATATTCAATTCAGCTATTAATATACACAAGTGTGATTAACATGGGATACTTTCTGGAATATAGACAGTGTCTTCCCTCTCCATTCACTCCCAATAAGCAGCGAAATTTTTTATTTCTATCATGGAGGGTAATTTTTCCTATCCTTGAACTTCATTTGAATGTAATCACATTATATGTTCCTATGACAAAATGCCATTGACTTCTGCCTTCTTTATTGGGTTGGTGAAGGTTTTTCAGGGTTTTTTTCTCTGCTGTATAACAGTGGTCATACATTTATATAATGTTTTAGAGTTTAGTCGCATTCCATTGAGTCAATATCCCACAATTTTTAATTATTATTTCATTAGACATTTGGCTTGGTCCCAAGCTTTAGATGTATGAATTAGTCTTCTATTAATGTCTTTGAAAAGGTATTTTGGTGAACATATGCATTTGTTTCTCTTGGGATAATACCAGAGAGTAAATCTTCAGGGTCATGGGACAGGTGTATGTCTAACTGGATAATGAACACTTCACCAGTGTTCATAACCTTTGTCCCATTTTATAACTGACTAAAAAGGTCTTAGCATTAGATTTGTCTGAAAACTTTACCAACATTGGGTGCAATTAGTCTTCTGAGTTTGACCTTTTCTTGTAATCCCTCTGTACTTTTAATTCAGATTACCCCTAATGACCACCATGATGCAGAGCATATTTTATTATGTGCCTATATGCATGTATTTTTAATTTACAATATCTGTGCAAGATATTTGTACATTAAGTATATTTGCTTGATTTATATTGAAATGTAATTAGAATAGAAGCTTTTTATCAGACCTTACCCATTGTGAATATTTTTATATCTTTAGTAGATGAGAGTTTTATAAGGTCTAATTCAGTAATATGTTCCTTCAAGCTTAATGCTCTGTATGCTCTCTCTGAGAAATTTGTGTCAATATCAAATTTGAAGATATTAACAATTGGAGTTCTTAGATTTACACCCATGATCTTCTTAATTTTGTACATGGGATGAGGAAAGGGACTAAAATACATTTTTTTCATCATTGTATGCAATTATTCTAGTGCAATTTAGAACAAAACAATGCCATTCCAAACTGAATCGCTTTGACACTTAAATGAAAGTCAGTGGGCTATATATGTCAGTGTATGGACTGTTTATTTCATTTATCTATTTAATAATCCCATACTAATACTGCACTGTATAGAACTTTAGTCTTGAAATCATATGATGTAAATCAACTTCCTTCTTTTCATAATTGTTTTTAGCTACTGTAGGTACTCTATATTTTGTATAATTTCAAATAAACTACTTAACTACACAAAAAAAATCCTTGAAATTTTGACCATGATTTCTTTGAGTCTATAGTCAACTTGAAGATAAATAGCTGTTAAGATCATTTTAATTCTCTTAATCCATGAGCATGGTCACTGCCTGCTTTTACTTAGATTTTTTTTTCATATTTTATACTTTTCAGGATGGAGCTTTCATACATCCTTTCATCTTTTTTCATTTTAACTTTTTATGGATTTATAATTTGAATTTAAAATTTCTCAGTTCCCCATTGCTGACTGCCAGCATGTAGAAATACAATTGATTTTTGAAATATTGACCTTGTAAATCATTCTGATTTACTTATTACTTCTAGTAAGGGTTTTTTCCTTAAGTTTCCATTTGATTTTTTTGTAAACAGTAATTTTTCTCTGTGAATAAAGAGCTTAGTTCATCTTTTTCAATCCTTTATGTATTTTTCCTTGCTTATTGTCTTCCCTTGTACTTATACAAAGCTGAATAGAATTGGTGAGGACAGATATATTTGCCTTGTGCTCATGTTGGGAGGAAAATGTTCAAGCATTAAGTATGATGTTAATTTTAGGCTTTTTGTAGATGTCCTTTTAGACTATTGAAGTTCCTTTTATTCCTAGTTTGATAAGTATTTTCTATAATGAACAGTTATTGGATTTTGTCAAAACCTATTCTTCCTGAATATAATCTAGTGATCATAAGGTATTTCTTTTCTTAGTTGATGATTTACATAGATTTTTCCAGGGCTTAACTCATCTTGTATTCTGCTTATTCTCACTTGATAATGATGATTGACTCTTTTCCTTCCTTCTTCATTTGGCTTAAAATTTATTTGTTAAAACTTATTTTTCTATTTTAAGGAGGGATATTTGTCTCTATCTCTTAAAATATTTTATTAGGTTTTACTATCAGAATATTTTTAGCTTCATTAAATGAGCTAGGAAATATTTCAATATCTCCTAATTTCTTTTCTTAAATAACTTGTGTGACTTATTTATTTCATAAATTTTTATAGAAATTCACTGGAGAATTCATCTAGGATTGAAATTTTCTTGGTAGAGAATGTTCTGATTACAAATTCAATTATTTAAGGCACAAAGGTATTCAGGATTTCAACTTTTATCTCATGCTAGTCTTCACAAATAGGGTTTTCAGCATTTTAATTTTATCTAAGGTGTCAAGAATTCCCAAAAATATTTATATTATTTCTTTATTATCCTTTAAATGTCTCCATGAACTATGATCATATTTCCTCTCTCATTTTTGATACTTGTAATTTAGATTAGATTTTTTTTCTTGATCATTCTTATTGGAGCTCATTAATTTTATTAACCTTTTCAAGGTAAAACTTTGAATGATTTCTTTTTTTCCATATATATTATTATTGTAAAAATACTGTACAGAGGGTTACAGTTACATGAGTAGGGTAATGAGTACATTTCCTATCAGGCATTGTTAATTGTTGCCTCCTCCTTTGTTTTTCCCCTACCCCTCTCCCTGATAAAGATGTAAAGTTCATTTTCAACATAGCGTCTTGTACATCTCATTGTTACAATGGATCAACCTGTATCCTTATTTCAGCATTTTGTTATTTCCCTTCCCCTCCCCAAACTAGAAAAATGTACATACAAGATGCAACGTACCAGAATCAAATATAGTGAAAACAGGGGTTATACCCTGGAGGAAGAACATACAAAAGAAACAAAAAATTCACATGGTACATTATAAATATATTTAAAAACAACAGCAAGAAGGATAAAACCACTTGTGTCCCTATCTTGGGGTTTATTTCGTATAGCATCATCTTATATGGTTATATGTATATAGTTTTTGACTTTTCTGCTTGTCCTAGACATATACTAGTTATTGCAAATAAGGGAAACCATGGGACCTATGTTTCTTTGGGTCTGGCTTACTTCATTTAATATAATTTTTTCCAAGTCTTTCCATTTCCTAACAAATAGAGCAATGTCATTCTTTCCGACTGAAGCACAGAATTCCATTGCGCATATATATATATATATATGTATATATATCACATTTTCTTGATCCATTTTGAATGATTTCTTAATTCACTACATATTGGAGCTATTCATAATTAAATTGAATTTTTGTATTTATTTTGTTTTTACTTTCTTATTATTTTTGTTTGTTTGTTGTAGTGCTAGGATAAAACCCAGGACTTCCATATACTAGACAGACATTCTACTAGGAAGCAACACTCCCAGCCCTAATTTAATTTTTTTTTCCTGATTTTTAAGGAAGTAATTAAGATTGCTACTGCTAGTATTTTGCTCAACATTTCCTTTGAATATCTGCTTTGAATGCACACAGGAGTTTTCATACAAAGTATTTCCATCACCAAATAATTCAAAGTATCTTATAATTTCCTTAACATTTATTCTTTCATTGTACGTGATTTCCAGAGTATTTACATTGTCTTATTTCCAAAAAGTAAGCATTTTTCTACATGCCTTATTTTATTTTCATTCTAAACAAACATTGGAAAATTTTGATCTTTTGACATTTTTTGAGAGCGATATGGACTCATCCCTACATTTACATAAGTCCTATATTGGTGAATTTTCTAAGTGCATGTGAAAGAAAAATATACTATGAATTTTTTAGTATAGTGTTGACATAGTATCAATTTATTCATTTCGTATCATTTATTCATTTTTTATTCTTAGACTACTTTTTTCTGTAAAGTCAATAAAATACTAAGAAGTGTTAGAAATCTATTAGTATAAATTTAACTAATTTGTCTCTTATTTTGTGTTGACATTTTCTTTATAAAGTTAAGGATCTATTATTAGGTATGTATATGTTAACTCTTGTTATCTATTGAGTTGTTAGAATGTCTTAACAATAGCCATTTAATTATTAAGAATTTTCCTTCTTTCACTGTCAGCATTTGATCTGGCTTGGCTTGCCTGTTTCCATCCAATATGATCATAGATAAAAATGATAAATGAGATAATGGTTCTCAGTCTCCTACCAAATTAAGCTATTTTCTGCTTAATCCTATGGAGTCTTGCCTCTATCTGTGCAACTCAAGCCTCAGCCAACTCCCCTACACCCACCCTGCTACCTAACCCCTACAGGAAATCTTCACGTGAACTTCTACCTCTTCTTCCTTCTATTTCTACCCTATAGTATACTTCTTTCTGTTCCAGCAGCCCCAGTCTGTAATCTCTGCTGCCTCTGTTCAAGATTAACACAGGGGTATAGTTGCTTGCATACAATCTGGGAATTTCAACAAGGCAGTCTCTCAATATCACCATCCTGCATGGACTACTGTACTCAAAACCATTACTTACTATCTTGTGTCTAACTTTATTGTTGTTATAGTAGAGTATATCCAATATCAGCCATTTCATACGGCAGGCCACATGCAGTGTTGCTTCAATTTTTTCACACTTTTCATAGTAGACAAACATTACAATGATCCCTGTTTTCAGTTTGGAAAAATTAAAGGCCATCTAATTACCTTCAATTCAGTCTGAATAAATATGGCAGACACATTTCCTGATTTTCTGAATATGATCCCACTTAGTGCCTATTATAAGTAGCATGTCATTTCACTCTCAAAAATATCCTCAATTTTGCAATACATTTCCTGCCTCTTCTATTTGTCAATCTCATGATCTTTTGAAGCACAAGAATCTTATCATTCAACCTTATCTTCATAATAGAACAGTTTTATTAATCACTTTATCTTTGCTAACTTTCATGGTACTATTGCTTGGGTTGGTAATTTTTTCTTTGCCACTAATCCATTCTCTAGTGAAGAAGCAAATTTTAAATGTGGTCAAAATGTGGCTTAAGAAATAAGCTGTTTAATACAAACTACATATTTATTAGAAAATGTCTTGTAATAGGAAAGATAAATTCTATTTACTCACAAATTTCTCTCATTTTACAATATTTTTTAATTGTAGAAAGACAGTTGAGTGGATTAGCTCCAAGGATTCTATCAGAGCTCTGATTTGAAACAGTGTGCAGATGTACAGAGGCTTCACTGTACTTGAGGAGGAAATGAGACACTCTTACTTCCACAGGCCCTCTTTTTAATGCCTCTGCTGCTGTATAGGGGATAAAAGTATACAGAACATGTTCTAGATTTGCTTATGTTAGGAAAATAATTAGTTATTTAAGCAAGGCAGTTCTTGAGAGTAAAATGATATCTTTGAACATAAAGCTGAGTTAAATAAGGCTGTGTACATTCTAGACTATATTTCTTTTCTTTTCTTTCTTTTTTTTCCCCCACCCTGGGACTTAAACTCAGGGCCTGGGCTCTGTCCCTGAGCCTCTCTGTGCTCAAGGCTAGTGCTTTACTACTTGAGCTACAGTGTCACTTCTGGCTTTTTCTGAGTAGTTTATTTGAGCTAAGAAGCTCACAGAGTTTTCTGCACAGGGTGGTCCTGAACCAGGATCCTCAGATCTCAGCGTCCTGAGTAGCTAAGATTACAGGGGTGAGCCACCAGTGCCCAGCTTAGACTACATTTCTGACCACGTTGTCAATGCATAAGTAGCTTTGTAACATGGTGTCAGATAAATACCCTTGTTCATTATTTACCTTTTGTGAAGTTATCTATCACATTGAAGGTGGTAATAAATGTTCAACTTTCAAATCTTGCCAAATATGTATCTACTCTTCAGCAATTCATTCGCTTTATGGCTTTACATTGAAAATTATTTGTTACCTATTTAATGTCAGATTCTTACCATGAAGAACACCTTTCATGAAATAGGAGATTCTTTTTCTTCGATAGCCCTCCTCACAGACGAATCATGCAGCTAGCGTGAGGCCCTTATTTTCAGAGAAGCAGCTTTGGTGCTTATCATACATTCCCTCTGTTTTAAAACATCCCAAAGAACACTGTCAGCTCTGAGTTTCTATACCTAGCATCTACTAAATCAGATCGGGCCATTTTTATATAACGGTTGCAAATGTGGGTTTTTTTGAATGTTAAATCTGTTTCTATTTTTCAATCAATTTAAAATGTGTAAAAAAAGTGTTCTGATTGTATATTATCCAATTTTCATCAGCTGCCGGAAGGAAATGCTGTGAAAATCTGTGATTTAAAACTCTTAAAACTTCTGCTTGAAATGCATGTTTTGTTAAGAACATTAGATATGCAAAGCATTGGATACAGAATTTTGATGTCTTTATTAATAGCATTTTAAAGAATTTGGATTTTAGATATTCATAGATTTTTATTATCCTCGGTTTAAATATATGCATATGTATGTATACATTTATAGTGTACATATATGTACACTTTAAATCTATATTTCACACTTGGGGGACAATTGGGGGAACTGTAAATGGAACTTGTAAAAGCAAACGAGAGAAAGAATTATATTATTAATAAAAGGCTATCTCTTTTAAGAGTTAGTGGGGGAACATGTATTTTATAGAGAATCTATGCATAACCATAAATATTTGTAGACATAAAAATCCATTGTGGGGATTCACTTGCCTAGGACCTGTGTGAATACAAAAGCCTTAACTTCCTGAGATTGAGAATAGTTAAATAAAAATATACATACCAGTAGCGATGGCTTTCTTAAATGCTATTGGAGTTAAACGGAGAAAAATAAAATTCCTTCTCATAGTTCATGACTGAAATAGGGTTTCAACTGAAAAATACCTGCAATGTGTGATAATAATAATACATGATGAAAATAATACCAATTAATAACAAATTTAAGTTTATTTTTATTAAATCCAGCCAACCCACATTTGAATGAGAGACAGTAATAGGAAATTAAAATAAACCAATTAGAACAAATGATTTTACACTATATTTAGTTTCATATTAATTGAAAGTTCAGAAACACAATTAGTATTTTAGTTTTTGTACTTAGTTTTATTTACTCTATGTATTAGGATTATGTTCCCTCATAACTAAGCTATTGCCAGACAGTTTTGTCCTCTGGGGCCTGTCCTGAGGCCTGTCAGCCTATGATGTTATTCCAACCTCTCTAGCTCTTCAACACTCTACTTTTGTGGTATGGGATTAGGTCCAAGCTAGAGCTCTCATCATCAAGTTTCTCTTCCAGATCTAGTAGGAGAGAAAAGGACAGAAAAGATGCTAGTTCTGCCTTGCTTATTTACCAAAGTCTGTCAGATCAGCACATCTTTAGACAGGTGAGTGAAGGTCCAAACTAAAGAGAAGATTTGCTTTTGTTATGGAGAGGAAGAAGAGATGGGAGAACGGAATTGGGCATAGGGCATTTTTGTCATTCCTACTAACACTGTCAGTATGTGAGTTTGTGTCTGATTTTTGGTTTTGCATTGATTGATAGTTGGTCGGTTTTTAATTCGTATTGTAAAGGTGATGTACAGTGAGGTTACCATTACATAAGTCAGGTAATAAGTACAGTTTTTCAACGATGACACCTCTTCCCTCATTTTTTCTCCCAGTTTTTCCCTCCCTTGTATAGTTCATTTTCAACACAGTGTCTAGTGAGTATCACTACTGCGTTTGTTCACCCTTCATCCCATCCTTCCCTCCTGGAAGCAGATGAACTTACATATAAGACAAGGGGTACAGAAGACAAAAACTGTGACCAAGGGGAAAACAAACAGGAAAAAGTCAGAATAACAAAAAAAACCCTCATTTCAATTTCTTGGAGTTCATTTCAGTAAACATTATTTTATATGATCCTATGCACATAGTTATTGAGCCTTTGTGATCCTCTCCTAAGAATATTCTCCTTTGGTCTCACTGTCAAGTCAATGAATGTCAAGTCAGTGAATGTCAAGAGTCCTATATAATTGATCATGTCCAAGTGTTTTTTTTTCTTTTACCATGAATTGTGTTTACTTGTAGATTTATGGGAACATTCGAGATACAAAAAACAAGGGAACCATGCAATCTGTCTTTCTTTGGGTCTGTTTTACTTCACTCAATATATTTATTTTATATTATTGTTAAGAGGCTGTTCAGAAGGGTACAGTTACATGAGTAAGGTAACGAGTACATTTTTGTCCAGCATTGTTATTTCTTCCTTTGAATAGTTTTATCCAAATCTTCCATTTCCTTATGAATAGATTTTGGGCTACTAAGGATTGAACACAGGGCTATGCACATGCTAGGCTTTCCTATACTTGATCTATATGTCTAGCCATTTAAAAAAAATCTAACTTTGTGGGACTGCCATTGAATAATTGAGCCTTTTGTCCTCTTTACCAAGCAAGTGGGATTATAGGTGCACAGCACCATGATTTTTAATGTATTTAATGCATATTGTGGCATTACTAATTTAAAATGAGCCTGGGCTGACTTTACATATGTCAAGGTCATGTATAAGGCTATCGTTCAATGGGATATTCTATTCTAAGCACTAGACAAACTATTTTATAGTTAGATAAGCTCCACCCATTCTAGTAATATGATTATTTAGATTATGGTATTTGATTCTTGTGCCCTGCATCTTGTATACACATTTTTCTAATTTGGGGAGGGGAAGGGAAATAACAAAATGCTGAAATAAGGATACAGGTTGACCCATTGTAACAATGAGATGTACAAGACACTATGTTGAAAATGAACTTTACAACTCCCAGGGGCGGGGAGGGAGGAGTTGGAAAGGTGGGGAAGGAAGGGATGGTAAGGGAAAAACACAGGAGGGAGTAACAATGCTTGATTGGAAATGTACTTATTACCTTATGTAACTGTAACCCCTCTGTACAATATCTTTATAATAAATATTTTTTAAAAAGAACTTTGAATGAACCTAGAATGAGAATGATCTATTTCTTTTTAGTATGTGATTATCTTATACAATTATGTACCATTAAATTTAGGAGGATGGAATTATATAGGAAAACTACTATGTTGGTAGGTTGATAGAAAATAGCATGAAAAAGAAAAGAAGATGGGAAGGGAAACAAGGAAAGGAAAGAAGAGGAAGAAATTCAAACTGAGAAATGAGGAATAATAGCATTATATCAAGAATATCTGGGTCCAATCAAAATTTACATCTCACCTTATTGATTTATTGTTCTCATAATTTTCATGACAAAACACATCATTTTACTCTGGGATGTTGTTTTGTTTATTATCCCTATTATCTTTAGGGGATGCTTTTTTTATTTCCAAATTTGTAAATACTAAGCATACACCTTAAATATAGTCCTGAAGAAAATTTTTCTTCTTATATTTGATTACATGTTGACTTTCTGGCTTGTTTATTTGTTGCTTAAAGGGAAGACTATATCATTTCTCTCTTGTTCTCTCTGTCTTTCTCACTCTCGCTCTTTCTCCTGCTTTCTTGGACTCTTTCCCATGGCCCATGTTATCATCATTACCCACTCTTCTGCCAAATGTATTTCCTGTGTAACTGTCTATTCCTTCATCATAATCATAGCTAGGATCAGATCCTTACTCAATCCTAGATGAAAACAGGGCTTCTACATCCGGCAGCCCCAGCATGCCATGTGTGTTTTCCCCTTCACTAGCTCCCTGATATGAAAATGCAAGGCTTACTGTCTGATCTATCCATATGCAGTAAAATATGGACCAGACTACAGTAATCAACATTGTCAAGTGATCTAAATTCAAAAGAGCAATGTGTATTACTCTTTGCAGAATGAATTACTATTTTTTTGAAAACTCATCTCTAAAGAAAAGGAAAGGAGGTAGGGAGGAAGGGAAAGCAAAAGGAGGGAAGAAAGGAAGGGAAATTTATTAATGAGATTTTCTCCAGCCACATTAAAGATGTTTTTGACAATGCTCTGATCAGAGTTTGAGGAATACAAATTCCAGCAATAGCTGCAGTATAGTAGGAACTAGGTAGTACTGAGAGAAGATGAAACAGCAGTGAAGAGAAAGTTACTGCCAAATTGGAGGACAAGGTGCCAACTTACTGACACTGTTCCTAATCTTCTCTCATGAGAATGATTTAGTATCTACAGCATCATTTAAATTTAAAGATATCATTTAACACATTTGGTACACAGCAGTTGCACTGTTAAGGAGAAAAGTTTGTTTTTTCTTTAAAATGCCCCATGTACATCGAATGCATGGAACATCCAAAATCACTGCAGAAGCCCAGATGTGAGGCTGCTAATATTAACAGAGGTCTTGGGCTCTTATTCCCTCTTATAAAATTAGTAGACACATTTTTAGTGCTTAGTTGATTGCACATTACAGAACGATCTGTCAAAAATCAGCACCTGTGAGCCTCAGGCATATAGCGAAGAAAAAATATGTTTGTTGGGTTTTTTTTATTTTTCTTGTCCAAATTGGATTTTAAAAATAAAATTGTCAAACTTCTTTTTGGTGTGCTTAATTTTTCAAACTTCTAGATTTGTATAGTCAATCGAGATGCCATAAATATTATGGGATTTTCATTTGCATTGCCCTTCCTGTTCTCTGAAATAATTTATTATAATTTTCATGATATTTCATAATATTATTCATTCACTTCATAATTGAAATGCTGTTAAACTCTGCCTCCTGTTGATTCCTGACCTATACTAGCCAAAGGCACCTTCTTCTATTCTGTCTCTCTAACTAAGAAAGTTAGCAAGGTTGATATCTAATGACAACTTGCATATCTGATCTGATCTGATCTATTTAGAAAAAAGAGATGAAATTCTTATGATGGAAACATGGCTTAAAAATGTTAAATCGATAAACATTAAAAATTTTCACTGGGAGAAGGAGGCGGTAGAAAAATGGAAGTAGTGATATTAATCAAGATACATTTTTCCCAGAAGCTTGTATGTGGAAATAAAGCTCCTTTGTACAACTACTTAAAGATAATTAAAGAACTGTCGCCTAAAAATCTAAAACCAACAAAATTGTTTTACCAACAACAATAGATTTATCACTCTGACAGGAATTAATGAGTATTAATATTAAGCAGTGAAGACTTGTTGTATTCAAATGTATGACCTAACTTCTAATAGCATAATAAAAGTAATAGTGGCACAAGGTCATAAAATATCAAACTAATGGGCAGCTGCTAGGATACTGTCTGATACTTTAACTAGATGCAGAATGAAAATTTATTTTCTTCCTTTGAAGACTGACTGGCTAGGAGGGGAAAAGATACATATGTTCACTTAACATTCATAAAAACTCATAGAGGAGTTCTGGGTTGCATCGTAAATGGCAAACGCTTTATCTTGTGACAAAGGTGATAAAACCCACAAAACATCTCCCTCCAAGAGTCAACTTGTAGATTCAACTTCAGTGATTCTACTAGATTGTAGGGTCAGATCCATTCCTCTGAACCATATCTTTTTTTTTTTTTTGTCTGTTGTGGGGCTTGAACTCTGGGCCTAGGCACTGTCCCTCAGTTCTTCAGCTCAAGGCCAGTGCTCTACCACTTGAGCCACAGCTCCACTTATGCTTTTCTGATGGCTTATTAGAGATAAGAGTCTCATGGACATTTTCTGCCTGAGCTGGCTTTGAACCATAATCGTCATCCTCAGAACTCAGCCTCCTGAGTAGCTAGGAATATAGGCGTGAGCCACCGGTGCCCAGCTAACCATCTCATCTTTAATGTTTATTATTTAATCTTATTATTCTGTTTATTTTATTTATGCTAATTTGAATGCACATTGAGAGTAACTGATTGAACTAACATAAATTAGGCTTGAATGAGAACCCTGAATTCTTCCTTCATTCCCATTTCGTGTCAACTTCTTTCTATTCTATATTCCTCAGAGGATATTTTCTTTATTCAGCTGATTAAAGGTATTATACAATTTGAGATATTATTTGGAAGATGGATTTTTTTAATCCTTTACAATAGATATGATAAATTCAGTTGTTTGTAACTCTCATTAATTTTCTGAGCTTGATAGCAATAAGGAGAAAGTAACTCAGTGGAAGTAATTCATAGAGACAAATAAAGAAAAAGCACAAATTTACAGTTTAAATGGAATACCCCACAACCAAAAAAAGAAAAGATGAACATGAATAAATACATTATGGTAGGGAGAAGGTTCTATTTCAAGTCACATAGCAAAAGTCGATATTTACTGTTCATATATTATGTGTGAATCATTACTCTATGTATTAGGATGTTTTCTACATGTTGGAATTAGTCTTTATTCTTTTACTTCCTTAGCTTGTTTTGTCTTACTTCTATTAGCATTAGTATTACACATATTAAAACTGTGACAGATTAATGAAGTGTTCACAGAACTGAGTGTGTTTCCTAGTTATGATAGAGATAATGCTAAATTTTACCACACCAGATGTTAACCTTTGGGCTGCCTGGTTTCGTGAACCCTGGCAGCAAATGAAGTGATGATGAGAACTGTAGCACTTCAGCTAAACGATTAATGTACTTATCTCCTCGCTGAGCATCTAGATCATATAATTAGTCTAATTTTTAGTTTCAGGCTTCTGCTGGCATTGTTCCCAATTAGGATGGTTATCTTTTCCTTCATTCCTCATATTCATGTAACTTCTGTGATTTTTACATCCACTTCTGATTGAGAGGAAAATATGAGCCCAATTCAGAGCGTCAAAAATGGTAGGGTGAAAAACACTCTGATACAATTTTCAAGTTAATTCTGGAAGTTCAAGGTTTTAGTTAAAAGAACATATGTTTTCAAGGACTTCCCCACTCCCCATGTCTGCCTGCAGAGTGAGCCACAGCACCCTGACTCTCCAGGCTCCGACTTCATTATGAGGAAAACTCTTTGTAGAGGGCATCTGTTCAATTCTAATAATAAATTTTAAGGGAGGTGCAGAATCAAAATGAGAAGCAAATGGATTAATTATTCCTCTACATGGGATCTGGGAATTCACTCATTACGTTGTTACTCTTCACTTTGTGTACTCTTGGGCTTCTTGTAGAAAAGGAATGCTAAATGAGAAGTGAAAGGGTTGAGCCTTTATTTTCTCATTGATATAATTTCTATTTAAGTGTTCCAATAAAGAGGAATATTCCTAGCAGTAGAGCATGTGTACAGTGTGACATAGAGGCCACTTCTTGAATTGGAGGGGAACAATATATCAATGACACTGTCCATTCTCAAGTGCATCATATTCCAGCTGGGTACAGACAGCATGAGGCAAAGAGTGTGGCTTATCCCCCTGACTTCGCCCCTCCCTAGTCATCTTACCTCAGTGGTTAGTGTCAAATACCTCATTTGTAGAACCAGTATTAAAAGCAATTATTTCTAAGGTCTCCCATTCTAAAATCATATAGTTCCATATAATTATAGACTTCCATTACTAAACAAAGCTTCAGTGACAGTTTCATAAATCCATTTACCTCGTTCAACACAGAATATTGAAAATAGGAATGTAACTTGTAGACATAAGTATAGAAGTCATTATTTAAAATCATCAGATGAGCTCTCTCAAAGGCAGCATTAGTAGAAACAGAGCAAAAGGGGAATGTTTGGTCTGCTTTTGTTTATGGTTCTTCCACTACCAGTGTCAAATTGAACAGTGGCCCATTCTGGACATTACTAATGCACAATTCTTCAATCATGATCAAGCATTTACAAAACCTATCTACATAAATACATACATAAGCACATACTTGCATACATATATATATACATATACACACATTCCTAAAGGGTTTAGTTCTGTCCAAATATTAGCTTGATTAGTCTTTCTTCTTGTATTTGTAAGCTATTGTGTTCACCAAAATATTTTGTAAATAATTTTTGCTTGCTTGAATATTAACCAATCTTGTTCATACAGTGTATTAAATAATGGGTTAACAAGTTTTTATTTGAGAAGTGTGGGATATATGTGACTAGAGATAAACATGTACAATATGTGGACAGAATTTACACATTGGCAGCTGTGCATGTATGTGTGTGTGCTCACACATGTGTTCATTTACATGCATGTTTAGTTAAACTGAAGAATGGTATATCAACTCATCCGAATTATCCTTAGGCCTGCTCTTAAAAGTTAATGAGAACACTTGTCACATTAAGCACCATACCATGGATGAAACTATTTTAACATTTTTTTTCTTACACCCTTTGCACAAAGAATTGGAGGCAATATTCAACTTTTAAAATCCTACAGTGAAATAAACTAAAATTATAGCCAGAAGATTAATACCAGGAACAAGAAGATAAATACACCAATCATGAGATGAATCTTGTTGCAGAGTTACTGCCATATTTACCAGAGTTTTCTAGTAGACAGAGGGATGGAATGGAATCATGCTGGCTAGCAGGTCCTCAGTAATGACTATGAGGTGGTACACGGATCAACTCATTAACAGTTGTGTTTTCCAGACATAACCCTGTGGAACTTGTCCTATTATTTACACTGGGTTCAACATGAATGAATATATTTTTCATTGTATGTTATCTCACCGTTGGACATTAGGTAGTATTTTGCCTGGCAATTAGCCAGTTATTTGACTAATCTGATTATTTCAAAGTCCCTGCTTTGAATATAGACATAATACATATTAAATTACCTGATGAATTACCAAGAGTTTTCACTTTTATCTTTTTAGCTTTTCATTGTAGTAAATAAGAACATATAAAAACATAAAGTTTACATTTTAGTCATGTAAGTGTGTTCAAGTGTCTATAAGAATATTCATGATTTTGCAAAAATATCACCATTATTAGTTAGGCACTGGTAGTTCATGCCTATAATCCTAGCTACTAAGGAGGGTGAGTGAGAGCTGAGGATCATGGCAAAGCCAGCCCAGGCAGGAAAGTCCAGGAGACTCTTATGTCCAATTAACCACCAAAATGACAGAAGTGCTGCTGTAGTTCAAGTGCTAGAACCACAGGGACAGTGATACGATATAAGATATAGATAGATGGGGGGCTGGGAAGGTGGCTCAGTGGTAGAGTGCTTGCCTTGCATGCATGAGGCCCTGGGTTCGATTCTTCAGCACCACATACACAGAAAAAGCTGGAAGTGGGTGTTATGGCTCAAGTGGTAGAGTGCTAGCCTTGAGCTGAAGAGCTCAGAACAATGCCCAGGCCCAGAGTTCAAGCTCCACCACCAGCAAAAAACAAACAAACAAAAAAAAAGATATTGATAGATGGTAGATAGCTAGCTAGCTAGATAAATAGATAGATAGATAGAATTAGATAGATATATTCCACTATTTTCAGAATATTTTATCTTTCCAAACAGAAATTGTACCTAATATACATAAACTTCCCATATCCCTTCTCCCCAGTCCCCAGTAAACTACAATCTGCTTCCTTCCATTTTTGTTTTGTTTTGTATTTTTCTTTTGGCAGTGTGTTCCTAGGTATGTCCCTAGATTGCTAGCTGCCTATTTTAGGATTCCGGAAATAGCTAAGTTCACAGGCATTTACCAACACTTCTTCCATTCCAGTGGGGTCTCATGGACTTTCTTGACCAGGATAGCCTCAAACAGCAATCCTCTCAGGTAACTAGGATAACAGGCATGACATGTACCACTGTCCTAGAAGTGGATTTTAAATTGATTTCAAGATATGTTTATGCCTGAGTTTAAACCATGATTCTCCAGTTCCTCAAGTACTATGATTTTAGGTATGAACAACTGATGCCAAGCTATAATCTACCTATAGTTTTCTCTGTGTAACATATATCAATAGAATCATACAATAATTTTGTTTTTAGTAATATATGGCATTTATACAGAATAATGTGTTTCATTGTGACATTTTCATGCATGCTACTGGAGCATACTTGACTCATATTCACCTTCCATTAACTTCCACACTTCTCTCTCATTATTCTCTTCCTCTTGTCAAATAATATTGTCCTTTCATGCTGGCATATTTCGTTTAGAATCATGTAATCAGGTTCATCAGTGTTGTAGTATATATCTGAATTTCATTACTTTTTAAAATACCTATTTTTATAGTAAAGATACTGTTCAGAAGGGTTACAGTTACATGAGTAAGGTAATGAGTGCATTCACTATCAAGCATTGTTACCCCCCCCCTTTGCTTTTCTCCTACCATTCCCTTCCCTCCCATCTCCCCAACTTCTCCCCCTGCCCCAAGCTGTAAAGTTCATTTTCAAGATAGTGTCTTATATGTCTCCTTGTTACAGTGGGTCAACCTGTATCCTTGTTTCAGCATTTTGTTATTTCCCTTCCTCTCCCCAAATTAGAAAAATGTGTATACAAGATGCAGGGCACCAGAGTCAAATACAGTGAAAATAGGGGTTATATCATGGGGGAGGAACATGCAAAAGAAACAAAAAATCACATAGTACATTTTAGGTACATTAAAAACAACTGCAACAAAGGTAAAATCTCTTGTGTCCCTATCTGAGGGTTCATGTCACATAGCATCATCTTATATGGTTATACATACATAGCTTTTAATCTTTGCTGCTTGTCTAGTAAGATTATCCTAGACATCTACTAGTTATTGCATATAAAGGAAACCAGGGGACCTATGTTTCTTTGTGCCTGGCTTACTTCACTTAAAATAATTTTTTCCAAGTCTTTCCATTTCCTAACAAATGTGACAATGTCATTCTTTCTGATGAGGCATAGAATTCCATTGTATATATTTAAATCATATTCCAATATCCTTATTTTAATAAATATTTTTATAAGTCTGTAAGCACCTTTAAGATGTTTTGTGGGATTCTCTGGTTGTCAAAATGCCACCAAAACATTTTTAAATGAATCCTGCCAATCTCTTAAGTGCTCCCCTTCTCGGCTAATTTAAATCATTCTCTCAATTCTACCTCAAGGTATGGCTTTGATATTATTTTCTTGTCATCTTTAATTTCACTTGTAACTGTCACTGTAAGAAAGTCTACATACTTTTGTGTGGGGAAAATTAATATCTTTCTGTGTATTCAGGTTTGGGGTCTTGAACGCAGGCCCTCTGGGGTGATACACTACTACTTGAGCCGCATGTCCATTTTTGGCATTTTGCTATTGGCATTGGCTATTAAGAGACTGGTGGCTCCAGGATTTGTCTGCTTGGGCTGGTTTTGAATCATGATTCTGAGATCCCAGCCTCCTGATTACCTAGGATCACATTTATGAGCCGCCGACACCCAGTAGAAGTGCAATCTTTGATATATGTTTTGGAGAAGGTGTCCTTTTATATGATATTTCCATAGATAGAGCTTATCTACTCAAGAAATTGTCATAGCATTTTCTTCTTTTTTCTAAGTTTTGCTAGTAATATCTGAGGCTAAACCCTAAAATAAATCACAAATGTATTCTAATTTTAAAGCAAACATTTTTATTTGACATAGGCAAACAATATTTCTTTTGAAATAAATATTAGTAAGTACTTGGAAATCTTCAATAAAATGCATGTACATCAAAGAGATGCTAGGATTTTTCTGTGTACACCAGGACATTTTCGTTAATGTACTGTATATGTCTGACTAATATGATACAAATCAGTACTATAAGAATAAGCACATAATATTCAGCAAGAAAATCTCTTGGATATCATTTTTCTAACTTCACATCCCTTCATTCATATTTAAATTTAAACCTTAAAGTAATCAAACATGATTTGAAAATCTTACATTGTTACTGGCTCAATTTTGATACTGTAGCTTGCTAATAAACGCTTTGGTTAATGATCGGTTTTAATTCAGTTTAATTCAGTGATATTTCTAAATTGAGTAATTAATATCTGACATTATTCCTGGTGCCTGACACCTGCTTGAATGTCCTTTACCTTGAGGAAAGTTTTTCATTCAGCCAACATAAATAAAATCTGGAAGCTAGAGAAAATAGCTACCTGGAAGAAATGTTGGCTCATAAAAGCCCAGAAAACAGTTCAAATGCTTTCTTATTTTATTTTATGAGTTCTTATGCAGTATACTTTCAAAAGGTCTTCTTCTTGCTCACGTTATTTACTTGTAGCACCAGTCTAATGAACTCCATGAAAAGAAGCTCGGTGAAAATCAGCTGCCCTTGCAAACTAAACCTGCACACCAGGGGGCAGTTAGGCCATCCCAGTATTCACAGGTCCCTAAGTGACTTTCCTTTGATTAAAAACAAAAGATACTTGCTAGCCATTGAAAGACTTGACATCAACACTATGGATGAGTCACTTACCCTGCTCTCTTACGCTGTTCATACAAGCACAATGATATATGTGGCAAAATGGTACATTACTATTGACTATTTCCTGTTTCCTGGCCCTGAGGTACTAATGATAGCCTTCAATCTGTGAGACTACAGGACTATCCTCATACTAAATATGTTTTCCACTTATATGTTCCTTCTCTTCAGTCTCTTCTTGCTTTGTGCCTTTCTATGGCATCTCCATTGGGATGGCTATGTGGCTGACCCAGTCCTTGAATCACACCTGCAACAATCACCGTTTAGAGCATTCCTATGGGCACTCAGGCTCCTCTGTCTTCCTTCACTGAAAAACTCCAAGTCCAGAGCCTAAAACCCGAGAATCATTTTCCCGCTCCCTTCAATCTGATTTGCCTCTTGGACCTCTAGTTTCAATAATATATATTCCTTGGTTTTGTGAAGTAAGATTCAGTCTCAAAGTAGGAAACAACTGAAAAGAGACTATGTGATACCAAAATCCCAAATTTAAATCATTCTTTCTTAGACTATCAAGTTATTTACCTTCATTAAAGACTCATCAGGGATTTAACGTTTAGCATTCCAGGCCATGGGCACATGTGAGAAAATCATACTCATTTTCCTAACCAGCTTCTCAGATAAGGCTCCATTTCAGTTTGGCAGTCCTTACCTTGCTCTCTGATAGAGAGGCTTGCTCATAAATAGCCCATACGAAGACAGTTCATTTCCAATTCACTTACTCTCTATGGTGCTCGGGAAGAAAGAGAGAGAGAGATTTATGTTTTCTTCAGGTTTCCAATAAATTGGATAATGTCCACTCACAGGGGTGGAAGGGGCAGATATTCTTTACTCATTCTAATTCAAACATTTCCTCTTATGAAAACATACCCTCACACATCCATACCCGCACAAATATGTTTTACCATTGCCCTAAGCTTCAATTAGCTCACTCAGGTGGATGCATAAAGTTATAACTCTATACAGAGTGTTGTAGGTTATTCATTCCTGTAATCCTAGCTACTCAGTAGGCTGAGATCTGAGATCGGAGGATCATGGTTCAAAGTTATCTCATGCAAAACAGTCTGAGATGCTGCAATTGGAAATTTAGTTCAAAAAAGTTATGGTGTGCATTTGGAGGCATTTGATAGCCTAAAATCAATGTAGTAATACAAGGCTAGTATAATTATATTTAATAGCCAATAATTTAAAATGTATCCTAAAGTTATTGCTCCAGGTGACACTCTGGGTTTTGAAACATAAAACTAAGTACCATAACTATGTGAGTGATTGCAGTATGTGGTTACATTTTGAGACGCATGCTGAAATCCCTTACTATCCTTTACTATGAATGAAACCTATGCATATAAATGTTATAACCCTAGTATAAAAGCAATTTGCTTTTATTTTTCCTTCTTCATTATTTTAATTAATTGGGATTTCCATATAAGCCAAAAATCTGAACTCCACTAGCTCTTAATGAATGATACAGGAAAATATAATTTCTCCCTGAATGTTAGGTTGATTGGAAAATGTCATCCTTTGACCTATTCAACCTTGCTAATCAGTAGGAGCCTTTAGAGGGACTCATAGTTAGATTAAACAGGCTACAATCCATCAGTTGCCCCTCTATTTGTTTAAATTACAGTTTTTGTCAGGTATCAGCTTCAGTGTGTCTGAGGAAAACCCACACCACATGGTTGAGAGAGTATATAGCCATGTCTGCAGTAATTGGATAGCGAGCAGAGTTTCACCTTAAGCTGCTTTGAATTAATGCAAGCCATCAGCTGCTGGCTTTAGGTGGTTTAATTATCCGAATTGTCACATTTTAGTTATCAGCCTAAAGGGTGCATACTGAGGTTGATTGTGAACATGTGGAACTACCTGATACAGGTTACCTGATGGCCAGATATGGGTCACTTCAGGAACAGACTTAATTTAAAGAAACACTGTCATGATTCAGAAATATTTGTGGATGAGAATCAGATTTTCAAAGGAAAATTGAAAAAGCACTCCTTTTATGCAAAGCTGTTAAGTATCAAATATTTCTCAAAATAAAGCCATTACAATCTTGACTTAATGTACAGGATTTATACTACAATTCAAAGGTTTCTAAATGTCAATATTCATCCTGTGCATGCGTTTAAATTTTTCCCTTTAAGATAATTGAAATCAAGCAGCTTATTCCAATGTATCCCATTCTATTATATTTTAAAATCAATTATTCGTGGAGGTCTATGCAATCTGGTCCATTATTCTTTTTGGGGGTCCATTAATCTTTTTTCTTTATATATATTTTATTGTATAGATACTGTATGAGTACATTCCCTATTGAACACTGTTACCCCCACCTTTGTTCATCCACTATCCTCCCTTTCCTCCCCATCTCCCCAATTCCTCCCCCCACACCTGCAGTTGTAAAGTTCACTTTCAGCATAGGGTCTTGTACATCTCATTGTTACAATGAGTCAACCTGTATCCTCATTTAAGCATTTTTTTCCCTTCCTCTCCCCAAATTAGAAAAAATGTATATACAAGATTGGTGTGTTCCTCCCCCACGGTATAATCCCCGTTTTCACTGTATTTGATTCTGGTGTCCATTATTCTTATATGCAAGAACTCTCACCATTCATCTGGAAAAAATCTTCAGTGTCTGCATGTTGGTGCAGTTCTCCATTCTCTGTGTTTAACTGTATTTTTACTGAAATTCTGTAAGTAGGAATGCTCACCTGTAGAGTATTATGATCCCAATGACCATCATGCTACCCTAACTTCTATTGTTTTCCTGGATGCTATTGCTTTCCTGAAGCATTGGTACAAATAATGGAACTAATTCTTCTGAATCACTGCACTCTCTTCCCTGAGCTCAGTTCTAATAGTATTGACTACAATCTAAGCATTTTTGCTTCACTCAACACAGTTCTTAAAGGGCTTTCCCTTTTGAAGGCGTTCTCTCTGTGGGTGGTCAATACCCTTATGAAATTGTCAGACTTGAAAGTAAGATGGATTGTTAGTGGAACATTAAGTAGGACAGAGAGCAGATGAAATTTAAATACAAAGTCGCAGCTGTTCATAAGCTCAAAAACTTAAATTAGTTCAGCTGAACTGCGAAATTCAAGCAAGAAACAATCTCAGAAGTGAGTTTGCTGTTCCTTCTGCAGGAAGATGCATCTAAATAAACTGAAACCTTGCTATCTTACAAAAAATAAAAGCATTTGTGCTAAGTGACTCCCTCCCCAATTGACCTTTTTACTCTAACTTATTTTTGATCTTTGTGCAACACATTAGATAGTATTTCCTCATGCTAAACATACTCTATCTCTATAGCTTTGGGCATCATGAATCTCCCTCTCCTCAACATGCTGTTCTTGATTCTTTTAGCCCTCCGAATACCGTTCTTATTCTCCCTTTATATCCTTTCTAACTCCTTTTCCTACAAGTCGTCTCATAGAATTCCTAAAGTACCTACCCTCACTCTCAGCTTTGTTGTTGTTGTTGTTGTTGTTGTTTTGATCCAATTCCTTTGATTAGTATCTACTCTTGCATGTAACTTATCACCCACGTGCTCATTAATAGAATAGCAGTTCTGCTCAGACTTTATTTCCGGCTGTTTCCAGATGTTCAACGTTTATAATTAAAGGTAACTCTTGTTTAACTTGACTTTGATTATATCCTCTCCAATCCCTTGCCAATGTGATTGCATTAAGATGTGGGGCTTTTAACAGGTGGGGCCTTTAAGGGAGGAAGCCTTGAAGGGGTGGAGCTTGAAGGGGTGGAGCCTTAAAGGGGTGGAGCCTGTAAGAGATGATTAAGACCTTGAGAACACCCTTTTGACAAGGCTTGTAAGAGTGAGTTTGAGCTTCTTACAGTTCTACATGCTGAAGGCGCCATCTTAAAAATAGAGAGCAACCCTAGCTAGATGCAAGTATCTTGAGCATGGACTTCTCAGTCTCTGAATCTGTAGGATACATTTCTGTTCTTTGTGAACTGTCTAGTCTTTGATATCTTGTTGCAGTAGTGCCAAATGAAGTAAGCAATTTCCCATGATTAATGGCTCCCTTGTTAACTCTGTTTCCCAGTTGGACCCCAAGGCTGTGCACAACCCCCCCCCCAGCCTTCTGAGATTTGAACATGTTGAAGTCATCTCTCCTCCATCTCATACCCATTTAACCATTAAATGATACTATAAAAATGCTCCATAAAAATCTCTGGCTTCCTCCTTCTTCTTGTGTCTTACTCTTGTTCCTCTAATTTGGGCCGTCATCACCTCATTTTTCATTTTTAATAGTTGGCTACCTAGTTTCTGAGTGTCACCACTCTATTTTATGCTGGTAATACAGGTCACTTTTTCCATATATTGCCTTTGTTAACAATTCCTATTAGCTTCTTTTTGCATATTAGAACAAATTTAAAAGCTCAGTCCAGCATTAAGGGCCCATGCGAACTGACTCCATTTTAATTTATCAATCTCAACAATATTCTCCTACTTCAAGCTTTCTGCTTCTATCAGTTCTTCCAGTCAGTTTTATCCCCAGATTTGCCCACATTTACTTGTATGCCTGCTCTTCTCTCTCTACTAATAGCAGTTTCATACACTTAGAACACGCAGCTCAAGCTGTAACCTCACAGGGAAGTTTGCCTGAATGGATCCCAGCCCATGGTGACTTGTCTAGTGCTTTACATTGTCTCAGATTGACATGACCAGACCTTAACTCTCTACACATTATAGATGGCTTTCAAATTGTTTTCTAATTTATCGTGAAAATATTAATTTCCTCTCAAACAAGATTTAACATTCCTGAAGAGGAGAAACTGTGATTTGTACCATTTTAAATGTGTGAAATTCTACCATTGAATTTAAAAATAACTGTTCCTAGCTTCTGGGATGTTTCCCCAATTCAGTTATTTCGAATCCCTGGGTGAGTATCAGAGGAACTAGTTCTTTAATGGCATAATCAGATCCCATGTCAAATAAATGACATTAAGAGTGTCATTAATATAATTCCGTATTCCCAGCGATGTTCTGGAAGGTTTATATGTATTCTCATTTATTATAAATACATCGAAGTATGCTTAAATAAAAAGGGTTGAATGAAAATGAATTTTAAATGAAAGAAGGAGATGTTCTATAAATGTAAGAATTGGTGTCTATATTCTGATGTGACTTTAAGCAAATACATAGAACAAATGTGGTCCTGCTCAGGACCAGGCTCATATTTTTCACCTATAAAACCTGTGCCCCTGTGGGACAGACCTAAACATTAGCTCACTGGCCAATTATTTGTAGCTCATTATCTACCTTTGCAGACATTATCTACCTTTGCTTGCTCTCCATGCTCATGCCTTTTAGGGACCATTAAATCTTTTGTAGGTTCTCAATGAATGTGAAGATTTTTACTTCTGCAATGGCATTTATATAATATCAAATCAATTGACATATTTGAGCTTATATATACCTATAAATCATAAGTGAAATGCTCCAGTCAATATAAAAGAAGAGTTATATGTTAGCATTAGAGCTTGTTTTTATATTTTATTTTTACTAAGCTTTATTCTTAATCCAATTCACAAAACATAGCTATAGGTTAAAAAGTTTTGGAAGGACCAAGCTCAGTGACTCATGCCTTTAATTCCAACTACTCTGAAGATAGAGATCTGGAGACTCACAGTTTGTAGCCAGGCAGGACAAAAATGTTAGCAAGACCTAATTTCAAAAAAAAAGCTGGTTGCAGTGCTTCATGTATGTCCTGTAGAGATGTAAATAGGAGAATTATAGTCAAGAACTGCTTAGACAAAACAAGAGATCTTATTGGGAAAATAACTAAAACACAAAAAGTGGCCACATGAATCAAGTGGTAGAGTGCTAGCCTAGCAATTGTGAGGCTCTGAATTCAAACCTCAGTATCAAAAACAAAAACAAATACAAAAAAACCTTTTTGTACTACAAGATAGTGTCAACAATACAGAAGCTTTGATGTTTCACTAAAACATTTGAAATAATGATCAAAGATACATTGTACTCATAAAATGTGTTAAATTGAAATTACTTTGTATAATGATTTAAAGGTGGGGGAGGAGGGGAGGGGGAAGGAGAAGGATTGGGACTGAGGGGGAGGGGGGAGGCTGGGAAGTGATGTGAAGGGTAAACAAAGGAGGAGGCTTCAAGGCTTGGTAAGAAATGTACGCATTATCCTGCCCATGCAATTGTAACCCCTCTGTACAGTATGTTCACAAATAATATTAAATTAAATTAAAAATAAATAAAATTGGCCGGGTGCCAGTGGCTCATGCTTATAATCCTACCTACTCAGAAGGCTCTGAGACTTGAAGATCACAGTTGAAAGCCAGTCCAGGCAGGAAAGTCCTTGAGACTGTTGTCTGCAATCAATCACTAGAAAATAGAAGTGGTGCTGTGGCTTAAGTGGTAGAGTTCTAGTCTTGAGCTGAAGAGCTGAGGGACAGCACCCAGGCCCAGAGTTCAAGCCTCATGACCAACAAAAATAAATAAAATTTAAAAATTATTTTTAAAAATGTATCTGCATAAAACCATACCTGTAAGAAAGCTTGCTTGTGCGCTTGGTGTGTGTGTGTGTGTGTGTGTGTGTTTCTGTGTATGTGTGTGTTTGTGTGTGTGTGTGTGAGTACCAGAACGAGGGCTCGAACTCAGGGCCTGGGCACTCTGAGTTTTTTTGCTCAGGGCTAGCAATCTAGCACTTCTGTCACAGCCACTTAAGGTTTTTTTGGTGCTTAAATGGAGATTAAAATCTCCTGGGCTTGCCTCCTTTAGCTACCTTCAAACCTCAATCATCAGAGCTCAGCCTCCTGAGTAGCTAGGGTTACAGGTATGAGCCACTAGTAATCCTAGCTGCTCAGGTGGATGAGATTCAAGGATGGTGTTTTGAAGTCTGGCTGAGCAGGGAAGTCCATGAGGTTATCCAGTTAATCACAAAAGCCAGAAATGGAGCAGTGGCTCAAGTGGTAGTACACTAGCCTTGAGTACCAAGTGTCAAGTGACAATGTTCAGACCCTAACTTCAAGCTCCAGGACTGGCAATAAATTTATAACTAAACAAATACACCAACAAGCATTAATGATAAGATGTTCTTTTTATACATAAAAAGAAAACATGAAGGAATATTGATGATATTTCTGCAAACTTAAAAAGGGGAAGAGGAGTTTTATCAGAATAGAAGAAAACCCCAAACTCTGCAGAGACAATTCCACCAACTATGAATTAAAGTTTTTGGATAATGAGCTTATTGTGATTAATTGAAATTAAAGAAATAACATTGTTAACAGTTCCTAGTATAGTAGTAAATCCAGCCTTTCAGTCCATAGCTGGACTGGTCATCAGATTGCAACAGAGCACTTGCTACCCTAAATATGTGAAGGTTGAGAAGATAGATAAAAGCATTGCAGGAGTTCTAATTTTCACAGCTTTGTGGACCACAGAGATCTCCCTGTCTTGCTCAGACTCCACACAGAGTCTTTTTCTCATTTATAGGCCTGGCATGGCTGGCTTCACCAAAACAATTATCCATTATTTGCTGGCAGCTGATAAACCCATCAAAAAGCAACCAATAAGCAAGAACTTATTTGAAGAATGACATTATCTTACTACTGTCAGAGAGTATGAGCAAAATGGCCATAGGTTTATCATCCTTACAAAGAGAAGGTGTTAGGAAGCAGAATTTTTTTTTTCAGGTCAGAATCCTTAATCCAAGGCTGCAGACGATTTGATCTTTTGTAAATGGTCATTTTATCTCTGATCTGGTTAGGGGCTCTGCCAAATACACACACCTCTAAGTCAGTGACAGGGAGGAAGGGAGGGACAGACAGAGACAGAGATTAGAAAACTCCACAGCCTAAGAAAGAAGAGTGTGTCAGAATTCACAGATGACACAGAACATCATTTGCATCCAGTTCTGGGTGTCAGTGATCATGATATGCATATTTATAAAAACAGCATGCAATGGGGCTAATGCCCGTAAATATGAAAATGATTAGAAAATTCATTAATTTGGGTCATTTGTACAGTTCCATTGTCAACTTTAATCACTTGTTTAAATTGATGTCTCCTTTAGAAAAGTCAGTCCATAGTAGTTATTTATTTATTCGGCAAGAACATTGCATAGGTCTGGCTTCTGCTTGACCTATAACATATTTTCTTATAATGTATTCATATCATTCTAATAAGCAGAAGGTTAGGTTTAACCCATTAACATAAACTATTCTATTAATAAATACTTATTAACTCTGTTAGATTGTATTTCTGCCAGGGGAAATAACTTGGTTGCACTTACAAGTATGTCAAATGGCTACTTTATGCCTTTTAGCAAAAGCCAAAAATAATCCATGTTGAAAATACTTTTATAAGTTAAAAATAATATAAGCTTAAAATACTCACCAGACAATAAGGTGGAAATGATCTGTACAACTGGGTGGGGAGAAGAAGGGGAGAGAAAGTGGAGAAAAATGAGGGAGGGGTTAACAAGTTCAACAAGAAATGTACTCACTACCTTACTTATGTGTCACTCCTCTGAACATCAACCTTGAAATTAAGTTTTTTAAATACCATAAGGAAAACTTTTTTATAAAGCTTAAAATATTCCATAAGCCAATCAAAAAGTTTCCACCTGAATCTAATAATAAACTGGATCCTAATTAAGATCCTAGTTCATTTATCAACATTCCCTTGGCACAGTTACCAAGTCTGTGTTCTATCATTAACTGCTCACTTCCAGACCACCCCAATTCTTTCTATCTGGTGACATTCTTTATGTAAACTCCCCCCCCAAACTTTCACACCCACATGAAATTTCTCTATAGTTTGTTTAACCATGTACCCATTGGCAAAAGTTTGTCACATACCAAAACCTTTTTTAGCTCATATTAAGGTATTGCTTCCTAAGCTTACTCCTTGGCTTTTTACACACACACACACACACACACACACACACATCACATTCTCTACTACTATTCCTACTGGGATAAAAATACAAATATTTATGTTTAAGAGAATTTACTTTTGTGTGTGTGAGAGGGAAAGTGTTTAAGTGTACCAGTGCCAGTCAGTACTGAGTCTTAAACTCGGGGCCTAGCCACTGGCCCTTTGCTTTCCTGCTCAAGGCTAGAGAAAGGGCTCCATTTCTGGTATGTAAATGGTTAATTGGACATAAGACCCGCAAACTTTTGTGCCCAGGCTGGCTTTAGATCGTGATTCAGATTTCAGCCTCCTGAGTAGCAAGGATTATAGATGTGAGCCACTGGTGCCCAAGTTAGAGCGTATAATTTACAACATTGTGCTCCTACCTCCACTGCTTGTCAAGTTCAGGGCTGAGGGGACTCAGGTATCCAAGAAAGAGAACAAGCTTACACTTGAACATGGGGAGTACTGGGTGATTTGTTTAAAAGTGAGTTTAAAAAGTATTTTCCCCCAATCTAAAAACCTAGAGAATTAGTTCAAGACTATTTTTTTCATTTTTATGAAAATGACCTGAAGCAAGTCAGTGAATCCCTCTAGACCTCCATTTCATTGCCTATGAAATGAAAGTGATGAATAAGTCCATCATGATCCCTTTTAAAATTAAAATTCGTGATTCTGATATATCAGGCAAAGCACTTCTAAGAACTGAAAAGTTTTACCGAAGTTGGGAACAATGTTCTCAAAAAATACCCTGATAGTCCCAGTCATTAAAATTTAGCTTCTTGCTTTTCATCTCAGACAGTGACAGCTCTCGCTTCTTCCAGATGGCAGATGGTACCTCAGAGTCAGGTGGGAAAATATTAAGTGTGATGAAGCCATAGAACATGCTAACTGCATCCATGAAGAATGAAATTTCTAACAAAGAGCCAAAGGGGAGGGGGCGGCTGTCTCTTTAAGACGGAAGGTTTTATTGGAAGCTCATATCTATTTTATGAAAGAATAGAAGGAGGCTGATGGCTTCCTGCTCCCTATTTCTTTGCTGCCTGAGCATTGTGGTGGTGATTCCCAAAGGAGACGCATCTCCAGACACCAGCTTAGCAGCTCTGTACCAGGCCTAACCTGGAGGCTCTATCTATTTCCCCTCTCACCACTGCATTCTGAGTACTAGAGTATTCTGAGTACCACAGAGTACTGAGTACACCCACAGGTGGTAATTGGCAGAGTCACAGATATGTGTTAAACCTAAGGTTTAAGAAAACCCGCATTAAGGCTGAATATGGTGGCCCAAGCCTAGAATCCCAGCTACTTGTTAGGCATCAGGAGGAGAATCAAGGTTTGAGACTGGTTCTAGGCAAAAAAAAACAATAGAATTTAAAACTAATCATAAAAACCATCTAGGCCAGGAGTCATGGCTCCAGTAAGAATACCTGTCTAACAAGTGCAAAGCCATGAGTTCAAACCTCAGCGCTTATCAAAAAGAAAAAGAAAGCCTAAGATTAAGATTAGTCTCTAAGCTGCCTAGATACTTCCAAGACTTGATCTTTCAGAAATCTGAATTCCTGTTACACACTTTGGACAGCTTTTGTTGTTCTCTGAAGACCTAAGTAGGTTTTTTTTTTCAACCTGTTAATTTCTTCCTGAAGATTCCTTTTCTCTGGAGGATTTCAATCTAATCTCCCCCGCCCTCTCTCTCTGTCTCTCTCTCTGTCTCTCTCTGTCTCTCTGTCTCTCCCTCCCTTCCCCATTCTTCTCTCCTCTCTCTTCCTGCAAAATTCAGAACAGGTAGCTCTTTTATTTTTGCTAGTAGTTGTAATGCTTACTAGTTTTATCTCCAAATTGATAACCTAGATTTCAAACAAACTACTTAATACACAAGCTCAGCATTCCAAACAAATTATTTTGGCACAAATGAAATATTTAAATGAAATGGTTCTTCCCAGTGTCCTTCAATATTCATTTTTTTAATCCATAGCTCATTTATGTTAGGTGTGACAGAGATATAAAGACACAAAAGAGCATGAAATGTGTTATTAGTCAACAGAAGAGCTCTTCCATCATACTTTGTGGCAAAGGGAATCCAGAAACATTCTTGCCAAGGGCTATGTCCAATTAGTCTCTCATGAAATAATTTCACAATGGATAAAACATAAAATTCGGTTCCACTTTTAAGTATGGTGTCCCTGTGATACTGACTTGAACTTCAAATTTATAGAGTCATCTGAGCATTCTCGCAGCTTTTGAAAAACAAAATTCAGAGCCGGGCGCTGGTGGCTCATGCCCGTAATCCTAGCTACTCAGGAGGCTGAGATCTGAGGATCGTGGTTCAAAGCCAGCCCGGGCAGGAGAGACCGTGAGACTCCTATCTCTAATAAACC
>NW_012267220.1:13284299-13285390 GCF_000151885.1 Dipodomys ordii
GGGTCATAGGGGAGTTCTATGTGGAATCTTTTGAGGAACTTCCATAGTGCTTTCCAAAGTGGTTGAACAAGTTTACACTCCCACCAACAATGCAGTTAACAGCTAGAAACCATTTGCATTTCATTTAATGTGAAACAGTGAAGATGTCTTACAGTAGGTCTTTTGTAGAATATTATTTTGTGAATCATTTGCAATTTCAGTATAATCCTGAATAAATAGGACTTCAATCAAGGATTGAGGCTATATTAATGCTCAAGGACATCAAATGTACTGAATATTTTTTATTACTGAGTACATGTGTGGGTCTACCAACCTCAGCAAAATTTAGGAAGTGTGAGAGAGTCGAAAATAAATGGCCTTTAGAGCAAGATAGATATTAATTTAAAGGTTAATAATAATAAAAATGTCAGGAATGTCACATTACTAAGTAATGACAAATAACATAATGTGGAAATCCCTGGTGAGAATCAATCGAGTTAGGATTGAAGTCTTGGTTCTATTATATCATAGCATGATGATTTTGGCTCCCCTTTTTTGACATCTGGAAAATGGCTGTAATTGTTTTGGTTAAAGCTGAAATAAGAAAATCATCTTTTCTAATGCTGTAAATAATTTACTGTAATTGTTTCTGTAAAGAGGAAATAAAATAATCTTTTCTAATAAAAAAAAACAATGCAGTTAGGTTCCCTTCTGTCCACATCCCCACCAGCATCTGTTGTTGTTAGAGTTCTTGATTTTAGCCATTCTAACTGGGGTGAGGTGGAATCTCAATGTTGTTTAGATTTGCATTTCTTTTATGGCTAGAGAGGTTGAACATTTCTTCATATGTCTATTGGCCATTCTTATGTCCTCTTCAGAGAAGTTTCTCTTTAAGCCTTTAGCCCAATTATTTATTGGTCAGTTGTTTCTTTGAAGATTTGTTGTTGGGGGATTTAATTTTTTGAGTTCCAGATATATTTTAGATATGAGACCCTTGTCCGTAGTATGGCTAGTGAATAGTGAAGATCTTCTCCCAATCCGTGGGCTTTCTATTGATCTTGCTAGCTATGTCCTTTGCCATGCAGAAGCTCTGCAGCTTCATGCAATCCCAT
>NW_012267220.1:13285440-13296650 GCF_000151885.1 Dipodomys ordii
CTTGAGCTGAAGAGCTGAGGGACAGTGCCCAGGCCCAGAGTTCAAGCCCCACGACTGACAAAAAAAAAAAAAAATTCAGAACTTTGATCAGGACTTTGATTCAAAACCTATCATCACCATTGAAACACATGTGGGCAATACTGTATCTTCTTTTAGTTTCAAGTGTTTAAAGGAAGTCTATGGGGCAAGGAAATTTTAAATGCTGGAAAATAATCATGATATTTGTGAACAGGAAAACCAGTAGCTATATGGCTTGTCATTTGGGAGTTTTAGCATGTTATCTGTTTGTTTTGAGGCAAGTGCCCATTATGTGGTACAAACGGATCTAGAACTTAAGATCCTCTTGCCTCTGCCTCCTCCTAAAGGCTGAGATTACAAGTGTACATCACCTTGATATTGAAATTTTCTAATGCTTTCAGCATTAGCCTGATCAAGAAATTGATTTATTGTTCCTTTCTCTCAGTCTCTTTTACCTTATTTAATAACCATATAGCTATGCTCCCATAAGAAAACTCTTGCTTTACCCTTATGCACTCCTTTCCTGTCAAAATACTTCCCCAAACTTTCACTGTATTAGAACAACTTATGAGGAGCCATAGGATGCACCAATAATTCTATTTCTCTAACAACTGGGATCCATGGAATATGTGCTGTTAGAAATTCTTTCACCTGCTGTAGGCTGAGAAGATAAAATAAAGTAGCTTCATTTGCTCAAACAACCCAGCTTCATTGAATAGAGAAAATCCAAAGGCAGCAATTCATACTGAAGATATTGGCACTTCATTTGTTTGTAAATATAATCTTTGACAAGAATACTGTGGACAAGTCAACACATCTGTGGTTCAACATACCTACACAAATACACAAATACACTCACACAAACACACACTTTTGTGATGAGGTAGTTTTGCCAATGGATGACACAAAAGGTTTTTAAATCCAGTACTCATTTTTTATTTTTCATTTTGTTCTGTTTTTGTTCAGATTTGCTATTTATCTACCTGTCTATCTATCCATATCTATCAAAAGACAGGAGATATGTATGTATTTATATCCAAGTCCTATATGTTGTCTCTTACTTCACTGGTCAAACTTTCTCTTATGTGAACATGGAAAAAAAAGGTGAATAATGTTTTCTGTAGAAAACAGTAAGCATTCATGAGGTCCTCTGAATCCATATTGCTGTGTTTTCTATAAGCAAACTATCCTCTGAACACTTATTAACCTTTTTGACAACTTTTTTAAGATGCCTAACTGTCTTCAAAGAACTCATTACTATATCAGATCAGTTCCTTTTCTGAGTTTCATTTGGGGAAATGCCTCTATAGTCATCCTCCCTTACTAATTTTTTCATCTGTCATATACATTCAGTTCCCGGAACTCCAAAATTCAGTTTGCAATAATATTTCCACAACTGTCACCATAGAAGGCAATTTCATCCACCAGTTTTCAGTATAAGTACTTTGAAAATACTGCCATTATTTTTATTTTGCTGCTTATTGACTCAAAGAAAAGACCATTTATCAGAAATGAAGTCATTAGAAAATTATTAATCTTTAATGCATACTTTTTGTTTTCTTTTTAACCAAAAACCATTTCTAAAACTTCTCTTGTATTACGTTTTGTAAATTATCTCTGCAAATAACATCAATATTTTCATTTCGTTGTGTAATAAAGATTTTTGGCTTCCACATTTTACAATATTTATACTGAATATTTTCAAGATTTGATACAAAAAATTTACAAGTTATCTGGGCTAGAAATTTTTCTCACAGAAAATAATTAGAAACCATACGATGTTTTTATTGTTTCTTTTGAGACTGTCATTCTTTATCCCATAACCATTTTTGGTTCTTTAGAACTCAAAGTACTGAATTAGCTCAAAACACTTTTTCAACACATATATATTATTAGAGTAGTAAAAGAAACACTTTGATAGTATATGAGTGGCTACGTTAGTGATCCCAGCTACCTGAGAGGCTGACATAGCGAGGAATGTGTTTTGAGGCCACCTTTGGCATGAAAGTTCACAAGACTTCATCTCAATAGACTAACACTGGGAATAACGGAGTACCTTTACCATCTCACCTTACACAGGTAACCTAAAATAAACAGATCTCAGTTCAAGTGTGTGCCCAAGCAAGAAAAGAAGTCCTTGGATCAAAAAGTAGACAGTTTGATAAAGGGCAAGAGCCAGGGGCCATAAATTCCTATCTGAAAATCTAGCAAATAACAAAGTTGAGAACTGGAGAATCAGTTTAAAACCAGCCTGAGCTGGAAAGGCTCAGCAACATTTCTGTTTAGTAGACAATGTATCACTAAAGGCATGACTTACATGGTAGTACAATGAACAAAAAAAGTGCTTCAAGAACATAAGGCTGGGGCTGGGAAGTTGGCTCAGTGGTAGAGCGCTTGCCTTGCATGCTAGAGGCCCTGGTTTGATTCCTCAGCACCACATAAGCAAAAAGAAAAAAGCCGGAAATGGCCCTGTGGCTCAAGTGGTAGAGCGCTAGCCTTGAGCTGACGAGCTGAGGGACAGCGCCCAGGTCCAGAGTTCAGGCCCCATGACCGGACCCAAAAGAACAAAAAACAAACAAAGAACATAAGGCTCTGAGTTCACACACACACACACACACACACACACACACACAAAGTGAAGGCATGACGCATTGGCAAAACGCTTACCTAGAAAATGTGGGTCTCTTATTTCAATATTTCCTAAAAAAGAAAATTGAAAAATAAAATTTTAAGAAATAATATTATTTTGGGGTACTTGAGACTTAAAGAATTCATTTTTCTATTTGTGAATGTGAAGGTATTAAGGACTGTTAAAAACCATACAATTGGCAAAAAAATATAGAAATATATTTAGAAGCAGGTGCATAAAAGCAAAAAATTTTAAACTTGTTTTATTCCATTCTTTGGTTTTGTACAGTATCCTAACAATATCTTAACCTTCCTGAACAACTTATTGTTCAAGTAAAAACATCTCATTTTTTACTCATTGATTCTCTTATAGATTTCTTTCTTAATTTGAGAACAAATCTCTGAACATTTCATTGTGTCCTAGCTGTTGTATTTATTGCTGCTGTTAGTTTAGCAAAGCAGTGTTCTCACAAAATTATAAATTCATAAAAATAACAATTTTCATGTTGAAACTTTTCACACTTTCTCTTCAAAATTTGAGGAAGATCTTAATAGATTAGAACACATTCTAAAGACAACTCTATTAGCAATGTAAAAAAAATTTTGGTTATTAGACTAACTCAAATCAAAAATAGCTTAAATTTCAAGTTTACTGAATAAACTTTCCATCAAGAGTCTAAACAAACTGAAATATGTCATTTTCCTGTCACTTCACCTGCTTGTCATTCAAAAGTTCTTAAAAATAAATAGATAATGTTTGGCTCAGGGTTTCCTAACAATATTACTTGGAAATTTTATATTATTTATATAATATATAATATAAATATACATTATATATTGTAAATATATTTATATAATATAAATATACATTATGTAAAATATATTTATATTACATAAATATATTTATATATTTATGTAATATAAATATATTTATATAATTTAAATATATTGTATCCTATATTTATATATAATATATATTTATACATATATTATTTCACATACATGATACTCCAATGATACTTCAAAGAGTATCACTGATAATGCCAAATATTCAGCAGTGTTACAATGGGAATATTTGTTATTTGTCTCCCATTCACACTTTAACATCTCACATTCCACACAGGCAAATCCAGAGATTTAAGCTTTTCAGTCTCTCCTTCAAATTGACCCTCTTGCAATACATTCTTGACGTCTCTAAGTCTCTTGAGTCCTCTTTTTCCTTCAGTGCAACTCAATAAATTCAATTCCACCAGCATTAATTGGGCTTCTCCGTGTAAAGCACTCAGTGTCAAGTGCAACAGAGAATAAGCTTCCATCCTCCTCCACGCTATCACCACAGGAGAGACAGCTCCCTTCTTCCTCATGGAGAGCCAGGGCCACCAGGGGTGTCATTGGGAGCAGAATTATAACATCTGGATAGTACTAGCTTCTCTATTCTCTCTCAAGTGGCCAATCACATCACGGAGCATGCATTTCTTTCAATGGAATTTTGTGCACCTGCACATGTGTGCAACACTCATCTCCATCACCTTCTCGAAAGAGAGTAGACTTTGTATTTTTAATTCAGATCATTCCCTTCCTGTAAGTTATCATTCTTCGGGTTGTGCAGGTTTATTCAAAACATTTTGCTTACAAATAAACAATTAATAAAAGGCTATTTGCATGAATGCTAAAAAAATAACCAGCCAACTCTCTGTCTCTCTCGTGCACTCTATATATACATATATAAATATATAGATAGATATTTTTCATATACAGGTTATATATACATGAAATTTGGAATAAAGTAGAAAGCAAAAAAAAAAAAATAAAGATATCAAATCCCCTGGAAGCAACACTAACAACACGACATCATCCATCTGATGATTAAGCCTTTTTCTATATATTATTATTCCAGTAGAGTAGCAGAGAAATTACTGGGTAAAATTTGAAGTGGCAATGTCTTATTAACCATATTTCTATACAAAAGATAGAAGTGCAAAGTACCATCAAAAGACTTTGTTTTCCATTTAGTAGAGTGCAAATTATGAACAGTGGTTCAAAATACAGTGTATTACTATATAGAGTAATATTTTAAAAGGGCAGATAGGTAGTTCACAATGAGCAGTTTGCTGGGAGTGCATGGATATTATCTCTTAAATATTGCTATTCTTCCAGGAGTACTGGCCAACAACTCCCCTCTGGACACATGATTCAGTTTGGAGCCTGGTTCTTGAGTACAAAGAGATGCTGGCTTGTAGCATCTTTCCAATGATGACACTGATTTTCCTCCTTAAGTCAAGTCGTCAAGTCCTCCTTCTGTAGTCAAGAAACTAAGGAGTGAGGAGTCACATATATATTCTACATCTGAGACCAAAACGTATCCCTCTCTGTATGATGAAATAAGCTTATTAATGACATCACACCGCTAAAGGACCTGGCTACTTTATGCCTGAAGTATCTGCTGTTCTTGTGACTTTATAAAAAAAGCTTGGGATAAAATTTCAAATTCCTTTGTAACCGAGAAAAGGAAAAAAAAAACTTTTCAGCCTTTCCCTTGGGGCTAACCGTAATTGGATCCACTTTTGATGCTAAATTCAATATTTGATTTCCCAAATGAGAGACTAGGAAAGCAATGTTAGCCAAAACAGTTCTTTAGATGAGCCTCTGTTCCCATCTACAGCCATTATTTTCGCATGGATTTTACACATTATTTAGTAAGGGTCTGCAAGCTATATGGGTTTTTTTCCCATGGTGTGTGTTCTATAATATTTGCAGATATTTACCAAAAATACTCACAGCTGAAAGCCCCTTAGCACCCTGCTCATCACCACACATATGCTCACTCTTTCCAGCTGCCCGCTATATTTAAAATCATAGAATTTTACCACAATATTTTCCTACTGTGAGATCTTGCTTAGTGTAAAGTTATAAATTAAAACATAAAATACTACCAGAAATACTAATTATATCAGAATCATCCAATTATTATTACACAGTGATTTTTTATGTTTCTATCAAGTTTTTATATCCTTCATGCTATCCCAAAAGCACCCTCAGTTCTGTGCCAGGAATTCTCGCTCATAGGATTTAGATAATACATAACAAAGAAGGATATTACAGAACTGGATAGTTTTAATCAAATGTGAGTCATAGGATACCTGACAGAAATGTAGGGCTTGGCACAAAAATATGTAAGTACATATGTTCTCGATAAAGAGGTAAATGCTTTTGTGTGTGTGTGTGTGTGTGTAAATGTATATACATATATAAGTTGGACATGTATATCCAAATTATGTTGTCATTTTGAATGTCTAGCTGTTCTTCCATTTTTTTGATGTTCACACAAACAACCCACATAGTGACATTTTTTAAGCTGTTCCTCAATGTAAAAGAGAAGGGTATGTTTTTTATCATAAATAAATAATAAATGTACTGTTGACTGTAGCAGTGGTCAAAATAAAAACTTACTGAGCGCATAGTCATTGTCATTGGCTTCTGAACCTAATATATACATACTTAGAAATTTATGTGCTCCAAGAAAACAAAGGAGAATTCACACACAAAACATGATGGGATAGAATAAAGATTAATTGAAAGTAGCAGCCATCATAGAATATTTAAGAACATTTTCTTTTCAAATCGATACTAATCTCTGCATCCCTTGCATGATTATAACTTTAATTTTACAGTTTGGTTGTTTAATCCCATTAATGGATTCTTACCAAGCACAAGTGAACAAGCACTAATGCGCTTGGTACCTATCAATTGGATGATATACCATGTACTAGTGATCTAACTCACTGCAGTCTCTTAAAGAAGCAGAGGAGAGAGTGCCAAGACAAAATGACACAAATAGTAAAGGGGGAAGAAAGGCACTGCTTCTCCTTGGCCAGGAGTAGCCAAGAAGGAAAACTGGTTTGCAGTTCTGGGTCTCCTAACTTCAAAAAAATAGATGTTGAGATTTTTAAATTGTATTTTCCTACGTTTTTCTGTTCCTAAAGACCATATAAGGCATGTCCACAGTCCATATCCATAAGGCTATGTCAGCTCACAGACACCCTAGTGGTGAACCCTGGCCAAAGTCCTGTGCCAGGTGCTAGTGAGCAGAGGAGCTGGAAGAAATAGAGGAAATAAAGCAAGAGACTAACTCAGAGAAACCTCACAAGGAAAGAAAAGCAAACACAAGACAATTCGGCACCATGAGTTAAACCAGCCACTAACCTATGTGTAGAGTCCAAGCAAAAGCCCAGCACAAGCAGCACTGGAGCAGACTCAAAGGTACAGTGTTTGTGTGCAAAGCCAGCTTGTCACAGTTCAGCTCAAATAATGAATGTTCCATGCTCAAAAAGCATGAGGTGTTCTACATGTTTAATTATAAACGAGAACTGACATCATACATAAACTTCTTTAAAACAAAATTTTCACGGATACTTTCTACCATCTTATTAAGGCAGCATATGCTTTCTGGTTCTTCATCTTAACTATTAAGGTGTTAAGCCATGCAAGTTCTGTTCTTAAATAGAATCCTTGTGCATTCATATTTCATACCTGGGAGTCCAGGTGACTGCATTTACCTCATTCCTTCTTTGGCATTTATTTATAATTTTTTATGCAGTTGATACTCAGTATGTTGGCGACAGGGAGGCAGCTTAGAAAATTCTGTGTGTCTGTATTTTTTGAAAGTTACTTACAATAATTGAGATTGATTTGAAATGTCTACTGTTAATGACTCTCTCTGACTTTCAGTGACCTTTCTGTCCCAATAGCTGAGGATTTGGGGTTTGTGGCTTTTAAAAAATGATCTTACAACACAAATCTCTGCAAGCAAAAGGAGTCGTCCACCCACATAACCCAAATACACAGTGCTCATGCAATTATAAATTAAATAATAATTTAATTTTAAAATATTTAAATTTAATATTTACATTCCATATTGGGCAATACATTTTTGAAGACAGCAATTTTCTGATGAATGTTTTTAATTTCAAGCATTCTAATATAAGGAATAATAAAAATGACATTTTAGACTATTCTGAATTTAGGAGCATAAATAGAGCATTTCAGGGCCTAGTTTTCAAGAATAGATACTAACAGGATAAACAAGATTAAACCTGTCATTATATAAAACTGTTTATTCATTCTGTGCATGGTATCTTAATATGAATTTTATGGGGTTTAATGGGAATT
Source organism: Dipodomys ordii (assembly GCF_000151885.1). Taxonomy (NCBI): domain Eukaryota; kingdom Metazoa; phylum Chordata; class Mammalia; order Rodentia; family Heteromyidae; genus Dipodomys; species Dipodomys ordii. The sequence continues at coordinate 13,293,256 of NW_012267220.1, forward strand.
TAATTTTGGATTTATAGTAAAAAATCATGCTACACAGTAATGCAGGTGATGAATGAGGTTATCAGCGTTATGTGTATGACCCTTAAAAGGTGAGTACACTAAACATACCTGAAAGGCAGAGTTATTAACCTTCAAATGAATTACAGATTTGATCTGTGGGACAAGAACTATCAGCAAAGAGTACTTCTACATACTCAGTGACAAGTATTAGAATATTGGAAAGTAACAATTTTGAGCCAGCTCAGCATAGTGTCCTAGAAAATTTTGTGGCATTGTTTTTTTCCAAATTGACTTCTGCTTTCTCTCTCTGAATTCATTTTCTATCATCTCACTACTAAAACACCGAAGAATATATCCATACTATTTTAACAAGCCTGCCGCTGGCTGGCGGGAGCAGAAAGGGGGAAAGGCTACATGGACTTTCTCTACACCCCTTACTAATCCTTACTTATGTATCTCTGTTCATTGAATTGCAGTCCTGCTATCTGTTTATCCAGTATTTTTGCACATTGTTATATTCATAATAACAGAGATATATGAATATTCTTTTAAATTTATACCCTATAATGTACTGCAGAAGAACTCTAGACCTTATTATTTTACTCTCAGTAATAGCCCTTGGGAACATCCCCTTATAAACTACACAATGCCATATGACTGGTAAGAAGTGAATATGAAGTTACGTTATATGACATTCCATAATTTATATTCAAGCACCGTTGCAATACCCCCTTAGTGGTTTACAGTTATTTGCTATTGAATACTGCTGCAATGAATGTCTTTTTTACTTCTTCAACTTTTTTTTTTAATGTGTTCTTGTACTAGGGCTTGAACTTTGAACCTGGGTGTTGTCCCTTAGCGTTTTTTGTTCAAGGCTAGCAATCTACTACTTGATCCATAACGCCACTTTCAGCTTTTTAGTGTTTATTTAGAGATAAGAGTCTAGGCTGCCATTCAACCACAGTTCTCAAATCTCAGCCTCCTGAGCAGTTAGGATGACAGGTATAAGCCAACAGTGCCAAGTAGGTCCTTCTATCTTAGCAAACATCATTGACTATAGCCCAGCTCTGTGATTAAAATCAAAAGGCATACAAATGCTTTTTATACTTTTAAAAAGGATTCTTTATCATCTTGAACCCTCTCAAAATCATTGTCCATTTTATAGATGAGAAAAATGCAGTTGATTCAGTAGAACACACACACAGAGTGAGTGTAGAGACAGAATGTGAACCTACACCTCCCTGTGTTCTTCATCACTTTTCTATCATCTCAAGCTGAATTCCAATGAATTCCAAAAGAAAGGTCATTTGGAAAATTGGGCATCTTCCACATGTGGATTAAGGTGGTCCTTGGTAAGCCTTTGAAGAACTGCACAGAAAGAGATGCAAAAAGAGAGACATGCTGAGCAGTTTTTCCCACCCGGACTGACCTCTTTGGAGTTACAATAAAGCCAAGCTTTCCTCTCTCCTTGTTTACCAGGTTCTATGAGAGAGAATAAAGAGAAAGATATTCCTGTTGATGAAAATGATGACAGATAAAATGTGTTTGAAGGCTATAAAAGCTCCTTACATCTGGAGCAGCTGGCAGCATGGGATGGGACTCTAAGGGGAACTCATAGATATCTAATTCGAGCAATGGTTAAAAGTAAACTTGGGAACAGCTGATTCAGTGCAGTTATCTCTGGCTCTGGGAAGTTTCGTGATGTTCAGAGCCTGGCGCATAAAAATCCACATGACACATATTTGCTGAGTCTAATATCCTGATGAAAATGAACAGGGATGATTTACAGGAATATATTAGTCACAGCTGTTCTTATATAAACCAGGATATAACACGCTATCGCAGGTAATGAGCCATTAAAATGGGCAGAAAAGACTTGCTAATGTCTCAATAATTATGTATATTAGGGTACACAGATAACATACAAATATCAGTGGCATAGAAATCAATTAGGTTAGATAGATAGTTCGCCATTCCGCAAATATTTGCAGTTACCACAAACATGGCTTTTTTTCCCACTAAAACTTGGGAAGGTTGTAGACTCTTAGTACTTCAGCCATATTTTAGGGTCACACACCAGAGATATTATCTCTAATATATGGAAACCTACTACGATACAGACAAGAAAAAGGACCAAGACCATTTGCCAAGATCAACTCAGCATGGAAACTCGTTAGGTTATCATGATTAGAAGAACCATTGATATCTCTCAGCTAAAATCCTACAACAAAACTCCCAGGGATCAATACAAAGAAGAACAGACAAGGAGAAGATGGCAGCTAAATACATTTATTATAAGATCCAAGAAAGATGGGCCTGCCAGCCCCACTGACAACTTTATTTGACAAATGCCACCCTTATGATGCTTAAGATCTTAGACTAGCATGATATATACACCAAATTCTCAAATATGAAGTCATAGTGAATAAATGTGGTATCAGGCCACAGGGTAAGTTTTGCCGGAATAGTAGCAATAAGGATATAATGGCAGTCCTTATGAGTGCGGAGCTGTTGCTTAGTAAAAAGCAATGGGAGATATATTTTTTTTTTAGAATTCATCAGAGGGAGGGAGGAAAGGAGACAAGGAGAATGTGAAGAAAAAGAAAGAGGAGAAGGATGAGAGAAAGAGAGAGAGAAACAGAGAGACATAGAGTATGTTAAGGGGCGTAGTTCTCCACTAGGCCAGAGAGATGAAGAGAAATCATGTCTTGTCAATTAAAGGAGGTTATTGGGATCAGTAAGATGGACCACTCCATTCTTTCTGTATGATGTGATCTGTGATATTGCATGGAGCATCTTTACTTCTCACCACTTTCCTGCTTCCTTTGTCTTCAACTAGCCCTTTTTACTCAACAGGTTTTGACTTTTTACACCTTTTACTTTTCCTAAGGCTAGTGCTGACCAGTAGCCTAGTGACCTGCCAAACCTCTCTCCTCCCATGTCCCTCCTTCCATGTGGGGTCTCCCCTGCTCTTCCAAGCAGAACTATTTCTCCAATTGATTGCTTCCCTTATCCAAGTTGCAGTTGTTTTAGTGGGTCATATTTACTAAGCAATGGTCTGTTTACACATTTTGTCTTTCCTCTTGTGGCACAAAATTTAAAGCAGTGTTCTGTTCATTCTTAATGCCTTGATGTCTAGCCTTGTCTGTATTTGTGGTGTCTCTTTGCTTATAAATGAATGAGTGAATTCCATTGTGTATATATATATATATATATATATATGTGTGTGTGTGTGTGTGTGTGATATATATATATATATATATCACATTTTCTTTCTTTTTTATTGTGAAAATACCATAGAGAGGGGTTACAATTACATGGGCAAGGTAATGAGTACATTTCTTCTCAAGCATTGTTTCCTCCTCCTTTGTTTCCCCTTCTCATCCCTTCCCATC
>NW_012267220.1:13298325-13352759 GCF_000151885.1 Dipodomys ordii
CTAGCTATGTCCTTTGCCATGCAGAAGCTCTGCAGCTTCATGCAATCCCATTTGTCCAACCTTTCTTTGATTTGTTGTGTTTCTGGGTCTCTATTGAGAAAATTTTGGCCTATGCCTAAGAGACCTAGGGTTTCTACTATTCCTTCCTGTAATGTTTTCAGAGTGTCTGCTTTGACTCAGAGGGCTTTGATCCATTTGGAGTTGATTCTGGTGCAGGATGATATATAAGGATTTAACTTTAGATTTCTACAGGTATTTAACCAACTTTGCCAGCACCGTTTACTGAAGAGGCTGTCTTTCTTCCATTCTATTTTTTTAGCTCCCTTATCAAAGATTAGGAATTCTATGCCTCCATCAGAAAGAATACTTCTCCCCATTTGTTAGGAAATGGAAAGACTTGGAAAAAATTAAGTGAAGTAAGCCAGGCCCAAAGAAACATACATCCTATGGTTTCCCTTATTTGCAATAACTAGTATATGTCTGGGACAAGCAGATAAGGTCAAAAGCTATGTACATATGACCAGATAAAATGATGTTAAGCGAAATAAACCCCAACAAAAGGACACAAGTGGTTTTTTTCTTGCTTGCTATTGTTCCTACCATATTTATAATATACCATGTATTTTTTTGTTGCTTTGTATGTTCCTCCTCCACAGTATAACTCCTGTTTTCACTGTATTTATATCGGTGCCCTGCATTCTGTATATACACTTCTCTAACTTGGGGAGAGGAAGGGAAAAAACAAAATGCTTAAATAAGGATACAGGTTGACCCATTGTAACAATGAGCTGTACAAGACACTATGTTGCAAAATGAACTTCACAATTTAGGCAGTTGGTGGAGAGGTGGGAGGGGGAAGTGTACTTGTGGAGGTGGGAAGGAAGGAAAGGTAGGGGAAAAATAAAGGAGGTAGCAATGCTTGATAGGAAATGTACTCATTATCTTGCTCATGTAACTGTAACTCCTTTGTACAGTATTTTTACAACAAAAAGTGTATTAAAAATAAATGAATGAATGAGTGAGTTACTGAATGTCCACTAGAATGAGCGATGTTTGGGAATGAAGATAACTGAATATTATCCAGGGGAGACCAGAAAGAATAGAAAAGGAGAAAGACTGCTAATGCTAAGGTAAGGAAAGAGATGATTGGTGAAGCATTGTGGTAACAAAAGGATCAGGAATTTTTAATGTAGGTAATCTAATAGAGTAAGTCATGGTGGGAAAAAGGCAAATTTTCACCTCAACACGAGGCTGTGGACAGACTATAAATGAAATAATGATTACCGAACTTCTTTGGAAGAAGCCTTCTTTGGAAGGCTTCTACTCGTTCTCATTATCATTACAAGCCTTGTCATCTGTCCATTACAGACATAGGGCCAACCAGAAGAGCTGGACAATTCAGTTATACTCTCAGAGCTCAAATATGAATCCAGGACTGTTTTCTAAGGGCTTGTATTCTTCTGTAAAATAAAATTTGGTATTAGTTGTGGCCATAATAATATACTGGGAAAACAAGAAATTTTAGGCTCTTGGAAAACGTAATTAAGTATATCTTAAAATGATTCAGAACTGGGTTAGAATATTAACAAAGCTGTCATCAAAGTATATTTTGTTCTGGTGCAGTTAAAAAATTGGGATAGAATGAAAAGGCCCATATATGATATTTAAGAGTTTGCAGTAACCTCATGAATGTTTTCAACAAATATCCATGAAATATTGCTATATCTTCGTTTTGTGAACTTCATGTGAAGTAGCATAGAGGAATCAGATGTAGTTCTTAAAGGAAAGCAATTTTAATAAAGCTTTAATCTAAATAAAATTATTATGCCATGAGGGTCAGTTATATATCATTCATACTTTAAGGGTGATTCAAACAGCAAGGAAGCTGAAAAATACTTGATGTGACACTAATAATTTGTGCAAAACATAGATTAAAACAGGAGGATAGAAAAGGTTTAGCATCAAAAAGAAAGAAAGACATAGAAAAGAATAGGTAAGTAAAAGAAAGAGAGAAAGAAGGGGAAAAAAGAAGAGATGGAGGAAAGAAATGAGAACTAAGGAGAGAGGAAAGGAAAAGAGAATATAAGAGAAGAGATAGAAAGAGAAAAGGAAAACATGGAATTAAGATCATGATGGACAGGAATGGAGCTCAGAGTCCCAAGGTAGTGCAGGGTGTATCACTGGAAGAGTCTGAGCATGACAAATGGCTGAACAATTAGAATAAGAGGTTAAGATGCTACTGAAATCTCTACCCAGCAGACAATAGGAAACCCTTGAGACTTAAAACTCCAGCCCAGCCAGAGTGACTTTACAGATTGGGTCAACTTTACAATTAAAATACTTCTGTGATTTCCTATCGAATGAGGTCTGAAATCCATCAAAGCCCTCATACATTATCTGGCTTCCGCCTAATGCTGCAGTCTTCATTCTTGATGGTGTTCCCACCCCACCCTTGTCAGAGGCTTAGCATATTCTGTTCCTTCTGAAAGGCCCTCTCCACCTCTTCCATGGGACTTTGCCTTAAATCTAACTTTGCACACCACTTTCTCAGGAAGGTTTTTTTTCCTCTGATATTCTAGATTATCCTAGTTTCTATCCATGCATTAATAGCCAATCATCCATTCCAACACCAAATTACATATGTCATTTATTAATATTTGGGTCATTAATTGCTTAATGCCTATATCTCCCAAATTACTGTAAATTTCACACAAGCAAGGACCATGAGAAACTGGCTAAGAAGTATTACTCTTACATCAAACACAGAAACTTAATACATAAATCTAGTTAAGACCGTGGATTACTGGAGGTGACCTATTTGGTGTAAAGATTAAAGATGAAAAGACAAAGAAGATATTGAAATGTCCAGTAAAAGACCCATGATACAAATAGAAAGATTTTTAAGAGTAGAGTCAAAAAGACTTCAAATTTTCTAGATGACTTATGTATAAATAATTGATGAGATCTCACAGAAAATAATTAGTGAATGTTATTTTTCCAACTTTTATGATGTTACATTTCCCCCCCTAATATTGAAGCCCCTTCACATCCTATGTACCCTTGGTACTGGGCTTGAACTCACGGACTGTGCCCTTCGGGGTTTTGTCCACTCATGACTGATGCTCTACCCCTTTAGCCACTACTCCAGTTACAATTTTGCTGATCAATTATAGGGAAGAGTTTCTGGAAATTCATTTACCTGGGCTGGCTTTATTCCAGGATTCTCAGATCTCTTCCTCGTGAGTGGCTAGGATTTTAAACAAGAGCCACAGGTGCCCAGATTCTATATATTCTTCATAGAACATTGCGTGTATACTAACACCTACTATGTGTCATGCCTTTTTCTGAGTGATTTACAAGCATCTCCAAATGAAACAGGTAAAGGTCCCTATAGTGTTGAATCTCTTTGATAGTAAAGAAAATGAAGAGTAATAGCAGATGTACATATATTGTATGTTTGAAAGTCATAAGCATTGTATTGAATGCAATTAAATGTCACCATTTGTTTTGCTATAAATAATGTATTGCTCTGTTCATTACAATTAGCCAAAAAATAAAGGATCCTATGGGAAAAAATAGTCATGAGCATAAGGAAAAGTAAAGTAAGGGGAATCAACATATAAATAACCCAGTGCCTCTGTATCAGTGTTCTATAGCATGATGCATGAATTTTAAAAGCCTTTGTCTTTTCTGTTGTTTTATTTCAATGAAGTCCACAAGCAGAGTCTCTCATTGTAGGCACTCAATGAAATGCAATTGCTCTTTTTCTCATCTATATCCTGAGGAGAGAATCCTCAAAGGCAAGGAGGGAGCAGGATATCTTGGTATAAAACAGACTCCTTATTAGAGCTGGGATACGTAGCCCTGGGTCAGTATCCTCACCTGTCTATAAAGGGGTGTTCTCTGTTCTCCTGAATCAAAATCCAATATCTGTCTTCATACTTCTGAACATTATGCATACATACATACATGCATACATGTATATATTTTCAACATATACGTATATTGTTATATTAATGATATATAAGTATGTATTTATAAAGCATAAATATATATGTATATTTTTTCCTGAAAATACTTTTATAAGCCAGGCGCCAGTGACTCAGGCCTGTAACCCTAGCTACTCAGGAGGCTGAGATCTGAGAATCACCATTCAAAGCCAGCCCAGGCAGGAAAGTCTGTGAGACTCTTACCTCCAATAAACCATTAGAAAATCAGAAGTGGAGCTGTGGCTCGGGTGGTAGAGCATTAGCCTTGAGCTGAAGAGCACAGGGACAGCGCCCAAGCCCAGAGTTCAAGCCCCACGACTGACAATAAAGAAAAGAAAGAAAATAAAAACTTTCATAGATGTTACTCTTCCATTTCTCACTTTTATCAGGCCCATGCTGTAACCCTAGTACTCAGAAGGCTAGGACCGGTGGTTTAGATGTAACTCTCTGAGGCCAGCTGGAGACACACAGTGAGATCCTATCTCAAAACTTAAATAAATACATAAATTGATATGTCATGGCCTTATGAACATACATGACAATGTTAGATGATGTATTTTATTCATGGGTTAAATTTTATCTTCAAATTACTAGCTTGTTGCATTTAGTCTTTCATTCATGAATTATAATTTTTTCATGGCTTTCTGAATACCATTAATAAAATTAGCATATTCATCATAACAGTAAATAACACAATACAAGACAATAAATATTTAATAGCTTTTCCTCAATTTGAAGAGAACAGTTGGAACAATTCAAACTGTTGAGACACTGTTTACTTAGAAACTGACTTTCCAAAAACAGAAGGTAAATATGTTTAAAAATTACTCATAACCTAAACAGGAGGAAAGGAACAAATTAACACCATCATTACCTTCATTTACAGGAATACTATTTTTCCATATCTATTTTTTATTGTAAAAGTACTGTACAGAGGGGTTACAGTTACCTGAGTAGGGTAATGAGTACATTTCCTGTCAAACATTTTTGCCTCCTCCTTTGTTTTTCCCCTATCATCCCTTCCCTCCTCACCTCCCCAACTTCTCTCTTCCCCCCAAAATTGTAAAGTTTGTTTCAACATAGTAAGGCTATTTTTTAACTAGAAAAAATAGTTATTATGTAAGCTCTTATTATTTAGGTAAATTAAAACTTAGTCACAGTTTGAAAGACATTCAATTATTATGTGTAATTATTCCCAATAATGAAATACTTCATCATAGTCAATGAACTATATGAGTTGGGTGTAGTAGTGCATACTTGTATGTAATCCAGTCCCTTAGTAGATGGAGGCAGGCATGAATATCACATCTCAGACACATATGTGAGACCTTATCTCCAAAAACAATATTTTTTAAAAAACCAACAGGGCTGGGAAGGTGGCTCAGTGGTAGAGCGCTTGCCTTGCATGCATGAGGCCCTGGGTGTGATTCCTCAGCACCACATAAGCAAAAAGAAAAAAAGCCAGAAGTGGCTCTGTGACTCAAGTGGTAGAGTGCTAGCCTTGAGCTGAAGAGCTGAGGGACAGCGCCCAGGCCCAGAGTTCAGGCCCCACGACCGGACCCCTTCCAACCCCCCCAAAAAAAACAACAAAACTATGCTGATTATTTTAACTATATACAGACAAGTCTTTATAAATATCTAATGAATGAATCAATCAGTCCCATAAAATTCTATTTTCCAAACCTCTGCTCAAGAGTCTGTAATTTGTTAACCCTAATCCACTGACCAAAGGAACAAAGCAGGAGACATGGTCTTTATTTCTCAAAAAGTGTGCCACACAGGAAAGGTACTATGATATAATTATTTTTAACACAAATAGGGAGAAAGACAACTTTTCTGTTGTTGGTGATGATGATGATGATGTTGATGTTGTTGTTGCAAGTCCTAGGACTTGAACTCAGGGTCTCACAGTCTTAATCTTTTTTCTCAAGGCTGGCACTCTTTTACTTGATCCATGCCTTCACTTCCAACTTTTTGCTGTTAATTGGGGATGATCGTTGCTTGGATTTGTCTTTTGTGGCTGGCTTGGGATGCGATCTTCAGATCTGTCTCCTGTTTTGCTGGGATTGTAGGTGTGTGCCACTGGAGCCATCCTGTTAAGACAATCTTAATAGCATCTACATTTTTTTTTCTCCTGTGGTTTTGAACTTTCAACTGACACAAAATCCATGAAGCCATAGTGGGTCTTTTATCTGCATATAATGCCACCTTTTAATTAGTAGTGTAAAGAGATCCACTGAAAATTTGAGGGCCTCATTCACATATTTTATAATGGTCCAAACCCTAAAGTTATGCATAACTACTTTTATGAAGAGCTTTATTTGCATGCATGCCTTCTCTACGTGTCATGATGAACTGCCATTATGGGTCTTCTGCCAACAGGCATGTGATTTCATTGAATGGTCTAGGAAGGGCATTGAAAAGGGACAACTTAATCTAGGTAAATGGGACTAAAACCAGCCATGCAAAATGCTTAGTATGTGTCTTGAGTCTGCTTCAGGTATTTTTCATAGAAAATTCAGCCTTTACCAAGAAAAGGTTGATATTTGAGGGAGACAGCAACTGCAAAGCCAACTCCACCACATGCTGAATTGAAAGGGAAGATGGGCCTCAGGAAAGGCTTTCTTCCAAAGGCACAGTACAAGGCAGCTGGGAGGTGATGTGTTCAGGAAAAGAGGTGATTTCCTTTTTTTTCCCTCTGTATTTACCAACTTAAAGCAGAATGAATGTATTTGTAGTGAGAAGAATGAACTAGAGAAAAAATAATGTTAACATTTGGATTAGACACTGAGTTAAACTTTTGAAATCCAAATTCAAAGCCTGGTAGATTGAAAAGTTTCAGGAGCTGGGAGCTGGTAGCATTCACCTGTAATCCTAACTATTATCATGACTGAGATTTGAGGTTCCTAGTTCAAAGCCAGCCCCAACAGAAAAAGCTCTGAGACTCTGGTCTCCAATTATCCAGGGAAAAGCATGAAGTGGAGCTGGACTCAAGTGACAGAGTGTCAACCTTAAGAGAAAAAGCTAAGAGATAGCACCCAAGCCCCAGCACTGTCATCAAAAAAAGAAATAAAAAAGTTGTCAATAACAGGAACTATCAAAAGTAATTTTCTCCCAGGCTTCCTCCTAATCCTCCCTCATCATACATCACACATCATGCCATTATACATCTGAAGGCTGGCATAAATGCCCACTAAAGCAGTTCATCAAGGCAAGCAGAAAAGTATCCAAAGATAGAGACAACTCTGCATTGCCGGAAAGTTTTAATGGAAGATCTCTCTACATAATGAATTTAAAAGCTAGAAAATTTGACTTTGGACATAAAGAATAAAACATACATTATGATTCCATGTGTTTTTTCTTTCATATATATATATGTGTGTGTGTGTGTGTGTGTGTGTGTGTGTGTGTGTGTGTGTGTGTTATGTATGTGTGTGTGTGAAAGAGAGAGAAAGTGGCCCATCAAGACCAATTATGAGCTTGTGCAATTAAATATAGGAAGTAAATTGAGTTGAAGGAACACCAAGCCATCATTTCAGTAAGAGTATGATTCCAAAGCTAAATGGATGTGAAATGAATCAAAAGCAAGAAAAGAAATGAAAGACTAAAAAGGCAGAGTTCAAAATCTTGACAGGTAGACTACAAGCATCATTTGAAGATCGTTTCAGAGAGGAGGACTGTCAGGAGAAATTTCTTGTGCTAATTTGAATAATATTCCATTAATATATAGTGGTAGTTGTGATCCTGAAAACAGAATTTAGAACTTGAAATCAGTAGAGAAATTCTTCTATCTAGTCATATGTCAAACTTTTGAACAAAGATATATACAAATTATATGTATAGGTATATACATATATGTATACATATGTATACATATACATATATAGACATAGTTATTGAAGGTTGGGGAAAATACTCCTTCATAGTTCTCTTGAGCTGCTTCATGTCTGATTAGGATTTTCAGGTGTGTAAACCCCTGACTTTTTTTTACTGGGGCCACTTTCTCAAGTTCATGTTTGGAGGAACCACCTTAAGAGAGGGACCATCTCCCTCTGGGACAAGGACCAGGCTTTCTTCTGATTGCCACCCAGGCTTTCTTCTGATTGCCATAAAAATGGTGGACTCCCCACAACCATTGTTCCTCAGCTGCATGCAAACCAACTTGTGTGTATGGCCTTCAGCTGAGTCCCTAGATATCATCTCCAGAAGATAAGAACACTGTGATGCTCTTTGCTGTGAGTTTCTTCTGCTGGCATCCATGAAGGATGAGCTGACTTAATAGTTTGCAGGCAAGACAACCAGACATGTGACTATATGGGCAAATCACTCAAGTTTATTGTGAATATTATTTGCAATATATATATATACATATATATATATTACTCATTAACATTCCTTACTTTCTGGAAAACTTCAGTTGTTTCTTCCTCATAACACACTGACTCATTCTGTTATGTATCCAGATGATTCAGAATTATCTTCTTTGTATTCATCTTTTAAATATCATCTTTAAAATAACCTTGTAGCCAGGTGCTGGTAGTTCACCCCTCTGATTCTAGCTATTCAGGAGGCTGAGATCTGAGAACTGCAGTTCAAAGTCATCCTGAGCAGGAAAGTCTATGAAAGTCTATGAAACCAGCACAAAGAAGGAGTGGAGCAGTGGTTCAAGTGGCAGAGTCCTAGTCTTGAGCTCAAAAGCTCAGAGTTAGTGTCCAGACCCCAAGTTCAAGGCCCAAAACTGGCACCAAAACATAAAAATGGCCTAGTCGATATTTTAAATTTTGGTCAACAAGTTCTTATCCTAACAGTCTAACTTCTCTTTTCACCATATTTAAACACACTTATTTAAACACACACACCCACAAAATACATGACTTGAATTAAAAGCAGTTTTTGCTCTACTCATACTGTGACATTGATTACACATTGACCATGTTGAAACATTTCATCAACGTTATAATAATGCATTATATAGCAAGCAGATTGGTAACATAAGAATATTCCTATAATCTTATGAACTGCAAGCTGCAGTGAGATAATTATGAGGATGAATAGCCTTATTAATGTCAGATACAATAGTATTTTCAATAAGCTCATGACAGAGCATCTTCTATTACTTTGCAACCAATACTGAAGGCGTGTGGAAATATGAACTTTCTCACAGATTCATAAAAGCATAAGGAGAGATGGTGACATAATTATAATTATATTAGAAGCATAGTTGATTGGTTGTCAGCACACTGTACATTTCACAATCCTGGGTGTTTTTACATGATAATGGCATAATGACAGTAATGAACTTACACGTTATTCTTAGCAGAATATCGTAGAAGAAATGTAATCGATTTCTGCAGAAGCCAGAAATGCAATCCTCAACCTTATAGGTTATTATAAATGCAAAGCACAAATTCTCATTCATAACTACTTAATTAAAGAACATTATTGGTTTACCTGTAATTGCTTTAATTTATCACCGTGTTACAATTTATAAGTAATGTATGTTATTCTTCACTAGTTTTATTGTAATTACACATAATTTACAATTCACATTACTGGATTTCTAATTAGCCTCTAAATATTCTTGGTTATAAAAATGAAAATACTATTTTAAGGAGACTAGGATAATTAACAGTGTATTAAATCTATTGGTTATCAAGCATTTACCAAACAATAAAGTCAACTGACTGGCTATTTAGTTGATGGGTTATAAAATTTTATAAAGTTATGGACTACAAGATACTCCCTAAGATGTCATTATTAGTAATTTTGGTTCAAATTAATATTGGTAGAACTCTGGTCAATATTATAGTTAGCAAAGGGACACATTTGCCATCTCAACTTCTATTTTGGTGGCTGGCACTGGCGATGAGTATTGTGGGGTAGACATCTACCATATTGTTTCTAATAAGCTTTCCTATTCTTTGAATTTTCATATTATCAATTCATAGATTAACAGAACAAAAAAACCCTCAATCAACTATGTCTATTGTTTTAATAGAAATTGTGGAAGATAATTGTTTGATTTTTGAACATCACATGACCTTCCCCTGTACTTGACGATGATGAATGAAAACACATGAAAAAAACTGTAACAAATGTCCCTTAGCAAATACAACCACATTCAGAGGGTGTTTTGGAAAGCCTTTTCAATACAAAAATCTCCTTAAACCAACCTGAAATTTCTATCACTAGAAACCATGCATTAGCTTAGGCATGGATTCAGAATGGTTCAGTAACTGAAAATCATTGAATATCCTCAAGAAACATTAAATGAGTCCTTATGACTGAATTCATAAACATTAATTTCTAGATGGGACTATATCAAGAAAAAAAATAAAGTTAGAAGGAACAGAGGAAATCCTAAATGAGAAAATACAGAGGAAAAGGCAATAGCAGAGAGTTCTTTTAAACAGAGGAGAAGCCTGGTTAAAATAACATAAGAGTAGTGGGGGTGGAGTTAGGTCCAGGATTCCAAAGGGACCTGCGAATCTTCTGTGTTCTGGGAGGGAATGGAAGACTATTGAGAACTGGGACTAGGATCAAAGACAAATGTCCCTTGCTTGGTAATTTTGCCTAAGGCAAAAATTCTTTTCCAGCTCTTGAAGCTGTTGCACTTTCATACCTTTAATTAAAATAGAGCTTTCTATAATTTGGAATAAAAAATATAACTGTAAATGGGATCACTCATACATTTCTAAAATTATACGTTTTATCTACAATGCAAAACATTTGACCATAAGTGCAAATGATCTACTGAGTTCATCTGTATTGAAATTAGCTTGTCAAAAATACCAGATCCCATTTTAAGCAGTTCTTCCAATTACACTAACTGCTGTAGGAAGATGTGGGCTGTGCACTGGGCAGGTGTATTCCATAGACTTTTGTCCCATGATAGTGAGACCATACCCTCAACCAACATCGTACTATATCCAGAGTCCTAACCAAGGAAGTATCCAATGCCATCATGACCAATGCAAGCACAGTAAGGGTTAACAAATCTGTCTAGACTTTTTCCATTAGTGGGTGTCACTGGGAAGAAATCAACGAAGCCCTATTCTGAGGTCATTCAGGACCAGCTTGAATGCATTTTATAAAAATGGTGCTCATTGTGAGTAGATTTGACCTATATAGTTAACTCATAGAGCAACTACAAATGCATGCATTTATTAACTATAATCCTAGCCCAAGCCAAAGCTTTGGTCAGTCTATGTATGATATCACAAGAAAGATTGTGGGTAAGACTCAATGAGACTGGATGTAGTGTTCATTCAGCTTGTATGCCTTTATTTTGCTTTCAAACTGTCTTTATTCAAGATGTTCAAATCCCCATCTGTTTAGGTTATAAAGATGTCTCAACTATTCCTAGAGACTGATGGTGAGGTTTGTATTTCATTGGTGAAATTCTTTTCTTTTATCTCCGTGTATTTGTGGGCGCATGTGGTTTTAAATCACACTTATACGAAGATAGGAATATTATGTTGGAAACTATGCTAATCGAAGCAGAGTTTAATGGGCCTCATAAAGGATAAGGACGTGCCATACCTCAGATGATTGCTTCTTGATTAGGACACAGAATGCTATAGTCCATGCTTCCTTTTGGGTATGACTTGAGTCTGTACGGTGTACTACATAAATGATTTTCTATGGCTTTTTAAAAGGCAGTGCATATTAATATTTTAAACTGAAGTAATTGCTTCTTGCTTAGCAATGGGTTTCATTTATGAGTGTTTATCCTCAGCAAATGGAAAGTATGGTTAATCTAAGTTAAAAATGGGTTCTTTAAATAGCTCTAATTACATTCTGTTTATATTTGTGTGTATTAGACACTTAAGATTTAATCGGTAGCAGTTCTAACAAACCATAATGTTTATTAGCTGGTTTTAAATTATTGTTATAGATGGCAGTTGAATGAGAAAATATATGATTTGTCTGCTATCAGACAGAGTAAATAAAAGATGGACCAAGGTTTACAATTTTAAAAAATAGTATAACTTTGAATTTTAAAATGGTTTATCAGTAAGAAGTCATTAATGGCCGGTATTCTTTTTTTTCTCATTTTAATTCTAAAGTTTAAAAAGACAGGTGCTCCCCAATTTTTCTTTTCAAAAATTGCCTGAATCCTGATGTTTACGTGCCAAGAAAAGAGGGATTCAATTTGATATTTTAATTTCATTCGTTTTTTTCTCAGAAGAAAAATAAATATCATATATAATAGGTTGATTTTAAAAAATACTTTTAGAACACATTTGTCTTAGGTTAAGACAAGACTGGCTTAAATCAATTTAATTTGAATATATATTCTATTTTGCTTAAGCAGAAAGGACTTTACTAGATTTTTTTTAACTAGGACAAGCAGAATCCCCCTTACCCAAGCTGCATATGGCTCACACAGTGACTTACAAACTCACCACTACTTCACTGACATTCTAGGTTCTATTTAGTTTTATGCAAAATGAAGTACAAATCAAGAGAGAATTTATTAATTTTTACCACACCTGTATCTCTATGGGACGACAAACCAGGATTGTTTTGTAAATGCAACAGTATTCCCAGACAAGAAAGTTTGTAGAATTATTCATGTCATTTTGTAAATAAGAAAGCAATGGCAAAAATATTATGGCTTTTCAACAGGGTAAATAAGTAAACACGGAAACGGTAGTTTCTCCTTCAGTTTTAAAATAGGGGGCTAGATGACCTTGAAAAGTTACTACACCTGCTTGTCCTTTACCTTATGAGTAAAAATGGGTATAATATGTACTCCGAGTTATTTGGGAGGCAGAACTGGGGAGGATCTCAGTTTAAGGCAAGCCCAGGCAGAAGTTTAGGGAGAATCTCCACTCCTTCTCAAACTTCAAACTTGGGACAGTAGTACATGCCTGTGATCCTATCTATATGAGAGTTATATAGAGAATAATAAAGATCCTACAATGGACCTACATAAAAATTCTAGACCATATCTGAAAAGTAAAAAAAAAAAAATTTAAAAGCCTAAAGAAGGTGAGCATTTACCCAGCAAGAATGAGGCACTAACTTCAAATCCCAGGATCAATAATAGTGCCTGGCTGATAAAGGTGATGTAAGCTAAATGAGCACACATAGAACAGTGCCTTTGTATAAACAACAGGTATTCAGATTGTGTTCGTTTCATCTCAGCCTATAGCTTTGAGTTCTGTAAATCACCATAGCTTTCCATTTCCTCCTTTTGTTTCTTTCTTTTATTTATTCCTTTGCACAATCTCTTTCTGTCTTCCATTTCCATTCTTTTTCTTCCTTTCTAGAGAATGCCCTTGATATTTCATGCATGAATATCAAGCCTCCCAAATTCAAGCTGGTCTCTTTCTACCGCCCTAAGGCACCAACTCCTTACATGCTTCTTCCCCATGCCTGCCTTCAGGTTACTTCCCCTCATGTGAGCAAATACACAACAGAATACTTCAGAACCTGGAGCCATCATCTACCCTGCCATGCTTACAGCTGAGTGCTGTGAACACTGCCTGTACCTGCACGATCCTCTTGTTCATCTCAGGGTGGCGCTCCTCCACTGAAGCCTTTCTGTTTCCTTACAGTGTCCTCTTTCTACCCTGAATTTTATGGAACTCTTCCTCATCCTTAAAGACCTCTACCACTTTCCCTTCCAGGTCTGCCCACCTCTGGGTTCCCAATGCATTTGATTCATACCATTCATGTACCATCTTTTATCCCTTCACACTTTTTACCAAAACATATTTAAAAATGTCTCTTCTTTATAATATTAATATCTTTATTTATATCCATAGCTTAGCTTGTAACTCTGGCATGACATATAGTAGGTACTCAGTACATATTTATAAGTAGATATTTATTACAAGATTTATTGTAGGCTTCTGATTTCTCTATCATATATAACTAAAAATAAGACTGAAAATAAGATAATATTTGGACTAAAAATTGTAAATGTTCTTTTGCCTATCCCCAGTCCTCTCTCAGTAACTATTTCTCTCTATTAATTAGTTGCTAATTTCTTGCTATATTGCTCCATGTTGTTGGTGCCAGTGATCATGGATGAACAAGCTAGTCTATATCATCACCAATAATAACCTTCCAAAATAAGTCAGGCAAACACAGTAGCTAAAGCCTATAATCCTAGCTACTATACACAGGTGCTGGTGGCTCATGTCTTTAATCCTAGCTACTCAGGAAGCTGAGATCTAAGGACCTTGCTTCAAAGCAATCCTAGGTAGGACCGTCTGTGAGACTCTTTATCTTCAATTAACTACCAAAAAGACTGGAATGGAGCTGTTGCTCAAGAGCACCAGTTTTGAGCAAAAAGAAAAGCTCAGAAATAGCACCCAGGCCCTGTCTTCAAGCCCTAGGACTGGCACCCATGAAAACAGTTCATGAGACATCATTTCAACCAATTCTGGGCACTGGCCCCACTACCTGTTATCCCACCAAGAAAGATAACCACCATTAGAGGTGTAGGCTGGCAAAGGTGTAAATTGAGACCTTATCTCAAAAATGACCAATGCTAGAAAGAATTGATAGGATGGATCCAGTGGCAGCGTGTCTGTTTAGTGAGTGAAAGGCCCTGAGTTCAAAACCCAGTATGAAAACAAAAATAAGGATCTTCCTTCACAATTAACAGTGAAGTTAAGTACACTCCATGCTGACGGTGAACTTCGAGAAGCCTTAGGTCAGGGATGGTAAAGGATCAGAAACAGAACAGGGAATATGGCTTCATCTAGGAGCCACAAAAGGCCACCTTGAGGGTGTGATTTTTAAACTACAACCCAAGGGTAGCACAGGAGTGACCAAGCAGAAGCGTAGGGTGGCAGGTCTATATGATTAACAGGGCTCTGGGTTCAAAGGTGATAAAGAAAATAATGTCCCCTGGGCTTTCATAAATAATAAAACAATCTACAATAAGTACTGTGTGGAAAACAAGCAGTTTGCTCTTTATAGCAGAAACAAGATGGGGCATCTAATTAGGTAGGGTAGACGGAGGAGACCTTTGGGGAAAGATGCCGTTTAAGAGAAGTGGAAATCAGCAGGATAAGGCTAGTCAGGAGGGAGGAAGGGAGCAAAGCAGAGTCCTAACAGGGGGACTACTAGGCTACACAGTGCTCTGATGCTGAAGTAAAAACAAAAGGTAAGAATAACAACTTGGATTGTGGGGAGAAGAAGAGACAGAGAGACAGCAAGCCAATGTGACTGATCAGCTTGAGCAGGAGAAATAGCCTGAGAAGAGGGTGGGAAGGAGACCTCCTGACTACGGAGGGCCTCAGGGCCAAAAAAGTAAGTTTGCTTTTTATGACAAGTGCATTGCAAAAGCTTCATGTGTTCTAGTCAAGAGGAGTAGAATGACTCCATTTATCTCTTAAAGCCTTGCTTAACTATCTACAAAACATGAATTCCTAGGGAGGTAGAGGTAAGATACTATCATCCAAGATGATGAGAAGATGGTAGAAAGAAAGTGGAGACTGCTGCATACATTGGAAGAACAGGAACTAAGTAGGAGGGGAGTCAAAGTGTTACTAGATGGTGTTCTCAGGTAAGGACTGAACAAGCAGCACATGAGTAATGAGAGAAGCACAGGCTTAAAGAAGCAAAAGTAAAGCCAGGAAGTAAAGTGGGTTTAATCTCCCAATATGGGAGCTGGACAGAGCCAGAGAGTTCCACATCCCTGAGGATTAAGGTCTAGGATAATTTGTGATTGGTTGGAGGGTCCCATCCACCAGAGGGGCTCTTTTTTTTGCCAGTCCTAGGGCTTAAACTCTGGGCCTGGGCACTGTCCCTGAGCTTCTTGCTCAGGCTAGCACTCTACTACTTGGGCCACAGTGCCACTTCCAGCTTTTCTGTTCATGTGGTACTGAGGAATTGAACCCAGGGCACCATGCATTCTAGGCAAGCATTCTACCACTAAACTACATTTCCAGCCCAAGAGGCTCTTTTTTAATGGACAGTTTTGAATGGCAAGGTAATGGTTCTATAGTAATTTTTCAACTGATCATGTTCATATCCATAAAGCATTTTGTTATCAGCATAATAATAAGTTGCAATAATATGTAGTACATAAACAGGAAGGCTTAAATAGAGATCTCTTCCTGAAAGCACTTACAGCCAGCCAAAGTCAGTACTGTGCATATGCCATCATGGGGAATTTTATTTTTCTGAGCAAACTTCCTTACTATCATTATATGACCTTGTCAGACCCAGAAAGACATTTTATTAATAGTCATGAGTTAAGAATTAGGAGGTGTCATAGGATGTCCTCAACCAGAGGCTGATTAATGGGCCCATCTTAGTATTTGGTGCCACACCCTGTGGCTCAGGCCTCTATCCAAGGAGGGGATAGGTGATAGGCCTCTATCCCAGGAGGCTAAGATCTGAAGAATCTGTTTCAAAGCCAGCCTGAGCAGGAAAATCCATGAGACTCCAGAAATGAAGATGTGACTTAAGTGGTAGAGCAATAGCTTTGAGTAAAAAAGCTCAGTTCAAGCCTATGCCTTGTCTTTGTTACTTTTCAGGGCACAGGGTAGTGCTTACTTATTCTAGTTGCATGAATAAATAGTTCCTAGTGAGGACATAACTAAGTTACCTTTACTTGACATTTGCTGCTATACAAGGCTGGGTTTATATTCTAGGTTATGCTACATTTTATAGCTAGAAGGGTCCATCAATATTATGTAATTTGATGCCTCCATGATAGACAGACAGACAGATTGATAGATAGATAGATAGATAGATAGATAGATAGATAGATAGATAGATAGATAGATAGATAGATAGATAGATAGATAGACAGATAGATAAAGACAGAGAAAATGAAAACAATTTGGGGTATAACATGACCTTCTAAAAAACCATAAACTTTGGAAATGGAAAAACCCGGATTCTAATTCTAACAATGTCTCTTATTAATTGAGCAAATTAATCTAAGTATCCTTCCGTTTCCTCATTTCAAAATGAAGGTAAGTCCTACTTAGCAGTATGATCAGAGGATTAACCAAGCACTGGTGACTGCCTGGGCAGAAAAGCATCTGAGAATCTTACCTACAATTAATTAGCAAAGAGTGAGAAGTAGGGCACGGGGTTCAAGTGATAGAGCACCAGCCCTGAGCTAAAGAGCCAAGTAAGATCATGAGGAACTGAGTTCGAGGTGTGCTGCCCCCCCACACACACATACACACTCACAAAGAACTAATGTACATCAAACACATGACATAAAACATTCAATGAATAGCAAATATTGTTATATGTCCGTGTTCCATTATCACTACCAAAGTTGGGAGGCCATTTAATGCAAGCTCTCTAACTCATGTTTCTAATCTAACACTCCTTTTCTATGCAGCACTCAGACTGATAGAATTTTTCACATGTTTCTGGGCTCCTACCAGCTCTATTTAAGAATAACAAACAAACATATCCCCTCTAGTGCCCATTTCAAACCCCTGGAGACTTTCCATGCCCTAGAGAATCAGGTACACAATTTGTAATTTTATTCAGCAATGAAATACCACCCTGGTAGGAGTGGGGGGGGCAGCAATATTTCAGCCCTAAGAACCAGGTCTGGCACCCAGAATAAAAGACTCTTTTAATAGGAAGAATAATCTATCAATTTTGTGAAAGGGCTTTTGGAAAAGGCTCAAAGTCCTGCTGCAATAGAAAACATAAATGGTACATTGTCCTAGTTTTTTTTTTTGTATGTGGAAATTGTATGTTAGCACTAAAGAACAGAATTTCTTTTTGCTTCAGCCTGCATTTTTAGAATATGCGATCCAGACAACTCAATTTCCTGGAGGTTCATAAGTGACATGAGAAAAAGAGATGGTACAGAGTAAATGAAGAGAATAATTATAATAATAAACATGCGATTGTATACACTCAAAGCACAGAAAACAATCTATGTTTCTACATGTGAAAAATAAAAGTCCTCAGATTCTTACCATTTTCAGCCTAGTACTATCCTGGGGTTTTCCTAAAGGACAATGTGGTTCTTGCCCCGGTCCTGCTAGGAAGCAATGTGAAAAAGGCTCAGTTCTGGTATAAGCCACTTGAGTGCACTCTAGAGTACGCTGTAGCCTGTCTGTTCACCTGAAAGGTAGAGGACACTAGAAAAAGGTCCCGAGGACCAGGCTAGGAATAGGATATACATAACAACCTCAGAGAAAGAGGAGAGACCCAGGTTAACTTTCCATGTTGCAGTGTACCAAGGAGAGCCTGTGAATGAAGGAGAGAGGGCAACATACTCCAATTAGAAACTTAGCCTCAAAAAGCATTTTTTTTCACTTCCACTGTATTTTTTTTTCATTTTTCCCTTCCTTAGTTTTTAAGAGATCCAGCTATGTAGGTTGAACTAAGCAAAATGTAAGGAAGGGCTAGGAGTCAGAGTTCAGTGCTAATCCGGGTTATGGCGAGACTCCACTTAACTCCAGGAGTACAAGGCCCAAAGATGCCAGCTATCTCCTCCATGGCAAACCTTTTAGGAATGTAGTTTAATTTTATCCTATTATTAATGTTAGAGGTCTTCCACAACCAGTGTTTCATTTCAGTGGTTTGAAATTATATTCTAAATATGCACTTCTCTTGTCGTGTCCTCTATAATAAAGTTCTTCAAAATATAATAGCAAGCACTTGAATTAGTGGAGAAACACTAGAATTTATAGGATTTGGGCACCATTTTATACTCTGTGTAGATATTCTTTATGTTCTTACTTAGCTCTCTTGGGTGTTTTTCACATTATTTTTCCATAAAACTAACATCAATCAACAAAGATGAGATAATAACTTTGAAACAGACTCAAATAAAAATAATATCCCTGAATATAAGAATGATCCTTTTGTTATATAGAATGTGAAATTACTTTGTTCTGTTAAGGATGTAAAATAAAGCCAGTCCTCCTTTTCCTCATGATCTATTTGTTCATTTGTTACTTCTCAAATTTAGGCTTACTTCCTTAACAAAATATGTTATATGTACCAGGAAATGCAGTCATGCTCTAACCTGGAAAACATGATTGCATGAATGTAGCTTTGCTAAATCATTGTGTTAAGTGCCTATTGAGTGCACACTATTTGCTAAACACTTCTCTACTAAACAAAATATTTCCTATCCAGTCCAGGGCACATAAAACAGAGATGATAAATAATCACAGTGAATTATATAGAGAAATAAAGAATATTGGAGGGAAAATAGGTATGACAGAAAAATAATGCAGACTTTGGGGAAGTGAGGGAAAAAATAAACATGGCAAGAGATTGGGATACGTTATACATTAAAAAGAGAACCAGTGTGCAAAGACTTGGCCAAGGTTGCAGAGTGAAAGTGTTAGGGGAAAAGCCCCAAGGTAGCAACCTTCCAAAGTCATCTTAGTGTGGAAGAGGAGTAACATAATTCTTATTTTTTAAAAAAAATCACTTGAGCTGCTATATTGAAAATAAAACTAGAGAAATCTACAAGGAAACCAATATAGTAGCAGTAACTAAAGGAAGGGCTAGTAGGGTATAAAAACAAATAGTGTTGGTTAGTGTTGATGAGTAGTAAGATTCCAGCTATATTTTGAAGACAGACCCACCTAAACTTCCAAATATATTGGATGTGGGAGGTGGGATGTGAGAAAGAGAATAATCAAGTATGACTACACATCCATTAGCCTACATGACTGGCAGGATGGAGTTACCATCACCCAATACAGAAAAGAAAAACTACAAGAATGGGAACAGAGGTTCAATCAACAGTCAAAATGCTATCCTTTCAAAATAGCATGGGGAAATATATCCTTCCATTAGCCATGTATAAGATACGAGACCTTGCAATCATCTTTATTCCTACATCAATATTAACTTATGTAATATGAAGTTGAAATTTCCAGAATTTTTAACTTCTGGAGTATCTAAAGCCATTATGCAAATATCATCCCTTCCCTCTTCTTTTCTCAGTTACCAGTACTTTCATTAGAGTTTTGTATATTTATTAAGCTCGATTTCACCTTTTATTATTTTTTTTATTTCTTCATGCTGCATTCTGATTTCCTTAAATGTGTCTTTTAAATTATAGTTCTCAGGGCTGGGAAGGTGGCTCAGTGGTAGAGCACTTGCTTGTATGCCTGAGGCCCTGGGTTCGATTCCTCAGCACCACATAAGCAAAAAGAAAAAGCCGGAAGTGGCGCTGTGGCTCAAGTGGTAGAGTGCTAGCCTTGAGCTGAAGAGCTGAGGGACAGCGCCCAGACCCAGAGTTCAGGCCCCACGACCGGACCCAAAAAAAAAATTACAGTTCTCTCTACCTGTTTCCTGGTCTACTAT
This sequence comes from Dipodomys ordii, assembly GCF_000151885.1. Taxonomy (NCBI): domain Eukaryota; kingdom Metazoa; phylum Chordata; class Mammalia; order Rodentia; family Heteromyidae; genus Dipodomys; species Dipodomys ordii. The sequence goes on from NW_012267220.1 coordinate 13,318,596, forward strand.
TAAATTCATTTGCCTTTATTTCAATGACTATAATTTTCATTTATAAGGATTTATTAGATTTCTTTGATCCACCTATTCTTTTCTTATATCAGAATCTTCCTTCTATCCTTTGTCTTATCACTTTAGTTACTTTAACCAAAATTATCTAATTAATTTCTCTCAGCCTTCTATTATCTTTGTTATTTTAGATGCTAACTCTCTCTTGTAAATAATTCCCCTTCACCATCTTTGCTTTTCCTGATTCTGACTTTCCTTAGCACAAGAGTGTCCCTTGTGCATGGGCTGTGGAAATGGTGCACACACAGTGGAGTTGGCTTCCATTTCTCTAGTGACTCCATTGTAGCTCAGGTCTGAGTGCTAGTCGCATGAAATGGGATTGGCATTTCTATGCCTTGGGTAAATACCAGAAATTGGACTCCCCTACACCCACACAGTGAAAATGCCAAAAGAGTTTTTTAGGGATGAGAATGTAGTTCAACATCAGAATGCTTGCCCAGCATGTACAAGGCCTTTGGGTCAATCCCCAGCAACTCAAAGGAAAATTAGGAGACTTTTCTACCACAACACCAGAAAGAGAAGAGTTTCTTCCCTTTATAATGAATATCATTTTTCAAGGCTTCTTTTCACAAAAAGGGCAATGCTTCAGTGGCCTGATTTAGGTTCCTTTCCCTCATCTTCTGCCCTTAGAGGAATAGGCATGTCTTGGTCTCAAAGACACAATATTTGATATTCAATGTCAAATAAGGGTCCTTTTCGTGTTTCTTTTACCTAAGCACTTCACACTTTGCTTTGCTAGGTTGTTGTGGCTTTAAAAAAAATAATGTTTGGTTAGCTTTTATGAAAACTTGCAGTGTTTATCCAAAATTTATAATTTGGAGGACAGTGTTGTTAAATATGATTCATGTGGTCAGCCAGGTGATACTTGAGAATCTCTGTGACACAGGATTTTGGGGTCTCTTGAGTGAATAAATTACCCCTTAGTGTCTGGACCTGATGTAAATCTGGGTTCGTGTGGGAAAGACAACTGAAATAGCTACTTAGCAAACTGAACCTACAGCTACTAATATTTTAACCTCTGGTATGGCCGTGTAGATGTGCATTCAGCAGACTGAATATAGTGAATTTTCCTTTCTTACTTAAATTCCCTACACATAATTCATATTGTCATTTCCAGCAATTAGAAGAGAAACCCAAGGAAAAACACTACCCCAGGGAACAGAATACTTGGAAAAATATTTGGTAATTAAATCATTCAAAGCAACACAAAATTATCTTAGAGTATCTTTAGATTGTCTTAAAATAAGGAAAATGAGAAAAAATACTGTTAAGTCTGAAAGTCAATGTTCTATCCTCACTCTGATATCAATTGAAATACATATTGTAACAGCATTTAGGATTAGAGTTGCTTACATTTTAATTAGTTCCAGGCACTTCAAATTTTAATCATAATTAAAAAAAACATTAAGTTCATACCTTTGAAAATAGGTCAATAATGTTGACATTGGGACTTATATTCTAGAAATTATTAAGCCAAACTTGGCACATTTGAAGAGTCACATTGATTATGTCCATAAGAATTGTCATTGAAATATTTGAGGAATAAAACATCTTTTGGACAAACCTTTGTTTGATGTGTACAAATATAATTTGTAGGGCAAAGGATGAGTTTTGATATGTGGGTTCTTGTACAGATTGAAGGTGGCAGGGTCGCTGGATCCTCAGCAAATTGTAAACCCCATGTATCTGAGCAGAGAGGATTTAAAGATCAATGCCAGAGTTCTCAATGATGCCTAGAGGTGGTGATTATGTTTGCCTCATCTTGGAAACCACATAAAACACCTGTCCTAAGTTGTCCCTAGTTGTCAATTATTTCCAGCCCTCAGTCAATCAGATTACAAAAAAAGAGACTAGACAAGGAGGTTGGGTTTATTCAGGGATGCCCAAAACTTCTCAAAAAAAATGTCTATCATGGCAAAGATTATTCTTCCAGCATTAATTGGTCAAGAAAACACTCTGGACAAAAATGTACAATGTAGTCAGTAATTATGTTAGGAAGACATTTTCACTTCAGTGCAAATTCAACCACATTTTTAAAGAGAAGTATTTGCAAATAGTTATTAATTAAATCCACCTATTTAATCTAGTTCATTGATGCATAAACTGATTCTGAGGCTTCCTTCTGACTCTTGGCCTTACAGGAGTTGGGGTTAACTGTTGAAAACTCTGCTTCACCGGTTATAAAAACAATAGAACGAATGTGTAAAGACATTATCATCGAAATACAACTGGGGTTCAGCTTCCTCATAGCCTGATCAGCTGACACTTGGTAAAGCTCCATCACCCCAATTATTCAATTATTTAGTATAACAAGTTTCTCCAGAGCCAGAGCCACAGCCTGTAGCATGGATGGAATAACAACAAACATAATAGCTCAAGTTATAGCCATCTCACAGAACCTCAGCTTCTAATAAAATGCTTCACAAACTTCTGAGAGTCATAAGCATTGGTTCTTTCTTGTTGTCGTTGTCATTGCTGTTGTGTGTGTGCTAGTAATAGGCCTTGCATTTTTACTCACGTTTTTTTACTCATGGTTTGAGCTTTACCACTTGAGCTACACCTCCAGATTTTTGCTGGTTAATTAGAGATAAGGGTCTCATGAATTGCCTACCATGACTTTAAGCCAAGATCCTCAGCTCTTATTACCCTGCATAGCTAGGATTTCGGTGTGAGCAACTGGAGATTGGCACTTCATTTCTCTTCTATTCACTAAAAATCTAGTTCTACACAACTTCACCCACTTGTATCCACTGAGAAAATCCCTTCTGTCTCCAGGCAAGAAGGGTGCATTAGTCAGGGTTCTTCAGAGAAACAAAACCAATAGGATACACAAGACATATAAAAGGGAATCTTTTATGAGAATTGGCTTGGTAGATTCCGTAGGATGAGAAGTTTCACTGTATGTTCTACAAACTAAAGAAAACCAGAAAAAAAAATCTGCTGATGTAATTCAGTGTATGTCCAACGGCCAGGGGAGCTGGCCAAAGGCCTGCAGAGTGTTTGGAGTCCTTTGAGATTGCCATGCTTTCTGACAACCTTGGTGGGAACAGCCACATGATGTCATGCCCAAGTATGCCCCACCCTCCAAGGGGTTACAGACCAATCTGGACCCAGCCCAGGACAGGGACCAACTTGTCATTGCTGCCACCTCTCTCCAGCACCTACAGAAGATGGTTGGATTTCCTCCTTCCTCTTCTATCCAAAACAGAAGTTTTACTGCAAAATATTGCATGGAATCCTCTATTTAAATTGCTCATTCATTTGTCAGATTATTGAAACAGGTTCGCATCTCAAGGAATACACTATCATTTATTTGACATAATGTATTGTTGTTAAAAGAGTTTTCACATGTATTCACCCACTGATAACAAGCTCAATGCAATAAAATTAAGGGGAAATTACCCTTTCATTTCCAGTTTGTGGGGGAAATAATTTTGAAAAGGGAAAATTGAATAGCTCATTTGAATGGCAAGAGATAAGCAATGTGGTGCTTTGGAAGGATCTATACAGCATAAAAAGGCAACTTAATTTAAAATTAGGGCTTATGAATGGGCACAACAAGCAGTAAATATTCCTAGAAAAATGTTCCCAACTGCCTGAGGATCTTGTAAAGTAGAGAATTAAAATAATTCAGAACAACATGGAGAGCAATGAATAAGCAAGACGGATTGCTATGCTCTTCAGAAGCAAGATGGCAGCTTGGAGTTTGGGAGACAAAGCTTGAAGTTAGAAAGATTATTTTTCTATATTCACACATTGTATCTAGACAAGAATATTTCAAGGATAAGAGTCTAACTTAAAGGTGTCAGCTGTCTGTTGTCTTTTCCTGCTCCCCTCAATTTAGGTTGAGATCATCTGCCAGAGATTCTTTTTCCAGTACAATTTCCACACTCAGTCCATCTACCCTCCCTATTTTTTTGATGCTTGGATTTGATATCAATATTTGCACAGTGGTTTGAGCCATGCTACTTGAGCCATACTACTTGAACCATGCTTACAACCCTGCTTTTTGCTAATTATTTTGGAGATGGAGTCTAGTGATTTTTCTGCATGGGTTGGCCTCCAAACATAATCCTTCAGATCAGCCTCCTGAGCAGCTAGTATTATAGGTGTGAGCTACTACTGCTTCTCATTTGCGTGTGAGAGGTGAGGGAAGCCAGGAAGTCAAGTAATTCTATTTTAGAAAAAGCAGTTCCCATTCCATTTTCGCCATAACTTGTTTTACATTTCTTTAATTGGCTTCAAATTATTTGAGTATGTGGTTTTAAGAAAGTCTCAGATTGTTCTAGTAGACTTTATCCCATAGGCAGCCAAGATCATTTGTTTGATTGTTGATCATCAAGACATTTTCTTTACTCGCACAGACACAGTCATACATGCACACACTCACCTATGGATATCGACACATCTGCTCACCCACACAGACTTGAAGACTTGAAGATAATTTGCCTTTTATATGTGTGATACTTTTTTGCTCTAAATAGATTGATACTCTCTTGTTCTATAATCTGGTCTTATTCCTATTTAGACTAAAAATTATGCCATACAGCCACATGACCATTCTTTATAATTCAATGTACATGGCTGGTACCCTTTGAGAGATTCCTGGGTTAATTTTCTTTCCCAGTTTGTTTGTTTTTTTGATTTTTCATGAGGCTTACCCTCTGGCTTGGTTGCTGTTGTTCCTGAGCTCTTCAGCTCATGGCGAGCGCTCTACCACTTGAGCCACAGTACCACTTCCAGTTTTCTGGTGGTTTATTAGTGATAACAGTCTCATGGACTTTCCTGCCCTGTCTGGCTTTGAACCACAGTTCTCAGATCTCAGTCTCCTGAGTAGCTAGAATTACAGGAGTGAGCCACCAGCGCCAGGCTCTTTCTCACTTCTAAGCAGTCCTTGAGTAAATACTCTCTCATACACAGGAGCTTATTACTACTCTTAGAAATAAGATGCCAAGCTAGATGTACAATGAAACATTGAAAAACTACTAAATTATTCTCTTATAAATGATGCAAATTTATATTCATATTAACTGTTCAAAGTGTGTATCTGAAAGTATACCCTCACCAAAATTAGGTGGCTTTCTTTTTTACTTTTTTAGTGAGATGGAAAATTATTCCCCATGTTTCTATTTATCAAAATCTCTTAAGACCTATTTCAAATCTCATCACTTTGACCATCATCTTTTGTGAGTGATTGGAAATGCTGTCTACACTTATAAATTACTGCTACAATTGGTCCAAAGATCTCTCATTACATTTACCCAACTCAGTTTCATATAGGATTTTGGCTTTGGTTTTGTATATTTTATGATGGCACTGGAGTTTTAACTCATGGCCTTACATTTGCTAGGCAGGTACTCTACCACTTGAGCCATGTCATGTTTTGTACTTTAGTTATTTTTCAGATACGGTTTCACCCTTTTTCCCAGGGCTAGCATTGAATGCTAATCTTCCTACCAATGCCCCTCAAGTTTCTAGGATTCCAGATATATACCACCAGGTCCAGCTTATTTGTTGAGATAGAATAGCAATTACTTTGGGCCTGGCCCAGTCTCAAATGTAGATGTTACTGACCACTGCAGAGTAGGTGAGATTATAGTCATGCATCATTGTATCCAGATCTAAAGGAATATTTTATAAAGTAAAATTCTATATGAGTTAATGATTTACTCAAAACATACTTGGAGTAAACAGTAGGTATAAAAAATGATCAAGTCAGAAGTGAATCTCACAAAATCGATTCCAAGTTTGGTGCTGATGGCTCATGCCTGTAATTCTAGCTATTCAGGTAGTTGAAATCTGAAGGATCTCAGTTTAAAGCCAGCCTGGACAGGAAAGTCTGTATATCTCCAATTAACAAGCAAAATGACAGACTAGATATGTAGCTCATATGGCGGAATGTCAGCTACGTAAAAAAAAATGTCTATCAAGAGCTGGAGGCTCCTGAGTTCAAGCCCCAATACCAGCATTGTTCACATGTTTCACATCTGGAGGAACCTATGTGATTCCAACCCAGATTTCTTTGGTGTGACTAGCAGCAGGACTGCACTGGGGTCATTGAGTATAAATTCTGCCCACAACATTGGATGCATTTGGACTCTGGGAAATTCATGAAGCAGCTCCAGGATTTGATTTTCTCATTTTTACTATTGACTTAATAATCACTGTTTTATCTGAAGAATGGTGACTCAGTTCAATAAGGATTTTCTCCTGTCTACTGTGAGCCAAAGCTACAACATGGGTACATTGTGGGAGAGTCACTAGGACTGTGTGTGTGTATGTATGTGTGAGTGTGTGTGTCTGCTTTGAAAATATCACAGCGATATTTACACATGGGGGAGGTGATCATTCTGCACCTACCACACAGTCTGCTATTTTATATAAACAAAGAATTTCCTCTATTGAAATTTTTATTTTATTTGGAAAGATAAACTTCCCATTTTAGTAGCCAAGTTCTTTGGTCTACAAAGCATTTTTCCAAAATTTATGAGTTTTGGCTTCCAAAACTTGTGTGAGCACCAGTATTTATATAATCTGTTCCTATTATTCCATTTTTTGTTTTACTAACATTCATTTTTGCTGGTTCGTTTGTTCCAGGGGACTTGAACTTCTGACCTTCCTAAGTTTTCACTTGGCTTTCTTGCTTATAGCTGGCACTCTACCACTTGAACCACACTTCCAGCAGGGTATTTTGCTGGTTGATTGGAGATGGAGCCTCAAGGGCTTTTCTGTGTAGACTAGCTTTGAACATTCATCCTTCAGATCAGAGCTTTCTAAGCAGTTAGGGTTATAGCCATGAGCCACCAGTATCCTATTTCTCATCCATATTTTTAGAGACTTTTTTTTAAATGAGCAATGAAAATGCTGAGTAATATTGCCATTCCTTTCTTAGCCTATTAAACATCTCACTGTATATTTAGAAAACAATAAGCTAGAGCAAAGTTAAGTCAACATTAGAAGAGGAAATAAGGAGATCTTTCAGACCTTGGCACCTCCTTTGGTAGAGACATCTTTGCTCCTGGAGTTCTCAGGACAACGCAAAGAAAAAAGAGAGAAGGAAAAAAAGCATTTTGCTCTAACATATTGATCTTTGAGGCTGAATCAGCAGGCCGAATCGGAAGTATAAAATGAATCTGTGAGCATTAAGGGTGAACTGTTGCATGGCTAAATGGGTCAGGCACTCTTAGCTGATGGATTTACCTGATGCTGCCCAAAACAGGAAAGATTGAGGTCCAAGCAGACCAGCCAGTTTTCAATATTTCTTCTGTCTCCCATTTTCCCCACAAGACTCACAACCTCTCTAGTCTACAAAGAGAAATAAAATGAATAAATAAGTGCATACCTCTAGCTTCTTTTCTGAGCCAGACTTATTAGAGAAAAGTGAGCACTCTCTTCTTGGGGAGAAGCTTAGGGAGGCATGCTTTTATTTAGTGACTGAAATTTGAAATAAATAACCGGTTCCACCAACCTCTTCCCAACACTTATCTATTCCAAATTCCCAGGAATGCTACAAAACACACCTGGCTTTTCAGAAGAACTAACAGATAAAGTTCTTCATTTGACTAATTAGATTCCTGGGGAATGGAGTGAGAGGGTAGAGAATACAATAGTTCTATTAATCATACATAAAGCATGTTGATAGGATAAATAACCATAAAGTAAACTCAGTTTCTTGTCCCTTCAAGAATAAGGAAATATCAGAAACAATGATATTGTACTATTCATAAGAAAATGGAAATACTTGGAAAAAATTATATAAAGTGAAATAAGCCAGACCCAAAGAAACATGGTTACATGGTTTTCCTCATTTGTTGTAGCTAGAATGTGCCAATAAATCTACAAGTAAAACAAACATAAAAATACACTTGGTCACAATAAATTATACAGGACTGTAAACATTCACGCAGTGAGACCATAAGAGGATATTCTTAGGAGAGGATCACAAAGTCTCAATAACTATGTGCATATGTTCATACACAATGATAGTTAACAAAATGAATTCCAAGAAATGGAATCAAGAGGTTTTTTGCCATTTTGCTTTTTTAAAATGTATTTATTTACTTAATTATTTCTTCTCTCCTTTGTTGCTGTTTTTTTGTGTATCTTTTCTCTCATATGTAAGTTTATCTGTTTGGGGGAAGGTAATGGGGAGCACAGAAATGGTGGGACAAAGGGTAAACACATGCAGCAGTGATACTCACCAGACAGTATGTTGAAAATAAACTATACAACTTGTGGAAGAAGAGGGTAGGGAGGGAAAACTGGGAGAAAGAGGAAGAGGTGACACTGTTCAAAAAGAAATATTACTCATTATCTGACTTATGTAATTGCAACTCCTCTGTTCATCACCTTCACAATAACAAAGAAAATAAGAGTAAGTATATGTTGATTAAGATGCATGGTGCTCAGAAATTGCTGTATTGAATTGAAAATTCTTTGTATAACTATGTAATGATAAATAAAATTAAGTAAATAAACAAATGGGAGAAAAGAAGAATGGAAGGTAGAAAATATGGAAAGAAGGAAGGAAGGGAGGGAAAAAGGGAGGAAGGAAAAGAAACATCTCAAAATGAAATCATGATGCATTTTATCCATAAATTAATAAGTTGGATTGAAACCCCTTTGCACAACTACTTAAAAATAATTAAAAAATAAGAGGGGAGAATGTTTAAACACATTTATCAATGGAGACAGTCAGTAAATAGTAATCCTAAAAAAAGTAAATCTTATACTCAAAATTTCTGCTCTAGCCTATATTCATACTTACACAATTTTAGTAGTTGTAATAGCTTCATAAGGTATCTCACTCCTCTGATCCTTTTAAGTACACAACTTGAGAAGTCTCTTGGGTCTTATTGATGTTCTCAATTCTCTACTAATTTGCTTATGATGAAAATTAGAAGTCGATGTAATAAACACTGTCATTTTTAAAGGGCAGAAAATAGCCATAAGCAAGCACCTCTGAATAGACTGGATTCAAAAATAGACTTTTATTTTTTTTTAAAGTTTTCCTTTTAAGCGAATTAGATTCTTTGTTGGTTGTTATGTCTCCTTCCTCCCTCCCCCACCACTAGCCTTCACCCTAATGCTAGGGAAAGTGTGGATGAAGCCAGATTTTTCCATTCAATTTCCACCGTGTGTGTTCTCTTGCATGGGCTTATATTATTGCTGCCTAATGAAATAATCGGCTGGTATGCAGTGGGGGAGTGGTAGTTCAGGAGGGGGAGAACCTTCCTAAAAGGTCTATTATCCTGTCAATATGCACACAGAACCCTCATTAATGTTAATTAGATTTACCCACCATTACAAGGGGAGGCAAGACCTTAAACAGCAAGTTTTAAAAAAAAACCCTATCTGGCATTGCAAAACATAAGGAAAAAATTAGAAATCATTCCTGCCTCCAAGCAACCTTAACTCGTGTAAGACATTCATGTGGCCATTAACCCAAGCAGAAATTGAACTTGTCAGCCTTATATGCAGAATGTTTAGAAGGGTAGCCATTCAAGAACAATTTCTCAAATGAATTAACTACAAACTGGATGTGTTTCTAGGCAGTAGATGTACTCTTGTCTATCTTCTCTTAGCAGAACAACTCCAAAGGTGTGGTTTTGAGCACCTTTTATTTCTGTTTGTCTTTAGAATAAGAGGGTAAGGATAGAAGACAGAACTTCTCTTAAGACTTGGCTTATAAAAAAATGAAAATCTTAGACTCATTCTTGTCTTCTCTCTTCAACATCTAGCTTATTTCCTTTTGCTTAAAAGAAATGTAAAATCAGCTGGTGGCTTTTGACTCAAGCTACTCAGGAGGCTGAGATCTCAGTTCAAAATCAACCTGGGCAGAAAAGTCAATACGACTCTTACCTCTTATCAATCAACAAAGAGCTGAGGTAGAGGGGCAACAACATCAGCCTCAAGAGAGAAAGCCAAGTCAGGGTGCAAGGTCATGATCTCAAGCCCCAGGACCAGCATAAAATTAATTAATTAACCAATTAAATATTCAATCAGATCACTTTTCTTCACCTGTGTTTCCAGTACTCTTGTCCAAATCAGTGTATGTCTCACTTGATTATTGTGATGGCTAGAACTTGATATTCCTCTCTATTAGAAAACAAAGAACGGGATCCTGGTTGCTCATATTTGTTAATCTAGCGATTCAAGAGGTTGAGACTTGAGGAACGTGGTTGGAAGCCAGCCCAGGCACTAAAGTCCATAAGACTCTTATCTTTAATTATCCACCACCAAAAAACCCTCAAACCTCAAAACTAACCATTCTCTACTTACTTCTTTCATTAGTGACTACTTCATTCAGAGTAAAAGCTTTGAAATGGTCTCCAAGTTATGGTCCACTCTCATCCATATCCTGACTGAACTCAGACCTTCCTTATCCTCCTCTGCAGCTGAGCTGCCTCATTGGAATTTTGTACCATAATTAAGTTCTCTCTGGCTTCTAGGCCTTTCTCTAGCTGTTCCTTCCCTCCAATCTCACCTCCTTCATGCCTTTAAACCAAACTCTGCTGTTGAAGAGCCCTTCCCTGCCATCATCTCTGTAATGGCCACTTTCTTTCCCACCTCTTTACTCTCCCTTCTCTTCCCACCAGAGTTTGTTCCCCAACACATAACAAGCTGTACTTGCATTGCAAGTGTACATTTCCTGATGCATCTATCAGCAAAGGTGCGTCCGAGCTGGATGTAAGCTCCTTGATGAAATTTTGTCTGCATCTCTGATGTTAGACCAGTACCCTGGACAGAGCACAAAACATAGAAAACCCTCAACAAATGAAGTGAAATGTTAGGGGGTCATTGGGGATAATTGTACCTAAGTTGAGTTCCTAACTGAGAGTGAGACCATTCTCTCAAACATCTGAAATCTTCTCCTTAGTACATTAAGCAGTTCTATGAGAAGAGAAAGCCATAGGTCAGCTTTTGAAAATGCTAACTTCAGTAATATTACTGTCTCATATTTCTTTATTAACATCTCTCAAAGGGTGCCTACAATTTCTTTTGCACTCAGTGTCTTTTATCCTAAAATATCATCCTTGAAACCCATACACATTGTTTCTAGTCCAATTCATTGAATATTCTGATTCCTTTTCAGATGTTATAAATCTTTCTCTTTTTACCGACTTCATTGAACAACACTTGAACAGGGCATGGCCTCTTTTTATTTTTCTTATCTCTGGACCTGGTCTCAAAATCAGAGTTGCAAAGAGAAAAGAAGCAAGATCTTCCAGATCATAATCAAAAGTGCTAGAAATAGGAACTTGAGCATGTGTGTGCAGACCTGAATTATGCAACCTACCAGCTTTTGTGTGTGACATGTTGACAGAGGTTGACACTTAGTGGCTTAGTACCATGTAGTTGTCAGCTGGTATTAAGACTTAAAGTTCATTCTACAGTCAAAATAAAGGAGAAATGACAAAGTCCATATAAGAACTCTACTCTAGCACTGTGGCAGCTTAGAGCATTTCTGTTTGGTCCATGGTATCCAAGGAAACCTCTGCTTTGCTGAGTCCCAAGATGGACTCATTTAAGCTTCAGCAAGATATCTGTTAACTAGTCCACCTCAGTGTATTTGCTTCATGGTAGTAATAGAAAGCACATACTTGTCATCAAATTTTTATGGACTTTTTTAAAGTTCCTTATAATCGCATAACATAGAAAACAGGCAAAAGAGGAAAATCAGGAAGAAAACAGGAAGAGGAGACTTGTTACAATTTTAGTTGTTTTCTGACATGTAATAGAAAGCTTTACACTTAAAGTAAAACAGTTCAAGGCATAAGGAATTCTCTTTTTATTTTGTTAGATTTATTTTAAATACTTGCCGCTTGTCTAACAGGATATATTTTGCAATTTTTGAAAATACTTGAATGTCTACAGTATTACTATATTATGCTGGATGGTTTTTATATTCACAGAATCAGACTTTATAAAAATGGTAGGTAGACTTGTGTTTCATTTCATCTCTGTCATAATGCTTACAGTGAGTAAAGCAAGCTTTAAAACTCATAAATGTAATTAAGGCTGTGATCTGTGAAAATACTTTTATATTGTTATAAAGATATTTGTGTTGCCTTTCTTTTGGAAGTGAATCACTATGTTTCTGAATTGGACTTTTTCTTCTTCTAAATCATCAAGGCTTTGCATGCTTTGTTTGTATAATGAATAAGAACCTTATCTAGAAATTGTTCCATTGCCACACTCTGTCGTAGATGGACTTGGAAAGTTCAGTTTTGTCCTTCCCTTCTAAGTGAGTGAATAGACAGAAGAGATCTTCTACCTGTCTGACTCTGGTAATGGAATTACTATACAACACACTAAACAAAGAAAATGTAGACTAGCAGCAATGAAGTTATGTTCTCATGTTCCACAGTGGGCACTTCGCAGACAGAGCAGGAGGAGGCACAGCACTGTCAAATGATGGACACTGATAATAGGAAGGGAATAAAGGAGACAATTCTTCCCTTCTTGATCTAGGTGCCCTTACTAACTGAATAGAAAGAATGACTGCTTTATGTTGTTTCCTCTTTGGGTTACTTCCAAATGAACCAGTACACTGTGCAAAAAAAAAATATGTAAGATGGAGATAGAGACATGGGGACAAGACTCCCCAGATTTGCTTACAGGAGGACCTCAAGAGGGGATGGTCAACTGGGTGCATACAATGTAAACAATCGTCTACATGGAGAGTCTGGATCAAAGTGCTGAATGCATACATACCATATAGGTATGGAATCTCACCAGTAATTCCTTAACAAGGGCCCCAGCTACATATGTTCATTCAACAGTCATGTTAGCCATAGCTCAGAGGCAGCTGTGGATGCTAGTGAATTCACAAATATTATCCTTCTTGGACTCACTTGACTCACACAATGATCCTGAAACACGGGTTTGGGGTTTGTGTTTATGGTATTCAAGAGACTGGATGTAGCATAATGAGTGGCATTGCATAATGGCAGCGGCCACCGCTTACTGTGTTCTTAGGCGCTTCATGTATGCTTTCGGAATGCATCCTCACTGTAGCTCGGTGAGATGGATGCTCACATTATTATATTTGGTTTAGACAATGATGACGATTCTGGTAGCAACAATGAGCATCTCTGTGATTGTCTGAATACAGGCAGAAGATAGTTTATGTATCTGTGTTTTTTCATGTGCACGTATAGTAGCAAATGCATGCACACAAAACACACACACACACACACACACACACACACACACACACACACACACATATATATATGATACAGCAAATGGATACAGCAAAATGACAACCTTATAAAGGTGTACCTGCCCAAGGTGGAAAATAAGGTATGTAAGAGCATTTTCCAAATTATGAAAGTCAAGATTGTATATATATATATATATATATATATATATATATATATATATATATCATTGTGTTCCTACACATTTACACACCACGTAATCACCACCAGAGTCAAGGAATAGAACATTTTCATCACTCCTGAAAAATTGTTTATGATCCTTCCCAGTCAGTCAGATCAACATCTTCTCCCAAGCAACCAAGGTCTTATGTCCCTAACAATTAAATTTTTCTTTTCTAGAATTCCATGTAAATGGACTTCACTCTGCACATGTACCCATGCAGTTGCACATCTCATTACTGATGATCACGAATGCATACAGTACAACTTGTTTATCCTTTTACTTATTGATGGACATTTTCAGTTGTTTCCAATTTAAACTATTTTGAACAGCTGCTCTGATGATTTGTGTGCAGTCTTTGTAAAGATATTTTTCTTGGGAAAATATCCAAGATATAAGTATTGAGTCATACAACAAGCCAAGGATTTTGGTACTCACCTACAATCCAAGCTAATTTGAAGAATAAAAGTTGGAGAGATAGATTAAAAGCAGGATTCTTTCTGGGTAAGACAGTGTCAAAATTAGAGTTTGGGGCTGTGTGTGTGTATATGTGTGTGTGTGTGTTTGAAGAAAAAGGTGTGTGTGGGGCGGGGGTGTAGGAGTTAGAGATTGAGCTCAGTGTAAGAGCACTTGCCTGGAAAGTTCAGGATCCTGAGTTTGGTCCCCAGCTCTGGGGAAAAAAATTAAAAACTAAATGAAAAAGGAGGAAGACAATGAGGTTATTAGCTAAGTGGTAAAGCACTTGATAACATGCACACAAATGATGATTTTTTTCAAAGTGCTTGCATCACATTACGCTCTTACAAGTAGTCTGTAAAATTAGCACTTTTCCATACCTTTATTATTACCTGATATGGTTAGTCATCTTCACTTTAGCCTTCCTAATAACTGTGCAGCGATAACTCATAGTGGCTTTAATTTTGCATTTTTATGCTGATTAGTGATATTTGGCTTTTCCCATGTGCTTGTTGGGTATTTGTATATTTGTATTTATACCTGTTGAGATATTCTGATGTATTCTAAATACTAACAGTTGATTGGTGGGTTGGTTTCAATTTTTAATGGTTAATTTTAGTAAACATCAAAGATTTGTCTTTCACAGTCCTGAGAGATGTTAAGTCGAAGGTCAAGGCAGATTCTATGTGTGGTGAGGATACATTTCTCATTCAGAGATAGCATCCTCTCCCAATGTCCTCACATGAAAGAAGAGACCAGATCTCTTTAGAAGGATACTGATCCCAGTCCTGAAAACTTTGTCCTCACCACCAAATCACCTCTTAAAGGTTGAATTCTTGATGGTTATACTTTCAACATGCCAACTTGGGAAGCATACACATTCAGAACACAGTATCTACTAAAAAAAAATTTAGAAAATTTTGTTTAAAAAAGTTCATGTTAGAGCTGGGAATGTGGCTTAGTGGTAGAGTGCTTGTCTAGCATGCACAAAGCCCTGGGTTTGATTCCTCAGTACCACATAAACAGAAAAAGCTGGAAGTGGTGCTGTGGCTCAAGTGGTAGAGTGCTAGCCTTGTGCAAAAGAAACTCAAGGACAGTGCTCAGACCCTGAGTTCAAGCCCCAGGACTGGCAAAAAAAAGTTCATATTACCATAATATCCTAACAGCTATCTTCATTTTCATTGGGTAGTATAAAAGGTGTATTAAAATCTCTGATGTGGCTATTGACGTGTTTATAATGTATGTTCCATGAGGATGGGTATTTTTAATATATTTATTTATAATTGACTGGACAATTACATTTAATTATGAGCTATAGTTTCATATTTCAATATATGTCTATGGTGTTGTAATCACCAGATCAAGGTAACAGCATATCCCTTACCTTAAACTTTTTGTTTCTTTTTGATGAGTATATTCTAAATCTTCCCTACGTGCTACTTTCAAAATATGCAGTTAATTGAGAGCAGATTTATTATTTTTACATAGATATTCATTGCTATATTCCAATTTTCTAGAAGAGCACCCAGCACATACTAGGGGATTCATTAAATGCTACATGAATGACTAATCATTGAAAGTCAGAAGAGTCATCTTGAATCTGAAAAAGGCAGTATAAAATGTAGGGGAAACAAAGGAGAAGGCAACAATGCGTGATAAGAAATATACTCATTACCTAGCTCACATAATTGTAACTCCTGTGTATGGTATTTTCACAATTAAAAAAATGTAGGGCATCATCATTGTGACAGACAGTCACAAGATGTTTCTTAGATTACTTGCACAAATGCAAAGAAATCATCACTTGACATTCTTCAAATTCCCAAATTTAAAAACGTAGTGGAGAAATTGTAAATGTCCGGGCTAAGAAAGAAAGGCTAAACTACATAATAGATTACAGATGTTGTAAGCATTTGCTTTGTAAGTAGTCCTGCAGATGTGTTATATGAATCTTGACTACATATAACCTATATCATCAGCATCACATACTTATTAATTCAAACTCATCCCTGATTTAGAAGGCAGTTGGGTTGTGTCAATAAAGAGAGCTATAGCTCTACAACACAGAACAGTAGAAATATTAAGTGAGTGACTTTGTAAATCATTCTTATTAAAATAATGGTGTTTGGAAAGTGATCATGTTTGCTTGTTTACTTGCTGGAATGAGCTATCTCCCATGTAATCTAACAGGGCAGGACTGGATGCCAAGACACAAGCTGCGTTATGAATGTTTCAGACGGTTTGCGCTAGTGTAAATCCATGTAGACTCTGTAATGATGCTGTTCTGCATAGTTTATTTTGTCTCTTGGCCATAGAGCACTAAGCCTGGACATTACTGTGTACAATGGGTTTTGAATTCCATGCCATGGACCACAGCCAGCATCACACACAGAAGTTAATGACCGATTGTTATCTTAGCCCATAGCTTGCATTCCTTTTGATAAGACGGTTTCAGCAAGGGGTAGATCACAAAGTACAGGATTAATTAAGGTCAAATCCCAATGAAACCTGCAATCTATTTTCTCAAGGAAAGAACTTGGAAGAATCACAGGGTGAGTTTTTACAAACTAAAAACCAATTTTTTAAATAATGTTTAATTAAACCCGAGGCTTAATTTCCTTCTTGTTTAAAGAGACAGAATAGTAACGCAACATAATTTAAATGTGCTAGTATAATCGCAGATGAGAGACATTTATCATTTCTGTGAACTATTGTAATTTACAATGGTGATGAACTACCCCGAGCACCCTAACAATCCAGGCACATCTAAATCATCCAACTATGCTGACACTAGTTTATTAACATCTGACAGTAAAAATTGGTCTCTGGGAAACCATTGAATTTGGGTCCAGTGGTATACTGTTATTTAAAAAAGCAGATTTTGATGGAGAATGATAGACAAAGTCGGCTATGTGGCTCAGTGCACTAATCATTTCAGTTCTAAATGCTTTGCAAAACTGCCAATACTAACTGAGATTATAATTCAAGACCAAACTGTGCTGAGTTTCTGGATGTCTGACAAAATATGTTTTCCTTTGGAGATTTTCAATATTATTTTTTTCCAAATTACCTCCTGATAATTTTTCCTATCATATTATAAAGTCTTAGGGGAAAAAAAGATTATCCTTTGTTGAGACTTATAAGAAAGTCCTTTGTGCTAAAGTTCTTCACATATTTCAGACTTTTTTTATGCTGCTAAAGTAGGTAAGTTATAATTAAATACTATATTAAAAATGAAAATTTTAAAGTAAAAGTTGACTTTATTGCTGATTTATAGATACAACACCTTACCTATTCCAGTCTACACTTTCCTTAACATAAGTAGTCTCCGTGGTGATTAATTACCTCGGCAGAGAAAGTTGGAATCAAAATAAGTTCAAAGTAAATGAAAAGTTCACAGCCCTTTCCATTTGTTTGTTGTGTCTTTTTAGAACTCTATCATTAAACCATATGAGTTAGGTTCTCTAGCTGCCTAGTAATTTGTAGAATGGTTTAAATTGTTTGAAGTTAAATATGATTTTAAATTAAGATTTCAGTGACTACTATCAATAATACAGTAATGATTCGAACAAAGACATTTATTTTCCTTCTATGGGAGATATGATTTTTTAAAATAATTTTCTAAAATTCTGAAGACGTTTGAAGTTGGGCAAATCATCTAATATTTATGGATCTCAGTTGCTGCTCTGGTAGAATGAGAATGCTGATAACTGCCTAGCAGGAAGAATCCCTGACCTCAGGCTACAAATGCCTGCCTTTCCCCAGACTTCATTCCACCCTGAGTCTACCCCTCAGAGAAAACATGACACCACACCGCATTCCTCCTGCTCTGTGTCTCCTACATTATATGTGACACTTCAATATCATATTCCCAGAATCCAATAGGGTACACGATATCATAACGTTTAAAAAAAATCAATGATGCTTATTAATTAAGAAGGTTACCCAATTAGTATCAGGAATTAATACACCTTTAATTAAGGGAAGGTACCTGAAAGTATTTCAAGGAATCTGTGCATGTCTAAACAATGTACCGATTTGTACAAGTACACACAAGTATAAACAATGATACTTGAAGGTAAGAATCAGAGCATTCGCTGCATTTCTGTGGCGTATTTTTTGATGGTGGTGATTATTGTGGGTGTGAGTTTTAGCTGCAAAACCAAGTATATGATCTTATACAGATTACCTCTAAAAAAAAATGTCATTTGGTGGCAATTCTCTAAACTCAATGACTTCTTCCTAGAACTCTTTCTTCAAACCTGTCACCCACATAGGTGAGCTAGTGTCCTACCCCATTCCCCGCCCCACTGGCGCCCCCTACCAGCTCTTACAGCACTTTATAATAGCAGGAATCCATGGCGATGTGTTGACTCTCCTTTCTAACTGACTATCTATGGGAGCTGGGGGCTGCCACTGCTTTGACAACCCTGTATCTCCAGTGTCTGGCACAGTCCTTCTGACAAAAGAAATTGCTCATGACATTTGAAGAAGGAAGGAAAAGAAGGAATAAGAAGGGCTTGGGAGGGAGAAGAAATGGAATTATATGATATGCTTTAGCTTAAGTCAGCCAATGAAACTAAACTCCTGAGTTCTTTTACAGCAGTGAGGCGTGTGATGCTTCATTGGAATACACCTACATTTACATCATGGGCTGCGCCTTTTCATTTGGGAAGGGTCAAACTTACATAGCAACAAAAAAATTAAAAGAAAATTTAATGTGTAGTACAAATGTTACATGGTGGGTGATATTTTTGGTAAAATATTCCAATAGATGTTTAAAACATGCAAAAGTAGAAATCGATGGAATAGGAGTAGGTTATAATGAGTCACATACTATTAAATAGGCATATAAATTGTCTATACAAAATACACATGAAGAAAAATACAGTGCCTATGTGCCAAAAGGAAGAGGCAAAAACAAGTCAGAGTTCTCCCCTTTCGACTAGAATTTTGGACTTTATATTGTAAACACAAATGAGAAGTGTCAAATCAAGTTCAAGGGCAAGTTATGCAAATGGAAAATTAATGGCTTTCTTTTTCCCTGTGTTAGGCATCATTTCCTAAACACTGGAAGCAAAGTGTGTATTTAAACCACATTTAGATTTATCTTTGACATCTTTTGAAAGAAAAATAGGAATTAAAATGCAATTTGTGTATACTATATTCTTGTACTGCATTCTCTTTCCATCTACTTAGCATTAATACTGTAGGGAGAACTATTCTTTCAGAAAAATGTCAAAAAAATTACTCAAAATGGTACTGTTGATTGTAAGTAGGCTGTTTTCCTTACACTAATGTAATGAATTCTTTTAATAATAGGACATATTCTTTTCCAGGGTTTCAGGACAATTTCATGTCTCATAATCAACAAAACTGAAGGGTAAGGAGAAGCCTATCTCAATGAAAAATGTTCATGTTCACTATATACCAGCCAGCTATTCCTTGAGGGTAACTTTAAATCTAAGTCAAGTCACAAATGGATTGAGACTGCTGATCTCAGTTCATCCCTTGGAAAACTATGTATATCACAAAATCAGTATACATTTTGACATAGTTGGCAGCCTTTGCTTGAAATAGGCTCTGAATCAACTGAGCATGGAAACTCAATTTGCCTGGGGATACACTGGCCTTTAAATAAAGAGGGTTGATATTCTCCAGTAGAACAATGGCAGGGGGAATCTCCCAACATCTATAATTTTGTGTATACTATAACTTTAACAGACAGTCTTGGTTTCAAGTCATCAGCTGCTCATGAAATGATTTTATATATATACGATTTAGAACGGAAGTATAATAAATGTGCTCTTAAGCTTACTTGAACACATATTTTTTTAAAGTACTGATTTCATTAGATATTTTCTTTTATTTTTCCCAGAAGATTATGTTTGTGTTATCTCTCAAGCAACCCTGGTCATGCAGAATACCACCTGCTGATCACACAGCTCTGTGACAGCCACTGCAGATTGCTAATGGTAACACAGCACTAGTAAACAGATGACTTTGGATGTCTGATCTAGCCCAGGGGGGCAAAAGGCCTGCTCAGAGGGGGCGATGATGAAGCTACTTAGGAATCGTGAGACTCAAATTAGGAATAAGTGAATGTGTAAGCAATTATCCATGGGCACATACTACCTTAAAATAATTGGAACCACTGTGCACATTGCTTAAAACTGCCTGATGCTGGCTATCAACTTCTATCTTCACTTCTCTGCTGGCCGGAGCAAAAATACAAGGGAAAGGGTAAAACACCATGCATGTAAGCCAGACTTCAGTGGTAATACACAGCTATTTTCCATAGTTATTACATGGGAGGTATTCTTTTTATTCTACTATTTAAAATGACCTTGAATAAGTGTTCCTAAAAAGTTGGCTAGGGACAAGGAACTTTTAAAAAATTCTCATTTCTTTAAGGAGACAGAGTGACTTTATTTGATAGCAGGAAGAAAGGCATGAAATGGCAGACTGTCCATTTAGAGAGAAGCCCCAAAGAGCAGTCCAATGGAGTCCTCTTGGAGGGCAGAGAAAGGACTTTTAAATAACAAAATAAGCTAAATGTATGTATGCATGTGTGTTTATGATTATATAATTATATTTGGGGGATTAAAGCCACAGTCTCATGCATGCTAAGTATGCATGTTAACATTAATCATATTTCTTAATGTTCCTTCAAGCACATTGTCTCTGTAGAGTTTCCTATAAAATCTATTATTCAGGATATTACAAAATGCTAGTTAGTATAACTTTCAATTACCTTCACAGTAAAATTCTCTCTTGCTGTCCTCTAGCTCTACCACTGCTGAGTTTCACTTTCCTTTTATAATGGTAGCCCATTAATATTACTCTCAGAAGACTAAAATTCAAAATTATAAGCAAAATACTTTTATTATTTGACAATGTTACACTACAACTTAGAAAAAGAGAAAGAAAAAGAGAGAGGAGTATAAGTAAAAAGAAGTGAGAAAAGAGAGAAAGAAAGGACAAAGCTTAGTTTACAACTGCTCTGCAGACACAATAGATTATGATTTTTAGAATAACAGTATTTATCACCTAAGAAAAGACTGTCTAGAAGCAGGTTGAACTGTACTGAGGTAGCATTCAACCTGTATGTGTATCTCTTAACATAAATTAGACATAAGTGGGCCCCTAAAATAAAATACTCATACTGTATTTTAAGTTATTCTAATTGCCTCTCCCACTCTAATTTTAATGCATCCAAATCATTTTTCTCAGATAAATGAAGCTTGAAAATGTCAGCCAGAATCTAACTTCCAGAATTTTATTAACAGCAAATAGTTGAGTAAAGTAGCGGTAAGATGGTTAAACCGAACTGATCTCTCTGCTTTTTGTACTGTGCCTTTACATCTGTTGTAAATTGCATACAAAAGGATACAATAGATGTTAACCTGGTGGTGGTAGTAGTTTGGGTGGTGTTGTATCTGTTCTTTGTAGTGGGTATCATGCCAGGAAACTTTGCTTCACAGCTAAATGAATTAAGGGAAGGAATTTGATGTGGAGAAAACAGGTTGTGTTTGTGCCAAACCCTATCCAGCTGTACAGCTTAAGAGCTCATTGTCTTAGCTGGCATATGAGAAAGCAAACTAGTATACTATATGTGGCGTGATGATTATCTTTAAAAAAAATAGCTGCTTGGTCTCCACTTCCAAAGAAAGCTTACAGTCACAGCTAACTTTATTAGATGACACTCGAATGACACTTAAAATAAGAGACACTTTTGTTCTTGCCAGATTTTTAGCATCTCAAAATTCAAATGCCAGTACTCAAATGCCATTTCCTTATCAATATGTAGACTAGAGGAAATGAAATAATATTAAATAAATGGTACCTAAAATTTTTAAAGCTGAATATGTGGATGATTATCTATTGTGTGATTAGTAAAGAGTTTTCTTTGCTAGTGAATGACTATAGCTTCTCAAATAAGAACATTTCTACCTTTATCTTCCTTTATTTTAAGACTTTCTAGACTTTGTTAAGTTTATCTTATTGAATGCTTTGACACGGGTTATGAGCAGTTCCTTTGAATACATTTTTAAATTGATTTCTTCTGAAAATACAGAATATTACCATTGTAACAAGAGAAAGAATTAGATTTGGCCATGCTGTGTAAACCTGTTCCTCCAGTGGCCATAAATAAATAAAACTGGAAATAATGTCAGATTTCAGTTAGACAAGTGGTATATTAAAACAATCAATGACTAGTTGAATATAAACAATTCTAATTGCCTAGTTTTGTGTGTTCCATATTTCTCTCTTTCGCAGACTCTCTTGTTCTTTTATTCTGCTGTATATTCTTTCAAACCAGTGCCTCCATGTTACAGTATTTTCTGTTAAATTTCAGAGTTGAATTTGCCCAGAACAAAGAAAGCTGTTTTTAAACTTTGATCTCATCAAGTTTTTGTTCTAGAAGGGATATACAAACTTCAGGCCAAATTTGGCCCCGATTCCCTAAGAAATATAATAATTTAAATTCAGAGGGAATGGGAACTTTTACATGGATGAAGAGCATATTGGCCTCATAACTTCAATCAATAAGTGGTGAACCTGTATGGCCCAAAGTTAAGTTCTTCGATGAACTGTATATATTAAGTCAAGTCTCCATCTTCAAAGGCCCCCAGCAGTGGATAGAACATGAAGATGAAAGGCTTGATGAGCCAGATAATTAAAACTTAATGGATGCTTGTTGTATAAGTAGGTGCAGAGAAAAATGATCACTTTAGGTATTCCCAAAGAATTCATACAGAGCTCTATGTATTATAAGTAATTAATGTGGATAGTTAACACTCAAAAGGTGACCCCAGAAAGACATGGGCTAAGTGCTCAACTCTTTCTTCAGTTATGGTTTTTGGGTGTTTTAAACTTAGTATTGGAGAAAAACTGAATCTAAGAAAAAACTGGAGAAAACCTGGACCGTCTAGAAATTTCCTGTTAAATTGATTTAGACTAAAGCAATGACCTTTTGATTTTTTTTGAGACCTCTCCTGATATTCCTCCAGGGACTAAAGGGCATGATATGACCTTAGGAGAAAACAAATAGACCGATAAAGATCTTTGACCAAATGGCTTAAAAAATTGCAAATATCTATCTGCATAGATGGTAACCACGAAAGCATTGGCTCTCATAAAACACATTAGAATGTCTCAACAAATGGCTGGTCTAACAATAAAGTAAGATATGAACTGAGTGTGTTAGAGAAATGCAGGATAATGTTACCAAGCTTTCAGAAGTTCTATCCCTGGCAAACTACTGAATCTGTCTAGTAGCAGCTACTCCTGTTTGTGTGTGTCACGTGACTCCATCTTGAATGTGCTTTTCCTACTCATTCTCTTTGAGGAAAAATCTTGCTGTGTTCTTTCCTTTTGTTATTCATGCATCCATGTAGTAGAGGAGTATTGCTTCTTCCCTTCTTGGGCATCGCTCCTCAATTCTATTCTTCCTGTCTAGCTTTCCAACATTCTAAACTCCTTAATGGAGCTCGGAGGAAAAGAGTCATTCAGATAGCAAATTGTGGTTGGGGGATTTAGCTCAGTGGAAGAGCATTTGCCTAACAAGTACAATGCCCTGAGTTCGGTCCTCAGCTCATCAAAAACAAAAACAGATATCCAATTGTGAATATGTTGAATGAGTTGTTTATTTTCTTTCTCACATCTATATGATGTTATTTGTACACTACTAACACTACTAAATATTGTCAACATATGACAAGTACCAGCAGGGACTCAGCTATAAAATATGCATTTGCCTCAGGTGAGAGAGTAAACATATATACAAGGACAGACAGTTGGTAAACAAATATGAAAATTAAAAAGAGAAAGAGAAAGACTGTAAAATAAGACTTATAATGACTTGTTGAGTTTAAGAAATCTCTTATTTGGAAAGCAAGACTCCTTTGATGAAAAAGATCAGCATGGTATCTGTATAAATGTCCTTCAGGCTTTTGCTTGACAATCTGAAGTCTCTAAGGCAAATGACACACAGGAATATTGGCTCTTAGAAAGGTAATAGGCAGAATATAATGCTGGAAAATACAATTCTTGAGGAAATTCCGGGATAAGGTGGCAGGTTAAATGCTTCCTCCATGTCACTCTGAATGAGGAGCGATGGTAACTAAAAAACAGACTACGTTGTCAAAGAGATAGAGAAAAGAGCATGAGTAAGATAACAGAACTACAATAAAGTATGGAACAATAGAAGAACAAGCAGGGAAAAGTAGGAAGCCACCTCCAACTCCAAGGCCAGCTTCCTGGAGTAAGGGGAGGACTGGCAGCCTGAGCCATAAAATAAGCTTGAGGTTTTCTTGTATGCCTTGAAGCCAGTGCAATGATTTGGTGTGGTAGTGACCATTTGGTGAAGCCAGCAGAATTGGAGAAACAACCTATTTTATCACTCTTCATGAATCAGACTGCAATGGACAGGTACTATCTTCAAAGAGAGCGTACTGTTGGAGACTGTGCTACTCTAGAGATATAAGTAAGGAAGCCTATGGACATTGGGCCACAGTTCATAGGTAGGAGAAGGCCACAGAAGCCTTTAGCTTTCTATTCTTCCATATTCTCAAGAGGCCACAGGACTCCTTAGAGGAACAGGTATTTTGAAAAAGACAAAGCTCTGGACATTTTAAGTTTTATTATTGATATGTTTAAGTATACACAAAAGTTCAGCTATATATTTCTGCCTGTTTGACTTATATACTCCATATGATTTATTATTAATTAAACTACTGATATTTAAAGCAAATTAGCTAGACACGGTGATGCATGCCTATAATCTCAATACTTAGGAGTCTGTGGCAGGAGATTCTGGAATTCAAGACTAGTCTAGGCTACAGAGCAAAATCCTGTGTCAAAAAAAAATCTTTTTGCACCTACCAATACTTCAAAGTAAATCTCCCATCGATGAGGATAATAATTTATTACCCTGTTTGTTTCTATACTGTCATCATGGCTTTATTCCTCCTGACACAAGTGGCTGATAGCAAGTAACACTCAATCATACCTCAAATATACCATTTCATAATTAACATTAGGCTCTAGACAAGTCTCCCTATTGTATTTCCCCCTATATTCTCCATTCACCTCTTTCTTTTCCTAGTGACAGTTACTTGTTGGTGGAACTCAGAGTTTTTTTGGAGCAAGAAATTCCAGTCAGTGATATTCTTCTTGTATGTCCCCAGCTATGTTCCATGAAGTGATGCTAAGGCTGATGGGTAGGTTTAGGTGATATCCGCCTGATCTGTTCATTATTGAGGTTCTTGACCTATCATCTCCAAGCTTAGCATCCTTGGATGATGGCTGCCAAGATAATCATCCCATTATGCTTGGCAAAACAATGATTCAGTCTTCATCAATTTATTAAAAAGCCTGTATATCAATTTGGCTGCAAATCCGCAGCTATGTCACTCTTCTCATAGATAACAAGAAAGGCTACAATTATGTCTGACACCAAATAAAGCCGTAGACCTTGTAGGCATCGCAGCACACAGGCCCCCAGAAAGGTTGGAGCAAGATATTGAGCAGAGTAAGTTACACACATATTTCTTCAGCAGGTATCAAAATGATCTCTGTGTCATTCAATTTGGGATGGTAGGGTTGGGGGAAAAAATTATGCCCGGTCATGAGCTTGTCCTTAGATATTTGGTACAGGGCCATATGGTAGAGTGATTTTCTTCACTTAATAATATGAAGTGGTTCTTCAGAGCTCTCCACAGATTTTCTCTATTGGATTATCTCAGAAGGCCACAGCTAATGTTGAGCCTATTTCTCACTTTCTATAAAAGTCAAGGAGGCAGAAGCCTGAACAATCCATTCAAGACTTGACTTGTTGTCTTCTGTCTTCAACCTTCCCCCCCCCCCACCACCGCCCCAGATAAAGTCGATCCAGGAGAATGAAATGTGAGCTGAAATAAGCTTATTTTTCTGAAAGCCCAAGGGCAAATGTAAGGTTCTGGCAAAGAATTAGTAAAGGGTCAGAGAATGAAATAAAGACTTGTTTCAAATATAATTTGGCGACATTGTGGACTAGCACCAATCTAATCTCGGTGAGAATGAAAACAAGCCTGTCTTTCAAATGTGCAAGATCTCCTCACAATAGCTAGCAAATTGAGTCCCACCCGACAGAGCTCAGTGCCTCTAGACATGAAAGTAGCAAGACATGACCTTTTCTTGACTAAGAGAGCCCTTCTTTGACCCACCTGCGCCATTTTAAATGTGTTTGAGTAGTAGAGACAGTGTTTCTCTAGTCTCTCCGGAATGCAAGCGGAAGACTGAATTCTTCCCCTCTCTTCACCCCTCCCCTATCTTTTGCTTCCCTCTTCCCCCTTTGGTTTCCACATACACGTAAAAAATTTAATCAGCTGATCTTCCAGTGGCCCTCTTCTATAACCTTAGATAATCAAGAAGCTGGAATCTGAGAATTGAGGTTCAACGTCAGCCCAGGCAGTAAACTCTGTGAGAATCTCCAATTTACCAACAAACTTGCCAGAAGTGGATGCATGGTTCAAGTGGGTAGAGAACCAGGAGCAAACAAGAGCACCAAGTCTTGAGTTCAAGCCTTAGCAGTAGCGCGCGCGCGCGCGCGCACACACACACACACACACACACACACACACACACACACACACAATTTAATGATATAGTTTAAGTATTAGAGACGTTTATGAGAAGTTTCTTTCTATTCCTAGATCACCCACTTCTCTTTCCCAGAAATTGCAAATCGCAGAGGTGATTTGGGATCTGTGACAACGATGCTTGTCCTCAGCTTTTCTGTTTCATCGTCTTTGGAGACGGGAGAATAGGGTTGACATATGGTTGTACACAACCCATCTGTCTGTCCTGAGTCCTCATCCAATTCTCTAACCCTAGGCTTTGCCAGCAAAATTAACATGACAATATTTGCTTTTCAGAATTGTTAAGGTATACATAAAGCATCCTGACAAAATGCCTACAGTATAGAGAATTCTCAATACATGACTCCACAAACGTTAGTTACTACTGTTAGTGTTAGAGAAACATCCAATTTCTCAAACCCATTCAGTCCCTTTTTGTCATGAAACATATGCAGTCTTTGAAGGAAATACCATGCACTTTCCATACTTGCTCTCTAATGACTGGGGGCATGTATCTGTTCTTCCTCACCTACGTTGCATAGCTGGTTAAAAACTCCTCCATGGCAAGAATTTCTCCCTAGAAATATGAGAGCTAGTTTAAAGCTTCTAAAGCATTCCCCTGTGATGCAGCAGACACTTCAACCTCTGAGCTTCATTAATTACTGTGAGAAAGGAGCTCCACGGAATACAAGGCAAGTACTTCTTTTCCAGGGTAAGACATCGCTCAGGTTTCTCGGGTCAGCTTAAGCTTAGAGTACTTTAGCCAGTTTGCCCTATCCAGGGGACTCAGTTGAGATAATTTGGCTTCAGCTGTATTATGATGCCCAGAGTCATCCTTGCAAAGACAAGGACCTTCAGAAGGACTGGTGGGTGTCTTGATCCAAATGTCTTGTCCATTGGTTTGAATTTTGCTACAGACTGGAACTTCCTCAAAGTCCTCTGTCTCTGCCTTTGAGTCCTCTGTCTCTCGATGATTAAGGAAGAGTGGGTGGAGGGCACAGATAGGTGTGCCTAAATTGGAAGTTTTTATTGCCTCTCCCCCCTTATAAGGAGGCTTGTCCTTGACAAAACCTTTCCTCAGCCTTTGCTGATGGAAGCCACTGGTCTAGAATCTGTGCCGTCCTTGGTGGCTGGTGAGTTCAGGCATAGCCTTCCTTCTCTCAAAGAGCTCACCTAGACAAAGACAGCTGAGTCTGAAGGCAGGACAGCTAAATTTCAAATAGATGCTTAAGTCTGTATTGGACTCAGGTATCCAGATGAGGCCATCTGACATGGCACCACCTCTCAAAAAGCTCTCAATCCATGGTGACTGCTCTGTGAAGAGCAAGAAACAAAGAGAGAAACTTCTTTTCTTTTTCTTTAGTTTGCTTCAAACATTTGTGCCCTGACTCATAATACAATAATTGTATTCATTAAAAACACGTAGATGCAGCAGTGATACTCACTAGACACTATGCTGCAAATGAACTATACAACTTGTGGGTATGGACAGGAGGGAAAAGCTAGAAGAGAGTGAAGGAAGGGGTGACACTGTTCAAAACTAAATGCATTCATTACCTGAACTACATAAATGTAACCCCTCTGTGTATCATCTTTCCAATAACTATATCTATATCTATCTATCTATCTATCTATCTATCTATCTATATCTATCTATCTATCTATATATATATATATAAAACCACCTAGATTATTAGTAAAGCAAATAACCAAATAAAATTAGAGGACACAGACCATAACAACCATCCATTTTTACTACTACAGAATTTTTGTTCTACTTAGTATAAAATTTTAGTTGCACAAGAGTTCTGGAGATCTATTGTGCAACATTGTAGCTAAAGTGAACACTATTGTATTGACAACTAAAATTTTATCAGCATGGAAGATTTCATGTTAAATGTTCTTACCACAGATAATCATATATGTATATATATTATGCATACATATCAATTCCTTTTTATAAGTTGGAATTAGCTTATATAATCTTTAAGACAAGGGTAAAAATTTATAGAACAAGAAAACGCAATTCAGCATCTTTTTCCACTAAGACTGACATTTTTGATCGTCATTTAGGAAATTACCATTGATTATTTAGAACATTTATAGTTATTTATGTTTTATAATTATTCTGGAAACTTCTGGCATAACCCCTATTCTTACCATATGACATCAGGTAAATTATCTAATATGAATGAGTTTCTGGACCTTCTTCTTACACTTAGAAGCAACAATAAATCTGGGATTGGATATTTTGCTAATAATCTTTCTCAATATTTTGCATAACATATGACATTTTAATGTGTAATATATACTTTGAGCCATAACTGTAATAAGGCCTGTGTTACTTGACTCAGACAAATAAGAATGTTAGAATTCAAATGGTTGTCAGTTAAATATATCTAAATATGTTCAAATAAATCATATTTTGTAAATCAAATCTACCATTGTTTTCCAACAAAGGGGCTTAGATTCATGGTGCTAAAGTGTGTACTAAATTGGTATGCACCAAACCAAATAAGGTACATTTATATCCGTAATTATAAGAGAGTCTATTTCTCACTTTGCAGAAATCTCACCCAGGTGGGTAAACATTTTACAAGTTTGGATACCACCTGACAAGAAACAATTAAGAAACACAGTATTTAATTTGTTAATTTGTTACCTGATTTAAATTAAAGATAAATTAAGCTGTGTTCCCTATTTATCAGTAAGATACAAGTAAACAAGGTTTATAGGAATAGTTTTGAGTTTCTGTGTGACTGATTTTAATTAAGAAATAATTGTCAAAGATAGCTCCCCCATTTTTCCTAGTTAGAATAATTTTGGAAAGCAAATCTTTGCATTATGATTGACAGATTTCAGACAGCACTTTTTTTTCCTCAAATATCTGTTATAAAAGCTGCTTAGTTTTCCTGTAGGCATCAGTTCTGACTTGTATTGATTCATGCAACCAAATTACTTTCTAGTTGCTAAAATAATAATGAGGGTTATAAGTATGTAAATAAATGCTATATGTGAAATTGCCAATATTTCCAAACGTTATAATTAATGAGAATTCACTGTGTATATCCACAACAAATTAACACGCCACTGCTACAGAGTAAAATAATTAAGTTGTTAAACTACCTAAAATTAGTTTCACCATTGATGGCCTTAGAAATTTCTGACAGAAACTTTGTCCCAACTATTAGGATGAAAGAAAAAAATACTCTTTTTGTCTATCATCTTAAAACTTTCACTTCCTAGGGTTCAATCTGAAAGATAATGCATCTGCTTAACATCAAGCAGTTTTTAGAACTCTCCTTGAGAATTTTCCCACCATCAGTGATTCATAACCACTTCCTTCATGTCATCGTATGATATATCTTTTAAAGTCTACATTTTAAAGTTATTTCAGGGGCCCTACTTAATCAGGGTTACAGAAGCCCTGTGGACTTTCCTTCATCTCCTTCTCACTTGAATTTTCTCTGCATTCTTCCACCTTGCCTGCTATGACTACTCAAACTATGCTTTGCTAACATGACTTAGACCCAAAAGAATAATTCTGGATTTAGTCAATAACTTGTTTCTGGAATAATCAAAATAATTTTTAATAGTATTTCATGTGAGTTACAAAATAAATGTGCTTCTTAAAAATGCCAAGAAACTGTAGAGATTTCACAAGCAATTTTTTCTTTAGAATTATTTGTTATTATCTTTGCTATACAAGGAAGATGCCATATTACAAAGCAGTTTATGAATACAATGCATTTTGATCACTGCTACCCCGTCTCGCCTTCCCTATGACCCACTTTTCCCTATCTTTCTTAATTTGGTGGTATATTCAATGAATTCTTGACTACCTTTTCCCCCCTCCACTCTTTATTTACCTCCCCCTCGCTTCCCTTCGTCCAAACGCCCCTCTTGGATGTACCCATTTCCTGGTGTTGATTTTGTTGGCTTCTAACCTAATTTTTCTAGAAGATTATACTCTGAGCTCTCAATAGAGTGAATTATCCTTCAGTCAATTCTATATGTGTTTACATATAGATTAATAGGTATATTCTATCTACCACAAATGAAGGACTTCAAGAAACTTTTGTTTCTTTGAGTCTGGATTAATATATATTAATGTATTTTTTCCAAGTCTATTTCCTTAAGAGTACTACAATAGCATTCTTTCTAATAGATGCATAAAATTCCCTTATTTATATACACCACATTTCCTTGAGTCATGTATCCATTTAGGGGTATCTGAGCTCATTCCATATCTTGCCTATGGTGAATAGAGCTAGTGACTTAAAGAGCCTGGCCAATAGACACATAAAATGTTCAATATCTCTGGAAATGCAAATCAGAACAATGAGATTCCACCTCACCCATTTAGAATGGTCATTATCAAGAAAACAAACAATTTAACAAATGCTGTCAAGGTTGTGGCCAAAAGGGAACTCTACAACACTATTGATGAGAATGTGAGCTTGTCCAACCACGCTGTAAATCAATATGGAGGTTCCTCAAAAAAATAAACATAGAACTAACCTATAACCCAGCAATCCCACTCCTGGGAATTTTTTCAATAGAACACCAACAGGGTTACAAGTTTACAAGGTAAAGCCATCAACACAACCATGTTCAATGCAGCATAATTCACCATTGCCAGTATATGGAATCATCCCAGATGCCCCTCAGTGGGTTTTATTTTTAATGCTACAATTCTCTTTCTGGTAATTCTGAACTGATAGTAAACAAATAGTATTTTTACAGAATGGCATTCACACAACAGGAATTAAATTGAAACAAAGAGAATAAACCCCATGAAGGTAGGAATCAGGTCTGCTCTTATGTGTACCTTTTCCCTGAACCTGGCTTAGTGCCTAGCACATAAAACATGTTTTAATGAAATAAAGAGACAAAGATGAAGAAGAAATGAGAAAGTATAAAGAACAAGAGTATTCTCCTCTATTATCACAAAATGGCCAAATCTGGGGAAAAAATCCATACTTACAAAAGCTAAGCCAGGAAAGAGAGTGTCAATCACTATGCAACCTAAACAGAATACCCAGCAACAGGAGAATTGGTATAGTTGCTGAGAAACTTGGAAGTCTCATCCAATTGTGTGAATTAGAATGTAATAATAGCAGTGACCTCTCTCCTACACCTATGGTTCTACTTAGATTACTTAGTGAACTAGCATCAGGTTATTTTTTTTCTCTTTATGTAAAAGAGATGGAGATAAAAACACATGAGAAACTACTACCAGGGACTTATCAGAAAGAGGAAAATGATGCTTGATATCTCTCTATAATGAAAAAATGCTGTCATTATTCAAACATTAGAAACAGGGTAATTTGATAACATATTAACATTGAAATATTAGTTTGTGTATCTGAGAATGTGGCTTACTGGTAGAGTGCTTGCTTAGCATGCACAAAACCCTGTGTTCAATTCCTCAGCACCACTGAAAATGCTGGAAGTGGAGCTGTGGCTCAAGTGGTAGAGTGCTAGCCTTGAGCACAAAGAGGCTCAGGGACAGGCCCCAGGTCCAGAGTTCAAGCCTCTGGACTGGCTAAATGAATGAATGAATGAATAAATAAATAAATGAATAAATAACTGAAGTAAAGTAGAGATAAAAGGAAAAGGAAGAGCAATATTTCCTGCTTTCCATGCAAGAAATTGGGGTTAAAGAATCCAAGACTAGCAATTTCTTTCAAACATTTTTCTTTCAATATATATAGAAGAACTCAAAACAGATGTGCAAATAACTGGAAGGATGATTTCTAAATGTTTTGTTTTTCACTTTGCTAATACTCTTCTAGTTATTTGTGTCATATTAGTAAACTTAACAGGTAGAGGTCTTCATTGTGCAGTGAATGTATAACAAAAAACTAAAGTATGCTAACTAAGTAAATTAGGAAGTAACAATAAAAAAAGGGTCCTTAGCAAAAAAAAAAAATCAGAGTTGAGAAGATGAATGAAGGATGAATGGTGTGTTAAATGGAAGTCAGATTAAGAATCAGGAGGAGGAGGATGTTTAAGTAAAAAGTTTAAAGGAGTAAATGGAACCAGCTATGCATATAACTGGAAAGTGTTGTGGGAGGGAGAAACAGAAGCAACCAAGGAAGAAATTACCAGGAATTATCAAGGGAAGACTGGCAAGAACAGGTAGGAGAACTTCAAGGTACAGAGCTGTCCTGACACCTGGGAAAGGATAGGTAAGGAAGGAGGGTTGTTCGCAAGAGGCCCAGTCTCTGCTGCAGCTTTGGAAAAACCTCAGACAAAATGGAAGCAGAGCCCACACACAGCAGCACCTGTTCCTTAGTAGAGTCCTGTGTGTAGAGGAAATGGCTACTCTCTGGAAGCCTTGTCTTGTACAATCATTGCCTGGCAAGCGTTATCTTCAGCCTCCAGATCACACATTTGTGTGAAGCCCATGGAGCATAACTGGCAAGTTCAAGTAGCAACAATGAGTAGATGTGGCTAAAGCAGAGTGAGAAGGAGAGAGAACGGGAACAAGGTCAAAGAAGTAAGTCCATGGGGTAGATGGGGGTGTACTCACCTAGGGTCTTTGGCTGCTAATAAGTTAGGTTATTGGCACTTCACTCTCTATGGAATGGATTTTTTTACCAGTGAAAAGCACAAGCTGACATCATTGTACTTTAGTTGTCATTGTAATTTTGTTGTAAAGGCGCTATATAAAGGGGTTAGAGTTACATCTGTGGAAAGCTGGTTGCAAAGAGACCAAGGTAAAAGCATGAGAGTAGAGTGGCAGTTACTGCAGGGATCCAGGTGGGGGATGCTGGAAGCTCTGTGCACAATGCAGTGGAAGCAGTGGATGGGTGAGGAGTCCATTGTGGGCATGTTCTAAAAATACAGCCAAAGTGTATGAAATACAATATACAGAATGTGAGGCAAAGACAGAAACAATGTATGAGTTTACATGGCTGCCATAACAAAGTATCACACACAAGTCTGAAGTCAGAGTCCTTTCAAGGGCCCTTCTTGCATTCGATGCTTGTAAATGACATTCTCTCTGATTCTTCACATTGTTGGTGAATATCTGTCTCTGTTTCCATTTTTTAGAAACATGGCTTATACTGGATTAGGAATAGTCCCATGATGTCATTTTAACTTGACCATTTGCAGAGATCCTATTTGTGAATAAGGATACTCATAGGTATTATATTAGAACCTAACATCTCTTTGGAAGGCAAAAGTCTACCTCAAAGTGGGAATAAATTCAAATGTATTGCACTAAAAAAAACCTGAAAGGATAATGTATTAATCTGTTTTCTGATCTTATAACAAAATACCACAGACTGCCCCCCACCCAAACCCCCCCACACACCAAAGTTGTAAAGTTCCTTTTTCGACATAACGACTTGTACATCTCACTGTTGCAATGGGTCCACCTGTATCCCTATTTAAACGATTTGTTTTTCCCTTTCCCCTCCACAAATTATGCCCACATCAAATACAGTGAAAACAGTAGTTATACTGTGGGGAATGGAAAGGCTTGGAAAAAAATTAAATTAAGTGAAGTAAGCCAGGCCCAAAGAAACATAGGTCCCATGATTTCCCTTATTTGCAATATCTAGTATATGTCTGAGTCAAGCAGAAAAGGTCAGATAAGGTGATGTTAGGGAAATGAACCCTAAGATAT
>NW_012267220.1:13352809-13581385 GCF_000151885.1 Dipodomys ordii
TTTCCCTTATTTGCAATATCTAGTATATGTCTGAGTCAAGCAGAAAAGGTCAGATAAGGTGATGTTAGGGAAATGAACCCTAAGATATGTATTCAAATGGTTTTTTTTTCATGCGATTGTTTCTAACACATTTATAAGATTATTTTTTTGTTGCTTTGTATGTGGTCCTGTGGCTCAAGTGGTAGAGTGCTAGCAAAAGAGCAAAAGGACAGTGCCTGGGCCCAGAGCTCAAGCCCCAGAACCAGCAAAAACAAAAACAAAAAAAATACCATAGACTGGGTAATTTATAAAGGTAAGTTTAGTTATTTCACTTTAAAAAAAAATGAATTGGCTCACCATTCCAAAGGAACAGAAATAGCCTCTGGTGAGGCTTTTATGTCAAACTATCTCACAGAGAAAAGCAAAAGAAAGAGTGAGCATGTGGGAGAAAGTTTTCTTTTATAGTAAAAATACCCCACAGAGAATTAATCCAATCACTCCCCCTAGAATAGCCTTAATCTGCTCAAGGGTAGAGCCTTCAAGACATGAACATGTGTCTGTGGAGTGACTTATTACATTAGAGTTAGGTTTCAATACATGAACTTTAGGAGAACAACTTCAACCCAAAGAAATGGAATCATTGTTCACTAAAGTATGGATGATCATGGATTGTTATATAACACAAGATTGGCTATAGTCAGTTTGAGATGTTCATTTGCATTCAAGTACAGCTTTCAAGTATACTATTACATGGATATTAATCAAGGCTTAGGAGATAAGATAAGAATGTAGGAGCTGTTAGTATATAGGTGAGTGAATAATATTTAAACTTGTGATCTTGGATGAGATAAAGAGGATTGATAAGCTGGGGATGTAGCTCAAATGATAGAGTATCTGCCTAGTATGCATGAGGTCTTGAGTTCAACCCCAGAAGAATCAAAAGCTTGTGATCACTTTATATTAAAGAAGTAGGAGGAGGGGGAAGAGAAATGGGAGGAGAAGGAGGTAAAGGAAGGAGAGGAGGAGGGAGAGGAAGAGGAATAAAAAGAGGAAAGGAAAGAGGAGAGGGGGAAGAGGAGTCAAAAGAAAAGGAGGAAGAGAAGGAAGAGGAAGAGGTGGAGAAAGAGTATAAGGAGGAGACTGAGAGAAAGAACAGGTCCTTTGACATTTCCAAATTAAAGCAGGGAAGAAAAGAAAAATAAAAATCATTGGCAATAACCTACAAGCTAGGGAGATTTCCTTTACCATTTGCCATATTGGAGATTGAGTATAGAATAGCTAGTATGCAATAAGTTATCAATACTTTGTTTCTAATTCCTACAGCACTGCACACTTATTGCCATCCTCATTAGTTCAAGGGAGCTAGTTCAAGCTCAGAGAGAGAGATACTTTACCAACAGCATGGCATTGTGCTGAATAATGTAAGCTAGACTGTTTTCCACTTCTCACTAGCACTGTACTCCTGTGCAATGAAATTTTCCTCAGTGTTTCTTCCTTTCTTCAACTGTCAAAGGCAATAGAAACTACTTCATAGGGTTATAGGAGGGGTTAAATAAATTAGAACCCTATAATAAATATTTTTTAAGTTCTTGAACATAACATAGCATAGCATAGCATATCCTAAAGCACTGCCTGTTAATTAAATACGTTTATGAAAAACTAAAAGTCACACAGCTCCTAAGTAGCAGAGATGCGAGTTGCCTAAGCTTTTCTTCACGTGAAGCCCATCCTTTCTCTATCCCATCACAGTGAATGTGACTCTTAGCATTCGCATAGATTAATTAATCTAATTAGAGGAATTGATCATTTGGAAAAATGGACAGACACTTCTGAAAGGCGGCCTTAAAGAAATTTTACTAAATAAGAAATGAAGTTTTGAGAGGATAAATCATCATATAAATGTGAAAGCAATGAAAGAGAGAACCAACTCTAAGATAGATCATGGCCCTGGGTGTGAAAAGTGAGAATGCCCATTTTATGAAGATTTCTCTTTGAGAGAACCTCAAATATAAGGTTGTCTGGGGGAACTGAGAAGATCTAGGATTTTGTTCTTCTCCTGTCTTGGTTGGAGCTGACCCTTTCTTGTGGATGATTACCTCCTGTAGATGGACAGGAATATCAGTTTTTAAAGTC
The DNA here is from genome assembly GCF_000151885.1 of Dipodomys ordii. Lineage (NCBI taxonomy): Eukaryota > Metazoa > Chordata > Mammalia > Rodentia > Heteromyidae > Dipodomys > Dipodomys ordii. The sequence continues at coordinate 13,354,922 of NW_012267220.1, forward strand.
CACAGTGAAGAAAGTAATCAGAAACAGTCAGGCAAAGACCAGGTTCCCAAGCCCCTGGTTGAATAAGTTTGAAACTGAGAACAATCAGTATGAAAGACAATAGAAAGTCAAGGAGAGTGACTGAGAGAGGCACCTTTTGTGTTGATTATGAAGAGGCCATGTGATTCCAGGGAAAGGTGCATTGAAGCCAAGAGAACAAAGTTGTTCTTAAAAATCTGCATGCCCAGGTGACAGAAAGATGAAGACTGGAAATAATCATGGAAAGTGGAAGTGAATCATTTTAAAATAGAAGATAGCCAGAATTATAGCAATAAAAATAGGGTCAGAACCTTTGGGGCTAGATGTGGTTTGGGACTCCAAGATCTTGAAATGCTTCCTAGACAAAGGGGACCCAGGACTACAGGAATAGAGTGAAGGACAAGCTATCACAACTTGTCCTCAGAAAACCAGACAATGAGCTGGATCATGCCTGGATTGATTTTTGACAGGTTTCTCTAAGGAAAGAAATGGAATTTACTCCCTGATTTTCTTTTGAAAAGGGAGGAAAGAATTATAAATCTGTATGGAAGATTCCGATAGGAATCAAACAGCAAAAGAAATCTCACTACCTAACGCAGGCAAGGATAAAGGACCCAAAACAGAGGAGGAAAGTTTGGACCATGACTCTCTTTCTGCTTAAAAGAATGTAAGAAGGAAGCCCTTTGAGAAGTCACATCGTGAGTGAGGGGTTGCAAAGTGACATATTAAATCTGTGGGTTGCTTTATTAAGTTAAAAGTTAAAAGAAAAAGTAGATCAAATGTATTTTTTAAACTTAACTATTCCACATTTTTTGTGTTGAAAAAGCAAAATGCACACTAAATTAAGCCTGATTTTGTATATATAAAAAAATTCCTTGGATGACTCCAGTGGTATAGACTAGGGAATTCAGCTCAAAATTTATAGCACTTATATAGAGGGTTTTTCTCCGTATTTCTTATGTTTGTATTGCAGTAATGAAGAAATATGAAAGCCGTCTGGTGACCAAATAATATCTGTAAATTCCCATGGATAAAGCCTCCCCTTTATATTTCAAAGTTATTAAGTTCAAGTCCTGTTATGGTTCTACTTTTATTAGTTTTTTTCCCCATCAATGCAATTATTGATTGATTAATTCTTATTGGCTTTCTAAAGTAGAAAAAAATTATGGCTGAAATAAAACACTTCATGGAAAGGATAAAGTCTACATAAAGTGAAAATCTGAGACAAGTGGTAAAGTTTTTATTTTAGCCACCCATCTCTCTGTACAGGGTCCCTGAGACAGAGAGACTTGACTTAAGTAAGAAGTCTATCAGAACTAGGATTGCTTGAGTGGGCACCAGTGTTGTTTATCAAGAAGAATGAAGTGTGTATAGTCACATTTCTTATCTAGCCCTTTTGTATCCAGCCTTATGGTCTATGAAAACCAAGGGTCAGGGAAGTAAGATTACTTGCTCAGTATCCCAGCTACAATGATGATATCAAAATCTCTCCCCGCCCCCATCTTTCTTCTCCATCTCTGCAGTTCCTGGGTCTATTGTACCAACTTCCTTTTGAAAGCTTCATTGTGTAAAGACCCAGATCTTACATTAAAAATGGAGCAAATAAAATACCACTTGCCCAACTTCAGAGGTGCATGCCCCAGGATAAATTGGGTCTGTGTCTGTTGGCAGCATCATCACTCACACAGATGTCAGTCTCTTCTTGAAGCTCATGTGTCTCTTGAGTGCACTGCATTGTCTCCCAGGCAACTTGTGTTCTTCCACATTATAGACTCTTTTCAGGGTCAGAAGTCACTGGGGAAACTGTAATCTTAAAGGAGAGCCCACACAGGGCTGGAATAAAGCTGCATATATGAATTAGATCTCATCGGTCAATGTGCCTCATTAGAATACTTAAATTAAAACACGGGACATGACTGTTTGAGGGAAGTCCAACGTGGCTGAATTGTGGCAGTTCCATAAGCTCAATCTCAAATGTGTGCCCCAATCCTTACTGGAAAATTTATGCAATGGCAACATTGTTCAAATAGAGGGGGTGATCGTGCTAGGGCACCTCAAATTTTCCAGGCAGGCACTCTTGCCACAGAGCCACGCCTCCAACCACAGTGTTCTAATTTCTAAATCGTTTTGTTTTATTCCAATCTAGCCCAGGCTGGCTGCTGACTCACTATCTTCCCACCTCAGCCTCAGAAATGTTGACATTACAGGTGTGCAGCAACATATCTACCTTCATTTATAAATTTTGAAATAAAAAAAATGCCCACTTAGCTACTTAACAAAAGCTAGCATACAGATGAAATTTGCAAGTTTTAAATCCAAAAGGCCCAGTTAGTCACTTAACAAAAACTACTGTGCAAGTCAAAATGTTTTGCATGGTGGATATTTTTCAGGGAGGACCTCAATGGCTCCATAGCTATGAGCATATGACCATATAAAAATGATGCTTATGGAAATGAACTCCAAGACATGGAAACAAGAGGGTTTTATTGTACTGTTTACAGTTATTCCTTTTGTCTTTCTTTTTTTCCCTTTGGTTTATTCCCTTTTGTTTTTTTTAAATTTCTGTACCCTTTGTCTTGTATATAAATTTAATCTGATTTGGAGAGGGGAAAGGAAATCACAGAAACACCATGTTGGAAATGAACTTTACAACTTGGTGGGAAGGGAAGTCGTGAGGGGGAAAAAATGGGACAAAATGAGGGAGAGGTAATACTGTTCAAAAGAAATGTACCCATTACCTGACTTATGCAATTGTCACCCTTCTGGACATCACCTTTACCACAAAATTTAAATTAAAAAAAAAGTTTACCATAAACAGAAGCAAAAAGACCTTGATTGGATTATATATGCAATCCCTTTACTGTTAGAACAGCAATCGGTTTGATTTCTCATCTTGTAAAATTCTAAAACCTTTTTCTTTCAAAATTCTTTTTCCTTGTAATGAATTGAGCATAGTAAGAGAAATCTGCTAGCCTCAGCACGAAGTTGTAGACAAGAAATATGTAGCAGGAAGATAAATATTAATGAGAGCTGAGTAGAGAGTCCAAACTGTGGTGCCCAAGGAGGCCAGTGGCTTTCAGGCTCCTTCTCGGGCCACGTTCAGTTCCTCATTCCCACCCTCCACAGTCCTCATCTCCTTCAGTGCCCACTCCCTCCACTCTGCCTGTGAACAGCTCACTCACACAGTCTCAGATCTTTTCATGCAGTTTATCTATCTATCTAGGTATATTTATCTGTTTCTATCTACCTATAGATAGACACTTGTCTCTATCTATCTATACTTTTTTATAGTACAGATAGATAGGTGTCTATAGGTAGATAGAGACAGAGATAGATGCAGATGTATGTATGTATATATATATATATATATATATAGGCAGAGATACAGATACAGATACATAATTCTATAATAATAATATCTAATGTAACTCTATGACATACACATCTATACATCATTATCATCATCATCATCATCATCATCACACTCAAGTTTATTTTTAACCTCCTCAGATAGTCTTAGGTTCAGGAAAAGGACTTGAGGACTTGAGCTATAGAATGAACACCTGTCATTAGAATGCAATCTCTACAACTTTAGGGGTTTCTATAGCACAAGTCAACATAAATGTTCAAATGTGTTGACACAGAAACTAGAAGAGATTATGAGTTGGTTCTGTGGAGTGAAACAAGTTCCTATCAAAAGTTAATAGGGGGAAGAAAGTCTTAAATCACTTTCATTTCGACAGGTAGAAATTGGAGGGGCCATAAGCTTAAATAGAAGCAAAATGAGAACTCAATAGTTACTCACAGAGGAAAAGATGTCCAAGGTGTCACTAGACAAAGTGCAGAGGGAAAAGTCACAAGAGGCGACAAGCTTGGGCTGTAGGGATAAAGTAAGGGTTTGGCATTAGCACAAGGATGACTTCTGCCCTCAGCTTCTGAGCAGGTGCCCTGTGGCAGGAGAGGATGGCATGTGGTGAATAGATCCAGGAGATGGGCTCCATATATTTTCATTATATGCCAGGTGAGATAGCCCGTAGGCTGAAATTGTACTTAGGGTCCTACACTGCTGAAGTAGATGGCTATCTGGAGGAGCAGATCATATCCACATTAGACCTTGAACTTTGAGAGAGGTCGACAGAGCTCAGTGGGTCTAGAGACCAGAAAGGACCCATGCTAGGGTCCATAATAAATACCAGTGGGAGCAGAGGAGAAAACAATATGAAAGAGAAGACTGTGGCTAGTGAAGAAATAATAAGAAAACCAGTAAGGGATGATTTCAGAGGAGGGAATTTCAGAGAAGCGATTAAATAGAATGAAATCAGCTCAACCAAAATGACAAATAAATAAATAAAACGTTGATCAAGAACTAATAGCTACCACTATGTTTTACAGAAAAAGGGGTCGATAAAAATCTTTCCCTAAATAAAGTTTGTCTGTTACAGGAGAAGAAAAGAAGAAAAAGAAAATTCAGATTCTTCGAATGCATGCTTTTGGGAGGTAGATGTGCAGTGTTAAAAATGAGGGTAACTTTATTCTTTACGAATTTTAAAGAATACCTCCTTTCACAAAGAATGATTAGACACAAGCTACTTCTATTGAGTCAGATGCTTTCCCTGAGAGTAACTTAGCCTCTTCTGGAGATACATTAATCTTTTTCAGTCCCTGGAGCACCATTAAGTACAGGCAGCAGTAATTTACTAAATTGCATACTCGAAGCCTGAAAGAGTTAATGCGGCTCCAAAAGTGCCTAACATTTACCCAGGGAGTAATTTACACACTGGAAGCATCTGGCTGAATATGGATTCAATTGTTTACTGTACTGTGGGTCTCGCAGAAAGGAGGTCACATGCTTTTTCTTATTGAAAAGTTCCGGGGAACAGTTTCTTTCATTTAAAAAAAATATGCACCTACGGCCACATTTTCCTCTGGTAATCTGTTTTTATAGTGCTAAAAAAAGAAAAGATGTTGCAGGAAATAAATTTAGACTGTTTGATTTGCCAAAGCAAACTACTTTATTGTAATGTTACCTTTGTTACCTTGATGTTTGGGGTTTGCAGGGTTGAGGGATACCTAGAAATTAGTAGGTTTGGGAACTGGTCTTTATTTCCTCTTTGGAAGAGGTCATTTCAGAGATTTGTACAAATGTTTGTGTTTTACCTTTCGGCATGCCAGAATGCTATAATGAACCGATGCTATTTAATAAAGATTTGCAGAAGAGAAAGACTGTCACCAATGAATCAATGCCAAGTTACTGTGTGCTACAGAACATCAGTGCTTGTGTTTAGGAAAGCTGAAATGTTTACAGACACATCTGAGTAGGTATCAGGGTTTTTGTTGTTGTGTTATTTATTTTTTATTTCTTTGCATGTAATGTGTCCAGCACCATGGATAGAATAGTATGGCAGGAGAGGGAGCAGTTCACTTGGAAAGATCCAATAGAAAGGATACGGATAAACAAAAAGTACATGGAGAATTCCAGAGTTCATGGAATTCACTTTTGAGATACCTTTTAACTGCCAAGATAATAATACCATTCCCATGATAACTGGTAACACAAGGCTCAGTCTGTAATTGCATATTCAACTCAAGTAGTTATATTTACCCTCAACATCTTTCTGTCTTAGTGACAGAATTGTTTGATCATTTTTATAAGTATCATATACATTTGCTAAGCCCTTATAGATCTTTTTAAAGATGAGCTCCCTTTTTAAGCCAAAGTTCATTTTATTGTTTCAAAAAGCTTACGAAATACAGTAACCAATTTAAACAAGAAATCAAATGTTAGAGAATTTGACTTTTAAATAATAGTCTGTTATTTATCGACTCTATTCCCCACTTAATGTCTTAGTCTATTTACTTTTCTACATTCATTAGGATTATTATTATTTTCAGATAAAATAATGTTTGCTCTTTCTGTCTACTTGGAATAACATATTATGCAGAAATGCAAAACACAAATTAACTTTCAAAATAATACATCTTTGTATTCTCTAGCTGTATTTTTTTTTAAAGAGTCCTTAAAACATGTAGTAAGACGTTTCCTTGGTCTCTACTCTTTGAAAAGAGAATGGGTTTACCACCTTGATTTTCCTATATGAGTATAAAATTCTTACAGATAAGTATAAAATTCTTACATGTAAGAAATGTACTCACTGTCTTGCCCATGTAATTGAAACCCCTCTGTATGGTCTTTTCACAATAATAAAAAAATTCTTACATGCGTGCTAAGAGTGACGGAATTACACTGAGGCATACCTTCTTCCTTCCCTCACCTTTCTTAGTCTCCTCCCACCCCTGTGGTTTTCCTAAAGCTTTCTGGAGTCTCTCTAAACCTCCTTGGTTCTTTGCGTCTTCGTCTGATCTTAGTTACGCAACATCACTACAATGCTGAGAAGCCAACATCCCTCCCTTCCACTCATTCTATTGCTTGTATATTGCATTTAACACCAATACAAGCAAATACTGGGTTTGCCAGAAATTATCAAAGCACATATCATATCCCCATATTTCATTCACCATAGAATGCAACACAATTTATAGGAAATGTATGTATGCAACAGTCCTGAAAAATAAATACAGGTAGAAATGGTTCTTTCTCTTTCATGGATATTTTTTTCATTTAATTTTCGGGAAGGATGAAAACTTGGCTTCTCCTTCCTCTCTAGACTTCTTGGGAGTTGTTATAGCCTGCTTTAAATCATGAATTAGGTATTATTTACTCATATTACGGTATATGTGTACTTCACGATATTGCATGTTTGCAAAATCATTTTGCAAATGAGCTTAAACCCTATGTTATTTGCCCATTAACCTAAAGCAAAGTAGGGCAGAATAGTATGTTCTAAAGCAAAGTAATCTCCAGCAAATTATGGGGTAAGAAAATTTAGGATTACTGTGACATTAATGCACTAAAGCATATATTTCAAAAAGAAATGCCATCATCTCATAGACTTTTTATGGCTGCTTTTTTTTGACCAAAAGAAGTCACTTATGCATACCTTTAAATGAAAGAAACGAATTTGACAATGAGCATGTACATTGCCATATGACATAAATGTCTAATTTGCTAGAGAGATTAAAAAAAAGTCTTACAAGAGAGAAGAAAACTAAAAATATCCAGGGAAAGAATGACCACTGTTGCTTGTTACCCTGGCCAGTAATGACTACTGCCAGTAGGAAGATTTCAGACACAACCTTTAGAAAAGGAAACTATTCACTCAGTCTTACTACATTGTGGGTCATTTCTTTCAGAGGCGTGGTTATATCTTAGTACATAAAACCCTGAAAAAGAATTCAGATAATTGCATCATTTTACATGATAATATTCACAAAAGAAGAGTATCAAACACATTTGAGCATTCCATACCTCCAGAACTTCACATGTCCCCCTCTCCCCCACCCCCCGAAACATCCCAAGCTATTATTGTAGCAAATCAGCTCAGAGTCTCCATGGAGGAAGGAAAAAAATAATAATGGACTAATATAGCAATCTCAGGGCATGTACTTTTTATCTGCAAGAAGCTGAGACTGCTTTACTGATATCAGGTCATTAATCATCCCAAGGTAAAATAATCCTCATCTCTGAAATAGGCAGAGATTATTCTCCTGGTTTTGTGAATGAGGGAAGTGGAGCAGAGTTTAAAAGGCCCACTGAAAACCACATCCTCAGAGCTGGCAACAAAACTGATGACCGACTAAGTCCTAAATCTATGCACCACCCACCCTCGCCTTTTAGTTTTGGCATAAGCAGAACAATGAGAGTACGGTTCACATTGGATAATAGATGTGTCCTAGAAAAATGCTCACAATTCTAATTTTTGTCCAGAAAATTGTATCTTAAACAATGAGCAATGCAGAGAAACCAGATGTGCAGCCTTTTCCATAACATAAATGATCTTTTTATAAAGTGAATGACATTCCATCCTTTATTTTACAACTTTTGATTATGATCTAATGACTGCTTTTTGTAAAGCAACTACATCCTGCAATTCAATGCTTCTCATGGTCCTTATAGGTAAAAGTTCCTTTTCTTCAACTGTTTCTGATTTTCTGTATCCTTTTCTTTGCTCATTTATACATTTTTTTCATATGCCTGATTCCAGAACTGAGCCAACAGTTCTGGTTCTATTCAAACTCTTTGTAAACCCAAAAGCCAAAGTTAAATTCATTGACTGGATAAACTTCTAATTCACATTATTTTATTGGCTAAATGACCATCAATTTCAATTTCTCATAACTAAAGCATTTTTTCAGTTTTTCTACAGTTTTCATGTTCATTTCCTTTTTTTCCTCTGCTAGCCTCTAACTTTTACTTCTTGCTGCACTGATGAGAAAAAAACCAACAAATTTTCCTACAATTTCTTTCCTGCTTTCTGAATGTATGCATTCAGTTATTCCTCCTATTTTTCTTTTTTCAATTTTTATTTTTTATGATTTTATTGTAAAAAAAATAGTATACAGGGGTTACAGTTACATGAGTAAGGTGATGAGTACATTTCCTATGGAGCATTGTTACATCCTCCTTTGTTTTTCCCCTACCATCCCTTCCCTCCAGTTTAATGTTGTGGGTGTTTTGAGACAGAGTCTTGCTATATTCCCCATGCTAGATTGAACTTCCTGGACTCACGTTATCTTCCCACCACAATTCTCTCTTTCCCATAGTAGCTAGGATTACAGGCAAGCCCTCTGCAACTACTTTTTACTTTTCTCCTGAAGAACAAATGATTCAAGGAGGACATTTCTATATGTCCTGGATCCCCCTTCATTCTGAACTTCCTAACATGTTGTCTCATGTATATCCCATAGCTCCAGCATATTTCAACTCTTCCAAACGTCCCAGCTTTGTTATTGCCAACATTTTCAGGAACGTGTGTGATCCCAATCATGATCTTTATTGTTTTCTCAAGAGATAACATCCTGGTTTCCAAACCTAGTAGGTTGTTTCCCTAGTTAACAGGGACTAATGTCTCCTCTTCAATATCTTCTAAATTATCATTGCTGGGGTTTTTAATCTCCATTCTGCTCTGAGTATTTCTTCTCCCCACCTTCACATTCCTTTCTATTTTCTTGCTGATCTATACATAATCCTTTGTATTTCGTTTAAATCTTTTTCTCCCTCTGTATACTCTTTTACGGTCTCACCTGCCATTACAGTGTTACTAATGCTTATGAGGACATAGCATTAATAGTAAACACAAAAAATGAAATGTAGTCATTAACTGGTGATGATAATATATATCCATCAACACAGAAAAGTGTTTATTGGAAGAGTATTGAGTGGAAACAGCTGCATAAATGATATAAAGAAATTTTTGACACTATAAACAGAAGTTATAGTGCAATGACAAAAACATTTCCAAGGATTCTATGGTACTTAACAACGTTAAATCCATGTTACCAATCCATGTTACCAAATCCATGTAACCAAATCAATTCAGTCTGCAAAATCAAACTCATCAAATTCTAATATGAATCTGGCTCCTTTGTAGTGGCCTTTCTTTAGCTTTCTATTGTTTTCTATTTTGCCCTTGACCTCAAGCTACTCTTCTGGCCATTTCTCCACTTATTTCTCACCCAAATCACAGAATTAGGAAGCAGCAAAGTCAATCAGACTGAATGACTCACGATGTCCTGTTCATACAACCATTCCAAACTGACAACCAGAAAGGATGAACAAAGCTTCCTTTGCAATTTGTGAGGGAGTCCAGTAAGATAGAAACCCAACAGAGGCTGAGAGAGGAATAAAAAACTTCCCTCCCAATTCACCCTCCACTACACCCTGACTCTAGTGCTAAACAATCTTTTTCTCAGTTTGATACAGATTTGAAGGAACTGTGCCTCCCAGTTTCACCTGGGCCATTATTCACTTCATCCACTTGGCTACAGGTTACAAGCAAAAGCTGAATAACTAGGAACCAGCTCCCTAAATATGCATACATGCATACAGCGCTGGCCTTCAGCTTGCCATTTAAAATGCAGAACTCCAGCAGAATCACTTCTTGGTTTAGTTCTTTGCGGAAATTTCTGTCAGACAACAGCAGAAGGGAAATGTCATAGCTGAAGTACACATTTCTATTTCCCCTTGGCTTGAATGTGTGTGTGTGTGTGTGTGTGTGTGTGTGTGTGTGTGTGTGTGTGTGTATTCTCTGTGAATGAACGTTCAAGCCAATGTAATAAAGACAGAAAGAGAAGGAGGGCATGAAACATGGAACACATGGGTAAGGCATTGCCACTGCTACACAAGCATAGAAGCAACAAAGATGGAGTCATTGCTGAGAACTAGTGCTAAGCTAGAAGATAGACAAAGGGGCATGAAGAAATGGACACTTGGCTAGTTTAGTAATTACATGGGGTTAAACAAGGAAATGGATTTTTTTAAGTGAGCATCAAAAGAAATTAAAACTCCCAGCCTAATTTCCAAAAGAAATAGGATCTGTCCCCTGCTTCCTGTCCTCCTGCCCCGGGTGTCTCTGCAGCCTCCTTATCTCATTTCACCTAGCTCTTGTCTTCACTGTCATATCTTTTTACTTCTTGAACTTCCTAATGTTCTCTAATTCCTCTCACTTTATTTTATTTTGTCTGTATCCTATTTCCTGCTGTGCTATCATTATCATAGCCCAGTTCTCTCCACAAAATGTAATACATCATCTTAAATCATTCTATTGAAATCATCACCCTCTCTTAGCAAACCCTTACCTGCTAATTCCCCACTAACTCCACTATTCTCTCCTCTGAGGCTTCAATTCAGCAACAACTCTTTCCATTTTCTCTGCCCATGTGTAATGCAAAAACCTAGTCAGGGAGCAGCAAAATCAGGAGCTTCTGTCTTATATCTTGCCATCATGAACTATTCCGTTCTTGTGGAGAAAGAGGAAGAAGAGAATGAGGAAGAGGAAGAAAATAGAATTGACTGCTATCCAACATTAATTAAAGGCAGACAATCCACCAGATACTATTCTGAATATTTTACATGAAACTACTCACTTAAATCTCACAAATGGTGAGACAAAATGATGCCACAATCAGTTTATAAATAAAGGAATGAATGCAGATAGGGGAAGTAACTTGCCAGGGTTTTATGACTTTGCTTTTGTAGAGAATGATAATTAGATACCTAAAAGGGAAGCCTGATTTTATTTTTTACAATGCTTTCTCCTGAGGAACTCTGGACAATTTTATTAGTAATGAGCCAATGTACCAAAACACCTCCCCACCTTCTGAAAACATATGCACAACTAGAATTTTCTAATTTGAGTGTTGTCTATGCATTGAGGTCCTCTTTGGTGGTTATGAAATCTTTGTCTTAGCCTCTTAGTTGAGATCCTTTAACTTACAGTATGAGGCCCAATACCCTTAAGATCCTCAAATACCATGTAAGTGTCAGTTACTATTTCATGAGCCCTGTTTATTAGGGGTGGGTCACTGTGATGTCTTGAATAGCACTTGTCTGTGACTCTCTCCGAGAAATCAGGGTAAAGCCAACAAGAGCAACAGAGGTGGTGACACTGAGCAACCAAGGACAACTTCCAAGGGACAGGCACTGGAGGAAGAAGCAGCAGCCCAGAGAAAGCTAAGAACCTCTCTCTACCTACAGAAAGAGTGAGAAAGCAAGAAGGCTAAGTTCCTATACCAAGTTGTGCATTAGATAAGAGCTGCTTTACAAACTGTTATAAAGTCCTTAGAAACTTCCTTGAACATAGCTGTAAAAACATATAAGCTAACACTTTTCAAAAACCTCATATTTTCCAATATACCAATTCCTGTCCAGGTTTGTGTACTTTTAATTATGTCTAAGGTTTAGATTTTTTTATTGATATAAAAAGATTAATGTGAGGCCAGACCAGCTGCCTATGTACATAAAGGGATCATTCATATATTGCTACCAGCTCTTTTGTATATTACCATATTACTACATTATGACATTCATATATTACTACATTACATATTCTAATCATTAGTGATTCTACTAATCTATTTGCATGCAACTATATATGCCAGAATGCTCTAAACCAAGAGATCTGTTCCAAAAAGACATGTTTTGGGATAGCTGCTTTTGAAGCATATACGGAGAAATAACTAGAACAAGTAAGAAGTAAATCAGTGTGAATTAGATATAATTTTATACAGAGGTAAATATTTTCATAACTAATATAGTATTACTAGTATCTGACAGAGTGATGTCCATGCTAAAATCAGCACATGTTCAATTAGAAATACTTCTTCCTGTTATGCATATAAAAATGGCTTGTTATAAAATTATAACTAACCTGTGCTTATCATACATAAAAATACCTCATTTAATATGCAATGTATAATGCCAGGCAGCTGAAGAAAGGAAGATTCATGTAGGCTGTATATACTTACTGTGTATATATAATTTTATATATTATATATTAATTTATACATTAGATATAATTAGATATATAAGGATCTTCAGTCCTTACCCAGCCCATTCATATATTATAGTAAAGAAATTTCAATATTCTTAGAAAGATGGCCATCAAATAATTGGAACTTGAAAAGTATCACTGGCAATAGCTATCTTTCACTGAGTAAGCTCAGAGTGCATGCTTTCAATTGAATGCATAGTTCTTAGAATTTGTACCTCATTTTGCATTGCAAAATTACAGTTTTTTTTAATTCCTTGACTAATAACCCAGTCTTTGATTGGATATGCATTCTAGCCATCAGATTTATAGAAAAAATATTATTTTGAAGTCCAGATACCAGAATATACAAGAGTGATAAAGAGTGACTCTGAGACTATGGAGAATTGTGTGTGAAATCCCAGTTTCGTAGCTTTTCCCTTTGGGTTAATATTGTACAGCAATGAATGGCAGGCAAGGAGGTTTGATCAATAACTGCTTCAGTTAATGGGTGCCCAGCAACAGCCTCTCCCTCTGCTCTAACAATTATAGCCAAAGGAACCTGAAAATGACCAACTAATAATAACAAACATTACTATTAAATCATTGCATTCCCTACCTGAGAAAGCCAAGCAGACAACTTGAAACAAACAGCAAAGTAGCAACAAAATGAACAAACAGCCACAGGAGCAACAAAATGAACTGTGACATTATTGAGAAAAATATGCTTACAAAATTCACTGAGGGACACAGGCAGATAATGAAGTATCAAATATGGACAACTCACGCAAAAAATATATACAAATAGGGAAAACTAGATTGTGTTCAGGAAATTTTCAATCCTTTGTTATCTCTGGGGTGGGATTGTGTGTGTATGTGTATGTATATATATGTGTGTGTGTGGCAGGCTTTTGTGTATTAATTTTTCTAAATGCAGCAGTAAGCATGAATTATGTTCATAAATAGGAAATAATCTGAAAGTAAAAGGACATTCAAATCAAACAGAATATTTGACCAAAAAAAAAGCTTTACATGAAAGAAGGAAAAAAAATACTAAAACTCAACTTCTTAGGAATTAAAAATTGAAAAGATATTTTTCATCCTATTTTTCCCCTTTAGACTAACTCTGTCCCTCCCCATTCACAAATAAGACCAAAACTGGATGCCAGTTTCTGTCTGGGCTTTAGTATGGACTTACACTAGTCTGCTCTTTTCCATTTCAGTGATCATGGTGGGAAGAGCAGTGGAAATGAGTTATTTAAAAGGTTTCTGCCTAGTTGTTGTTTTTATTAATCTGGGTCCCTGAATGACACACAGGCTTAGTCAGGTGGCATGGAACCTGTCGCTGCTAAGTAATTGGTTTGAACCCAAATGCAGGTCATGATCAAAAGTTGTCACCGTCCAATGGCTACTCATTGGGCCATGTGAAATGGATTGGTGGTCTCGGCCTAATTCCTTATGGACCAGTGTCAGTCTCATGAAAAAGCATTACCTAAAGTAGCACTAATTGGTTGACATTGTCAGCATGAAAGAGTGAATAAAGAGATTGAAATTGAAAATTGAAAATAGCCTTCAACTTGGCTTGCCAATGGGAATGCCCAGGGCATCATTGAACGGGTTACGTCTGTTGCTTGCCACGATTTGTGGTGGACAGGCAGGAGTTCCAGAGATCTTAACCCAAATCTTTTTCTCAGAAACAGTGGAACTGGAACCGAAGGAAACTGAAACTTTTGTAGACTTCTAATCTTTAGACTTGCCCCTCACACTCTTGCTTTTTACTTAGATGTCTCCAGGGAAATTTGAGCAAAGATATTTTAGCCAAAAGGCAACAGGCTGAAACTGACTCTGCTAAACCTTTAAAAAAAAAAGTCTCAAATGGAAAGCTAGCTTCATTATTACCAAACAGTGTGTGTTCATCACTTTAATTATAGGAAAAATCGATAGGGCATATAAAAGTACATGGCATATTTTACCTGACATTTGTGCTTGTCCACTTTATTAAGGATGCCTTTGCGAAAAGAAATAACACGCTAGAATTTACCAAAAGATGCTGTATCCGAGAGCAAAGATTTCTCTTGCACTCAATTGATCTCATATCTGTCGCCTGTACCATTTCAAATAGCATGTTTTTAGTAAATGAACATGAAAACAAATTAAAAAGGCAATAATGGATGTGTTCTCCCATTAGGGCAACCAGGCAGATTACTAATTCACAAATATTGAAACTAGCACTGATTGAGATGAATGAATTTCTCATAATTTAATAATGTAAATCACCCCAACAGCAGAGACCTCCAGTAACTAGTAGCACTGGAGGAATGACTGTGAATGTCAGCTGATAGATGCTGAACTGAGAATTATTTATTGCCTTGCTCTATTCAAAAATGGTTTCTTCCTTTTATGATATTGATCCTTCATTCTTTGTCTCTTTACCTTTGATATGTTTTAAATAACTTCTCTCTTGTGAAGAAGACAGGGTGCCTGAAATTATGGCAGCCAAATTTTGTAAGTTAATCATTTTTATCAAATATATTTTGACCTATGATGCAATGGGGAGGCAAAGGCTATTTTAAACATATAGTAAATATTACTAGAAATATTCTCAAAAATTGTCTTACCAAAAATCCCTACCTAGTGATATCACTTTATCACACACATCAGCATGGGGAGAAGGAAAGCTTCCTTTCAAAGAAAAAAATACTCGATAAAATGCCTTTCTATGGAGTTCTTGTCAGATAAAATGCACTACTTACGACATAGTTTTAGTAGCTCCATAATTCCAAACTTCTACCATGAAGCTTCATTAAAGTATATAAATTAGTACAACTGTCAGAGATGGCATTAAGTATTCAATAAGAGTAGACTTAATGCAATTAATAGCAATTAAAATTATACTTTTATGATGTCAGCCACCAGCATTGTAAAGACATAATTGCCTGTAAGGACTTCTGTACCATATTTATCCTCTAAAACTGTCCAATTTATATGAAAAATGCCAAAAACATATCCCATATGGGTACCATTATCTTCTCGGATTTTTAGAAGTAATCTGTCTTATCCAGCCTGTGCACATTAGGCTAATTTGCTTTAATTAGTTTTTTTCTCATTTTGTTAATAGGCATGTTGATGTTAAGTTT
The DNA here is from genome assembly GCF_000151885.1 of Dipodomys ordii. Taxonomy (NCBI): domain Eukaryota; kingdom Metazoa; phylum Chordata; class Mammalia; order Rodentia; family Heteromyidae; genus Dipodomys; species Dipodomys ordii. The sequence continues at coordinate 13,370,442 of NW_012267220.1, forward strand.
TTATTTCGGAGGTACAGATGCTAACTTCACTCATTATGTTCCTATTAAGAGGTCAGTATACTTCAAGATAAGCTGGACTTAGCCACTTAAATACCAACGTTCTTCAAAATACCAGGCGATATAGCTTATCGAATATAAAAACTATATCGCTATTACAGTAATAGTAAGTAACGTGAATTCTAGCTAATTAATTAGTAGTTAAGCATGGACAAAAAACAGTTTCACCATTTCTGCTGTGGCAAGGCATTTCTGTATGGACATAATAAATTAGATAAACTAATGAACTGATTTCAGAAACAGTCATTTGTGACCCCTCAAAGCATCCGTAAGGATTGCCATGAATCCTTGCCAGCGTTTTGCATTTCAGCCAGGAGGCACACAAAACAAGAATCTCTTTTATTTTCCAGATCCAATCATAGCCGTTGCCTCAAACCTTAAAGACATTTCGTTAAAACTAATATATTTAAACAATTTTATTAATTATTATTGGTTATTTCATCTGTAAAATTTTCGAATGCTGAGCTCTTATAAAGAAAATAATTATATGTATGCAAAGAGCAAAGCATATAATTAAAATTTTTGCCTGTTGGTTCTCTAGGGACAGAAAATATTATGCGAGTAATTTAGATGGTTGAGCAGAGTCTCCTGATGAAACTTATAGCATTCAGGAAATAGTAAGATTTAGGCTTGCATGTTCTTGTATTTGAAAAAAAATATATATATATATAGTTCCAAGTTTCTATGCCTGTCTTCATGAACAAATATTCCTTATATGTATATGATTATTGACCTTAGTTTGTTCTTGAGTATTTTATATTATACATTTGTATTCTCAACAGGAAATAAATATTAAAAATCATTCAGATCGCTTTGAATATAAAGAAGATACAGTAAGAATGCTATTAAAATACATAATTATTTTTAAATAAAATACATTATATATGTTATTATATTCCCAATATGTATCTATCTTTTATAAAAGAACACAGTCACTGATTAATATTCCAAAATGCTTTAATAGCTTCCTGAAATACCAGCTTTTGTTGTACTGTTTTGTTTGGCTTTGGTTTTCAGTAAACTCAATTTGTACTATGAGGCTTGGATTGTTTTCTGAAGTGAGCCAATAGTTGTATTGATATGATCTATAAATTGAACATTTTCATGTAACTAAATGTAATAATTAAGAAATCAACAGAAATGAAAGAAGCAAAAGCTCAATTGCAATGTTCATCCTTTGTCACTATCAGCCTCCAAGATTAAAGGAGCTTTCACAAGCAAGAATGTTGAGCTAGCGAAAAACAGAATAAATAACAGAAAGTAAAATAAATTAGGATGCAATGGTCCTTCACAGCCTATCACATAAGCCTTTCAGATACATTTTGAACGTAACAAGTTAGTTCTTTTATATTCCTTTTGTCTCAGTTTATCATAAAGACGACTGATTACTATTCATTGGAATTCAATTAGTTTCTTGTTTCTACAAAAAAAAACTGAATGAATTACACATTTGCCTCTGTCCCATTTGTACAGTGAGCATACACTGTCAAAAGTTGAGTAACAATGCAGAGTGTTGGGAAAGCAGGACTGTGGGAAATATGTACAGGAAAGCACCTTGGTAAGAAAACTTAAACGCAAATATTTTGCATTACAAATAATCCTCAAACTGCAACCAGGTTCTATGCTAAATTGTGTTTATATGGAAGCTGATTGTTTAGATATATAATTTCCCCCTAGAAATTACTTTAAATGATTGTCCTAAGCTTAATTAACCCTGAATATAATTGATTTTTGAAGTAATCATCTTTGTTTGCGTGCACAGTGTGTGCTCGTGTATATAGGAGAGAGGTGTTTTATTAACTGCCTACTTGCTGTAGATTAGTGTTTGTGTTCAGTATTTTATACCCCTTACAATCCTATGCAACAAACATAATTATGTCCCCTTTGTGATAACAAAATAGCCATGAAGAGATCAAAATTAGGTGCTTCATTTTTATCTCAGATGTGGCCCATATTCAAAATAAGACTAATGGACAAAAGCTGTTGTTCTCTCCGCTTGGGTCCCAGATGCCTCTCAGTAGAATAAAACAGTGACAGAGACACTTCAACAACAACCTGTCCCACCCGTCCTTAAAAAATTCCAAACTCTAAAATATACCTCCATTGTTCTCAGTCAAACTGAGTCATATACAGCAGCTAATCATAGCTGAGTGTTACAAGGAAAACACTATGGTCGTAGTTTTGTCTGACTATAAGTGACTGAGTAGCTACAATATTCCAGGCTCCATTAGAGGAACTAGGGCTACAATGGTAAAAAAAAAAAAAAAAAAAAACAGATTTTTTTTTCTGTTTTCTAGTTTACCTTCTCCTCTGGGAAGGAAGACAAGACAAGCATGAAAACAAATAATCAGACAGTGGTCAGAGCTATGCAGAGAATAAAAGGGTGATTTGGCCAGTGGGGACAAGGAAGAGCAGTGGGAGATGAAATCATCTTCAGCCAGTAGAGAAAGGAAACCTTCTGTTGCCAGTGGCTCTTGACCTGAGACTGAAAGATAGATAGCCATTCTAAGACATGAGCGTACATGTACCCACTTACAAGCAGAAACCATGAAGCTCTCAGTATTCAAAGAGTCTAGAAGTTAAAAAAAAAAGTCAAGAGAGTGGAAGGAAACCATTTGAGAGAGGAGCATTGATTGTTCTAGAAGCCTTGTTTGGGAAGAAGTACTAACTAGATTTCGTTTTCTCTACCAATCTCTTCCATGCCCCCCTCCCACCACACTCATTGGATGGTAGAGGTTTGGTTTAGAAGGGGCTGCAAAGATGAAACTGATAGACAAGTGTGACTTGCTTCAGAGTTCAAACAGGACTCAAGAAGCACTCAGGTATAGAGTATTTTGAAGAATAAAGAAGTCAGTAGGACTTCATGTGTTAGAGATGAGATTAAGGATGGTCCTTGGTTTTAGTGGAAAGAAAAGTTCCTCTGGGGGGGATTCATTTGGACTGGCCTTTCTAAAGAATGAGTCATAATGGGCAACACACAGTTGGATGATGAATAACTACTGGCCCGCTAAATCTTTTTGTTAATAGCTATTAATACATAGAAATCATCCTTAGATAGGATTTCAGCCATTGCAATTGTGAGTACAAAGGATAGGGTGGGGTTATATGTAAATTTGAAGGAGAAGCAGTGGATTAGGAGGTAGGTCATAATTACAATGCCCATGTTGTTTCAGATTGACTTCATCTCTTCCCACCTGAAACATCATGGGTTATCAAATATCTTCAGTTGATATTTTTCAATAGCAGATTTTTCTTTTGGTGTCCGGTGGACCAAAGATGACAGTGGCCATTTTATCTTAATGAGTTAATTTTACAATTCAATCTTTGGTAGATAAGTCTGAGACTATGCATGAGTGAGGCCTTTCGCTGGAGAAGAAAAGCATGGGCCAACTAAATGGCTGAGTGCAGCATGCATGCATGTATTTGCAGCTGCTCAAGTGTTGTCAAGAAAAGGTTTACTTTTCATATCCTGAGATGATTCTTAGCCTCATAATCTCCAAAGGGTGACACGGATGCCCCCACTACAGATCTATTCCCTTTCTTGAAAGATGCTCCCCAAACACAAGACAGTAGGAAAACAGTATACTAAAATACATGGTGATAAACAGTAAAGTCGATGTCTGTCTTCCTCAATTTGTTTATTTATAAATTGAGATAGTAACACTCAAAAGGATTTTATTTCTTAGACTATTTTTAAATCACTATTTCAAGTTCATACACTCACAGAAAAATTAAACCACTTTTATTAATGCAACAACAGGGTATTTAATCTTGTTTAAACAATTAGATTCAGTTACTATACTTTAACATAATTGAAACCTTATGTACAATTTTACAATCTTAGCAGGGCAAGAATATTGTTACTGACTCCTAGAGTTAAAGGAACTATAGCCAAAATAATAGACAACTGGTTTCTATGCTAGTTCTTTATGCAGTATTATTGCTTGCCACTAAAATTCTTTTGGCCACTAAAGATTTGTATGGTATCTAATGAGTTTTTTGTTCTCAGAAACATCTGATTTGAATCATTGTCATTTCCACGTGTTTACAGATCTTTATAAAACCATGCATAGAATGCAAAACTTTACATTAGCTGATGATTGCCTTCTGACCTGTGTGTTAATTTGGGGGAGATTTTGACTTTTCCAACCTAACAGGAATTCCACACAAAAGTAATATTTTAGTGAACATTATCTTCAGAGATCAGTATTGAATAAAATGAAAGAATAGTGAATAAGAGCTCAAAAGACTAAGCTTTGTTCTTCCCTGTCTCTAAATCTATCTCTGTTCCCGAGATTTCCTATTAGAGAACTATTGTTTGTCCTACAGGGGTATGGAAGCATTTTTTTTGCCAGTGTCCATTTGGAAATTTATAATGTCATTTCCTGGCTATACAAAATGATCAATACAGGCAGGTGCAATAGGTAGCCAGTGTAACACACATGTATCTTTCCTGTCATGTTCCAAATGAATTCATGAGCTTTATGTTTCCCACCTCTGCCAGATATCAAGACCAAATAGTTCCTACATAGACAAACTGGATACCTTTCCAATCCATAGGTCTCTACACCTAAGAATGCAAACCCTAGATCTAGAGATAAGTTCTTTACAACCTCAGCAGAACAGCTAAGAACTCACCAGAAACCTGGACATCACAAACCCACTCCTGTTAGAACTGCTCACCTAGTTCCAGTATCTCCGTTTGCCTTCTTTACTTTGAAAAACTTCAGGTCCTGTAGAGGCAGCTGGAAACAACCTAACATAATACTTATGCTATATGCTTTATGTGACACTCTGGTTAGTTCTGAGTGTGGGCAAAACCATTCAGCTTTCTTCCTTCCAGCATTTTCAGGTGGAAAATGGTCATAATAAGAAATCATTTACTTTTGAAGAATTTGAAACTGCTCATAAAGCCCCTGAGCTCTTCACTTACAGCTAAATGCCAATCACTATTCCAGTCTCTGTGGAAATGATTTAGATGTCCTTGAGTTTTTCCTTTTAATTCCTGTAATAATTTTCCTTACACCAACAATCTTGTCTCTCGTCCTCCTATGACAAGATATGCTTGAGTTAGTTAAGTGTCCCGTAGTTCTCTTTTACTAAAAACAACATTGGTGAATGTTGAGATAAGCATGCAGAGAAAACAAACTTGAAATCAAGGTCTGGGTGTTCCAGAGATTGGCAAGTTGTCCTAGAAAGTCCAGTGTGTACATGGAACAAAGGAAGTGGAACAGATGAACAAAGTTCTGAAGTGGCCCGAAGAACTGTCTGTCCTGCTTCATTTGCATCTTTTAATTCTTAGACACTGGAGGACACACTGCATTGACACTGACTGTCTTTTGCCCCATGCACACTAGACAAGGGCTTTACCACTGAGCTACATCCCCAGGACCACCACTGATGCTTTAGATGAATTGGTAGGAGATGAGAAAGCCTATCATATGTATTCAGACCTTATGAAGCAGGAAGAATACAATGTTCCCACAAATAGTGGTAGTTATAATATTCCTGCAATAATATGAGTTTGTATTATTAGAATAGTAAAGCTGTGGCATGAGTAGCATTCTATATAGCAAAATGAAAATGAGGAGAAAGCCCCACAATTCTTCACTAGTAAGTGATGCTATATACTTCTTCAATATATACCCATCTACAACTCCCAACAAAGTCCAATAAAGATATTTTTATCCTTCTAATGCTAATAGAACAATGCTTTACTCAATATAAGACATAGAAAAATGTCATTTCACCCTCAATCTAGATCCTTCAATTTGGAAATAAATTCACTGTAGAAAAATAAGCACCATGTTATTAACCCATATAAACTTTGTGCTTATCAAATATTTCATCAGTTTAACATTTATGATGCTGGGAACAAAGCTTAGTGGGTGGAATATGTATCTAAAAGAGCCTCCCTGAGTTTAACCTTTATATTAAATAAAAATGATAAGAAATATAAAATGATAAGAAACTCCACACCTTCCAAAACTGCACAACTCCTCATCTATAGTTAAAATCTCATCTATAGGATTCAGAAATTTTAATCTGGTATTTATTGTATGTTTAAGCTTTCAAGCTTGCACGTCACAGCAACTGATTTTATTGTTTCTCTTTCACTTGGTCAATTAGATGGGATTATTTCATTTCCAAAGCCTTTTTTTACACCGGCTATGTAGCTGTTCAGTGAAATATAATCCAACTCAGCCCCTTCGGCATCCAATAAAATCGTCAGTCAGTGTTGGGGGAGCAATCATTGAAATGATGAAATAGCAGTAGTGCTGAAAATAAGCAATGGAAAATTCTGCAAAAGCTAAAATTATACCACTGGGACCTTCTTGATCAACATAGCCCTTCACTGGCTGAGAACCAGTTCTCCTTAAGAACTGAGAACCTGTCCTGCGAAAGGAAACTATTCTCAAGTGGTAAAAATCACCTTCTAAAGAGTCTTCCCGTTACATAACTCTGTCTGATATTTGTAAGGTAATAAGTAGCATGTGTCTATGAAATATCACTTTCACATTACTTAGCATTGTTTCTTGCTTTGAAATGATATGTTATCAGAGAGATTAGGCTCAATTGATGGTTTATTATGAATATACAAGGTTCCAGTACAGTTGAATGCTTGGCTGAAGGTCACTCTTAAGATCTTTAAACTATTATAAATATAGGCATTTGATCAAATTCATAAGAAGCTATATATATATATACATATATATGTATATATATGGAGAGAGAGAGAAAGAGAGAGAGAGAGAGAGAGCTGTATTCCAGCCCTGAGGCTTGAATTCAGTGCCTGGGCACTATCTTCTCTCCCGTCTAGAGCGCTACCAGTTGAATCACAGCGCCACTTCTGGTGTTTACTTTTCTGAGTAATTGGAGATGAGGGTCTCATTTCCTGAGCTGGCTTTGAACTGCAATCCTCAGATCTCAGCCTCCTGAGTAGCTAAGATTATAGGTATGAGCCACCAATGACTACAAGAAACAATATATTTTTAAAGTCTAAAATACTCCACTTTATGAAAACAATCTACAGCCAATTTCAGAGTAGAAAGGTTCTTTTGTTTGTTTGTTTGTTTTGCTTAACTGGAAAACAAGAGAAAATCAGTGGGAAGATAGGCTTTGTAAGAGCTATCTGTGAAATTCAAAAGATGATTATGTTGAGTTGATTAGGGAGAATAAGTTGAAGGAACATCGATGTATAATAGGAAAACTCAAAATAATTATTTTTAACATGAAAGCTGAAAATGAGCAACGCCAAGAATGTTTTCAAGAATTAAATCAAAGTAGACTGAAGGCTGACCGAAGCAAAGGCAGACAGTTTTCTTTTTTATTTCTCAATTAAAAGTGAATTCAGGTAATATAGAACAAACTAGAAAAGCTTATTTCTTCTAAAGCTTCAGAACCATGACCACTGCCACCTACCAAGGCATTTGTGTTTAAACCCCTCTCTGAAATGTTTCACTTTCATCCTGTTGGAGAACCTGTTTGTGATCAACCCGTTCAGCACTAGGTAGCTCAAACAGAAAGTATTTTCCTAACCTTAATGGGTCTTGCTGTTTCTAAATATAAAAATGAAAATAACCTACCAGATCATCTGCACATGGAAGAAACAAAATAACATAGCTAGTATGGGTGGTCCTTTGTCACATATATAAAAGGGGGTCTGTTTTGCTTTCTTCATATGCAGTCACTGATTATGAATGGATTTCTCTGGCTTCACTTTGTCCATCTGTTAAATGGCGCTTGACTCAGCTCAAATATCATCTGTGACACCAAGATCTTGTTCAGTAACCAATCAAGCAAGATATTTTTTTTCCTTTAAAGAATATTGTTTTTTTTTCTTTCCTTGCTGCTGCTGTTGTTTATTTGTTCTGTTTTAGGAGCTAGAATGACTTTTTCAAACCAAAAGGGTGTCAATTAGTAAATTCAAACTTCTGTTAATTACTACTTTCACTATTTATTCTGGGAGGGAGTAACCATCATGACAAGTACCTGAGGGATTTACTTGCATCATTAGAGAATTTAGTTGTATTCATCTAAAGTGCATTGAAACACCATGCACAGGCCTGGTGGTTTATGCCTGTAATCCCAATACTTGGAGGTAGAGATAGGAAGATCAACAAGTAGTAAACCAGCCTGGAACTATCAAACAAGACTCTGTCTTAGAAAAATAAAAAATAAAATAAAATTAATTGAGTTCCTTAAAAGAATATCAGCACATGCATTTATCCTTGCTGAAAATTCATAAATAAGAAACATTAAAAGAGAGGCACAACATTTTCTAAGATCAAGTAAGTGGATTTTATTCTCTATATAAGACTTAGAGTATTTCTAAAATGAAGAAAGAGAATAATTAGATCCAACTAATGGGCTCAATTTCAGTAACTGAGTTCTATGAGTCATTCACCACAGGAACCTCTAGTAATTTACAATAATATTAATTTCACATTAAAAATAATGAAAGGTTTTGAGAAGGCTTTAAACATCATTCATGTTTTCTCAAGTTCCAACTGAACTTTCATCTTGGCTATCTTGGTTTTCCAGTTAATAAGGAGAAAACATAACCTCATTCCCTTTAATATTTGTAAACATATCTATGAATGTCTCAAAAAAAGTAATCCCAATCCCATTTATATTAGATTTCTGCCAGAAAATTAATTCTTTCAAAATAGATGCATTTTTCCCCCTGAGAGAGAGAAAACATCATTTAATTTGCCTCATTCATTGTTACCAGCTCCTGAGATATAAGGAACCATTCTGGAAGCTGTTGAAAATCAGGAGTTCTGATTATTTCTAGAGATAGGGGAGAGTTCTCTGCTTGGGTAGAAACCTACTCACTGACTGTCAATCATCATCTCTGACGCTTCTTGCTCTTCCTCCCCATCCCCATTCCAATCTTCACAATGAGCGAGGTAAGGCTCATCATCACTTTCTAAAGGTAGACAATCACACCAAAGCTTAAACCAAGTTTAACTTGGTTTTCTACCCTTAGTATTCATATCCCTGCTAAACTATTAAATATAGAAAATCAGTGGATGGGCCTCTGAAAACTGTTGTTTCTGGTTTATTTAATAGTGCTACTAGAAGAACAATTCCATGTAGGCTTTTTGGCTCTTCATTCTTACCCATTGAAGGTCACCTGTCCTTTTCAGACCTTGCACTTACATTCATGCCCCTGGAATGCTTTTCCCTCACCATTCAAAGCTCAACTGGACATCATGTTTTAATTCTCAGCCTTCATTCAAAAGCTCAAATTAATCTTGACACTCAGCTTTGCCCTTTTCATGTAGTAAACCAATATATATTGAGGATGATAACCAATGTTAGCAGACCTCAACTAGTGACCAAAGAAAACCCATTTCTTTAGATCAATTGACATATTGTACTTGTTCAAATGAGATATTGCTTATTTTTAATTGGATGGCCACTATTGATTTGAATAATAGGTACTTTCAGAAATATAAATAGTGGATGCACAGCATGCAGGTAAGTTAAGTACCAACTCTACCTGGGAATCAGCAGGTATTCTTGATGAGTAAGTACCCACATTTGCTTTCTGGTAGTTCAGCATCTCTCTAATTACAATTATATTTTATGTCCATCTTATCAGGGTCCATGGAAGAGAACACCATAGGGATAAATTAGTGTAAGAAGGTAGGCTACCAATATTTTTGTGTAGTTTTGTGATTTAAGAAAGCAACTAGTGCTCCTAGGCAAATCATCTGAAGTTAGATAACTTGATATAAAGGTTCAGAAATAAAATTAGACTTCATATACACAATGGATCACCATCTTAAATTAACTAAACATTGGTACATATTAATCATTTTGAACAAATATGTTTGTAATTAGTTGTAGGACTGGATTTGAAACAAAGTAAATTTTAGAAAACTCTTTTTTCCCTTTGGGAGTAGACATACCATTGCACAAATGACACGATTTTGACTTTGCTTTCCTTTTAGCCATTGGGTACTTGAAGTTGACAAGGATAATCATATCTTACTGTTTGCATGTCATATAATGGTGAACTGCTACAACATTTTCTGAAGCAAACATTAAGCTTATAGGTCTCTACCCCTTTTTTATATTTGTTCATTTTTGGTTCCTTTGTGCTATAGAGTTTTGGTTTTTTCCTCATGTTTGAGACAAGGTCTTCTTATACAGCCAAAGCTGTCCTCAAACACAATCCTACTGCCTCACCCCACACGAGATCAAGCTTAGAATTTCTTATTCTATGATTCTCTCAAAACCACCTTGAATCTCATAGGTCTTTGAAACATTTGAAAAATAATTCCTATGCCTAAATTTGATGTTTTAATAAGCATTTTAACATGTCATCATTTCCCTAATTCATGAAACAAAAATAATCAACAGACTTAAAACAACTGGCTATTCTCATTAATACAATGCCATTGGAAAAGAGCATTTCTTTTTGAAAGTAAAGAAATACAATGAATATTCCATTTGTAACTATATTAGCTTATGTTTAACATATTTAGACCTTGACAAAATATAGCTATTATAAAACTATAATATTATTCTTTTCAATTTAGTATCATTGAGTTAAATTTTATTTTGATAAAGAAAATGATTACATTATGCTTAATAGTTCCTCTGCACATATTTAAATATAAACATATTAAAAATAAACAAATAGAAAATAGATACTTGCTTTATGCATTATAACCTAAGTAAAGGCTTGGTATTATCCCTTTTTACTATATATACCTTTACTATGTATATATCCCTTTTTACTAATATATACTATGTATAAATATACATATTCTCGAATATACAAAAATTTCCAATTCAAAAATAAAACATTTGAAGCCTAGCATCACTGGCTCATACCTATAGTCCTAGCTACTCAGGAGACTGAGATCTGAGGACCACAGTTCAAAGCCAGCCAGAGAGGAAAGTCCAATTAACTGCTGAAAAGTTGGAAATGGTTCTGAGGCTTAAAGTCATAGAGCAATAGCCTTGAACAAAACTTCTCAAGGATAGTGCCTAGGCCCTGAGTTCAAGCCTCAGGACCAGCACCAAAAATAAATAAATGAATAAACAATTTAAAAATATATTAAATGATATACATATATATCAAAAATGCCATGAATTAAAAAATAAGTCAACAAAAACTGGCATGTTTTTAGTTTTATGATGATGATGATTATTATTGTTTAATACAAATAGAAAATGCATTAGAAAATAGTAGAGAAAATCTGGCACCTAAAAATTATTCAATGGGTAGCAATGGCTCATGCCAGTAATACTAGCTACTAATGAAACTGATGTAAAGATCACAGTTCAAAGCCAGCAGGAAACTCTGTGAGACTCTTATCTCAAAATAATAAATAAATAAATAAAAGCCAGAAGTGGAGCTATGGCTCAAGTGGTAAAGTATTAGCCTTGAACAAAAAAAAATCAGGCACACTCCCAAAAAATTATTCATATGCATTATAACCTAAATAAAGGCTTGGTATTATCCCTTTTTACTTATATTTATAGTGTAATAAGTAATACTTCATGTGAACAGCATACTTTTTTTTGGCTGGTTCTGGGGCTTGAACTCAGGGATTGGGCTCTGTCTCTGAGCTTCTTTTACTCAAGGCTACTACTCTGACAGTTGAGCCACAGTTCCACTTCCAGATTTTATTGGTAGTAGAGTGGATATAACAGTTCCACAGACTTTTTTTTTCCAAGGACTTGCTTCAAAGCATGATCCTCAGATATCAGCCTCCAGAGGAGCTAAGATTATAGGCATGAGCTACCAGCACCAGAGGAAAAGTGTGCTTCATGTTATGAAATTCACACCTTGTTATAATTCATGTGTCTTATTGTAAGTGACAAATATTAGAGATTTTAAATAGTAACAAGCATTTTAGTTCATTGGCGAGGTGCTGAATGTCATTCTAAGAAGTGGCATCTTTATATTAGAGGTTATTAAATCCAATTAACATGTTTACCCTTCATGTAAAGCTTGGAGTTTATGCAGCCAGCCTCTACCTGCATCTAACACTCATTCCTTGGCTTCAATAAGACTATTATCTTCAGTGTCCCTTTGATCTCTCTGCTGTGTCTTCAGCCAGCTGCTTTCAAACCTGCCCTTCTATAATAAGTTGACATAATATTAAACGTCTCCATTCTCTCAAGAAAACCATAGCCATGCCATTGGGGTCAGGAACTACCTGTAACTGAATGATTCTCAAATGTGTATCTTAGCCCTAGCCACTTACTAAAAGTCCAAACATGTACTTTACTGCATACTTGAACATATCCACTTGTATATCTCTACAGATCAAAACTGAGCTCATTATCTTTCCTCTTCAAACCCTGATATATCTCCAATTTTCTCTTCCATATTAGCAGATAATTCAAGACACTGGGAACCACTCACAATGTCTCCTTCTCTCTAACTTTCCATATCCAAACCCACTTGATATCCCTTCCTATATATTTCTTAAATCCAGTCACCTGTTCCCACACCTCACCACAATCCTGGCCTAAGCACTTCCATATTGTGCCCTGTTTATCATTCATGTTTCCTAATTGGATTCCTCACATCCAATTTTGCTTCTCTCCAGTCCATTATCTGTGCTGCAGCAAATCATAGTTTGATAGTCCCATGCGTACACTTCTTAATGACTTTTTATGTGCTTTAGAAAGAAAAAAAAAAGACCAAGATTCTTAGCATGATATACTGTATTCTGTGTATTCTCTTCCCAACCACCTTGCCAGCTTCATTTTAAGAAACTTTTCCACTGGGTTCTACATGTGAATTACTGCTGTACTGTATCTCCCCAAAATGATCTCAATACTACCTCCAGATCCAAGCTCTCCCAAAATCTTGCCACTCATCATCAGAGGAAGGAATCTATTTGCATTTTCTTTGAATTTGGCAAGAAAATAGACAAATAGATGAAGGCAAAAGTGACACTGTGACTTTAAAGTCTAGATCATATGAAATAAATATAATTCTCACTTGGCTCCTTGTTTACAGGTATGTGATTTAGTTAATAAACCACTATGTGGTCAGGAATCCTAATCCTAGCCTATCCAAAAAGATTCCATGGACCAACCTAAATAGAGAGAAACTGAGACCATTAGCCAATGGCCCAGTCTATTCCAATAAATGTAAGCATAACAAACCTTCATGTTTTCCCATTACAGCCCCAGAGATCATGGGCAATCCATTCCCACAATGTCCAATCCAAATTTGTGACCCTTCTTCTTGTGTCCACACATAATAATACGATGGTTTTAGACCACTTGATTGTGGAGTGGCTTAGGATGTTCTGCTGGGTACAGTCAGGCTTGTTCAGCCCATTGTTCTTAGCATATTGTCCCCTGCTTTGACACTTTCCATCTCCTCAATTTCTCCAGTACATAATTTTCATCATCGACCATAAATCATCTCTAACCTTACCAATAGTAATATAGGGAAGAGATGAAGGAAGATACATGTTTCCTTTCCTTTGGGGTGGGAGAGGATGCACTTCCCCCACAAACTATTTCCCTTGGGAGGCCTCTGTCTAATCTATCCATGTTTTTCTTTGTTATCAGATCATACATCCTCTTGCAAAGGGCTTAATGCAGAGCATGGAATCATTTGATAGGTTGTGGATATCTTGTATATGGCCTCACACATTGCTAAAAGCTACTAAAATCTAGGGGAAATAAGAGGGAGTGAAACTGAAATATGAGCCATAATTAGGAGAATGTGCTGCAAAACACTTTTTGGATCATTTTAAAGGTTTTTTTAAACAATATTTTGTCCCCCTGAGAAATATTCTTGTTCACATTATGTCAATATTGAAATAACCAAAGCCACTGCATTATTACAAGAATGGTAGAATATGGGGTGTTTCATTCGCTTTAGAGAATATTGAGACTAAATATATGGAAATACAGAACCATGTGAGTGCTATCTGTATGACAGATCCAAAAGCACCTTTTTTATTTTATTTATTTATTCTTTTGCTTGGTCATGGGGCCTGAACTCTGAAAAGCAACTATTTTTAACGTAAATTTTTTATTGTTTTATTAACTTTAAGAAGTTGTACAAAAGAGTTTCCCTTAAACAAAGCAGTTTATGAATACAATGTAGTGTGATCAGTGCCACCTTTCAACATTCATCTGTCTTGCTTTTGAAGATTTTCCTACTGCCAGTATTCACTGTTTCTTCTGTTTGAGCCATCTTCACCTGGCATTTCGTGATATTTTAGGCACTCTAACCACTCTAATAACCCCTCTGTCAATTTTCTGTTCATAAAATGTAAGTTCTCTAACTTTCTCCTTGAATGAATGGTGGGCATTCAAAAATACAAACAGAGATATTTGATTCTGAAACCGTATCAAAGTTTTCCTCTCTTCCTTGGACCCATGTTTTGCTTTATATCAGACAACTAATGTTAGGAAAATTAAGTCTGAGGAGAAAGGGTGGTTGTTGCTGTTTGAAACACAAAGACTCGATTCATGACTGTAATACTGGTATTTCCCCTAAAATATATACTAGAGTAATACAATCAAATACATACTTCTCCCAAAACTAGTCCTCTAGTCTTTGTCTTGTGCATTCATATTATCTTTGTTTCAGTGTGTGCTGAACTTGCAGTTACAGAAGAATGTCACTTCTATTACTTTAGATTGTCTTTCTTCCAGTGTTTTGCCCCTGTTCTGATCCCTTGTTCCTTCAGCTTTACTTTATGCTAGGCTTCCCTTTCTTCTCCAGTGCTAATACTAACAACTTAAGGATTTATTTGTAGGACCAATCTGAAAGTGAAAGACATTTCTCTGGGTAGAAAATCCACGAGATGATGAATCTTTTTTGGATCAGCACCTATAAATGGCTTGGGTACAATGAACTGATTACTCTGAATCTGATCAATATAGGTAGACATTCACATATAATCACATTTTCCTCACCCTTCCGTGAGTACGGTATTCCACAGATGATTTTGAAAATTCTGGTGTGCTAGAATTGGTAACATTGTCAGCTCGTAGATGAACACAGTATCTACCTCCCAGTAGCATTCTGCTCTGCTTAGAGTGAGGTTAGCAAATCTATGGCCTTTATTACCCAACCTATGGTGACATCAGTATCAATCATGACACTGCCCCCAAAAGCCTAAACCAGCGCTCACGATGGACATCCACACAAACATCACTAGTCAATCAAAACTAACTCCAAGGAAAGCAGAAATGTATTTGCCATTTCCAAAATAAAGGTGAGCCCATTTCCACCAGAAATTTGTTCTCCAACTATAGATTCTCTTAGAAAAGAGGAGAGCGAGGAAGAGCCCCAGAGGCCATGGGAGGGCCCCTCCTGCAGTCCTCTCACAGCGGCACGTTAGACTAAATTAGATTTATTAAATTAGCTAATTGTCATGTTGGAAGATACCGGCAAGCCAATCCTGAGATGCGAAATATAACAAATAGGTTGCAGCAGGAAGGATGGGGCACTGGGGAAGCATTTAGCCTCAGTAAACTCTGGGAAGCCTGTCCTAATGAGGTGTGCCTGGGCAGCAGCATCTTTGTAGAAGTCTCCAAGCTCAGCAAGCATGCCCTGGGACCAAAGACCTATCTAGAAAGGAACAACTCTCCAACTGACAAGTGGGGAGATTCACATGTTTAATTAATGGTAATGTTTATCAAGCCAAACTCGCCAATCCTGGCTCTATATTCTATAGAAAGTGAGAGTTTAGAAATAGAAGATTCTGACAAAGGATCAAAATGGGATTTCAGGGTTTAAGTTAAGGAACACAAGGCCCCCGCTTCACACACTTACCTGTGTGTTTCTTTTATAGAATTGGTCCTGTTTTCCAAAGGGAATCAAGGAGAATTCCCATTCTGTTCTTTCTGTGCTTTGTCACTGCAGTGGCTATTCATGACAGACTTCGCAGTGTTCGCTTGTGCCAGGAATGGTCTGTGGTGCTTGTGTATGAGCCTGGGCCTCCTCTGGGACCACCAGCAGCTGCCCTGTTTAGTTGTCAGCAATGACAGAGGACTCAACTATACAGAATGGCAGCCAGGTGGTCTTATAGTTCCTCAAATCCCCTTTTGTCTTATTAGAACGTGAATATCACAAGGGAAAAAAAATAGAAAAGTCACACTTAAAAATAGCATCCTGAACATCTTTGTTTTTCCTCCTATTGGACTTCTTACTAGATTTCATAAAATGGCAGTTATCACCAAACACAGTCATTTCCTTTGCAGGTGTTCAGAAACCTCAGTAATTTCATTGTTTTGCCTTTTAAAATTCATAATTTAAAATTTAAAGATTACTACATTTGTCATATTTGGTCTCCAGCAGGTTAGAAAAGAAATAATCATCCTACAAACGTAGGCTTGATAGGCACAGTGGCTCACACCTGTAATCCTAGCTAGTCAGGAGGCTAAGATGTGAGGATCCTAGTTGGAAGCCACCCCAGGCAGGAAAGTTTGTGAGAACCTTTTCTCCAATTAAACACAAAGAAGCCAGCGTGGAGCTGTGGCTCAAATGGAAGAGCCTTATCCTTAAGGACAATAAGCTCAAAGTGCCCAGGTCCTGAGTTCAACACCCAGGTAGGCTTTATTCTATAACCCTTGATATCATAAAACTTGTATCAATAAACAATATCTTTTTTAATTTAATTTTACTGTCAAGGTAATATACAGAGGGGTTACAGTTACACAGGTAAGGTAGTGAGTACATTTCTTATCAAACATGAACCTGATAAACACTTGAATGGTTGAGAGTTCCTTCTCTGATAGCCTAGTTTCATGTGGAATATTTTGAGTCCTGTCTTGCTAGAGAAACATTTCTCCTGCAATAGGGTATTTGTTCAGATGACAAGGTATTCGGTAGAAATGGACTATATAAACGAACGATGATTTACACCTATGTTTCTATCATGTTTCTTCATCACCAAAATTTCCCAGGTTTTTAGTGCTATAATTAAGGTCTTCTGATCACCTGGCCCACAGTCTTACAGTCAAGCATTTTTTTTCCTCTACTTGAAAAGTTCTACTCCATGCTAAATTTTCTCATGGGAAGACAATATAGCGTCCCCTTCAAAGTCAGCATGGCATATCTTGGCTCTTTAAATTTTTTTTTTTTTTTTTTTGCCTAAGACCATATTTGTAAAGGGAGGTTTCACAACCACTTTACACAACTTATCATCTGAGGCCTTCCAATTAAGTTCTTTGAGTCTGCCTAATTTTCCCATTGGCTTCAGTGGGACTTTGAGAACAGAGCAATTACAAGATTGAATTGTGACTGAAGAATGTGATAAGATCCACTAGCCAAATCATGTTTGTAATGGCAATCTTGTCTTGTTTAACAAAGCATCGACCTATATGACTAAATCCAAACTCTAATACCATTAAATAATAATATCAAAAATTAAAAATAATACCTTTACTGATAACATAGGCCTTAGCATGTATAAATTCAATAGACTCTTTTCTCTTTATCTCTCTGTTCTTTTTCTCTTTCTCCCTCCTCTTTCTCTGTGTCTCTATCTCTCTCTGTCTATCTCTGTCTCTCTCTCTGGTAATTAGGATGAGTCTAGGACCTTGTTCATGCTAAGCAAGCACTCTACCACTGAACTATACTCCCAACCAGCCTGATTTCTTCCTTTCTAATAAATTATCTTGAAATTTGTTAGTATTCATTTTAGACTATTTTTCCAGAGTTGTTCCTATATGAAATAAAGTAATAATCCTTTTTTAATACAAAAATATATTAAGCATAAAACATGCCATTGCTTTTTGGCATGTTCCATATTTTTTTGTGGATTTTATCAGGGTTTTATTAATTATAAAGTCCTCCAAATGTCTTCTCATCTTTGCCTTACAGTTAACAGATATCCCAAATCTGAACAAGGCAAGGCCATGGAAACTTGGGCCATTTTCTAATTTTACTTTCAGACTAAAAAGCAAAATTTTTTATGGGTTGGTTGGTTCATTGGGGTTTTGTTTTTTGTTGTTGTTGTTCTTCTTCCAGTAGTAGAGCTTGAACTCAGGGTCTAGCACTCTCATTGGACACTTTTCATTGCTCTACTACTTGAGTCACACCTCCACTTTTTGTTGTTAGTTGGGAATAAGAACCTTGTAGATTTGTCTGCCCAAGCTGGCTTCTAACCACAATCCTCAGGTCTCAACCGTCTGAGCAGCCGGGATTACAGGCATGAGCCACTAGCACAGGGCACAAAGCAGATTTTGGACTAGCCATCATTTACTACTTTCCCCTACTGCCAGTTGTCCTGCCCCAATGCTTCCCCTGAGCTTCTTCTGTTCCTTCCTCGCCCCCTCCCTGGCCTCCTGCCTGTCGCTGTCACCATCACACTGTACTACTACATGTGTTTGCTCCATGCTGCCAAAACAAAGACATGAGAAGAACAAGAAGTTTGGTGGGTAGAGGACATGTGAGAGCTTCTTTTGAATATTCAACCTAGTGAAAATGAGCTATCCTGATATACATGCCCAAATGGACTTTTTCTTGGACTGGGTTTTACAGAGTAATTAAAATCCCATTGTATTGAGAGAGCAGCATTATTCTTTACTTGTAGATAATAAATAGCTGGCTGTTTAGAAAGGACAATATAATCCTTAGGAATCACTGCTACATGATACACTAGTTCAATTGTGTGCACATTACGAAACACAGACACAGCCAGACATAACATAGATACCCCTTACTTAGATAAGAAGCAGAGACCTAAATCTTAAACAAAATATAGTCCCATATAATAAAGCAATCTTTTTCAGGAATTTGTATGCTGTTTTTTTTTTTTTTTTACACACTGTACTTTGCTTGAGAACAAGGCGACAGAGTGATAAAATCCTATACATTGGCATAACATTGATTTAAATAACAGACTTACATCCGCATCGGAATTTCCTGTGAGCCCAGGAATATTTTTGAGAGTGTGACAAAAAAAAAAATCTCCTTTTTCTGTTTTACAAGCTAAAGTCCCATTTTAGAATTGATGTGGAGAGGGGGAAAAACAAAATAAAGATAACAAAGGTCTTAGAGTTACTGAGCAAGGTATGTATGGAATTTATAATGTTATATCAAATGTTAATGTAAAGCACAGAAATTCATGATGAGGCAGAAAAACAAATAGGTTGTCAGTTTCCCAAGCATCGCATGTAATATGCTCTTTTGGAGTTAGGGAAGATCTAATTCCGAATGAGTTTTATTTGGTCTGTATATACAGCTAAAATACTATGTCTATCTAGACTAGCAGGGAATAATTCTTAGGAATTTCAATATTAATTAATTTATTTGATAGTAAATTGAATGGCATCAGTCTGCTGGTCATTTTGTAAATTTCTGCAGAGAATCCTTAGCTTTCTCTTCTCTGTAACCCTACACCCTGGTTTGCTAAAGCCACAATCTCACAAATGTGTAGTACTTTGTTTTCTTAACTATGAGCTTGGGGTGGGGGAGCAAAGGAATTGGCTAAATTGTAATCATTTGGATGTTTGAATTGATTTGAATGCATGAGGATTTTTTTTCTCAGAAAGCTGTTGTCTACCGGTATTCCAAGGAACTAGGAGAACTAGAATTCTTGTTTCAAACGCTGACATTCTTTGACAAGTTACTTTAGTTCTATGCCTCACTCTGACCTTTATATAATGAGGCTAATAATATTTATCTAACTTAGATGAAACCCTTCACTGCATTGTTAAGAGTATTTCATGTTCGCAAAGTGGTCTTTCAGACTATACTGTGCAAATAAAGTCAGTTGAACAGTTTGTTGCTTCTGATAGCTCTGATATTTCTCCAGCCGGGAAACCAAGAGCAGAAGTTACATTTTACCACAAATTTTTAACTAGGATAAGAGCTAATGTTTATGAGTGATGACTTCGTATCAGATGGTGTATATTATCCTGTTTCACTCAACAACATCCCTGTGAAAAAAGTCTTACTTCTGTTTCCATTGGAAATAAAATTAGAGACTTTGAAAGACTTAAGCAAGTTTTCCAGAATCATCCAATCAGTAAGTGGTAATGACTACTATGGTACATTGACTGCCTTCGACACCCATGATTGCACAGAATTGTAACACAGCAGTGTCTGCACAGAAAAAGTCATAGCTTTATCTTATTTGGATTTAGTTGTCTGAGTGCTTGAGCTAATTATGTGGCTAATAACATTGCCTTTTATATTTCTGGAACTCTTCTCATGTAATAATGAGCTTTAGTGGATGTTTTGTTTTCTATGGCTGCAGACCGCCTTGTTACCCGACTGCTATACCAACCTTCCTCCTCCATTTGGAGATCCACCCTTCCACTCTGGATTCTTGCAGAACTAAATGAAAACCCAGCAAGTCTCCTCTGAATCACCAAAGCTATGTTTTGTTTTGCTGTCTTATGGCCTGATTCTTTGCAGGCAATGCCATTGGCAAAAGCTTCCTTTCATCCAATCCCCATCCAGGCCAGCCTTCCTATGAGACGAGATGCTGTGAATACTTCCCTCTATTCCCATGTGCTGAGAGTCTTCAGTTCTCCAAATGTTATGACCAATCCCATCCGTGTAACTAAAGCTAACAAATTCTAGAGTGGTTTTCACTACAAAATCATGCAGTTGAAAGACTGAAACAGAACTCAGATCTGTGTCCTGTTGCAAAACAATAAAAAGCAGAGCAAGGTTAAAATGCACTCAAGTAGACATTTTACCTCAAATCAAACTGTAGTCTTAACCTCATTTCTTCTGGAAAATGTGTTAGTGTGAATACATTTTGACTTGGGCTTTTTTATTTGGTTGCATGAATCTCATACACCTGAATACAGCAAACAAGTTAACTGTGTGAGGCCTTGTACACAATCAAGTATCTCCAACCAACTCTAGTATAAAAGGATCCAGAGCTGCCACGAACCTTTGGCAATAGCGTAAGCATACTTAGCTATGTTTTAAAAAGCAGTCTTTTGAAGTATTCATTTGAGTTGAGGAGCCAACTTGAAACCTCCAATGGTATCCATCAATCCCAGGACAGCAGCTGCCTCAAGGCTTTGCCTACTCACCTCTTGGCCTCATCTGGCACAGCATTCTGCTTTACCGATCAGTCCTGTGAGTTCTCGTTCATACCAGTGTCCTCCCCTACTGGGCCTCCACACATGCCATCCATCCTAATCTCTCCACGGTCTTACCTCACCTTATGCCCTCTGCTTATTTGACACATTTCACATCCCCCAATATTTAGAATATACCCAAGATTAGAACAAACTTTGCTCTATCCTTCAAAGAATATAGTTCTTTCCAATTGAACAATTTATTTGATGCATGACTATAATTCCTGCTACTCAGGAAGTCGAGGCAGAAGAATCCTTACCAATTTTGTAACCTGGGAAAAGTTACTTATCTCAATACCAAAAAAAAAAAAAAAGGATAGGGGCATAGCTCAGTGGTGAAGCTCTGGCTAATATGCATGAGGCATTAGGTTCAATCTATAAAACTACAGGGAAAAATTATCAAACTTTATGATTTGAATGCATTTATAAATTGGCTTAATGTTCTAGACTCTGTATCCTTTAAATCCAAGAATGAGCTTGCCTTGTAAATCACGGCTTCCCCATCTAAGAATGTTCTAGCAGACAAAGAGTATACACACAAAAAAGTTTGTGTGGAAAAATGTTAATATGAAAGGGCTAATAGTTATCAGTCTCTTATTTTTCTCCTCCAAATACTGCTTATTGAAATGAAATTGTATCATCTTTCTTATTAAGGAAAAAAAATCTGAAAATAGAAGAACTTGTTAAGCACTAAACATTCAACTCTTACAGAAAGATACATTGATTCTAAAAAATGGGTTAAGGTTAACAAACTCATGTTTTAAGATAAATATTCCTGCCATGGTTCTCTGCTGTCTTCCTGCTCATTTATTTCCTCTGTATTTTCAATGCCTAGTTTGTTCATAAAGCATTCTAGAACCGAAAAAAAAATACCACTTTCTAGTCATGTCTTAAATACCAAATAGCATGAAATATCAAACTTGGGGCTAAAGTGTGAATCAAAAAATAATTTTGAAACATACTTTAAGCAAGTATAAGAGTCATAATAATCCTTCACTCAAATCAGTTTAAGACTTTTAATAACATATCTGGCCCAAAGTGAATAGTGGCTTAAGGGGTAAAGGAAGGAAAAATGCTTTAGTGTCATTTTTTTTTCAAGTAGAAAAGCATGCCCTAAGCAGATGCATTTTTCAGAGTGCTGTCCACAGCAGACCTAATTGCCTTTCATGTAAATTAAGAACACATACCTTGGTTTAAGCAGTAATCTACATCAAAATGAGAGGAGTGGTTTATTTGTTTCAGCTTATTTGGGGGGTTTGAAATGGCACTTAAAGCACGTTATGAAAGTTATTCTTGGCTTCCATTTATTTAAGTAAGAAAATGTGCCTCTTTTCAACTTTTTTTTTTCCAATCTCCACTTACCAATAACAGCACTCTACTCCACACATCATGAAGGCATATAAAAATACTTAACAGCTTTGTCATAAGACACTTGAGATTTGGGGTTGCTGCTATATGTTTTTAAATCTTTTATGTTTGCTAAAGCTTGATGAATCTGAGAATATGTCTAGAGGGTAAATAGTAACTTGGAATCATTTGCTGTGCAGTTGCCTAACTAGAATTATTATTTCCCTCCTCTTAGAAGCAGATACATTTAGCTTTTTCATCATCAAAGAAAAAAAAGATATGCAACTATCCTGCTTATCAGACAAATTCTGAACATAGATTATATCATAGGGAGGAATTTTTGACTGACTCCTTCTGGTTTATGACACCAGTGAGTTTAAGTGCATTTGACGGATCATTGGCCCCTGAGTATGGAAAATTGTATCTCAGCAGGTTCTAACCTGGAACCTGGTGAAAAGGTTTGCTCATTTATTTGTGTGTTTGTTTTAAGCATTTCATGGCCAGGGAGTATTTTGTAAAAAATACACCACAAAGAAAGTATATTTGTAAACCTAAAAGAACTGGGTTTTTTTTCTTATAATTTGTAGTAAATATCAAATCCATGATAGTTGTAAATAGTAAAATCCACTTACTGTTATTTATTTATAGTTGTAAATAGTAAATAGAAAAGTCCGTGATAGTGGTAATCTACTGGCTATCATTATCTCAGAAACATGATGTATTGATAATAAAATAATTCAGAAGACTTCCAAGACCAGTGGAGGTGTAAGGTATATTAAATAGGTTTCATGAGGTAGCAGATGAAGAGAACACCAGGAGGAATTCAAGCAGGAAAAGAAAATAAGTTTATTTACCAAACTGCTGCGCCGCTGCTGCTGCTGCCCCCCTCCGCGGCCCGCTGCTCCTCCCCCGCCCACCCCTCCCCGCCCCGAGTGGTGGAGAGGCTTGGCCAAAAAGAGGAGACCCAACCCTGGACCAGGAGTTACATAGGCCAGGGACAGGAAGAGGTGTGGCCAGGTGGGGGAAAGGTGTGGCCACATTGGATCTGGATGTGACCTCAGGGTGTGGGATCCCCCTATTGTCAGATGGGAGGCTCAGATGGGAGGCATGAACAGAGGCAGCCCAGGATAAAACCTACCAGGAGGGGGAGGTGACTACTTCTAGGTGTGCCAGTTACCTAGGTAACACAGACACTGGACAGAAACAGACAAGAGGTAGGGAGGTGTCTGCACAGAGCCTGCATGGCTCAGGGAAGACCTTACAGGAGGTAAGGAATAATGTGGGTAACAAATAGGTACATTCTACCAAGAGAACGAATTCTCTGCTGTTACTGTACAAGTTATTTTATTCCACTAGGAGAAAGCATGACAATGTTGCATGCAGGATTAAACATTTTATTGTTCAAGTGTGTTGTGAGCAATAAAGAAAACATTGAAGAAAGGAGTTTGAACGAGTAAAAGTTGGTCAGAAAGAACATAGGATCAGAAATTCTAACTAATCATTTTCCTGAAGAAGCAAAAATTCTTTACCAAAGGAAACAAAAAAATCATGTATGTTTTATTGTGTGTTTGTTTAGCTTATATGAATGTAAACTTTTTAAATGTCTAGAAAATACATCTACCAAGTCAAAGTCCAGAGATGGAAGGAGAGAAAAGGCTTGAGAACAAAACTATCAAAATAGTATTACCAAACTGGATAAAACATTCACAACCTATTGTGGGGATGGGTGGGTCTTGATGATTGGTAATTCATTTATGTATTTTCTGTTTGCAGTGTCTTTTATGGTCTATGTCCTTCATAAAAATATTTTAAAATGTCTTTATTCACACTCATTCTTTTTTTTCAAAAGTGGAGTAGTAACTGGATCTTGAGGTCACTGATTTCCAAAAGGAAATATTTTATTATTAAGCATGAGATACATAAAGAAAATAAGAATACTTATTTAAATTCCTCTAGAAAGCTGCAAAAATAAAGCCTACAAATATATATATATATATTATTTTTTTCAAAGATGAGTAGTAGAAAACAGATTGTACTTAGTTCATTCAAAATGTCTAACATTGTTCACTCTGCCATATGCATACAGTTACTCCAATATGGGCCTTGAAGGAAGCTGACTAACAGGTTCCAGGTGCAATATAAATCTTCATTCTTTGGCACACTGCCTTTCAAATTCATCTAATGACAGCATGAAATTATCTCCAAAGATATTTTATAAAATCTCAAATACTGTGATACTTGAAAACTTGCTTCTAACCTGGAAATAATTCAACATTTGATTTGTTCCTTAAATCCTTTTGTTTTGCATGTTATATCCAAAGTTTAAATTTTATCACTCCTGATTTGCATGTGATTGAAAGGATGGGAACATGACCCAAATTACCAAATTCTTGTTATGTAAAGTGTCAGCAGGATAAACAAATGAGCTCAATGAAGTTGCAACAGAGAAGTATTTAAGTGATGTTATTTGGATCAGCAAAATTAATAGCATTTTAATTGTCTCAGAATAGGCAACAAACTGTAGGGTCTGAAATTTTAGAATTTATGAAAATAAAACCTGGAATTCCTGATTGGTAGAATTAATAGAACTCTGAAAATTCTATGGGTTCACTATGTTCATGACATTGTGTGCTTTTACACTACCTCTCACACACTTTCCAACACACAGTGACTCAAACACCAATGCCTCAGGATATTGGAATGCTATTTACTTGGTTGTAAGATAATTTTGTTGTTTTATTTCTTTCAATAAGACAATACTGATCTACATATGTAGATTGACACATACCAGTCTTGAACTATTCTCCCTCCTCAAGAATCCATTTCCAATTTCAGGATACCTCATCTATTCCTCTCCATTCCTTGATATTTTTAGAAAGCTTCCTCCACTTAGGTTCATCCATAGTAGTTATATGCTGTACACCAGCAACACTGCTGTAAAACAGCATTCCTGATTACACAGCACTTACTGTGAGAGATACTGAAAGATTATCAGGTTTTCAAATGAACACACTGTGTATGTGTGTTTGCGCACACGCATGTACGTGTGTGCGCGCACACACACACACACACGCCATCCTATTTCATATATTCACTGTGTAAAAAAAATCCATTGAATTTCAAAGTGAGATATAAGACAAGCAGGAATGATGTAGTAACATCTCTCCAGTGATCTGAACACATACACAAAAGTATGCGGTAATATCAGAGAGCCTAGGAGAGGTAAATGTTGTTGCTGGCAAAAAAAAAAAAATGTAGCCAGAAACACTCTTAACTCCTCTACAAATCCTTGATCTTAAAACCACTTTCTTTTCCCTCTCTGCTGGTTCTGGCACAATGCCTAAAAGAAGGGGGGGGAGGAGGAATAGCACTCAGTAAATATCAATAATGGAGGAAATAGGACCAGGAAGGAAGGCAGAGAGGAGTGGAGGAAGAAAAAAGGAAGTAAGAGAAGAAGGGAGGGGAATGGACTTAATCAATCAATGATGCAATTGGTGATTTTTCAATCCATCTATCCATCGAAGCCATCCATCAATTTCTTTACCATTTTGTGGGGTTTATATGCCCCCTTGACATGCCAGCTTTTTGCAAAGTAAATCCTCACTTTGCACAAACTTTGTTTTCTCAATAATGATCCTTCGGAGTTTCTTGAGAAGATCATGAAAACGTTCCCAATTATGTCCAGGATAAAGCTACTTTCTTTTCAGTCTCCCTAGATCACAGCACAGTTTTTTGTGTTTGTGGGGGTTTGAGTTTTTGCTGTTTTGTGGCTGGCAATGGGGTTTGAACACATAAACACATGCTTGCTCAGGTGGTCTTCTGCCCCTTAAGAGACACTTGCTGCTGGAATTTTGTAGGTAATTATGTAGGAGTCTGGAAAGCCTTTCTGCCTAGTTTGGCATTGAACCACAATCCTCCAAATCTCAGCTTCTTGAGTAGCTGAGAGTACAGGCATGAGCCACTGGCTTCTGTCTCTTCTATGTTCTTTTATTTTTTTTAGTCATTTTTCCTAACCAGCCTCTCCAATTGTTTTCCACCCTTCTCATTTGCAGAAGTAATATGTTCTATTCTGTACATCTTTAAAATAAGTGACTTCCTGCCAGATGCAGGTGACTTATACCTGTCATCCTAGCTACTCAGGAGGCTGAGGTCTGAGGATCCAGGTTCAAAGTCAACCTAGGCAGGAAAGTTGGTGAGATTCTTGTCTCCAATTGATGATCAAAAAAAGCCAGAAGTAGAGCTGTAGCTTAAGTAGCACAGCACCAATCTTGAACAAAAAAAGCTCACAGAAAGCACCTACACCCTGTGTTCAAGCTCTAGGACCAGCAAAAATAAAAAAGATTTCCTTCCTGTGCACTCTTTATCTCAGTTAATCAACCACACCCTCTTCTTTAGCACTCAGTCTTTCTTTACTGCTGTCCTCAGTCTGCTACCTGAATTTTTTTTTGCAGTTCTCCATCTGACCAAAATACCTGTCTTTTTTCTGTACAAGCACTCCTGGAGGTCAAATCCTATGATCCTCCAACAGGCCTCGTCCTTTTAAACCTACCTGCAGCATGGTTCACTGAGAACCACTTGTTTTTCCCCCAAGACTCTCCCCAGAATCTCTAAGTGACTCCTTTACCCTGGTACCAACCCTCTGCCCCCCTTTCTCTTTTACTGCCTCCTTTTCTTCCCAAATATCCTTGGTGTAGGTACTTTCTCACATTATAGACCACTTTCTCCCATCTCTTGGAAAGTTTCATCCACTCCATAACTACTAACATCACAATTAATATATTATAATTAATCTATTAAATATTATATTTGAACTAATATATAAACCAGAGGTTGATCTTGTCTCTCAAAGTATATTTAAAAACCATACCCACTTTCTGATAAGCTTATTTTCTCCAAATTTCTCATCTTCTGGTAATTATATCAATGCTATTAAAAATCTCTCTCCTAAATTATGCTTATATATATGTGTATATATTATTGTTCTTTTTGTTGTTGTCTTGTTAGTTGGTTCATACAACAGGATAAGAAACAAAAAAACAAAAAAAGAAGGGAAAATTGAACTCCCTAATTCATCCATTGAAATTACCCTAAGGAACTAAACTGCTAAAATTAGAAATTCAAAGTTGTTTTATTTTAGGTAGGATTGTGGCTCAAAACAATTAGATGACACACAGAAAATAGGCGTGTTATGTAATTTTTTTTCCTCAGCAACAAAAAGAAACACTTTATAAATTTCACAGTGTAGTGAATGTAATCTTAGGCTTGGGGAAGACCGAACTTCGTACCCTTGACCTAGTTTGCATAATGTGTAGTAGGAATCAGCCCTAGAGATAGAGGTAGCAGAGGCTTTAGACAAGATGGAAAGATGGTAGTTTGGAACAATTCCTTAACATTTTGTGAAGATAAATATGCTATACGAATTTCTTCCTTACAAACCATTACAACAATGCAAAAAAAAAGACTCCACATGGACAAATAAAATAAATTTTCCCTTCACATTCGGCCCAGAGACAATACAAAGACTTTCTCTCTGATTATAATCATCTTTTCTAATAGTCATAATTCATCAATACCTTTGGTGATCATACAGCTTTTAATTTTTTGAAAAGTTTCAGAACTAAAATTATTCACACAAAACTTCCAATTAAATATTCTTCTGGTTCATGTATTTTCTTTATCTTATTCTAGATCTCCTACGATTCTGCGACAGTGATTTAGAGTTTCTGCGACAGCCAGGGAACTGAAAATTTGTGTAGAAGAAAAGGTAAGACTTGGGAATTAAAATGAATATAGGCACAACGGCTTTTTAAAGTATACAAGTAGTTTGTGTTGATGAGGTAAGTCATTTTGGCTAAGCTGTCATTAACACTGGATCCCAATACATATTCCATTTACCACTTTGAATCTGTTATACACAGAACAGTCAAGCAATGTAATTATCTGATTTTATAGTGTTTCTGATCTTATTAACGCAATAATAGTTTTATAAACTTTCTTTTACTGGAAAAATTAGATGCATGGGGACATTCTAAAATATAGATGCTGTGCTTTTTAACCAGAGAATTTGCTGCCAGAATGACATAGGCCAAGCATAACAGATTATAGAGATGTGTGTGTATGTGTGTGTGTGTGTGTGTGTGTGTGTGTATGTGTGTGTGTTTCTACCTCTTTGGAAGTGATTTGTTTGGGAGTTCTCTTATTCTCTGGAAGTCTTAATCCTTTCTGAGCAGCTCTTATGTAACAACCTGAGAGAAGGAAACTTGTACCTGGTTTTTGTTTGTTTGGTTGGTTGGTTTTTTTGTTCTCTCCTTGATACAGTTCAGTGCATTTTCTCAATGGTTCCTAGGGCTGAGTAATTTAGAGCTTTTGAACCTTGTGAACAGACTCATTTAAAGTTTATTCTGAAGGATTTCCACAAAACGAAAGTATCATCTACGAGAATGCTACAAAACAAAAAACTATAAAATCTGATAAGTATTCTATTCAGGATGTTTGATGGAATATTTCTAGAAGACCTTGTTTCCTAGAATAAATCATTCAGGAAGTCTCTGACTTTTTGGGCTTAATAAAATGAGTAGAATTTTCTAGTCTTCTGTTTGATACTTTATTTCTTCTTCTAACACAAAATTTAATACCAAAGTCTCCATGAAGCAAAGGGCTTTCTAGATTAGGAAATCATTATAAAATAGAAACCAATAGAAAACAATAACATTTTTCCATGAAAAAAAATAGCAATTTAGGAGATTTCTTTTTTGTTGTTGTTGTGCCAGTGAAGGGGCTTGAATTCAGAACCTGCAAAGCTTTACAACTGTCATTCTCAAGCCATGCCTCCATTTCTCATTTTGCTGGTCACTTAGAGTATCTTGTATTTGTCTGCTTGGCCTGGCTTTGATCCTCTGGTCTCAGCCTTAGTAGCCAGGATTATAAACATGAGCCACTGGTAACCAGTCAGATTTCTTCTCACTGCTTTGTATTCAAAGATGACATGTGGTTTAACATGAAAAAAATTATTACACAGGCTTAAAGTGCAGATCTGCATCTTCAAGGTCTAATGCAGTCACTACAGTTTTCTCAATGATAGCATTTTATTTTTAGGTTACTAGATTTGAATTAATTTATATTCAAAACAAGTATATGAAGTTGACACAAATTTAGCAGTTGCAGGAAGAAGCCTTTTTGCTTTCCCATTTACAAAAAGAAAAAAGAGAAAATAAGATGCTTTTAAAAAAAGATATTGTGATTTTTGGGGGGTTAAAAAATAGCAGCAACTACTGTTGTTTTCTTTTAATATCTCTCTCAGGCTCTGGTTCTTAGTTTTCCCCTAAGGGTGTCTCAGAAAAAAAGTGTGATAAGAGAGTTCTTTAATAAGTGCTTTTGCGAGCATCCGTATGCACATACTCATATGCTCAGCGAGTAATTAATCAAAACTAAAATAAAGCTCCGTAATGAATGGCTGCATTGTGTGCCATCCCCTGCAAGCAGGGTATCTGTCTTCCCTTGGTCTCAATTTAGGTAATGGTGAGATTTTTCTGTTAAGATAAAATAGTTAATACAAAGTAGATTTTAATAATTTACTGCTGTACATTTTCCTCCATCACTGTTCTTTTTAAATCCTCTCTAAGAGTTTTGGAATTACATTTTGTACACCATGGATAGAAAACAAAAGATCCTAAATGTATTAGATATATATGTGAGTGTGCCTATACACACATACACACGCACACACCCCATCTTAGATAAGAACTGAATTTTCTAAGTTGCTTGGCTAATAAGTTTCTCAAATGTGTCTCCTAACTTCTTTCATTCATGTGAATCATGACAAATCACATACTGAAAAACCTATCTGTATAAGTTTATAGTAGCCTTCAAATAAATTAAATTTGCAGGATAAATTATCATTGAAGTATTCCAGGAATTAGGTACACAGCTCTTCTTATTACTAATGGGAGTCAGACACTCCAAGCTGAAATAGAATCACCTGTGTGTTTTCTGCTGTAAAAGTATAACTCAATATTCAGGGCAAAAGCAATACTTGATTCTCTGAAGCCCATTGTTGAGGAAATTCCTCTGGGTCTCTGGCATTTCACCTTAGAAAAAGCACTTCCCATGAATGTCACTGTCATAAAACATGGCAACCTCCCCTTGTCTTTTAAGTACCCTCTCTTCAAACCCTGCTCTTGCCAATTCATGAAAACCACTCTTCCCATACTGGGAGGTTTTCTAGGACAAGCATTTAGTCTTTAATAGCGCATATATAAACTTGAATGTTTTAGTGCTCCTCTGAGATGCACATTGAAAGATAACTTTTTGTGTTCTGTGATGTAGGTAGGCTGTAGCCTATAAAACACACACAGAAACACATGTATCAATAAGGATAAATAACAGCTTCAACTCCAAACTCATCCTAGTTCGGACCAGGACAACTTCTGACTTTCCAATCCAGGAAAACCATAAAAAGAAACAGAAAAATCATACAAATGAACAACACAAATAAAAGGATAAAAAAACATTAAAAGAAACTCCCTCAGGTCTATCATTTAAACCAGGTGTCTAGAGTTTACCTGTTCTGATTCAGAGCAGTTATAATGGGTAGGTATTTAATGTAAATGCTCTCACTAGCTTTTCAGTTTGATAGTTAATTGGCTTTGTTTTTTCTAAGGTACTCAGATATTTTAATGAAGCCTTTAGAAAAAAAAAGACTCAGAAACACTTCCTAAATTAAAAAAAAATTATAAAAGGATGTTTGGCCAAATTGACAGAGAAGTAAATACCATATAGTTTTCCTGGCACTATGTCTCAGTATCATATCAGAGAGCTGGTGAAAAAAAAATGAAAAAATAAAATGTGCATGGTCTGCTCTAGAAATGGGTGGGGGGGCAGAAGGCTGTCAATAATTTTTTTAAAAAATCACAGATAAGCAAAGATGATCAATTTTCATTAGTGAGATTTACCCATTCCCAGGCCTGGAACTCAACACACAGTCACAAAACCTTTGACTTAAATACAAATTTTGTTATTTTTTTTCTTGCTGTATTAACCCAAAGCAGAACTCACAGAACTCCCTACCTGAATAGTTCCTTTTACCTTCAACTGGGATCGGAAGCAGATTGCACGAGTGTTTAGGTGGATAATCGAAAAATTGGGTGAGATGAAAGAAAGTGCATACATTAACGATGCCAGAAAACACTGGAAACAACTCGGATGATTATAAGTAGCTCTGTGCTTGTTGTCTTGTAGAACAAAAAATCAGAGTGGCTGACTACAGATTTTACTTTTCATCTGGAGGCTTTGGTATCTTGCAGACACAGCATTTAGAGCAAAGGGGAAGGAGTTTTAAATTTGTGAGACACTGTGGTAATTTTTCACTGAGTTACTTAGTTGGTTCCTCCCAAATAAGCAAGAGTTATTGCTAAGTCTCATATAAGAAATGTGGTTCAGGGCCTTTTTGTTGGGCTTGAGACAATGAGGGAAAGACAGTATAGGCCTGATGTTAAAAAGGGTTAAGAAATCTATAGCCAAGGAGGTGTCCCGGCTGACTGAATGCTTTGCTAAATGTATGTGCCTGACTTTATAGGAGCGGATCTCTCAATACAACGTCCCTGTCAATATTCTGTCAAGCCCAAGGAGCATTTAGCCCTAATTTTAAAAAATCTAGCCAAGTGCCAGTGGATCATGCCTGTAATCCTAGCTACTCAAGAGGCTGGGATCTAAATATCTTGGTTCGAAGCCAGCCTGGATAGGAATGTCCAATGTCTTATCTCCAATTAACCACCAAAAGCCAGAAGTAGAACAGTGGCTTAGGTATCAAGATGCTAGCCTTGTACAATAAAACATTCATTGACATCACCAAGTCCCTGAGTTCAAGCCCCAGGACAAGCATGCGCATGCACGCGTGTGCGCATGCACACACACACACACACACACACACACACACACTAAAAAACCTTAAGAATATGTATAGATTTCCTTGCTAAAGTATTTAATTTATATGAGAATAAATACAATCAGTTGAAAAAAATCCCCTTATTTAGATGATTGAGCTTTTATAATGGTGAATTAAAATTCTGTAAGTTTACTGTTCTAGTTTGAGCAAAAATGGATTTGTTGGGCTGTCCAGAAGATAGTAAGAAATGGCAAAAAAACAATTCATGCAGAAGGGTGGTTGACAAACTTATTCTAAAGCATGTTGAAAAAGCATCATTCTGAAGATGACTGGCCTTTGGTCAGAGGTCAGATATACAGCATTTCTCACATAAAGCTAAGTTTATAGATATGTCCCAGCTCTTAAAAATAACAGTGTAATTATTCTTGCACCTAGATAGGAACAAGACTGTAAAATGATATAACAAATCTGCACAGGTGCATGACCGGCGACTTGGTCATGAACCTCCACAGAGGCAGATCTACTCAGATGGAAAGTGTGGAGGACACAAAAGGAATTGAGACCACATGGTAAGACTCCTGCATCTCAAAACCTCTGTGCTTGCCCCAGTATCCTTTCACTCCTAAGATTTGTCCCCAAGGAACTCTGATTGCCCTCTGTACTATGGAAAGAGCCAAGAACATTGGGGAAACACATCCCTGGAATAAGGGAAGACTCTCCATTATTTCCCACTAGCTCTTTGAGACCATACCACACATAAGACAGCATGTGGCCCAACTTGATGTGTCTTTACAGAGTCATAATCAGAGAGCAATAGGAAAGTGCAGAGCAAGATAACTAAAGCATGAATCATATCTATCTATGTAGCCATGTATATATACATACCTTTAGTGTTCAGTTTTCCCATCAATAAAAAAGTAAGTAAATAGACATCCTAGCTACTCAGGAATCTGAGAGTTGACAATCACAGTTTGAAACCAGACTGAGCAGGAAAGTCTGTGAGACTTTTATTTCCAATTAAGTAGGAGAAAGGAGGAACTAGAGGTGTGTGGCTCAAGTGATAGAACATCAGCTTTAAGCAGAAAGCAAAGGAATAGCACCCAAGCCCTGAGTTCAAGTCACAGCAGTGGCACAAAAAATAAATAAGAAGCAAAAATTATAATGCAAGGTTATGATAAGTCATTTTGGAGTGAAGCCTTCCATCACTTCCTTTCCATTTTTACCCCCTGTACTAGGGCTTGAACTCAGGGCCTTGAGCTTTGCCTTATCTTTTTCGGTCAAGGCTGGTAATCTGCTACTCAAGCCATTCCTCCAGCCTCGCTTTTTTGCTAGTTAATCTCTCAGATTTGTCTACCCAGGTTGGCTTTGTATCTTGATCTTATGTCTCAGCCTCTTGAATAGCTAAAATTACAGCCCCATCGCTTTTTAATTCAATCTGGAAATGTTCATTCATTTATTTCGATATCAGTTTCTAAATCAGTAAAATGGAAATAATATACGTCTGTATTATTATGAATACAACATTTGAGTAATAAACTAAGGTACCTATGTTTCAATTTTCAATAAAGTGTGCATTTTAGGATCATCTGCATATATGATAAATAATAAATTATATATCCCAATTTATTTGGATATAATTATTAAATAAGAGAACTCTCTCTAACTGGTTTCTCTTTTGAACTTCCATTTTGTTCCTGAATAGGGTTCAGGTCTTTTCAATGTTCTTATATTCTAGTACAATCTTTTTTTTACTGAGATAGAATGAAATCATATTTGGGCAGAAGAAAGAAAAGAGAATGGGCAATGCTAGGTTTTTTTAAAACAGAGCAGTCACAATTCAAGAAAGCTACCTTCTACCCCTCTGATCACTGAAATGAGACAATTTAGGGAGACATAATAAATATTGAAAGTTTTACCTCCAGGAACTGTAACCAACTGCCAATTTTCTCCCAAAGTCATCTTTCTTGTTAGGTTCCAAATAAAAAGTTTAACTTCAGGGGAGATTGCCAGAGGTAAATAGCTTGATAAACAGGCAGGTTACAATGGATTACAGAATGTTCACTTTCATGTGTAGAAATGTGAGAACTCCATTACTGAAAAGACTAATCATTCAGTGTTCTTCTTTCTCCCTGACACTGTCAGAATAATATACATCAAGTACATAGAAAGAACTCTGTAAGTATCTACTGAGTGTGTGAACGCATGAACCACTTCCCTGGGAAATAATATAGTAAATAATGTCTATTTTAAGAGCTCAGAAATGACTTCTATTAAGCAAGACTGATATTCTTAACCTATGTGGAGGTAGCAACTCAGAATTCATTGACCTTGACCATGTTGGATTTCAACAGTGTAGTAGTGCATCTCTCCCTCATGAACCTGCTTTGTGCACCTATAGACTGAGTCTGATTTAAGTTAAAGTGCTTTAAAATCTTGTGGTTGAAATCAATTAAAATTGTAAAGTTGTTCATAAACTATAATATATAATAAACTATAATTTTTCAAAGCTGATTGACCAGATAAGAAATGTCATTGCCAATGAACTCAGAGATGCACAACAGCCCACTCCCAGTCCACTTCCCACAGAATATTCTGTGGGAGACGGTGTATACCAGGCCAGTGTCTCCTAAATAAACATCACTAACATCTTCCAGTCACTTACCTGTGAATTCATGTGAGAATTCATTTAATCATTTTAAATGATGTAAAGGTACATTTTTCCAGGAGATTTCAAGTTTTATCAAAGTTCCTTATCACGCAACTTTAGATATCCCTGAGTCCAAATTTTAAGGGATATTAAACTACAATAAAATATGATTAACCAGAAAGTATTGTTCTCTACTAATAAAGTATTTTAATTGATAGTTCACATCTAAATGAACATTGAAGTGAAACACGGACTTTATAGATTTTTCCCTCCTGCTATTCCTTTTTTAATCTCTCATTCCCCTGTGAATACTGTTTCCTTAGTCCGTAGATTTTGTGAGGTTTGCTTTTTCCAAACACAGAGTTATTGCCAGAGAGACTCTCTCCGATGATTTGTAGCATCTAGATGAAGCTAATAATGATAAATGTCGCCACTACAGCAAATGTTTCGAGGCGTCAGGTGTCAAAAAATTCAATTTGTGAACATAACAAAGCTCAGTCGAATTAACAAAGACCACTTCCATTGAATAGCATGTTCAGGGTAAAAGATACTTTTTGTACCTCTCTCTATAAAGGAAACTTTTTTTCTTTTTACACATATATCATTCAAGAGTCAAAAAAAAATCCCCTCTTGGCCACTTTATTGAAAAAAAATTCTTGAGAGCCAATCTCCCTTTTCCAGCAGAGTAGCAACCTACCTTTCTAAAAGGAGACCAGATGATGCTTTTGAAAACAGTGTGCCTGAATGTGGCAACACATTTATTTAAAAAATACTGTCTCTATTATTCTTGAACACTCAGTGTAAAACCTTGTTGTAAATGGTGTTATCACCAGGAATGCTAAGTTGTTTTCACGCAAGAAGTTCAAACTCTCCTCTGATGTGGTCAATTAGAGGAGCTTTATATAACTCCTTAGGACCAACTAAGGGTACATTTTGTTGTCATTTTTTATAGTTGGGTTCTCATATCCTTCTGACCTACCTAGCATGGGGGAGTCAGCCAACAGCTGGCACTTCTCAGAGTTGCTCAAGGAGAGACTGGCAATTTGTGAGCTGGCTTCTGTGTGTGTCTATTTATATGTCCAGCTATAGATCTACCTATCATCCTTTCTCTCCATTCAATTACTTACCGTTGACACACTTCATGAACAAAAGTTCTTTGGTGTGAGCATGATCTTAGGGTAGATTTATACAAAGTGCAATAGGCCTTTATCCGAAGAATGAGGTGTGCAAAGAAGACTGTGGCTCAGTACTCCCTCGTCTGTGTCAGATTGTGACCTCAAGACCTATCTAAGTGCAGTTTGTAGCCAGTTTGAAGAGTTCCTTTCCTCTATCCTGGAAAGGGACAGTGGGAGGTGGGCGGAGAAAGCACTTCCACTATTCTTCTCTTCAGAGTGGCCAACAAGCTAGTGTAGCCTCCTGGGCCTTCTACTCCCATTCAAGCTCCATCCATTAGAGTCAGCTGGAAGTGAAAAGAACTAATAGATAATGTCTCTCACTTGCAAGAAACATCCCTGCTCTCTATTGATTTTTAAGATCCCAATTATATTAAATGCCAAACTTCAAAATTAAGGTAAAGTGGCACTCTAAGAGAAATCTGATTGCTATTGAAGAGGAAAAAAGAATAAGTAAAAGAAAATCTAAGATGGATTTGATGACCAGTGATAAATCATTACAACAACAGCTTAAATGATACTTATCTTTAATATATGTATAATCAGTGTTTATGTATAAGTATTTCTTGTGGGTATAACACAGAACTTGCCTTTGGCCATTTGGGCCTGGAAACATAAAAAATTCAGACATGGAAAGGTGAAAACTTTGTATGACCTCTATTTTAGAAAAACTGGCTTGAGATAAATGGAGTCCTTAAACATAAGGACACTTCCTTTAAATATGCGTTTATTTAATTTGTGTGGCATTGTGGTAGGCCCTTAGAAGAAAATAGATGATGAATCAATGCATGTATTAGACTCAAAAAGAACTTGCTATCTGTTAAGATAAAAAAAAGTCCGAAACAAAACATATCAGATAAATTGATCCACAATACAGCAGAGAACCACATGGCTTGCCGTGACAAATAAGAGGATGGAGACTAGCAGGGTTTCATAGAGAAGATTCTGTGCTTTAAATCCACTGTCTGAGGGATGTTCAAATGTCTCCTGAGTTCACCTTCTTCCATTAGAGGCTTAGAGTGCCAATAAATGGAGTAAAAAGGGATTGGTAGGGTAGAAAGAAGACTGAGTGTCCTGAAGTGAAAAACAAAATATTTTCCCTTGCTTAAAAAAAAGCACCCACTATTTATTAACTTAAATATTTCCTAGGCTCCTACTTTTGAGGAACAAATGGTATATTATCTAGATAGGAAATGTATGAGGGTAGTGAGGCCACCTTGTCTATAACACAATTAGGTAGTTGAAGATTTTTATAGTTTTTGTACTTGGATTATTTATAATCATGACAAAAATAAAGATAATGCTTTCATGATGGAGCCATGTCAGAGAGTAGAGCATCATCAAGGGCCAGCTTAAGCCATTATCATCATTTATTGATTTAGCTAGGTATTCTCAACAAGGGGTAGGTTTACTCCTCAAGGGACTCTGGACAATATCAAGGTATAGTCTGCTTGTCAGAACTCCGGGAGGGATACAGCTGGTGCCCAGTGAGTATAGATAGGGCAACAGTGTTCCAGCATACCTAACACAGCAGAGCACAAGCAGTGTGGCAAGGATTGCTCTAATCTGAAAATGTCAATGGAATGCTGACGTTGAAAACTCCTGGTTTAGGCTTATATTCCTCCTTAAGTTACCGTCTGAGAGCCACAGAAATAATGAGAATTCTGCAAGGAGAGTCCTTGTATTTATACATTCTTCAATGGCATATCAACAAGCTCTTCAGCTTTGAAAAAAAATCAAAAGACCAGCCATGCGCCAGCGGCTCACGCCTGTCATCCTAGCTACTCAGGAGGCTGAGATCTGAGGAGTGCAGTGCAAAGCCAGCCTGGGCAGGAAAGTCCTTGAGACTCTTTTCTCCAATTAATCAACCACAGAAAACCAGAAGTGGTGCTGTGGCTCAAATGGCAGAGTGCTAGCCTTGAGCTGAAGAGCCCAGGCCCAGAGTTCAAGCCTCACGACCAACTCCATCCCCCCTCCCAAAAAAATCAAAGGACTCACCTAAATTTTGGTCATAGCATCAGATCAAAAGTACAGGATTGAAGGACTAGGGAAATGAAGGATGAGGAGAAACCAAATATAAAGTCCTGTGGGCTACAGAAGTATGCAAGCAGAGGTCCTAGTCAATAGACCAAACATGGGCTTCAAGACCATAGAGGCCAGCAGGAAAGCTACATTCAAATGCTACACTTCTCCATGGCCAACTGTGATCCCAAAGGCTGGACATCAATTACTGCCTGTGTATCAGCAGTAAGAATTTTCATTTTCTTCATACTTTTGTAACTATCAACCCTGTTTCTTCATCTTCCGACCTGGGCTCCCTGTGGGAGTTCCTCATTTATTCTTACCCCAAGTCTCCAGAGCCATCCTTCCTCATCCAGCTCAGCCTTCCTCCAGTTGGGTTTGCCACTTAGTCACAAAAACATTGCGTGGTCACAGTAGAAGGGTTATGAGGGCAGCCAAAGGTCTTTGAAACCCATGTCTTTCTACATGGATGAATAGAGAGACTCAGCTGTATATCATAGTGTCTTGAAGCCTTGATAAACACCATTATCTACATAGTTCACTCCATTTTAGAACTCAAAGACCTAATTTAAAGATGTCACATCCATTGTATGCCTAGAGTCTACTTCTGGCAGATTTTCAGACTCTCTTACAAAATGTAAAATACCACGAAGGTATTTGTAGTTGGCTAGATATTTTCCATGATTTTCTCATGTTTCTTACATATGCTTAGGCAACATTGGGAGCCTCTCCAGCGTAGTGTTTAGCATTCAGTGGACACATGATAAGTCATTGAGAAGTTAACCTATACCCAGTATTTAAAGTGATAAAACACAGTGTCTTTCAAATGGCTAACTCAGTGAACCATGGATTCTTAGAGACAGATTTAGAGCTTTGGGAAGCTGAATACTCATTCAGGGCTCTTTCATGCAGCCTCTCTGGGTTTGTCTAGACCAGGATAGACAAAGGATTGTCATAGCCATAGGGGCCTACAATGGTACTGAGCTATTCCCTGGATCCCAGAGTGGCAGCTCACTTCATAGAGTGAGCTCTTTAGGAAGAGGGCTTTGCCTGATTCCCTTGTACCCCTTCAAGTAAGAAGGTCACTCAGAGCAATTCCATCAGAGACAACCCTCTCAGCTCTGTAAGGCAGGAGAACCCTGCTTTTGATTTATTTTGTATTTCGCCACAGGGCTGAGCATACCCTAGAGGCATTTAATCTGTTGACTTGAATTGATCTCAGATGCTGGGCTTGGCCTGATGTGAACCTTCACACTGTAGGACTCAGCAGGTCACTGGAACTCATTTCACTTGAAATCCAAGGTTCCTGATGGTTCCAACCAACTCTCTCTGAGGTCCATGGGTCTGGTCAAAAGAGCATAGCTTTGACACTAGATACAGTTAAAGCAAAGACATGCTCTTCCAAGTCTGTAAGTTGAAGATATGAGATGATATGAGGGCAATAATATCAGTTTCCAGATCAAAAAAAAAACCTATCCCTTTCTCAAAGAAGAGAGCGTAAAGCCCATAGCCCAGCATTCTAGACCTAATTTAACTTTTCAAGCTCATTCATCATTCCCATCTTCCAGTATTCCAGGTCAGCCATTCTGGTGACTCCATATAGGAAATTCATAAATGTCAAAACAAAAGAGGAGGCAACAATGCTTGGTAAGAAATGTACTCATTATCTTCCCATGTAGTTGTAACCCCTCTGTATGGTATTTTCAAACACTTATGCCTGCCAAGGAGACTCATTCCTCTGTCAAGAATGGTGGCTTCTTCCTGCCAAGCCTGGCGGTGTGTACCTGTAAATCCAGTTATATGATACTTAGGACATAGGGGCTGGAGCATCACAATTAGAGGCTGGTCCAAGGAAAGTTAGCTTGAAACCCTATTTGAAAAACGAACTAAAAGCAAAAGTACTGAGGTATGGCTTGGGTGCTTGAGTGCTTACCTAATAACTCAAGAAGCAGAAATTCCTTGTACTGAAAAGAAGAAAAAGGAGGAGGAGGAAAACGAAGAAGAGGAGGAGGAGGAAGACAATACCTTCTCCACTCTCTTCTCCTGCTCACAATTCTCTCTGAAACACATTCTGTCAAAGTTGTTAATTGTATTAATTGACAAACTTTCCACACATTGACTGTCAGTAATTTGCTTAGTGCTCAGAATATAGAAGTGAGAGTCTCAAGGAAAGTCATCTGTTGAGTTTTATTTCTTTAGCACCAGTTTACAGGAAATAGATTGATTAAACAGTTACCAAGTGTGATGTGTGGTTAGTGAGAAATGAATAGATTTTAGGACTAAGACTAACAGCAGAATGTTAATAGAGGAGAGAGGTCATGGAAGACTCCACAGAGTGATGTTATGGACGCTAAGCATTAAAACCATGTGACAGATAAGAGATAACAGTTCCAGGACAAGGAGTACCCAGGACAAGGAGTACCCAATGTGACTCTAAAGCAGGAGAACTGACCCATCTGCAAATGTGTTGCCACAATGCTCTTTCTTATCATCTACCCACCCACACTGACCTACTCAGATGGAGCCGAGCCTTTGCTTCCTTCAGCTCCTATGTATTCTATCTGTTCCTCTTTTATGATACATCTCGCCCTCTCCTCTGAATAAGATCACATATTTCTTCTTTCTCAAAGAGAGTGTGCATGTCAAGTCCCCCACCCCATCCCATCCCTAGAGTGATAATTCTTTCTGTCAACTTTTCCAAAGCACTAGTCTTTGAAAAAGTGGATTCATACAGTAAACTCTTGCCACCCAGCAGAAGCAGGACAACTATCTTTATGGGGCCAGAAAGTTAGCAAGCACCCTATGCCACTCCCACTGAACTCTGCAGTCCCAACTGGCCATTTGTTCCAATGTTTTGATTGAGTAGAGAGAAATAGCACAACTTTTGTAGGACTAAAAGATAATTTACTTCCAGGGATGAAAGCAAATACCTATAATCTCAGCTACTTGGGAAACAGAAATAGGAGGATCATGGTCCAGGAAATAGGAGGATCATGATCAGGGCAAAAGCGAGAGAACCTATAGGAAAAAGAAACAAGCAAAAAGCTCAACTGTTAAGAGTACTAGCCTACTAGCTTGAGGCTCTGCATTTAAATCCCAATGTGAACCTGTCTTCAAACCCTATGGTATCCCTTTCCCCACAAAATCAATTTACCTTTGGCCAACCTGTTGATCACATGGATATCATTCTAAAGAGTGGATTAAATAAAAGCTATAAAACTATATCATTTAAGTTGCAATGCTGGACTGTGACATGTATTACACTTTCAATCCCATACATATAATTCTATATATTATATACTATATTATATAAAGTATATTATGCATACTATATATTATATAATTATATGTACACACTGAACTGAAACACATATTTCACTTTATTATATTATATAATTATATGTTATATATATCATAGTGTATATAATATATATTACATAATCACATTATATGTATGTACATTATAATATGTGTATAATTTATAATAGCAGAAAGTGTTAGATAAAAAGAAATAGATTAATTAATATACGATTATTCATGTGCAGAATTAGGTCTTGAGAACCAAATTCAAATCATTGCCAAATAAAAGAGTTAAAAATCATAGCACAAAAATACACTGGTTTCACAAAAGAACAGTGTTCCACAATTGCCTTGTTATGATAT
Organism: Dipodomys ordii; assembly: GCF_000151885.1. Classification (NCBI taxonomy): domain Eukaryota; kingdom Metazoa; phylum Chordata; class Mammalia; order Rodentia; family Heteromyidae; genus Dipodomys; species Dipodomys ordii. The sequence goes on from NW_012267220.1 coordinate 13,412,290, forward strand.
TGAATTCCGCTTGAGTAAATTAGGAGTGGTGTTCTCTTGTCTATTTGTCATTAAAGAACTCAGTGGTAAATGTCAGTATCCCCACTAAGACCCCACTGAGTTTTGTGAATTTTTCCCCAAACCTCTCCAACAGGAGAATTTATAAGCTCTGCATGTTCAACTGACTTAATGTATGAAACTGACGGAGAGATCTAAAACTAACTATACACAGCTCAATTCCAATTTGTTTGTTTTTTAACAATGTCTTTGACACATTGTACATTATGTCATGTTTCAATTTGATAGAAATTTACTTCCTGTGTCCAACAAGAAATATATTTTAAGAAGCATGCCAACTGCATATTATTTTCCTTGCTGTTTTCAATGGAGGCATTTGGCCCCATCTTCAGCAACAAGGATTCACTCCTGGTAAAGAATCTGGCATAGACTATTGTGCTTCTTATCTGTCTCTTTCCCAAAGACATTGAAACATTTGTTATTTTTCTTTGGATAAGATATTTTCAAAAAAGCTTCAGTAACATGCCAGGCACGGATGCTCACTTCTGCAATCCTAGCTACTCAAGGAGCTGAGATCTAAGAATCATAATTTAAAGCCAGCCTAGGCAAGAAAGTCAATAAGACGTTTACCTTCAGTAAACCAACCACCAGAAAGCTGGAAATGGATCTGTGGCTCAAGTGGTAGAGCTCTAGTATGGGAGGGTGGGGAAAAAGCAGGGGGAAAGCTCAGAACAGTGCTTAGAACCTAAATTCAAGCTCTAGGACCTACACATAAAAATAAATAAAGCTTGAACCACAATAGTTCCAAGAATGATTATTTGCAAGTATTCTTTGTAATAGAGGGAAATGATCTTGTTTGAAGCTAAACAGAAAGCTGCCTGCCACATTCTCTAAAAAACAGCAAATGTCTTTTAGTTCCGTTTGACTGTGGTCTACTTCTGTATTCCCCAAGTTCGTGCTCAGCAGGACAAAATAATCCTTAGAGGAGCAGAGAAACTTGTATTCAACACCATCAGTGAATGGAGAGTGTAGAGAGATGGTAAGGGGAGTGGTATGAGTTAAGAGAGGAAGAATAGAAATTCTTCCAAAAGTTTTCGTAATATCTAAAACGGAGTTGGGGATCCTAGTGGGATTCTTCCCCTCTTTTAACAACAAAGTGCAGAGTGAAAGAATATGCTCTCAGCTTACTTTGTCTTCCTGCTTCGTTTGATCTGAAAGAACAATCAGATACGGCTGATTTCTGAAGACGGTTCGGCACAGAGAGATCTGGGATGCTCGGAGTAAAAGTCATCATTGTCAACAGGAAGCATCCAGGTACTGACATCCGCACCTGAGAACGTTCAGATGCTCAACACTTCATCTTTCATTTCAAAATCGACTGCTGGGAATTCTCTTTATACCAAGCAGTGGATGATAAGTGTTTAGAGGAGGAATGGATTCTGAAGGAGAATAAAGCATATAGGAAGGACTCAGACACTGAGGATGAATGCTAGAGGAAGCAGGTATTTTAACAAAAAAAATAAAAAATAAAATGTAAAGACATTGCTGGGAGATGGAGGCACAGGCAGAAATTGAAATGGAGAGGAACTGTAGAAGCAATGAAAAGAAAGGAGGTATATCTGTCTCCACCCAGAGTGCTCATCTGACCTCTGATTGGTCATGTGTTTCTCTGCCTAACTTCAGACCAACCAGCCTCGTTAAGAATCACAGTTTGGCATGATGTTCAACATAATGAGAAGGACTTTTACCGCAAAGGAATTTAAGACAAGGTGCATATCCCCCAGAGGATTTCTGCCAAGAAATTTAGCACCTTTGTATCCCACAGAAAGCCCAGTGACAGAGCAGGTTAATGCTTTATTTTTTTAATCAGCTGTTAAAGACACAGATGTCATTGGGTATGTTAAAGATTTAAAGAGCTATCTTAAATAAAGTGCTATCTTAATTAAAGTTATTGGCCAGAATATGAAGACTTAATGTTTTTCACTGAAGAATTTTTAAATTATAAATAGAGTAGATATTTAGGTTTGGGGTTTTCATGTAAGAACAAATTAGGTTTGGGGTTTTCAAGTAAGAACAAAATTTCAGTGGAGTACATTAGATTCTTTTTCTCCAACTACAATAGTATAGGTAATTAATTAATAGCATATGAAAATTGAGAGGTCATTCATTTTCATCTTGAAGCTATCTGCTTTCTTTGGTGGCACATTAACTTCATCTCTTTTTAAAATATAAATCTTAGGGAGAGGTCCTATGGGAAGTCTTATGTTTACCCTGCTTTATTCTACCCACTTTAGCAATTTGTTAAAGATGCTCAATAAAATTTAGGTTTAAGGAACTGATAGAATTGCTAAAGTCAGAGAATATCTGCCAAGAAAATACAAAATCCTGAGTTCAAACCCCAGTGCCATCAAACAAAAATAATTAGATTTAGTTTTCAAATCTGGGCCAGCGTTTCAGTAAAATGAATCACAGAGATAGAAGAAAGCCCTTTTACATTTTGCACATTTTGTTTAAAATAAGGAACTACAAGTAATGAATATATCATATTTTGAATACCTTTACCTATCTGTTATTCAGCTCTTCAATTTTATGTAATCCTCTAAGAACTAAATCAATCTTTTTACCAAACAGATTTTAGTGAGAATATAGTGCCCTAACAAATTATTTGAACTTCTTGATCTGTGATTATTAAATTTTTTTCTCTTACCTTTATAAAGGGAAACAATCTAATCTTCAAACAAGTAAAATAATTGGCAAGGTGCTCTATAGTATAATAAAAACAGATGAAAGAAACTTGAAGTAGCTCTCTGCTATTTTTGAAGAATCTAAAGATTTGAGGAAGAATCATAGGTCTTCCCTGCTTTTCTGTGTGGCTAATTGGAGAGGTCAGATAGGCCATCCAGAAGGAGCAAGGAGTGTCCAGAGCAGAATTGAGGAGAGGTTGCTGAAGAGGCAGGCTCAATGCATGCTAGGATAAGTAGGTAGCATCAGCAATGGAGGGAAAAAAAACTAAAATGATGGTCTATTTCCTAAGTACAGAGAAAGTAACTTTCATGCCTGTGTGTCTCCAGCAAGTATTTGGTAATTGGAATAAGGATAAGCAAATTAGTAGAAACTGTCTTGCCTCTTATTTATATTCATGTGTAATTTTTGAAGTAGTAAAGTAATTAATATAAAAACCTGAATAATATGCATAGTCGAAGTTTCTTACTTTCTAGGAAATTTCTAAAGTCTCTGCATTTCCTGAGTGTGATTGTTTCAGGGGTTACTTATTCAGTAAACTTCACTGATATTATTTGCATGTATTTGTCTGAGTCACTAGTGCAAGCCAGATTAACTTGCCTGTATGCATTTCATATTTTAGAAAATCAATACAACATAAACACTTAAACTCAACTGACATAAGAATATCTGAACATTAATAGAAAATTCACTCCCAGCCTTTGTAATGGAAACTCTTTTGTAATTTGGTATTTGGGTATGCAGAGGGAAATATGGCCAATACCATGCATATCAAAATAGAATAAATATACAGATATAACATATTCTAACTATAAAATCAGCAAGCAACTAACTCTCCATGCTGTTTCTTTGAGAATTATATTGATTCAAAGACTACCTTGTTTATTTTTCATATAATAGCCAAAATATCTATATGCATCGTATTATTTTCCATGTAAAGTTATACTGTGTTGATGGATTTTGTAGCCTTTTTATGTTAGGCCAATATAAAAAGCCTTTCTTTCTACAACCACCAAAGAAAGCATTGAGGTTAAATGACAGGGCTTTCTCAGCTATTTGTCTGTCACAGAGAACAGTAAATTGCAGCCTGTCTCAAGGTTGGTGTTTAGACCCATTCTGAGATTAATGGTTTTGCATAGACACTTTGGACTCCAAGTGATTTTGAGATGAGCTCTATCAAGAATATCCTCTGATGTAAACTAAGCAGAAGGGCTTCATGAAGTTTAGTATTATGAGCTCTACATAAATGAAATTTTATTGGTAAACAGACTATCCTAATATTGAAAATTATAGGGCACTTTTTGATGTCTTAAAAAAATAAAGGTGTTTTTTTTTAGCTAAATCCACAGTGACTGGCCCCAGTAATGTTTTGCTTTGATAACTCCAGATCAGTGTTATTTTATTGAGTTTTTTCTTTCTACTGAACTTTTTCTACATGTCTCTCCTTTTGTACTTGAAGATGCAGATATGCAAAGAAACTCTGATAGGGTAAAGGAACAATGAGAAAGGAAAAGTTAAAGAATACAAGTCACATGAGAAAACAATTCAACAAAGAATGTGCTGATTCACTTATTTTCAAAAACATCAGTGTATTTTTAGTGCAGCACCAGAATCTGATAGTTATTCTTACAGCTGGAGAATTTGAAAACCTTAAAGGTGATGAACTGAATATTGAAATATGCAGAAGTCACACAAAGGAGAGAGAGTAAGCAGTGGTTTATGCTTGCATTTTTTAGCAATTATGCTGACTACACCTGTAAATTAATTTCTCTATATGGACCTATCACAAAACTCAGGAGAATAAGAGGTTTAAGGTAACAGATTTACAAACGGTAATTTCTTCTCCCTTGTGTCTCAATGTTGGTTCAAGTAAGCAAGTGGATAAAAATAAGTTGTAGCACTTAATATTTTAAGCACTTGAGTCATATGATAAAGCGAGGAATACTCTCCTAATGTTCAACCTATTTATTTAAATGCTCCCAAGATGTCAAAAAATTATATTTAGTAAAAGATAGAAGAGGTAAGATGCAATCTTATGAAGAAGTTTAACAAACAAATCTATATAACAGTATTATTTCCCTGACAGGTAATCTATATACATTATTGAACAAATAATTATTGAATACTTATTGTAAACAAGATACTGTGCTAGACAAGGTCAGAGATACAACAACTATTAGACTCTGTTCAACACACTACTGCTGTACAAGTAATAGATGATTAAAACTATGCAGAATAAATGCCAGCAACACAGAAAACAGTTGCTCTTTTATATGACTTTGAATGAAGGGAAGATTAGAATTCTAGTGTAGATTTTACCTCAGCCTAAACTTGTGACTTAAAGTTAGAAAATGAACTTAATCAAAATGCATTATACTCATAAAGTGACATGCTGAATTAAAATTCCTTTGTAAAACTGCTTAAAGATAACAAAAAAATTGATTTAAAAAAGACAAGTTTTCATCATAAGAAGGCAAAAAGAAGATGAATTTAAGGACAGGCATAATGATTACCTCGTGTATCCCAGCTAATCAGATGATGGAGACAGGAAGATCATGGTTCAAGGCCAGCTCTGGACAAAGAGTTAGTAATACCTTATCTCAAAACTAAACTGGGCATAAAGATACACATTTGTAATCTCAGCTACTTGAGAGGCAGTGGTAAAAAGATCTTAGGCTGGTTAGGCAAAAATGTGAGACTACATGAAAAATAAACTGAAAGCACAAGAATGGGGAAAATGGCTTAATTAGTAAGGCACTTGTCTAGCAACCTCAAGGTGACCCTTATTTCAATTACCAGTAATGCAAAAAGAAAAGGAGGGAAAAAAAGAAAAGGGAAGGAAGGAGAGAAGGAGGGAGGGAGGGAATGGAAAGGGAGAGGGAGAGAGGAAGGAAGGAAGGAGGGAAGAAAGGAAGGAAGGAAGGAGGGAGGGAGGGAGGGAGGGAAGGAAAGAAGGAAAGGAAGAAAGAAGGAAAGGAAGAAAGAAGGAGGGGAGGAAAGGAGGAAGGAAAGAAATTTAAGAGTGGTTTTAAGAATGGGATTCAGTCTTGATTCCCCATCTAGGGATCATTCTAATATTTATTCATTTATTTACACTCATTTATCCATTTACTTTATTATTATTATTATTATTATTGTGGAAATGCCATACAGAGGGGTTACAATTGCATAGGCAAGACAGTGAGTACATTTCTTATCAAGCATTGTTGCCTCCTCCTTGTTGTTTCCCCTTACCATCCCTTTCCCTCTCCACCTCCTCACCCACACACACCCCCACCACCCCCCCAACCCCTAACCCCCCACCCTGCCAAAGTTGTAAAGTTCGTTTTTCGACATAATGTCTTGTACATCTCATTGTTGTAATGGGTCCACCTGTATCCCTATTTAAACAGTTTTTTCCCTTCCCCTCCACAAATTATATCAACATCAAATACAGTGAAAGCAGGGCTTATACCCTGGGGGAGGGACTTTTTGAGGCAGTGTCTCTCTGTTAAGGCCGGTTCAGGCTGGTCTTCATCTCACAATTCTCCTGCCTCAGCCTCCTGAATGTTGGGGTTAAAGGTACATACCACCATGCTTGGCTTGTTTGTTTTTCTCTTATTGCACGTGAATTAAGATTCTAGTGAAGATATACGCTGGCACACAGAGACCCCTTTAACAGTGTTAAAGAGACCCCTTTAACAGTACTTCTAAGTGGTTCCTTCTTTTGCTAACCAAGGCTCAGCTGGGGCCTCCAGTGAATGCCTCTGTCCTGGGAGCTTCCTTATCTCCTATCAGTCCAAGTCTTTTCTGTATTTTTTTCTCTTTCTCCCATCTCTCCCCCTCTTCACATTTGCAGCCCTGTGGGCCTGAATTGAAGAGTGTCAGACCGCTCTGCTGAGAGCCAGGCAGCATACCTTTCAGGACCTCTGAGATATTTCCTTATCTGTGGTCGCTGAGTGATGCTGAAATACAACTGCAGAGACCTGATATGACATCTGAAGCCAGGACACATCTTAGATGAATGAGTGCTCATTACAGGACCTGGTAGAGCTAGACTACAGAAAACCCAGCAGCTTATTCATGTTATAAATGAGCTCCTCCCTGGACCCCACTCATGTAGCATGTAGCAGATCTCAGCAAAAGCAACACAACCGTGATTGCCTGTTTAGTGGTGAGCTAGACACCCAAATAGGAAGCCAGCAAGAGGATAGCATCCACTGACAATGCAACTGACCTGACTTTGAGAGCTCCGACCCAGAGCAATAATTAAAAAACTATTATTCCAGAGTATATCTAATCCCAGGAGCTGAAGAAGATAAAGGAAACCCCAAGTGGGCTTTTGAGAGCTCTAAGTTACCTAACGAAACTCCATCTCTGCCTCCTGAGATGAAGTCGACTCTGTGACTGGCATAATGGTGATTTCTCCACCTCCCCTCAGGTGGGGTGGGACTCCCTGCTCTGCGGAGAAACTCACCATTCTGGGTCTCTGCAGATTTGAAGTACTTACTTAGAATCATGCTTTAATTACATTTTAAAAGTTGGGGCTACCAGTAACTGGCAGTCTGATTCTCTATCTTTTTACCAGTCTTTTTTCCTTCCCTTTTTCTGTGTATTTATTGATATTTCATTGAAGAGTGGTGCTACATACCACACACACACACACACACACACACACACACACACGAGCTAATCATTTTTGGAGGATCTTATAACCAAGCATCACACTGGATATCCCATTCAGGAAATGATTCCTTGAGTCAGGCAGTGTCTCAGGAAATCCCTGATTTACTCATAAGTTGACTCTCGAAGCATATGAGAAGTTCTCTGCTTTCTACCTATTGGAGGGATGATCTGAATGCCCTTCTCTCTAATATCCCAAAGTCTGAATTTGTCATATTCTAGTAAAGAAGAAAGAAAACAACTCTCTTACAGACTTGGACTGGGAGAGTAGGCTGGGCAAACACACGCAAATTTAGGGCACACGCTTGTCCAGTAACTACCATTGTTGGGGGGAGGGGTCACTGAGAATCGCTCTGAATTGTGATAAATGAAAACTGCCTTTATGTAGAATTTCATGCTAAACCACTTATTTTTAACCTAAGTAATAAACAGCTTTTGCTCCCTTGGATGAGGATTAAGAACAAGTTTTCATTATAGCAATTAAAGTGTCTTAATGAAGCTGGAATATATTTAAAAAATAAAGAAATATAATATTTTTTTCCTGCTTGGCAGAAACAGCTTTCAGTGTTATATTCTCCAAAGAATATTTAATTAACTTTTGAAATAAGAGTAAAAGCATGCCTTTCCTTCTTTTTATTGTAAGTTTTCCTAAACTATTTAAGTAATAGATCTTACACACATATGTGTACCAAGATGTTGTAAATAAAAGCACTTTTTGGTGATGCACTTTAATGAATTCAATGAAATGTTTGAGTAAGAGCCCATAAATATGAAAAATTTGGGTGGTGAAAGATGGAGAAACACATTAATGATTCAGATTAAAACTTGGTGATATGCATTATCTATGAGTACAAATATTAAAAATAAACATTTCATAGAGTACTAAAATAAATGTTGTAAATTGATAACAAATTAATAGGTATCAGACCATTTCCAAATCTCCACATGGAAAACAGATTTAGAAAATTAAGAGAATATGGCAGAATAATCAGAAAAGGGAAAAGAGTCCATTATGTATTAGAAACTTTCAACTTGCAACCCAATGAAAAGCAAAAAGTCAGCGTTGGAGTAAGGTTAAAGGTGATAAATCTAAGTCCCCATCAGAAATGAACCCAGATATAGAAAAAGTAAAAAGTGAATGCAAGGAATCAGTAGGCAGGGCACTGGCGGTTCATGCCTGCAATCCTACCTACTCAGGAGGCTGAAATCTGAGGAGTGAGATTTGAAGCCAGCCTAGGCAAAAACAAAACAAAACAAAAAAAATTGATGAGAGTCTTTTCCCCAGTCAACCAGCAAAGAACCAGAAGTGGCTAGAAACTTAAGTGGTCAAAGCATTGGTGCCCCTGTGTTTTTTTTCCAAGAGAAAAAGTCTGTATATAAATTAATTCAATAAGATCACATTATTCAAAAAATGATACATTAATGTAGGTATATATTTCATCTTGAAATATGTCCTCATTTTACCCAGTACCTGACACACTACTTAGTACAAGTAAACTCACTCGGAAGGTTGGAGCCTCTGGATTATCCTAGACAAAGCATCTTTAGACAGAAACTATTACAATAATTCTAATACCTACTCTGTACATTTTTTTCAGAGTCAAAGTGTGCCTGGATCTCCTCCCCATTCAGTATCATTATTCTGTCATGGCATTTTGTCTTAATTATTGAAACACCTTACATAGTTCTTCATCATTTCTCCTTTTTGATCAATTATTATAATTTAGGGCTTTTACATTTCTGTGGCTAAGGAAACCTAAAATCATCTTTTAAAGATTTCTAAAAATTATTTAGAAGCAAAAAAAAAAGACTAATGTTTGCATCAGTGTCTATGAGTTACAGAGAAAGTTTCTTGTTCATTAGGGGATCATCTCAGTAAAAATGATCCATCATGTTATAAGCATCTGATTGTACATAAAGAATTTGAAGCTATTTCCAACAGCCCAGTTAGTTGTCTTGTCTTCATACTCTTCTTTCTATGAAGATATTCTTACTGATTTACTGCTTTGGAGATACTTTGCATTCGGATATTTTAATTTGCAATGCTCGGATTCTCATTCACAGCCTCGTTCATGCTAGACAAGTAGGCTAACACGGAGCCACACTCCCAGCTCGCTTGGTTTGTTGTTGTAGTTTAGAGAAATAAGAAATTAAACTCAACTCCTCATTTGTGCTAGGTGTGAACATTCATTAGTCCCTCGACTGTAGAAATCTTTCTGTAGAAGTAAAAGATGACTACTGAAAAGGGGGGAAATGGGTGGCATTTCTCTGCCCAATCAATTTTGCCAGACTAGAGGAATGAACTAAATTTAGAGCCCCAATAAATGTCTACTTATTGACAACAAAGGAATGGAGCATTTGAAATAGTCTTTAAAGAAACGTGCACTCCCCTGAGTAGCATAATCACATAGCTTCTGTAATTGAACTTCTAAGTTTTCTGTTTCAGTTTCGCCTTTGACATGTCTTTATTATGTCGTGTAGCCTCAGTCAATGGAGTGTACTTGCAGTTTGAGAGAGGGTCCAGAGCGGGCCAGGAACTCAGAGGCGTGCTTAACATCGGCTGTCTGAACCCCTTGTCTCATTTCACATCAGTCCTCTAAAACAGGTGCTATGACCTCTCAAAATGTATACATTGAAGTCCTCATGGAGACATGAATGGACTTGGAGGTAGTGCCTTCAGAGAGGAAATTAAGGTTAAACAAGGTCACAAGGGTATGACCCAAATCCCAAAGCACTGATGAAGGTCTAAGAGTGCGAACTCCAGAGACCTTCCCTTCTGCGCATGCACAGAAGAGAGGAGGAACTAGCTCTCTGAAAGATGAAGCAACAGGCTGTGCTTCCACCAGAAACCCAACCTGCTACATGCTACAGCCTGGATCCTCGACTTCCAGCCCTGAGAAAACGCTATCTGTCGCTTATCACAACGAGACTGTGGCATTTGTATGGAAGTCTGAGCTGACTTCTATCACAGGTGTCAGTCCTTTGTGATGGGGGGGGGGGGGAATCAAAAGGCAAAGAAGCTGAGTGAACAGCTGAGCTGGAAGAGCTCATAGAGGGCCCTGGGTCTGCCTGAAGTTTCGCACTTCCGTTCACTCTGTAGCACAGGCTTTCCGTAGTCCGTATCTGTCATTACCCAGGGGGGGGAATTGGGGGTTTCACCAGCTTCTTCATCGAGACAGTTTGGCTCAGGGCAACCTACCTGAAAACCTAGCTTCTCACTGGGCAAGCAGGACCCCCCACCATCTCTTCTTCGGGTTTGGCACACGTGTCCCTTGGGATGGCATGTGTTTGGCCCTTTCAACTTTGCAAACCAGGCAGGAGAAAGTTAAGGTCATGGAGTTAGTTTTTTTTTTTTTTTGTAGTTGGATTTTTCCAATTAGAAGAAGATTTTTTCCCCCTCCTAAATTTTGGGTCCTCACTGGCTCAAAAATGCCATAATATGCATTTTTTAATAAAATGATAAAATTTCGTTATGAAGTCTTTTGGCTGAGTTCCAGCACTCCACAGCCTGCTTTTAACATGGTGATTCTGGCCTAAACTGGTTTTCAAAGGCCAGACTATTTTTCCCTGAATCATAAAACATATGTAACTTGATCCGCGGCTTTGTCTGTAGACGTGTGTCTATACTGCTTGCTCAGCGGAGTCCATCATGGGTCTGCTCCCTGTTTATGGAGTGGGGCGTCAAGAGTAGCTGAGGTTCCAGCCAGGGGGAATGGAGAAGCCCCCAGTTCAGTCTGAGTGGCAACAGATTAACTGCCACTTTATAGCATTTGCACCCACCCCCTCCAACCCCAAATCACATGTCATCAAGGGTTATATTTTTAACAGTCAGGCAAAGAGAGAAAAACATTGTATGAAGGAATTTAAAGAATCCTCATGGGAACCGAACTCCAGCTACCCTCTAAAAACCTTGCTTGGGAGAAACGGTTTTTGTTTAAGGAAGAATTAAAAATACAACACTACTGAAAAGCACAAACAAAAGCTGTTGTGGTTATAGAATCAGGAAAGAAGGATGTAATCTACAGGATTCAGAAATGGGGAGCAGGGGAGGTGGTGCCAGAATGTTTAGCTTGAAGGGAAGATGCGGACTGTGAGAAATTCATGAGGGAGAAGGAAAAGATATGCCCCAGTGGAACTGAATCAGGGATCATGACCTCAAGACAGTTGTTCACCTATGAGATCTATCATCCTCCAATTAAAAGTCTACATGGCACACGCACACACACACACACACACACACACACACACACACACACTGGTTAAAATGGAAGGAAATGGGTCTTCAGAATGCTTCATAAAGAATAGTCCATACATAAAAACTCAAGGAGAAAAAAGAAAGGTGAAGGCTACATTCCAATTGAAGAGTGTCAGTCTTTACATCCATATGGCAGGGGTGATGACGTTCCATGATTACACATGGTGGCCAGGGTGGAGCCTGCTCTCCGATCCCTACCTAGCACAACTCAGCTTCAATCTGACACTGCTACCCAAAAATGTATATACTCTGTGTTGCCAGAGAGCAGGACTTTTTAAAGAAGCTGTAGAAATCTGGATATTTATGTAAAATATCCTTTTCCTGACTAGACAATTGCTTTGAATGTTCAACAGCATATGCGTAATGGAAGACCTATCTATGGATTCACTCTTCCCTCAGATCAGTAATTCTTCTAACTTCTTCAATAGACTGTCTCCAGGAAGCCTCAGCTCCTCCCTGTCGTGAGCAGACTCAAACTCTAACCATCTATTTTCCCTGTGTCCATATCATTGCTATGACAAGAGCCTTCCAAGTCAGCCCATTGTCTTTGATGAATTTCAGATGCTTCATCCCTACACTCAAGGCTGTCTGTCTAGCTTCTCTTGGTAAAGATCTTAGGTAATTAAGTACACTGGTCCCTCAAAACTCTGTAAATACTTAAGTCCCTTATATGTGGTATAGTATTTGCATATGTTATATCCATATATGTATATATATATATATATATATATTCTCCCATACACTTTAAATCATCTCTAAATTACTTATAACACCCAATCCAAGGAAAGTCATTTGAAGAGCTGGTATGCTATACCACTTATGGAACAATGGACAAGATAAACATGTGCACATGTTCAGTACAGATGTGATTCTTTTTCCAGACATTTCTATCCTCAGTTGGTTGAATCTGTGGATCCAGATCATACTGTCTGTCATGAGAGCTGGCTGTTCTACTACCTCTCCATGAATCTTCTGGCTTGTCTCTTCTAAACCCTTATCTCACACAACATTTGGAGTTTTATGGCAGTCCCTCCCACTCAGCTCTGAGAGCTTAACTTAGAGGTTAACAAATCCTTTTTGTCAAAAGCCAAATAGTAAATATTTTTGACTTTATGGGCCATATGATCGCTACTGCAACCACTCAGCCCTGAGCTTATATGGTGAAAGCTAGCAGCCATTGACAAGATGAAAGGAACTGGGCCTGGCCATGTTCCCGTACAAACTCTATTTTTTAAAAAACGGGGTCAGGTTTGGCTCTGGGATTGTGCTTTGCCATCCCCTAATCTTTATGAACAAACACAGTGTCTCATATATAATGTATCTAAGTGTCTCTCATAAAATAGATACTATTAATGAAAACCTTCCATAATCTTATCTTGACACTCAAAGACACCATAGAACCTTAAACACATGGCCTCACACTTGCTGGGCAGGGGCTGGATCACTTGACCCATGCCTCCAATTCTCTTGCTTCATTTAGTTTGTTTTCAGAAAAGTATCATAATTTTGCCCAGAAAGCTCATGTCATGGGGGTTTCTAGGTATATGCCACCATGCCTGGTTCACAGAAGGATTTTTCTTTTACCCTCTGAACTTTTACAGGAAAGTGTCATTCAGATATTTCACTCTCAATGTCCTTACTGGGTAGTCACTTAGTGCTCTTATAAGTTAGGGTTGGTCTACACAATTTCTAAGGTCCTTGGTTCTAAAAGTCTAGAGTCAAGCCAACATTATTGTTACCTAGTTATGTATTTTTGGTCTCCTAATAGCTCTGGAAAATTAGATGCTTCTTGAGAAGAAAAGCAAATCTAAGCTGGGCAGTGTTGGCTCATACATGTAACCCTAGCTACTCAGGAAGATGAGATCTGAAGATCATGGTTCAACGCCAGCTTGGGGATAAAGTCTATGAGGCTTTTAACACTAGTTACTCAGAAAAAAGTCAGAAGTGGAGTTGTGGCTCAAGTGGTAGAGCACCAGCCTTCAGCCAAAAGTCTAAGATGCCCGAGTTGTTGGCACAAAAACAACAACCAAAAAGGGAAAATCAAATTTTTTCTTAAGAGCACTAAAATGTCCAATATAGTATCATTGTCATGACATTTGTTCATTTATTCACTTAACAAATATTCTTAGATCCATAGTACATGGATTTATCACAATGTTTTATGAAGAAAGCACACAAATCCTGGGGAAGGGAGAGAAAGGAAAAGCTTCACTGAGGAAGCAATGATTTAAACAAACACAACTCCTTGCCTTCTTAGAGCTTATGTTCCTATGGGAGCTGAGCAATGAGTACATTTAAGTAGAAGAGTAGAAAGGCTTATAAATCATTCCCAAAAATAAGACATAAATGAAGCTTCTGGGTAGGAAGTTTCTGGGCAGGAGCTCTTTGACTCCTTTAAAGAGCTGCAAGAGCACTGTAGCTCTCACAAAGAGATACAGCTACTAGGGTGAATAGAGGGTAGTTGAGGGGTATATTGGCAGGTAATCTGTCCAAATTATTCACAGGATAGCAGCACATTCTTGAGAGTAAAAGTGGCATCACAAACCATTACAACTAATACTAATGTAGTTCCGATGAAATGGGACACATCTTATCTTACCACAAACCACACCAGCATTCTAACTGGATCCCACTTAGATTTTAAAAGACCCATCAGGTGGCTGTGGAAAACTGACTTGAAGAGGAACCAAGTCAGTGTGGGGGGACGAGTTACATATTTAATTATTTGTTGAGATTAATTATATTTGCTCTTTTTTTTGCCTGGAAATGAATCCAATAGTGAGTGAAGATGGGGATGATTGGGAAGGCTTTGTGGAAAGAAAAATAAAGTTAATACAGAAATTCAGGAACCAAGACCTCCTCTTGGCACCAACAGCCAACTCCCTGGGGAGTCTTTTGAGCACTGATCTTGATGAATCTACAGATTGCAAGTGAGCACTACCACTTCCAGTAGTGATTATTAGTGAGAGTCTACCGGAGGCTTGCTAACAGAGAAAGGTTGATAGAACTAAGTGTTCCCTACTGGACAATGAGTAACAATTTGTGCTTTTGTCAAAATTGCAGACGGAGTTCATGTACTCTGAGGAAAATTGGAGATCTTCATGGTTTCCAGGGCTCAAGACAAAGAATGAAGAGCAAAAAGGTGGAAGGTGGTTTAATATTGAGGGTTCGATATTGGGTGCTAGAATGCCAGCCTCAAGAGTAAAAAGTTATAGGAAGTGACAACCAGACCAGCAAATAAGAGAGCAAGACTTGTGATTTGTGGACATGGATGTTTCTGAGACCTTTAGCTGAAATACTCCGTCAAAGCTATATTTGGAAGCCAAGTTTAATACATAATTCAAAAACTACCTGAACTCAATGCTGTTTTAAATGAGATGTTGAAATTGTTGTTCAGTGATAGTGCAGAATGATTCCTTGGGTCATTTCTCTGGCTAGAGCATGCTATCTGGATAGAAGGATTTTGTTTATTTCTCTAAACCAAATCAGAGCTTTCCATCAATTTAATTGCATTTGACCAGGAAAGTCTCAGTAAAGATGTCATTCTACCCTTTACCCTCAGGCATCGTCAGCCAGGAAAGCAAAAAGAGCTGGTGTGGCCAAGGTTCTGGGCTGAGGTCAAGAATCCTTAGTCCCTTGCCCCCAAGGCTTCACTGTACTTCATTATTTCATTATTCGATGATTAGTATACTCCTTTATCTAGAGTGCCAATTATAAAATTGTTATGCTATAGAAAATATTCACTCGACTTAGCTATACAGAACCCTGGAGGAAAAAAAAAATCTTAGCTTCCGTCGTGAGCCTCTTCATGTGCATACCTCACGTTTGTTCTTGAAGTAAACTGATCACCTCTCAGTTCTGCCTAGCCCACATTGATAAACTGGCTCTGAGATTAGATGTGAAATTCAGATTGAACAGAATTCTTTCCAAATCAAAATGCTCAATTACACAGCCACTAAAAATGAGGCTCTAGAAATACGTTTTACAAGATATCAGAAATTGTTTATGATAAAGTATTAATTCAAATTCTAGATTATAAAAAAGAAACAGGATAACTTTCTTATTTCTGAAACATATGAGAAAAGGGATTGTATATTAAGTGCAGTCCTAAAAGTAATAAACCTCACAAAAGTGAAAATAATAATAATTTTATATTCTTCACTTGGATTATCTGTTTTCCAAGTTTTTCACAACTAAGTACTACTGGTGATATAAAAATAAAAACTTGTATCAGGGTTGTCTACAGACCCAGTGGGTCCAAAGCTGGTAATTAAACTATTTTTTTTTTGCTATCCTGTGATTTCTAGATTTCCCTGTGCTAGCTAGCTCTTCCTTTTATGAAATAACCATCATCAAAATTACTAATTCTAGAGTTGCATGCATAGATTAAAAAAATTATATGCATTGCCTAGCATATTTGTTGGCTGCCACTAAATGTTAGTTAATTTGCTATTGCTTCAGGTCATATTCCTTTTCAAATAGGTGCTAAGACATTTCTAGTGTGGAGTCTTACATTTCGTGGGCAAAATGTTCATTTACAGAGGTTGTCTTAAATGAAACCTAATGCCAACACATTGTAAAAGCACTGTTTTTATGGAAAACTGTTTGCCATAGAGGCTGACAGCTTTTGTATTCAATTATCTTGCAGTCTTTTGCATTCTTTAAATAGCTCTAGCTGTCCTCTGATTGTTGATCCATCCAGTGAAGGAATTCCAGCACTGGTCCTGCAATATTTTAGGTCATGCTGGACACTGAACTGAGATCTCCATCTTTATTTTCCTGTCTGGAAGGTGATAGATAATAATAGTAACTTCTTACTGATAAACATTCATTGGAACTAGGGAAATCTTGTGGCAAATATATATGTATATATATTCATATATATACATATATATTTACACATCAGTGAGAAAATAATTTTACTTTTGAGAAGCTTAGTTCAAAAATACATTAACTGAAATGTTTCAAGGCACAAAAATAAAATTTAATTCTTTAGTTATCTGAGTGGAGAAAGTGGTATATTTGAGTTTTGCTAGTTTGATCAATGCTTCTATACTTCAAATGAAATCAAACAGAAATCCAGAGAGTTTCTAAATGTTGATGGCCACCAAATACATAATTAGATAAGAACATGAGACCATGTGTGTTTTCCATTTGTGTTTTCAATAGTGGAGTACATAGGACTTGATTTTTAAAAAGAAATAAGAAATTACAGGGATGTCTGTGTTATATCGTATTGCCTATATTCTGATTATTGCTAATAATCTTTATTAGCAGGATATTTATGAAAATTTTGTACAACAGGAGAAAAAAGTTCCATTCCTTAACAAAGTAATATACTTGACCAGTTCTCTTTCCTTTTTTCTTTTTTCTTTTTTTTGAGATGTCAAATATCTACTTTATTATAGTGAGAAAGTGACAGTCAATTTAAATCAAAATTTATGGAGAACATTAGGGGCTGGAAGGACTTTGGCTAATCACTGTAATGTCCCCAACAAATGGTAAATGAAAGCATAAGGAAATTGAGTTAACACAAGTTAAAAGTTCACATACTTACGGAATTATATGAGAAGACCTACAACTTAATTAAATTATCTGAAACTGCTCATTTAGCTTCTATTGTACTAGTGAACATTTATGCAATTTTACTATTAGAGATATATTAAGTAATAGGTTTAGATTGGGTCAAATTTGAAGAGCCCTAATGAGGTAGAACGATGGAGAGTTTAATCTATCACAAAGCATCGTTCTGAATCTTTATATTGAATATTATTAGGCAGATATTTCCCTGGTTAGTTGGTTACTCTCTTATATCTATCATTCTGACATTTTGAATAATTGAAAAAAAATCAAATAGGCTTTTTTACATGGAAAAAATAATCTGATGGAGAAGAAATGTGTTATTGATCATAGCATCTTTGATTTTTTTTTGTCTTGCACTTTGTCAGCTGTAGAACATTTGTAGCAGCACATGTTCAGAATTTTAAAAATTAAAGATATTGTTAATGGCATTGACACAAAGGATAATTTGTGAGATGTCAAAGAGAAATTGACATGTGATATTACAAACTTAATATTTATGGTTTTCTACTTGGGTTGTCCTTAAGGCCAGTTAAGTCATAGGCAAGGTTCTAAGCTATAGAATTGTTATTTTTGAGATCTTTTTTGAAATACTCATTGTGAGGTATTGAGCAATTATAGTCAATTATTTTCAATGCTACTGAATAAGTGACTTTTTTTTTTTCACTTAACCTTGTTGAGAGAGTGGATCTTGGTAGCTGTTTACCACAAACTCCACTTGTATGCATTCTTCCTGGGGAGCTGCTCTGCTCTCTCATAAAGAATACCAAAGCAGCTGGAATGCTTTTGTAGCTGATGGAGAAATGTGACCTTTAATTCAATCGTTAGAAAACAATTTAGATGTAAAAGTGTGATTATTTTTCTTAACCATAAAACCTTTTGGAAAATTCTGCCATTTTTTTCTAACGGAACTATATAGAAAGAATAAAGCAATTTGCTATAATATTTGGTAAGATATACATGTACAAACTAAAAAAGGAGAAAGAAAAAAATAGGGCCTCCTGCAGACTTGTTTCTATCTGCTTGCTGGGGGGAAAAATAAGCTGCCTGCTCTCCACTGCATTTAGAGAATTAATTCTCATATGAAATGAAAGGTCCCGTCCAATCCTATTTCACGGTAGCTTTGAGTGCTTGACTGTACCAAAGCAAAGGGCATTACTTGATTGTTCCCTGATGACATCACTTTACAGAAGAAGGTGGCAATTGTTTTAATAATCACATAACAAATCTGTTTTGCCTTCAGATCTGATTTTTTGAGATAGTGTTCATATGATTCTTAGCCAACAAGATACCTTCATTAAAAAAAAAATCAGTAGCAGTCACTCAAAGATTTATTTCTTACCCTGGTTGTTTCACTTCCATTAACTTGCTGAAAGATAGGACCTCTTTCAGCATAAAATAAGCTGCAAGTTTTCTTTATTGCCCCTTATTATTTGGTCCTCTAGTGATCGAAAGGATGCTATTTAAGAGTCTACCACTACCGAAGTGATAGCATGATAGAATATAATATAAAGAAGGCAAAGACACTCATTTACAAAGAGAACTCTTGATGAATTTCTCCAGTTGTCCATGATATCTGAGAAGTAGTGTACTTTTAAGATTTATGTCGCTGTACATTGAAATATCTTTCCCGTTTAAATCACGAGGAGTTTATGGCTAAGTTAACTCACAAGGTGGCAGATTCCCACACATTCCTCAATTAAGACAGTGTGGATGATAAAAGGCTTCTCAAAGCTCAGCAGTTCACGGAAGGTCTAGCAACCTTCTTATCCGGATGACAAGATACACAGAAACCTCCAAAATACCAATACACAATCACTGCCTGAGGATTTATCTCCTATGACAAAATTTCCAAAATCTGTCATCTGAATACTGTTTGTCATCCATTAAAGAAAGAGGAAGAGGAAAGGAAGGTGGAGAATAATGTTAGCATTCTTTCCAGATGGCTCTTTTTTCCACTGCTTAGGTTACCTATGCGACAAAGGGACAAGAGGCCAGGGGTGAGCACTGGGTTTTTGTAAAACTGAAAACTCCAGACATTTGTCATCCAGAAAAAATGCCTGCCTCTCAGCAGGAAAGGTTTAAGTTTTTTTTCCCCTCGGTGCCTTTCTCTAATTGGGTTCCCACTTTTCACACATCCCTTCCTTCACGAAAGTCCACAAAAGCCAAAGTTCCCCACACCTAGTCACCAATGGCAGCCCCATAAATCACTAGAAATTGCAAAGATTTTTTTAACGTTATGCAGTTAATGCCTGTAATGTGCAAAAAAAACATTTTATTATATAGAACATATTAAAGCAATAGGAAATAGCATGTCAGATTTCTCATTAGTAAATCCCAATAATGGCTAACATAAAATGTAACTATCTATTAATATTTTTTCTTCAATTCACATTTAAAAGAAAAATATCACAATGTCTTTTAGTATCTGTGCAATACTTGCGTAGGAATTTATTATATTTAAGTGATTTGGCATGCCTAAACTAGCGAGGGCAATATGAAAATTTAAAGATAGCTGAATTCCCATTCTTTAATTTTACTAAAATAATGAAAAACATATATTATTTGAGCTTACAAAACATGTAAATACTAATTCAAACAAAGCATCTATTTTCTACATATATATTGCGTTTTTCTACTCAGTATTAAAAACCATTTCTCTTTTTAAACTTTGCTCTTTTGTTGTCCCCTATAAGAATAAAGAGAAGCATGAATCTTGAAAAAATCATCTACCAAACCCTTTCTAAGCTTACATATTTCACAAACTGCCCTGGTTAATTTTGAGGAACTAATGTAACTTGAACTGTATAAATAATTCCTTGTTAATTTTGACATCATAAGTAGATTAGAAATAATTGCTCTTCCTTTGAATCTGGTAGGAACTAAAAGTTCAGGTGTCTGGAGGCTTTGTTTGTTGGAAAATATCTCGATGTAAATAGGAGACTGAGAAAGTGAAACTTTGAGCAAGAAATTATAGCTGGATGTCTGTTTCCTAGGTGCTGGTCTGACTGACAGTAGACCACACTGGACAAACAATCTGCCAGGAATCCAGACACCAATTGCCACAGACCAACAAACTCCATCCTGGAAATGCCTGTCCCATTACCTAAGGGTAGTTATTTGCAAATACTTTAACCATCTTCTCATATTAAAAAGAAAACAAACAAAACTTAGTACCTTCCATGACTCTTCTTCACACATCTACATGTCTGCCATCGTGTGCCTATCCCTTACTACTGTGTAAGAAAACAAGAAAGCAAGCTGTGGACCAGAAAGAGGAGCAGAGGGAAACAGAAATGTTCTCATTTGTTCTCTTTCAAACTCACTTTAAGGGCTTTCTATAGGAAGGTGTTTTCTCTTAGGATTTTACATTATTTCTAAAATTGACCATGATTGAGTTTACTTTTGGGTGACAAAAAATTGGAGGGTAAATGAAAGGCACAATACAATGGAAAACTGCACTAGAATTACGTTGTAGTTGGGAACACCCGCTTCCCTGCTTTTGTTTCATTTCAAATCTGAGCACTCTAAGAGATACAGTGGGTCTCCAAATCATACGCAATGGCTCTGAGGGATACAAAGACACTTTTAAATATAAAGAAGACTATACTGTAAAGCAAAAGGCCCTGAAAGCACCAACTTTAATAATTACTGGATTTACTTTTATTCCATTTCAAACATGGTTCTGCTATCTAGTCCAAGCTGTCCTTGAACGTATCACTCTCCTACCTCAGTTTCCTAAGTGTTGGAATTATAGGCAAGTACTGCCATGCTTGGCTTTGAGCCTTCATTTTCCATGTCAAAGATCATTCATGCATGCATTGTAAGCATTTTGAGTTCAACCAAAAGAACTCCAAGAAAGAATTATTACGCCTTTTCCCTTTAAACTCATGTTTCACAAAGACATTCAGAAGAGAATTGCTAGCTAGCATGTCCTTGGTCCCAATCCCTGAGTTGATGATTTGCACATTGCCTGCCAGGGGCTCATGGTTGAAAGAATATGACTCCATGACTGGATTCAAAGAATACAACTGGAAAAGTACTAACAAGAATAAATGTGCATTTTATGATGCTGACTTCCAAAATCAGTTAATTCCTACAAGCTGTCTGTTTTCATTCAGGGATAATATAATTCCATAGATAGAAGAAATTGTTTAAAGGTTATACTTCTTGAGAACACACAAAAATGACTACTTGGTTACTAAATGGAAAAATCCTCTTCATTAGATAAAAATGAAGCCACATGTTGTAACATGAGACCATGTGCTTCTTGATGTCAATGAATATCTAATAAGGAAGCATCAGAACTATTTTTCTTATATTAAGCTTTTAGGCTGTATTGTGCCAACACACACTGCTTGAAGACAGCATTAATATTAATGAAAGATGGAAGTCTGAGATTTAGTGACTCCTACTTCCTGACCCCCACCTTACTTCCTTTCATGTTAAATCCATTAGTATAGATGGATCAACATTAATAAACAAGAAGGACAAGACAGTTCTCCATTCAGGGACAGTCTTACTTGACCCTTACTATGTGTTGCCTATCCATGGCTACAAGACTTTTGACCTACACAATGACATTTATTGATCATTGATTGATTCTATGTACTTTTCCCTAGATATCTTAGACTTCTTACGCTTAAACTGTATGAAAGAGTTAAAACATCTGTCAAGGAGTGCTCCAAAAATAAATTAAGGACAGAGCTTGCCATTTATCTTTGTAACTCTGGGAAGTCTGATACTGTAGAACAGAATTGCACATCTTCTCTATAGTAGCTTCTCCATGAATTCTTACTGAATAGGACTGAACTGAATTACATGTCAGTCTACATTGTTCCATTTGATCTTATTATCCACTTCCAATCACCCTGTAGTTACAGATACTGAAGATATGTGTATTTATTTCTTAAAAAACAATCTTACTCCAGTGATTTCAGATAACAAATATAGTGATTTTTCCTATACTTTAAGTCCTATATTCACAAATGATTTTTGCTATGAGAATAACCATAGAGGTTTCTGAGTCATAAAAGGAATTTAAAAATTAGTTTTTATGATTGGGACTTTATCTTTCATCTGGTCTCAAGGTTATCCCTAGCCATCTAGAATCACTTCAAATACCCCTATGGCTACCAAGGGGCAGGCAGGAAGGCAGAGCAAAAGGGCACAGGAAGTATTCAAGAAACTCCAGTCTTCCCTTTACCCAATTCTACTTTGATTTATTTGATGTAATAATATATTAGATGCTCTATATGAAAACATTTGAATAACACTGTTCACTGTTTAAAAAAAAGAAGCCACAGTATTTTACTACTTTTTCTTCTCCTCCTCCTCCATTAGTCCTCATTCTTCTCCTCATCTTTCTACTTCTATTTTTTTTCCAGTTCTAGGATCAAAGTTGCATGTGCCTAGGAACATTCAAACTGTCCTGTACTTTTAACCCTTACTGCTTAACACATACAAAAAAATGGTTTACTTGATGAAATCCTAATCTCCAAATTCACATTAGAAAGTAAGGCTTGAGAGGTGATTAAATTCCAAGGTGAAACTATCATGAATGCGATTAGTCTCCAGTGTGCACCCTCAGCCCATTCACCATGTACAAATGTAGTAAGAAGAAAGCCCTCTACAAACCAGGACCAAGATCTTATCAGATACCTAGTCTGCTGTTACCTTGATTGTGAGCCTCCAGAACCATGTAAAGTAAACCTTGGTTATGTAAAAGCTACTCAGGCTGTGGTGTTATATAATGGCCTGAATAGACTAATATAATCATATTACCAACAGGCAAACTTAGGCACAGAGACCAAGGAGAGCTGTGGAGTTAGGAGTCATGTCAAAACACAGGCCTCCAGAAGCCCAGTCCCCTCACAGTGTATCTAGGTAGCCGACAAAATGGAAGAGAGAGACTTTCCTGGGTACATGCACCAACATAAATCTCTATAGGTACTACCACAGCAACTCAAAAGGAACTGAAAATCAACTACAAGTCAAGACAATAACCTTGACCCAAAATACTTTGCAAGAGGTCCTGCTAGTATTTACTGATTTTAAAAATGATTAGGCTCTTTCTCACTCATAGAGGACAATTTTGTTGTTTTTTTTAGCCTGCATGGCTACTAAAGAATATATATATATGAGAGAGAGAGAGAGAAAGAGAGAGAGAGAGAGATGGGGCATTATACATATTTATTTATTTACCTACTTACTTATTTATATATTTACCTGGTTATTTCAGAATGCTAGAATCTGTTTTTTTTATTCTGCCATGTCCAAAACAGAAATATTATTTGCTTAATTGTTAATTATAACTTTAATTTAATATTACTTGCATATGAAATTTTATTTCCAAAAATTATTTAATGCCACACTAATTATCAAGAAATTTTTGCTGTTGCTCCCAATTTTAAAATCAGTACTGTAATGTATTACCTCTAAGTGTTTTTGAGGAAAATACATAGCTCTTTTGTCTAATAAAATGTTACCATGATATCACATAAGGAAACATATATCATAAAGGAAACTAACTCAGTTCATCTTATTCCTTGGGTCCAAAACAAAAAAAAAATAAATTATTTTTGTTATTGCCTAACTGAAATACCATCAGATTTTAGAATTTTCAGTATGTGACCAATTATTGATGTGATAATCAGGCTTATGTTTTTGAATTCTTGAGAGCTGCTGAAAGATAACTTTAAATTCTTTATATCATTTACTAAGGTTGATTTGCCTTTGTTAGCGATTGCTCAGGGTGACATTATTTTTAAAGACAGCGAAGTAGTACTTTTAAATAAAACACAACTTCAATCTCCGGGAGTGTGTAAGAGTGTACTTTTTCAACTGATAAGCAAGAGCAGTCATGTTTAGTAACAGACCACCCCATAGTGAGAACTGTTATTCAGCCTGGTTTTTGTCAGACCGGCAGCTGTTCCATCAGTCAATTAGTGACCAGGGACAACATGCATTTTTTAAATCAATTAGCAGCTCCTCCAACTGAATAAAGATCCCCGGGTATGCTTTTCACCAACAAGACAGGAGCTGAGAGTGAATAAAGCTAAGGAGATC
Organism: Dipodomys ordii; assembly: GCF_000151885.1. Taxonomy (NCBI): domain Eukaryota; kingdom Metazoa; phylum Chordata; class Mammalia; order Rodentia; family Heteromyidae; genus Dipodomys; species Dipodomys ordii. The sequence goes on from NW_012267220.1 coordinate 13,436,594, forward strand.
ATAAATTCTTGAAAGTACAGTCCTAAAACCTGAGAAAGCCATACAGAGGTTAGTGGGCCATGCCACGCCATCAGCAGGACTCCTGAAACTAATCCCAGGGGCACATGAACTATGAACTATATATTTATTTCCAGTGTGTATAGAAATACATAGCTATATATCTGTGTGTGTGTGTGTGTGTGTGTGTGTGTGTGTGTGTGCACATTTGTATTTGGAGAATGAGATTCTCCATTATTTCTCATTCTCTTATTTTACTAACAACTTTTATGATAAGGAATCCATTGTTGTTCAGCCTTTATTCCCCATTTACTCACCGAACACAGTCCTGAGCCATGCCAACAGAGATATGTAAAATATCTAGTTAATATCTTCCATAATATCATTCAGAATTCTGATATTACAACTCTTACATTTTTATTTGAAAATAAATGACCATTTATTTAAAATTACTTCTTAACCTTTATTTTTATTGCTTTTTACCTAGTCTTAAAATAACATTATTATTTTCAATCTAACTCTTCTGACATATGGTTTGTATATATTGATGCTTTAATATATTGAGTTATACAATTATTGTATTCCTTTGTAACAACAAATTGAATATATATAGATATAGATATCGATGCAAAGCTTTTCCCTACACACATAGAAGTTAAACAAGGTTTACAATAGAGAATAGTGAAAACCACAATTTACACTCAGTAAAAAGAAAAGAGCTCCTCCCTATGTAAGTCCATAAACAGCCAAGTATCCATCAGAAAGCATAGCAGACCATTTGAGAAGAACAACTAAATAAAAGCAAGAAAAACTTATTTTAAAAATAGTTCTTTTTAAATTTAATTTTATTGTCAAGGTAATGTACAGAGGGGTTACAGTTACATACGTAAGGTAGTGAGTACATTTCTTGCTGAACTTATTACCACTTCCCTCATTTTTTCCTACTTTCCCTCTCCTCCCTACCAAGTTGTACAGTTCATTTCCAACATATTGTCTTGTGAGTATCACTGTTGCATTGGTTTGCCCTTTGGCTTTTGTCTCACCATTTTGTTGTTCCCCTTCCCTTCCCTAGTTCAGATAAACGTATATACACTACCCAGGGTACCAAAATCCAATACAGTGTCAACAGGAGATCAATAATAGGGGGAAAAACATAAAAGAAAAAGAAATCACATAGTACATTAAAAACAACAACAACAAAGAAAAACCTCGTGTTTCCCTATCTTGGAGTTCATTTCACTTAGCATCATCTTATATGGTCATATGTAGATAGCTATTGAGCTATTCTTCTCATCTGCTAGGACTATCCTATATGTATACTAATTATTACAAGTGAGGGAAACCATGGGACCTATGTTTCTTTGGGCCTGGCTTACTTCCCTTATTATGATTTTTTTCCCCAAAGTCTTTCCATTTCCTTATGAATGAAGCAATGTCATTCTTTCTGATGGAAGCATAGAATTCCATTGTGCATATATACCACATTTTCTTGATCCATTCATCTATTGAGGGCCTCTGGGTTGACTCCATATAACTTAGTTACAGTAAATAATGCTGCAGTAAGCATGGTTGTACTGGTAGCTTTAGCTTTGTTTGTAATCATTTGGGCAAATGTCCAGAAGTGGAATAGCTGGGTCAAAATAGTTCTTACAACACTCTAGGAAAATAAAACTCTACTAAAGAAATATACTACTGGGAAATAATCGGAAGTATGAAAGAGCAAGTGAATGCCCAGGTAATCAGTAACACAAGAAATAAATACAACCCAGGACTGAGGTGGCCCAGAAAGTACCTAACAACCTTAACCAGAGAAACTAAAGGAAATAATTTCCTAGACCTAGGAGCTCAGAGGTGAAGCCCGGACTACCTGATGCTGAAGCCATAAGGTAAACAGCTGTATGTTGACTTGGCAAAGAAGATAACTGGTGAATATGCTTCTGAAGGCGCAAGGCAGGGGGTGCTGAGAATGACAAGGACGCTGGCAGGTGGGGCCTGGCCTTTGTTCTGATAATGGAGAGGTTGACCAACAGAATCTGGAAACAAAAAGAGAGTCTTTTTAAGTTTCCCTATCTTCACATTATTTACCACTTAGACACTGTACAGGAAGTCAACTGCACTGAGTTGTGGGAAAAGCAGTCTGCAGATACCCAGGCCCTAGTATCAATAAAAGAGTGGGCTTGAAGGGGAGAGGAAAGGAAATACCACGACCCCTCTGTGCCGGAAGTAACTTTCCAAGACTGTTTCATTCTTGTAAAGACAGTGCAGAAACTGGGTTCCAGTGACTCACACCTAAGCAGCTAGGATTAACCCTAGCTGAGATCTGGAGGATTGATAGTTTAAAGCAGCCTAGACCCCAAAGTTCGTGAAACCCTGTTTCCAAAATAATCTGCAAAAAGCCATTCTGGAGGTGTGCCTCAAATGGTAGAGCAAATAAGCTGAGCAAGCAAGGTGAGTGAGTTTGAGGTCCTAAGTTCAAACCCTGGTAAAGGCATGTGCCCATGTGCACGCACACACCCACACATGCGCACACACACACACAATAAGTTATAGCTTATTTACATCTGAGCACCAGTTATTTGGCCTGGAAGTTGGTAGATTACTGTTTTGTTTTGTTTTGTTTTTTTCAAGGAGATCCAAGAATGTCCACCATTCCAATTCTCACAGGCAGAAATGCAATCTTCAGTCAGCATGTGATATCTGTTAATAAAATTCATTACCATTCGAGGTTAACATGGAAACTCTCATCCCCATAAAGTCTTTTTAAGTGTGCAGGACACACTGATGTTTGGCTGAGGATAGGCAAAAAAAAAAATAGTTATAAGATGTGTCTAATTCCTATCTTCCTCCCTAAGATCCCTACTCGCTGTTCATGTTCACCCAGGAGCTGAGTCTCTGTCACTGTCCTAGTGCCAACATTCCTTCTCATCTCTATTCTCATCTTTTAATGCCACTTGTTTATGGATTAGGAAAGCCAAGATCTCTGGACAAAATTATGTATAAATAATTGATTATGCCCCCCATTGGTCATTCCAACAATACTTAAAGTATGCTGATCCTTTAATTGTAAGAGTTTTAAGTAGGAGGGTATGTTTGGGAACAATTTGAACTTATGGGACAAATGAAGAGGTTCTGTGAATTGTTGATGTTAGACATTTAATCAAAAAAGTAGCACTACAGTTTTTTTAGTCTCTAAATCCATTAATAAAAGAAGATTATTGAAATACTAAGAAGCAAAACCAAAAATCCTCCAAACGTTTACAACATAACTAGATGATAATATGTCCCTCCACAAACCAGTATATAGGCAGGGGGAGACAACCCACAAGTAATTAAAATAATTTCATGGTGGGGACATCTGTATAGAAGAGTGTAGAGTATAATGATAGAGTAGCATCAGAGGAATCAAAGAACATGAAGCTAACATGCCAACTGTTATTCACTGGGTAGCAAATTAGGCCAACTTGATAAGATCAGCTGAAACTATAAAAGTCTGTACAGAAGCTGAAAATGGTTGGAATAGTGTAGCCAACTTATCAATCCACGGGGACTCTTCCATGACAAGGTGTCTCCAGTGCTGAGCACAGAAGGCACAATACCTGGGACCTAGTACTTTCCCAGACCCATGAAATACTTCTTTTAAAATCAGAAGAGGAATACGGACTTTTACCTTGAAGGAAATATTGTCATAATAATATCATAGTGCTTATAACCATGTAGTTGTAAAATGTAATTTAAAAAAAAAAAACTTCAAGAGATACAAAGGCCTGAGACCCACAGAGAGCAGAAGCAGCTGAAAGTGACATTCACACTGAACGGGAATAAGACAAAAGCAATGAAGTCAAAGGAAAGTACAAACGAATGAGGAGAGGGGAGGAGAGAAATTCTCCATCCGTCTAAACACTGCAGGAAAGCAACAGAAGAGGGAGCTATGGGAAATTGGAAAGGCTACCCTGAATCCAGCCTCATTCTTAAGTTCAAGAAAGCTAATTTCACATAGAAACGAACAACAGAGAAGGATGGAGGTCAAATCCCACACAATGCTCTTATAAGAAAAGAAGAACAAGTGGCACAATAACCTTCTGACAGACAATGAAGGCACACTAGAAAGACGTGTCCTCAAAAAAGATCAAAACACCAACCTGCTAGTTCAAAACAAGCTAAGACATTAAGAGGCTGATGCAACACATGAAAGAACAACATGAATCAGAATTAAAGAGATCAGAAATTAAGTGCCAGACGTCAGGAGATCATTCGAAATTAAAGCAAAGATCATTCTGCAAGTAGAAAATAAACTGGAAGGAACACTGAGGCTTATAAACACAATACATAAGATCTTAAGGGAAAGAAAAGGTTTAAAAGGAGAGGAAAAAGAATCGTATCAGAAAGAAAGAAAAGGAAATAGGTGGAAAGGATTCAAGGTAAAGTGATCAATAGCAAAAGGAAGAAAAGGAAACTTTATATAAGGTTAATAGTAGGTTTCGAAGAAGAAAATCACAGCAAGAAAACAATAAATACTAAAACTACTAACTCAAGAAAATCTCCTTGAAATAAAAATCATTTAAAAACTCCATGCTGAAAGTAGACATTTCTTTCCTCTAAAGCCAGAATATCTAACAACAAGTCACAGTGTAATAAAATTATTAGACACTTAATAATTTTTTAAGAAGGCTTTGGCATCTTTTGGGGGCTGGAGGAGGAGTAGTGCACTCATTACTTATAAGGAAAAGAAAATCAGATTATCTTCTGGCTTTGCCACAGCAATTCTTTATTCCAGAAGAAAATAGAGTAACATATTTGAATTACTTAAGAAAAAGAGATGTGAGCCAAAGATTTGATATCTAACAAGGTTTACTTTAAGAATAAAGGGCATAAACTGTTATCAGCATTGAAAAACTCAGGGAATAATGTTTCTATGAACATTTCCTGAAAGATGCACTGGACAGAATAAGCTTCAGACAACAAATTCCTTGGAGACACATGAAAGTAAGCATTGGTCATGAGCATTAAATATATATATTTACCCTTGAAAGAAAGGCTAAATCAGTGTTAAAAGGCAGAGAGTATGACTAGTATATAATGATGATATGCTCTGACAATGTAGCTATAACATGTCTATTAAAAATGGTAGGAAAGAGGACTGAGGTATGTCTCGAATTATAAAGCACCCATCTAGGAATCATGAGGCCCTGAGTTCAAATCCCAGTATTTCCAAAAAAGAAAAAGAAAACTAAATGGAGGGGATTGGGGCCATGACTCAAATGGTAGAGCATCTACCTGGCAAGCTCACACCTCTGAGTTCAGTCCCCTCAGTACTACAAAAAAAAAAAGGAAGCATAAGGAGAGGGAGAGAATAAAAGATACACAAAATGCTTTAATTTAATATTTTCAGTAATATTGTTTTTTATATTTATATGGCTATCTGATACTGATATATGTGTGATATTAGATAAGACAAACTATCAGGATAAGAATCAGAATTCTAGATTGGAAGGAAAGAGACATAGGGAGTCAGTTATGGAAGAAAAGAATAGATCCTAATGTAATGAAGATGGAGAAGCTGTATAATGTCAAACTTAAATAGAATACATATTGTATTTTTATCCTTAAGGACTAAACATAATAATCATCCTACTAGCAATAAGCATCACTTCCTACACAGCTAGTAGCTTGATGATCTTTTCTCACTGAAAGAACACAGGGCTTCATAGAATAATGGCTGATTTCAGTCTTGGAGCAATAAAAATATGAAAGGAATGTGGGATATTTTATCATAGGAAAAAGCAAGGAAGCTAGAAGTTATAAGGATCATATAAAAAAGATTCAAGAGAGGGATTAGGAATGGTAATGTACTTGTGTAATATCAGCTACCAAGAGGCAGAAATAGGACTTCAGTTGAAAGCTAGCTCTGGCAAAAAGTTAGTGACACTTGTCTCAAAAAGAGCATTGCAGCCGGGTGCCTGTGGCTCACCTGTAATCCTAGCTACTCAGGAGGCTGAGATCTGAGGGTAGTAGATCAAAGCCAGCTGGGGCAGGAAAATCCATGAGACTCTTATTTCCAATTAATCATCAGAAAACCAGAAGTGGTGATGAAGCTCAAGTGGTAGAGCACTAGCCTAGAGCTGAAGAACTGAGGGACAGTGCCCAGGCTCAGCTTTTAAGTCCCACAACCAATTTTTAAAAAAAAGAGCATTGAAAAGTGTATGCTATGGACCTGACAGAGGTAGAAGTATTGCAGTATGAGGCCTGAGCAAAAGCACACACTCCTATCTAAAACAAATCATAGCAAAACAGGCCCAGGGTATGGTTGAAAAGATAGAACACTTCCCTAAAAGCACAAAGCCCTAAGTTCAAATCCAATACCAAAAAAAAAAAAATCAAGAGCAAGTGAATAGACCTCAACCCTCCAAAGAAAAGAGAGAAGTTGAATTACAATACTGATGATCATAATGAATTTAAACCACAAAACATTACTGACGATTGTAATAAGTTTAAACCATAAAACTCATTTAAATCTGACAGTAATCATATTTTAAGTTTTTTTCAGAAGATAAGAAACTCATTTATTATTCTTGGAAACTGGTAAATAATGGCATACAACTGATACCACTCCTGAGTAAAAAGAGGATGGAAAATGTTTATATAAAGATGCCAACTAGGACTAGGGATTTGGTTCAAGTTGTAAAGTGCTTGCCAAGCAAGCCCAAGACTCTGGACTCAGTCTTTAGTACAACAATCAATCTATCAGTCAATCAATCAACAAACAGGTAAATATTCCAACTAATAAATGAAAAAGAAATGATATAATAAGAATCTCAATAGTTTTGTATCCCCAGTGAATACATATGTAGACATTAAGTATCAATAAAGGTCAAGGTTACAAGACATGAAACAAGCATATATTGTACATATAGATAGAAATCCTTGCCAAAAACTTGTGAGAATAATGACTAAAGCAGAAGGAACAATGGGGTATATGAAGATCACCGTTGGTCTTACCACAGGGACTGAAACTGTATCTGGTCCAGTCTTTGAATTCAGCTGCCAGTTTTCAGGAAATCCAAAGGCAGAGGAATGTATTGAACCTCACCCAGTGTGTCCATTACCAAAATGCAGACTATGAGAAACTCATCAGGTTAAACAACTTAAGTTCCTCAACACAATGTAAAATAATAAAAGGAGTGGAAGCAAAAATCTATAGATGAAAAAAAGATTTAAATGACATCCAATTTTTACTTGGCAGGACTCAACTCTAATTTCTATGCATGACAGGATGCTAAAACTATAAATCTATGGGTAAGTTATTACTATTGACATCAGAACAATAACTACTTATGATGAAACAGGGCACTTCTAATTAGACAGGACTCATGGAAGGGGCTTCTGGTGTCTTTCTTGATATGAGTGATTTTTGCATTCCATGGGTCATGTAATTGGCTTCATCTCAACTCTGTTTTATTTTACAATGAAGAGATTTTGAAATGACAAATCATTCAAAGCAGATTTTTGTTATACTCTATTACTCTTTCTTTTCCTGTAGCAACTTCTTGAGCTCAATGTTAACAAATTTAAGCCTTTTACATCTCCCAAGACTCCCTCCTCTAAATCGTTCTCCTTTCTTGGTTCTATTAGATGATCAATGGATATTTGTCATGATTACAGCCCAGAACATGTTACTTCAGAGCGTTCCTGCTCACAAACTCTTTCTGAGAAAGCAATAATCTGAGATTCCTCCTCTGGGAGTCATCCTGCCATGTTGCATGGATCTCTGCTACCTAATCTTCAGTTGCTAGAAGGACATATTTTCTACCTATACATATTACCATATATTACAACAATGAGCAATATGCACTAAGGCCTTTCTCTCCTGGGCTTTCACTGCATATGTTGCTCCTTTGTAGGCTATAAAGGATCTGAAGATTACCAAATCACCACCCCCATCATCATAACAGCTAATCTCTACTGATTGTTGTTTGCCATGTGCCAAATACTGAGCCAGGGACTTCAACACTATTATCTTTTGTGTGGTTCTTGCACAAACCCATGGAAATCAGATCTTAAGATTATCTTCTTTGAGTATTTGTGTTGGGGGATTTAATTTTTTGAGTTCCAGGTATATTTTAGATATGAGACCCTTGTCCATTGTATGGCTAGTGAAAATCTTCTCCCAATCCATGGGCTTTCTATTGATCTTGCTAGCTATGTCCTTTGGCATGCAGAAGCTCTGCAATTTCATGCAATCCCATTTGTCCAACATTTCTTTGATTTGTTGTGTTTCTGAGTCTTTATTAAGGAAATTTCGACCTGTGCCAAGGAGACCTAGGGTTTCTCCTATTCTGTCCTGTAATGTTTTCAGGGTGTCTACTTTGACTCCAAGGTCTTTGATCCATTTGGAGTTGATTCTGGTGCAGGGTAATATATAAGGATCTAGCTTTAGTTTTCTACAAGTGATTAACCAATTTTGCCAGTGCCATTCACTGAAGAGGCTGTGTTTCTTCCATTCTATTTTTTTTTAGCTCCCTTATTGAAGATTAGGTGGTTGTAGGTCTGTGAGTTTTTTCTGGGTTTTCAATTCTATTCCATTGGTCCTGAAGTCTCTTCTTGTGCCAGTACCAAGCTATTTTGATTACTATGGCTTTGTAGTTGCTTTGTATGCTCCTCCCCCATGGTATAACCCCTGTTTTCACTGTATTTGATGTTGGTATAATTTGGGGAGGGGAAGGGAAAAAACAAATTATTTAAATAGGGATACAGGTGTACCCATTGCAACAATGAAATGTACAAGACTCTACATCTAAAAATGAAATTACAATTTAGGTGGGGTGGGGGGGTGGAATGTAGTTGGAGATATGGGAGAGAAGGGATGGTAGGGAAAAACAAAGGAGCAGGCAACAATGCTTGATAAGAAATGTACTCATTACCTTGCTCATGTGATTGTAACCCCTCTGAATAGTGTTTTCACAATAAAAAACTTCTTTAAAAAAAGATTATCTTCATTTTAAAGAAAAAAGATGAATGCTAAAAAATCTGGATAATGTCATTTTTAGTGTTTAAATAATTTATTATTATTTATTTTTTGCCAGTTTGGGGGCTTGAATTCAGGGTCTGAGGACTGTCTCTTAGCTTTTTCTTTCTCAAGGCTTTCTACCACTTTAGCCACACTGCCACTCCAGCTTTTTGATGGTTAATTAGAGATAAGAGTGTCATGTACTTTCCTGTGTTGGCTGGCTCCAAACTCTCATCCTCAGATCTCAGCTTCCTGAGTAGTTAGGGTACAATCCTGAGTTACAGAAACACTGTTGTTTTTTTTTTAAATTTTTTTAGAGCTAATAAGTTCTAGATCCACCAAGCTTTGGAAGCCAAACCTTTGATAACTGATAAACCAATATACATCCTCTCCATTGAAAAATATAAGTGTGAATTACAGAATGTTCTAAACCACAGACAGACAAACTTCAGCCCACGTACTAAATTTAGCCAAACCATCTGTCTTTCTACAGACCTTAAGCTAAGAATGGCATTGTCGTGCATTTTATGCTGTTATCACAAAATACCTGAAACTGGGTATTTTTAAAAAGAACAAAGTTCCGTTGGCTCACAGTTCTGAGAAATCTCGTATCAAGGGACCACATCTGGGAAGGGCCTTCTTGCTTCATACGTTTATGACTAACTCACTCCTGCAATACCTGCATGAGGGCAGAGCCCTTGTGACCTAATCAACTCTTAAAAGAGCTCTTCTCCCAATATTGCACATTGGGGATTAATGTTCTAATACATGAACTTTGTTAGACACCTTCAAACCATTGCAAATGTTTTTTTATAATGTTAACTGGCTGAAAAATACAGAAGAAGAATGCATGGGGGCATGTCCAACTTAAACAACATTCAGACTTCATTGCAAATAAAGATTTATTGAAACACAGCCAGGAGTATCCATGTACATGTTGTCAGTGATGGTATTAATCTTTATAACAGAGACCACAAAGGCCTAGGAAGCCTGAGGTATTTACTTTCTAGGCATTTAGAGAAAAAGTGTGGTGGTTTCTGAGTGAGAGAACAGATGGGCGGACTTAAGGAAGAAAAGAAGAGGAAAGGCAGCATTCAGAACCCTTAAGAGAATAGAATCAGTATGCAATTTGAGGTTCAAAGGACAGCCAAGCCAGGATTGCCTGGGAACAAGAGAAAGAGTACACTACTTTTAACTCTTGTCTCAGGACATTTACTCTTCATGTACCCACTTAATAAACTTCAGCTGGGGTTAGGACATAGCTCAGTGGTGGAGCATTTGGCTACAGGGTCCTAGGTTCAATCCCCAATAGCACAATGCCAGACAAAGTGGGCATTCAGGAAGCTGAGGCAGTAGGATCTCAAGTTCAAGGCCATCCTGAACTACAGAATGAGACCCTGTCTCAAGAAACAAACAACCAAAAACTTAAAATCAGCTAGCAGAAGTCACACACATGTTTGTGTCTAGTATTCTAAAAACAACTTAACATATAACTTGGGCTTTAATTTTCAGCTCTGGTGCTTCTGATAATCCGAGGTGCTTCTGAGTCTACCCTAAAACCACCAACAAAATGTCTTACTCATACTTGTGAACTTAGAGAGTGGTGAAATGCTCATAAGTGCCCTAAAATGTAAGGGTTGTAAGCCTTTTTTTTTCCTTTCTATTTTACTATTGCTATCTGAGACATTCATATCTCCATGTCTTTCCCTTCCCCAGAATCTTCCATGGCTACACCCACTACTTAGAGCATGATCCCCAAACTGCAAGTCACTTTCTGGATCATTTCATCCTCTCACCATATGACTTTTGTCTGGCCTTCTAGCTCTTTCTTACAGGAACCAGATTTTAAGACATGCTTTCACTTACATGGCAAGTCTTAAAAAGTTGAGTTCATCAAAGTAGAGAGAAGAATGTTGGTGAGCAGAGAGTAGGTGAGTAAATAAGAGAAAGTAGAGAATATAGAGATGTTGACCAGAGAGTACAGAGTTGGAGTTGGAGAAAAGGACAAAAAGGAATAATGTTTCACATTCTTCTGCACAATAGGAGGCTATAATTAATAATAATGTTCATATATATCAAATGTTTTTCACCACAGAAAACCCAAATGATGTTACAGCTATATTATCATGAAATAATCATCTCATAATGTACATATATTAGGGTATCACACTTTACTCTATAAATATATACAATTATGTATCAATTAAAAATAATGTTACTCATGGGAAATGTAGAAGACCCTTGGATTTACCTAATGCTCTGAGTATTCCTGAGGGACTCTGCTATCAGAGAACTTGGGGCTGAGTCTGAAAATCTCCTCTGGGGTCCAGGTACCCTGATATAGTCCATGGAACAATGTCAGAATGATTATGCTAAACCTGTGAAGATTAGCTGGGCATTGGTGCCTCACGCCTGTAATCCCAGATACTCAGGAGACTAAGATGTGGACTGATGTTTGAATCTACCCAAGCATAAAAGCTCAGGAGGCTGAGATCTGAAGATTGTGGTTCAAAACTAGCCCAGGCAGGAAAATCTGTGAGACTCCTCTTCAATTAACCACCAGAAAACCAGAAATGGAACTATAGCTCAAAGTGATAAAGCACTAGCCTTGAGCAAAAAGAGTTCAAGGACTGGACCTAGATCCTGAGTTCAAGCCTCATGATCAACAACAACAACAAAATCTCTTCAGACTCTTATCTCCAATTAACAAGCAAAAATAAAATGGGACTGGAGATGCAGCTCACGTGGTAGAGCACTAAGCTGAGCAAGAGGGTGAGTCACTGAGTTCAGGCCCCAATATCAGCACACACACACAAGTAAAATAAACCTGTGACTATGAACTAACATGCCTACACTTTGTTAGAACATATAGAAAGCCTGTGCATTGAGTGTGAAGCTCAAATCTGTAAGAGAATCTCTAGAGAATAGGCTGCAGATGGGACTCGGGGTTGCTGGAAGGTAAGTAGTAAGGTAAGAAGGTAAGCGCAGCAGAGTTTCCAGAGGTTTGCTTTGAAATATAGGAAGTCCATAGCCTATTGGTGCCCCAAATGGCAAAGATGGTTAGGACAATGACCATCAGACCACCTGGCATTGGGAACAGTCCTTTCATGTGTCTGCCCGAGATTAGAAATCCTTTGAGGATGATTTGATTAATTAACTAGACTTGTTCAGTCAATCCATCAATTGATCGATGACAGGCAAGGATTAGAAGACGAAGCTTGCTCTTTTAAGTATTTGAGATGTCCTCTGTAGAATTACGGACAACAATCGAAATGTTCTTTTTTAGGAATTTAACCTCATTTTATGAAATCATAATTTTAAAAAATCTCCACTGAAAATTCCTTGAATTGGGCAAAAATTGTCTCAAAGTCACATGGACCTGGTAAATTAACTTCTGGGGGCTTCCCTGGCTCTGTGGTATCCAGAATATAAGAGCAAAGAGGAAGTGCATTAGGAATACAGCCTTCATGGGTATCAGACTATCTAGGTTAGGCCGGCCTCTGCCTCTCAGAATCTCTTTGACCTTGGCCAGCTTCTTAGCCTTGGTAAAGCTTTATTCTTCTTATCTATAAACTGGGATCTGGACTGTGCTTATCTCCCAGCATTAGTGGAAGGATTAAATGAGATAAGCTATATCTGGTACTCAGGAGAGCATCTGGCACTCAGTAAGTGCTCAATAAATGTTCCCTAGCCTCTCTCTACTATATCATCATTTATACCAAGAAACCATAATGAAAGTGATGAAACCCCAATAAAGGGGAATAAAAGTATGATAAACACATTATATTTTTATTCTTTAGTTAACTAAAGGATTTTCCAAAATCTTTTTTGTCTAAAAGTTAATCCACTTAAAAAAATTTTTTCACAAGAAATAAAAGTGAACATGAAAACTTCAGTCCTCACCATCTCAATCTCCGACGTTGCTAGGATTACAGGCATGTGCCATCAGTACCTGCTTAAAAAGTTCTAGAATGGCTAATTAGTTCATTTTATAGAATTCAAATATAAAACCTACTAAGACATACTTTTAAAATTGTCTGAGAAGTGGGACAAATATTTTATATATTACAATATGATCAAAGTAAAGGCAGAAATCAAATTTTCTTTTATTTCACCTGAAAGGTCTTCATAATTAAGTTCAGAAAAAAGAATTGTATATTTATCTGACTGCATTGAGTTCAGTTAATTGCCCCTTACAATGACATTGTTAGCTCAGTATTTTAAATTGCACTGTAAGATAGAAAGAATACAAGTGAACATGAAATTTATGGTTTGTCTGCATCTTTACTATAAGGCATAGCCAACTTTGTAAGAACTTAACAATCCAGATCTACCCATTACACATCACATTGCCTATAGCAGACAATTTTCTCTGTTCACAGCAAGCCAACAGAAAAATCTACTTCATTCAACTTCAGAGAACACTCTTCTCCTTTTCACATCGAAGTTAAACTAATAAGACTCATTTACCCCATTAGGGTTGTACCATTGTTGTCATGGTTATATGAAAATGGAGTGGCAGATAAATAACACTCGATATTCAAATGACTTCTTTCAAGCATTTTATGTCATTCATAAAACTCAACATGAACCCTAGCTTTCTCAGCTGTACAGGGTCCTTTATTGTATCCAGTGCTATTTACTCTATCCTGTGCACGCTTCATTCTTCTGAAATCCAGGTTTTCAAAATTATCTTTAAGTCGTTGCACAGAGGATTTCCATTTAACCTGTCAATGTATGAATGCAATCCATCTGAATTCATGTCACCCTTTTCATTGTTCTCCCTCATTTCTCCCAATTCCGTTTCTCCCACCAAGTTACCTAGTTCCACGTTCACATATATATAAAGATTGTTATGTGAAGCTCAGTTTGAAAGTAAATCACAGCTGCCTAAATCAATACAGCTGAAAGGAGAAGAAAATATCAATACTGCCCTTGTAACCAGCATCTGCACCACTGACAGGCAGTGTGTAGTTGGGGCTCCCCAGTCTGTCCACTTCTGTGGTGTAAAATACTCCTCCAGGACAAATTCAAACGTACCAGTGTGATATCACTACACTTCAATTTGGAAAAAAAGATGCACACAATTGTTCCCAAATATCCAAAGCCAGAACCAGCAAGCACATCACTAGCCTAAACTTCCTGAACTAGTGTGTGGCAGTGACAAGGGTGAGTTCAGAGTAGAAAATCAGAAATCCAAATGAGACGAGTGTTTATCATTCAGTAAGTTCCAGCCAATGTGTCTTCCTCAGTGAATTCCACCACGACACCTTGGTGACTGCCCTTTCCCAGGACCTGGAAAGTGCTTATCACTTTTTATTTGAAAAACCAGAGACCCAAGGAAGGAACAACTCTTTTATAGGATCTTGTAACAGTTTATCCAGTCATTTCTTTTTTTTTTTTTTTTTTTGCTTTTTGAATAGATAGATAGCTAGTAAAAATAATGTACAGAGGGGTTACAGTTACATAAGTAAATGGGTACAATTCTTGCTGAACATTATTACCTCTGCCTATTTTCCCTCTCTCCCCCCCCAAAATTCCCCTCCCCAAAGGCCCCCCTCCCCCACCCAGCAAGTTGTAAAGTTCATTTCCAACACAGTGTTTTGTAAGTATCACTGTTGCATTGATTCACCCTTTGTCTTTTGTCTCACCATTTCTGTGATTTCCCCTTCCCATCCCCAGACTGGATAAACTTATGTACAATTTGACCTTATAAAATGATGCTAATCAAAATGAACTACAAAATACGAAAACAAGAAGGTGATTTTTTCCCATATACTTGCTTTTTTCTTTTTTTCCATTTTGGTTTACCCTCTGTTGTCATTGTTTTTATTTGGGTAACCTTTGTTATGTATATAAGTTTATCCAATAATTTCTTTAGTTCTTCCAGTTTTGACATACCAGGAAAATTGAATAAGCCAAGATTTTGGTGATCATCTTAAGTGATCTCTCTTTTTTTTTTTTAGTTGGGTGGCATTAGTTTTCTCTGAGATTGAGTTGTAATTTACTAAGACAGTGGTACTGGCCTTCAGAGTACAGAATATTCACCTGGGAACTTTGTTAAAAATGAAGTTTCCCATCCTTCCCCCACCTTTCTGATTCACCAGGTTTACCTTGCCTGGCAGGGTGAAGTCTCCCTCTTAGAGTGCTGTTGGAGGCTGGATCTAGAAAAGCACAAAGAGTTTGGGCAACTTTTACTTTAAAGCGAAAATGCCACCAAAAGACCACCCATTGCAAGCTTGGAGTTTTCCAGAAACCACCCTTAGTTTTAAGACTTTGTTAAGATTCCTGAATTTTATTGAGTTCTGGTTTACTGAAGGAAAAGGATTTAAGTCAATGGTAGCTACAAAAGAAATGAATAGGGCTGGGATGGTGGCTCAGTGGTAGAGTGCTTGCCTCACATGCATGAGGCCCTGGGTTCGATTCCTCAGTACCACATAAACAGAAAAAGCCGGAAGTGGGTGCTGTAGCTCAAGTGGTAGAGTGCTAGCCTTAAACTGAATTGCTTAAGGACAGCACCCAGGCCCAGAGCTCAAGCCCCATGATGGACAAAAAAAGGAAGAAAGGAATAAAGAAAGGAAGGAAGAAAGGAAGGAAGGAAGGAAGAAAGAACGAAAGAAAGAAAGACAGACAGACAGACAATCTTTGGCCAGGCGCCGGTGGCTCATGCCTGTAATCCTAGCTACTGAGGAGGCTGAGATCTGAGGATAGTGGTTCAAAGCCAGCCTGGGCAGAAAAGGTGGTGAAACTCTTATCTCCAATAAACCACCAGAAAACTGGAAGTGGCACTGCTGATCAAGTGGTAGAGCGCTAGCTTGAGCTGAAGAGCTGAAGGTCAGCGTTCAGGCCCACAGTTCAAGTCCCATAACTGACAATAAAGAAAAGAAAAGAAACGTATAGGGCAGAGACTGGGGAAGTCTGCAACCACAAAGCCTTCACTGTGGTCTCTGTATAGCCAAGACATACTATTTTGCCAGTATAAATGTATGGCAGACAACACAGAGAGCACTGACATCAGGGAAAGCACCTATGTTTCCCACCCTAATACCAGCGTTGGGCTTTCTGGCTACCTAGCCTCTATCTATGCTGAATCACATTGTTCCTATTTGGTTATTCCAAAACTTGCAGGCAAACAAAGATTATCTTCAGGGCCCAGGCCAGACTTCTAAGGCCATGTTAAATTCTTTATAACGCACCCACGCTTGAAGGAATTCTCCTAAAAGTTTAACTCCAGTCTGCCTTTGGCCTTCCAAGGCAATACTTTGACCATCAAAATAAAATTTCCTACAGCTTGAGGACAGTGAGAGGTTTTCTCAGATACTTTTATTCAATATGGTTCCAATATAAGAAGGGAAAAAAAGAAGTTATTCTGGAGTCTTAAGGATTGTTTGGTAAAGATAGTGACCATCAGCGGGGGCCAGACATGATGGCACATGCCTGTAAACCCTGTTCCCAAGAGGCAAAGATCAGGAGGATTGTAGCTAGGGGCCAGCCTAGAATAATGGTAGTAAGGCCTTACTCTCAGCAAGTGGCAGTGAACATCTGTAATCTCAATTACATGAGAGGTATAGGTAAAAGGTAGTCCAAGGGCAGCTGGAGGGAGGGAAGTTGCAGGGGGAGGGGTGGGGGAATGTAAGATTTTATCCAAAAAGTAACTAAAGCAGAACAAAACTGGAATGTGGCTTAAGTAGAATACCTGCCTAGCAAATTCAAGGCCCTGAGTTCAAATCCCGTATCTCTCTCTCTCTCTCTCTCTCTCTCTCACACACACACACACACACACACACACACACACACACAAATCTAAGCACCTTTGAAGCTTACAGAATAGTAAATGCTGTATAACACTTTGCTAGCATTCATGGTAGTTAGCCTACCATTTGCAGCAATAAAACCAGGACCATATTTTTGGTTATGGAACCCCAGGGTGAGGGACTATCTCAAGATGCAAATTTGGAATAGGGACAAAGAGCTACAAAAGATGGATCCTCCAGGCACAAGGTGAGATTTGCTGAGCGGTTTCCTTTCTCACCTCACCTCAGACTTTTGCCTCACTCTCTGTAGTGTGCAGCTGTGTGGAATGCATTCTAGTGTACGGACCTTTCTGTAGGTAATTAAAGATTGTAATTCACTCGTTACTACTTGCCCGAATCCAGTGAGACCAAACTCACATGTGCAATTTACATACAGCAACCTTGTTACTTACAAATAGACAACAAGGGACAACAGAAGCTAAAAGTCACAGTGCTCTGGTCCTCTAAGGGCAAATGCCTGGGATGGATGAACTTCCATCTGTGCATGTCTCAACCCTACTTTAGGTGAAGGATTGCTCAGCTGCCTCAAAGGCTTCATTGAGTTAGCTTATTGATGGACATCTTGATTTGAGGGGTGGGGGACTGGAAAACAGTCCGGCTATTTCAGTCATTGCCCATTTACCTCAGTGCGCTCCTTCCCAGCATATCCTACCATGGTTCTCCACCCCACCCCACCCCCACCAACACCTTTTTCAGCAGTACTGGGGCTTGAACCCCAGGGTCTCAAGCTTGATAGGCAGGTGCTCCACCATTGAGCCACATCCCCAGCCCTTGCACAAGTGTTCTTGAAAACTACAGTAGTTTCACCTTCACTGTGGCTTCACTTTGTGCAGCTTCACCATGATCCAAAAAAAGAAAAAGGAAAGATTAAATACTCCATACCAGAAAGAAATCTTCCATAAGTTTTATTATAGTTCCTTGTTACAATTTTGCTTTATTATTGCCTATTGCTAATGTCCAACTGTGCCTAATTTGTAAATTAAGCTTAGATTAAATTAAATACAGATATATGTTTAGAAAACATCATAATAAAAATGTAAGATTCTGCGCTTCCTGCGGTTTCAGGCATCCACTGGAGGTCCCAGTATATTTCCAATGAGTAACAAGGGATTGCTGTAAAAGAGAGAAAAGGAAGAGAAGGAGGTTGGTCTAGGATTGCTTAGAAAACTGACCAAAAAGTGACCTGATGACTTTAGAGTAACTGTCTGTCTGTTCTTCCAGGGAAGGGTAAATAAGTCTGTGAATCTGGCACAGTCTCAGCCTTTTACAGCAGGGCAGGCACTTAAAGAGATTTTTTGTTTCTGTTTAATCACATTTCTGAGTGAGCTAAAGAAAACTTGATAGGAAGTTGCTTGATTTACTAAGTGGGCTTAGATTTTTTTCTTTATGATGCTTAACTTCAAGAGAGAAGTTCAGTCAGGGCCACTGTACAACTAAAGGACTTACTTGCAAATCGTTTTACAGCCCTTAGAATGTTTGAATTGTTACTTTACCCATTTTTTAGATAGGTAAGTGCAGTACAATGAAATGCTTAGCACTTTCAAGGAGCACAATTCAAGGTTCTTATAGTCACTTTAAATTTGTTTTGACATTTTCCGTACTTTATCACAATCACTGAAGTACTTCCTCTACTGTACTAGTAAAGCAAGTGACATGAGTTTTCATGCCCTTTGTTAACCCCTGCAGTGGCTTGAATAGCCATTTAGATCTATCAGCCTGTAACTTGGTTTACAGCCAGCAAATACCCAATGTGCGTGGGTGCCCCTCCTATCAATCCCCAAGCCCTCAGTAATCTATCTAGCTATCTCTGTTCACACTGGGAGGTATAGGAAATGCTGTCTGCTGCTAAAACATCTGCAAGTGGTAGATGGCTAGCCTGCCATAAGAGGACCTGAGATATATGAATGTCTTCCTCTGCATCACTGAAGCTCTTAGTCCAATCCAATTCAATCAGCAATCCTATTCCCTCCACATAAAGGTAGAGTAGGGAAATGTGCAATGACCTTGTAAAAACCCAAACAAATTGGTTTGCAATATGATTCTCTTCGCTCATCTCAAGTTAATGTATTAAGCAACTACACTAAGCTAGACATTTTGCTCACTCTTGGGAATATGGAAGGAATAAAACATATTCCCTTTGGTTAATAACTTAGGAATAGGTTTGTGGAATTCTGGAAGCAAACAATTCCAAATGCAATTACTACACAAGTGGGCCTAAAGGGAAAACAAAGCAAGTGTACAAATAGATTACAGCCATATAGAAAATTCTGACACTATCTCTGATATTTCATTTTTAGGCTTCCTTTCTGAAACATCCTCAAGACTTCCATTGTTAATAGTCCTGTTACCTGAGGAATATTCTGCCTTTTGTTTTCATTTTTTAAATTAAATAAGTTTTTTTTCTTGTGAAAATACTGTACAGAGGGGTTACAGTTACATGAGCAAGGTAATGAGTACATTGCTTATCCAGCATTGTTGCCTCCTCCTTTGTTTTTGCCCTACCATCCCGTCCCTCCCACCTCTCAACTAAAGGTCTTGCTATGTTGCTTAGGTTAGTCTTGAAATCTTTGACTTAGTCCATCCTCCTTTCTGGATCTTCTGAGTGCTGATACTACAGGTAAACACCACTGTAAACATCCTTCTTGGTGTATTTTTATATTACCCTGAAGGATATAAAATATTTCTAAATTAGAAGCATACTAATTATACTAGTTTTTACATTTGAAGATATTTTATATAGTCAACATCTTTTGCTTCAATTCTGCATAGCACTTATTTATGTAGTAGAAATGTAGTTTTAGAATGATTGTACTAATATTTCGTTAGAAAAATATTTTCTTATCAGTTGAATCTAGATACTGTGTTTACATTATAATAACTATGCATTTCATTATATTTCACATATTATATCACAAAAATATTGGTATTATATAATATTTAACATATAAATATAACATAAATATATAAATCACATATATAAACTATACCATAGTCTGGATAATTTATATGGTTAGCATAGGATATATTAATAATGAGATATACTATTTGCTACAGCATAAATATAAATATACCATATTCTGTAGTATGTTCTGTATGGTGTATAATATACAATGTGTACACTATCATTTACAATTTCTATATATAAAGATTATACTGTAGTTTCAATAATTTATATACAAATACTATATATATAGCATTAGTGAGACAATGTAGACAGTTTGGGTACTGACTCTCATTCTGATGGAAGGAAATATAATAGATTTAAAGGTTGGACAATAAAGCCAATAAGTGTAAGTGGATTTCAGCATAAAGACTAGGAGAGGAAGGGTACACTGTTGCCTCCAGATATGGCTATATAGCCCAGGACAGGTATACACTGGCAACCCCTAGCTCACTCAGTTTTATGACCCAAATTTTGCTTTCATATCGAGGTCTCATTGACGTCTCCTCTGTTGCCTGTCTTCTAACCCTGATTACAGAAAGGTTCTATGAAATGTTTGATGGTTAACAAAAGAAGTTTAATTTAAACTCATGACTGTAAAGTACTGTCAGTAGATACAGCAGAGAAATCATATAGTTGCACCCTGAAAATGAGAGAAGACAAACTAAGGCCCCAGTGTCAACTCCAACCTACTATCTGATTTTTTTTGAAGGGGTCTGGTCGTGGGGCCTGAACTCTGGGCCTGGACGCTGTCCCTCAGCTTTTCAGCTCAAGGCTAGCGCTCTACCACTTGAGCCACAGCGCCACTTCCGGCTTTTTTTCTTTTTGCTTATGTGGTGCTGAGGAATCGAACCCAGGGCCTCATGCATGCAAGGCAAGCGCTCTACCACTGAGCCTCCTTCCCAGCCCTCCTATCTGATTTTATACACCTCCATGAGGTAAAAGTGGATCACACAATTATATGAAGAAGACTATTTCATGACATAAAAATTATATGACACTCAATTTCAGCATCCATGAATAAAATTTTATTGGAACACAGCCATACTCAATATCTCATCTATGACTACTTTATCTACTACAACAGAATAGATGGGTTGCATGAGAGACCCTACGGCCTGCTAAAGGCAATAAATGCTTACCATGTGGCTCTTTAGAGGAAATTTACTGACCCTCATTCAAGAATAAAGATTCTTGACCAGCTCTTTCAGGATCCTGAAAGCCTAATCCTGAATTAAGGAATGGAGTTTTCAATTCTGACAGGGGGATTGATAGTAATCATAAGAAAAATCTTCCCATATGTGATTTTAGTGTGATGCCTGATGTGTTTTCAAACTAAAAGAGTAGAATTCTTTAAAGATGTGGAAGGACTGAGTAGACACCCAGTAATTTGGCATAATTTAGACTTATGCTTGCCTGAAGAAATGGAGCTGGGTCCAAGAAACAAATAGAGCCAGACTATAGCAAGCCTAAGACCATTGCAATTTTAAAGTAGGCAACGTTTAGACTAGGATTTTTATGAAAAGTCTGTAATTTCCAGGCTGGTTAACCAACTAAGAAGTGAAAGCCATATTGTTCACACGTTGAAAACTTCCATGAAAGCTCTTGTACTCATTCTTTTTTTTTTTTAATCTTTATAAACTACAGAACAAACAAGGGAATATATATGGCTATGTACAATTCATTCATGGTTTCTGATGAAAATTAGGTGGATTTCTATTAAGGCTTTTGGAATGAAGTGACTCTAACCTGTTTTCACAAGTTTTATTTTTTTGAATTGGTGTCCTCTCGGAGCCAATTTAGTCTAACAGGTAAATCATTATTGAAACTTTTACTGTTCAGTCACTAATGCCAGCTTCTGTTCACACACTCTAGCTCTAAGCTCCTAGAAGCAATAAACTGTAATGCTCTTACTCGTTGAGGCCTTTTAATTCATGGAGCATAGACATGATAAATCATAAAGAACTCCTCTGGTGCCTTTTTGTCTAGAATGGCCAGATTCTTGAAAGCCAAACACAGAACACCTTTTTAAAGAAGCATCTATTCCATTGTATAAGGTTGTTTTTTTGCATTCAAGAACACAGAGCAAATGTCCATGAATGCAAGTGCAATGGGAAGATGAAGCACTTTGAACAAATACTTATCTCTAAATAGCTATGTTTTGTGGATACGTGGTGAAGGAGCTTTCTCCTTAGGTCTCGTGTTTTACCATCAACCTTTGGGATTTTGCTATGATTTCCAAAACCACTATCCCCATTTCAAGGATGGCAATCATAGGAGATCCATTTCCTTGGCTTTACTCTAGACAGATAAAGGGGATCCCTAGTTCTCCCAATAGTAAGAGAGAGAAAGAAAGAAGAATAGAGGAGTGAGCTAACATTTAATTCAGCTTATAACCCATGACATAAAGACCTCAGACCGGATTGCAATTAACCCATTTTCTCCATTCTAAAAGCCTTATCTGTCTATGAGCCAGAGATGCAGCTCCATGGTAGAATATTTGCATCACATATGCAAGGCTCTGGGTTCAATCCCCAACATGGAAAATCAGTAACTAAGAGTTCTAAAAATAAAGCTAAGAAAAAGCTCATCCAGGGTATATAATTCCCTACCTGGCTTTTTTCTTTCTTCTATTTTTTATGTTTAAAAAATACATTTCTCCTTCCTTTCAAATTATTTGACTTTTATTGACATGAACACAGATAGAGTTTAACCCCCCTACCATCAAGATGAGTTGATTCTCAAGGCCACAGTTATTGTCTGGTCCTCTTTCTCTTTCTTTATTACTCTTTATGGGGAACATTGGGATGGGGTGGGGGAGAGTTTCTGTATAGCGCTCATCTGAATAGACTCTTAAAATGAGTAAAAAAGGAAATGATGAAACCACAGTATCACCAATACTGTTAAAAAATATTCTGACTCTTTGTATCATCAAAGTTAACGCTGGGTTACAGGATTGCATTGAGCCTTCACAGAGAAAGGAATCAATGACTATTGACATTCCTAGCACAATAGGTGTTAAGATACAGGGTGTTTTTTCCGATGTGTCTGAGAAGGTTTTACTTGGTATTTAATGTGGCTTCTCTAGCAACAATAAATATCAAATTCTATTTCCTACTTTCCTGAATGTTCAACAAATGCCAAATATTAAAACTATATATAAATTTTGAGCAACATGTGGTTACATGATTTTTTCCTGTTTTACATTTATGTTAATTGCCATTCCAGTATTTCCACTGTGTGATTTTTTATTTCTTTCTTTCTTTCTCTTTTTCTTTTTTTCTTTCTTCCTTTCTTTCTTTGGAGTTTCAGCTCCATATTGATTACTCCTTGGATAAATGCTGTTCATACTTAGTAAAAAGGTCAATATTATTGATAGTTAAGGAAAAGCTAAAAAGCCTGTCCTAATGCTAACAGTCTGAATTACATGCTTATAAGACTCTGTTAATTCTGTCTTTAATAACTTTATTAAACAAAGATTTATTTGTGTCTCCATGCTTTGCCTACTATTAAATGTATAAAGATAGTCCTGTTTAAAAATCCGCCTGCTATTCTGAAGGTTAAAACATATTCATACATATAGGGAACTGACTTTTAAAATTATTTCAGTGATTTGCAAAATGATTTAAAAGATTCGCAAAATCACCAGCACAATTCATTAAAGAGTATTCAACTCATTTGGATATGACTCATACTTTGAGAGACAGTATTTGAAAAATCATCCCAGTTTGTTTTCTTTGATTAGAGTCAAAGATTTCATTTGTTATCTTAATTTTAGGAGAGGATTTGAGAACTACATTGTACTTTTTTCCTCCCTTGAGTTGTTTTTCTTAAGGTCATCCCATAATTGGAATGAGTCTACAAAGAAGGGGAAAATAGGTACTGTATCTTGTAAAGAATTCCTAGACAAGAGATTCCAAGTTGTGAAATCTAGAAATAGATCTCACCTGTTCATTCTCACCTTGTCCTCTATTGCCAGAAAAATTTGAGAATTCACTGGACAAATGAATAATGAATGTATACAAATTCACTTTTTAAATATCCAAAATGAAAATGTAAAATTTTCAAGTACTAAAATCTTACTACATCTGTGTAATCTTAAAATGGAAATTCTCAGTGCTAGCAAAGTTAGTCTGAAGCAAACCAAACACCACCTAAGTAGTATAAACATATCAAATATGTATGTGGTAGAGGATGGGGAGGGAGAGAAGGAGACGGACAGGAAGGGATGGAGTGGGAATGAGAGAAGGGAGGAGGAAACTGGGAGAAAGACAGATGTAAGAAAGAAAACACATTACAGTAAAGTTATTTGTACTCTGGAAACATTAGGGAGATGATTCACTCTTCCTACCTTTAATCACTTTGATGGGACTCTATCTAAATGAGCTGCTTTTGAAAGTTCTTTCGTGGAATACACTGAGACAGACAGGTAATTTAACCTTTTCCTAACAATGCAGAGACATCATTATAAAGATTGAGGAATAAAGGTCTCAAACATACTGATGGATAGCCAGGTATTTGCCCTTTATATTAATTAGTCAGACTAGACAGCTTTCTCAAGTAATTCCACCTAGTTTTTATATTTTTCAGTTAGCTTTTATGTTTTCCATGCTTCTTTTTAAAACTTCTTTTCAATTGACTATGATTTTCCAAATCTAAATCACTACACATTACAAAGTACTGTAATAAGTTTGTTAGAATTTTGTGTAAAGTATAAGCAATTGCTGAGGAAGAACCTTAGAAATTCCAATGTATGATATGTATATATAATTTAGCCTAGAATTTGTGGACATCTATTTAAACACCTAAAAGTAGTAATAATCCTCCAGCCTTCTTATTTTCTTTTTTTCTTAACCACAATCTAGACTGGAATATCTTTATATTCTAGATATGAAGATCAAGGATGGAACTAATTGCTAAATCATTATTATATTCACCTATAAAATGAATTGCTTGTGTAAAGAAATATATTTGTGTATGCACATGTATATATATGCATACATATACATATATACATACATATATACACACATATATAATGAAATGCATATCTACATAATAAATATTATCTGTTAAAGACATTTTTTCTATTCATGAAATTTGATATGAATGCTTGCTTTCTTTAGCAGATTCAGTTATGTAGGTACTTACAGAATTAAACACCCATTTTTACAGGTGACAATAATTTTGTGAAACAACAGACTTGTTTATTTCTGGAATTTTCCATTTCACATTTTCAGTCAATGGCTAACCATAGGCAACTGGAACTATTCAAAAGTTAAACTGTAGATGAAGTGGGACTATTATATAATTAATGTTTACATGAAATACATGCAACCTACCCCAATAACAATTATGCAGCGTATTTATAAAAATAAAATAGTGTAATACTGTACATATAATATGTACTGTTTGTGCAATAATGCTATGTAACATATAAAATAGTATACTGTATATATAATAATAGCATTCTGTGTATATAATATATAATTATACAGACTGTGCTGTATATATAATATATATTTGTTAGCTGTTTATAATAGTATATTTTGTTTTGTTTTTTATAAAGGTAATACATGGATAGAATCTTCAAGCACTCTAGTTCTTTTTAATTATAATCCAGTTATTTGTTCAATAATCATTCCTTGTGTATCCTTTATATACCAGATTTGGTATGACAAATACAATAATTAAAGCATTACATGAGTGGTGTAGGATTACCTTGTTCTTGTAATCAATGAGAAATAGGATTTACAAAGCAGGAAGGGCAATAGGAGCTAAACTTCTAGGCTAAGAACATGCTTAATGAACTTTATTAGTTAAAAACAATTTCAGAAGGTATCTATTTCAGAGTTTTTCCCTATATGTAAGGCAACTTGCTATTTGCTTTCCTATACCCTTCCTCCCATATTCCTGGGTAGCAATGGTTTTAGCTCAATTCCTTTTCCTCCCATCCAGTCTCTGATTTGTACTATCATTTAGATTGAAATACAGTATACAGTCCAACACTCATTTATCAGTGAGAAGACTGAGCCCAGGAAAATAAAATATTTTCCCAAGGTTATCACTTTATTATAAAATTACTATTGATTTAATTTTTAATTGATTTAATTTTTCTAGAAGGTTTAAGATCATGACAAAATTAATCAGGAAATAGGGAGACTTCCCCAATATCCCTGTTCACCCTCTTCCCCCAAAGCTTTAAAACCAACATCCTATGATACTGAAGTTGTAGGGTTAAGTCTTGGTGTTTTAAGGTTTGGACAAATGTGTCTACCGTTGTTCCAGTGAGAATAGTTTTGCTGTCTCCCAAATCCTCTGTGCTCCATTGTTTCATCAGCCTTTGGCAACCAGGAATCCTTCCAATATCTTTGTAGAGTTTATAAATTTTTTATTGTGAAAATACCATACAGAGGCGTTACAATTATATGGGCAAGGTAATGAGAACATTACTTACCAAGCATTGTTGCCTCCTCCTTTGTTTCCCCTTACCATACCTTCCCATCTCCCCTCCCCACCCCACCTGCCAAAGTTGCAAAGTTTGTTTTTCAACATAACGACTTGTACATCTCATTGTTTCCATTTTTTTTCTCCAGCAAAGGATATACTTGGAATTATACAATGTACTTTCTTTTGCTTAGTAGTGTATGTGGCTTGATAATTTCTTCCTTTCTACCACTGTATAATATTCCATTGTCTGAGGAGCCACACTTTATTGTGCTCTCACTGGGGGTTCATCTTAATTGTTTCTAAGCATTGAAAAGGATGAAGAAAGCTGTAGTAAACATCCCTATTCAGGTTTTTGTGTAGATGTAAGTTTTCAATTCATTTGGGTAGATACTAGAGGGTGACTACTAATCATGTAATAGGAATATGCTTGGTTTTAATAAACTGATAAACTTTTCCAAAGGGCTGTACCATTCACGGAAAGCTGTTCTGGTAGGGCTTTTGTGTTTTGATTTTGTTTGTTTTTACTATGTAGTCCAGAGTGTAATTAAACATGATTCCCCTGCCCCTACCACCTCACACTTTCAGACTGAACAGTATTTATGCTACAATTTTTACTGAAAAGTAGTTTTAATGTATTAGGTACAAACAAGCAGCAGCCTTAAGTAATGTAATGGCAAGGTGTAGGAGAAGCATTCTATATACTTTTGTGATTAGGTCTCAGTCTTCTGGTGAGCCTGTGACCTTTCCTGTGACTTTCACCAGTGCTCCTCAGCTCCACACTGCCACTCCACTCATGGAAGATGAAAGGGGCTGGAGATGGGTATTTCCCTTCCCCCAGGTATTAAACTTTAACAAAAACTGCGGCATATTAGGTTCTACTAAAATAGTTTCTCCTAAGGGCAGACCTTATTAAGCAGAATAGAATGGCATGACACAATCTGACTTACATTTTAATAGGCTCTCTCTGGCTGCTGATTGAAAATATAGACAATAAGGAAGCAAGCATGGATATAGAGAGAATAGTTATGAGGTTGTTGCGATAATATGAGCAAAAGATGATGGTTGCTCAGATAATAACTATTGAAGTGTTGCGAATAGGTCAGATACTGGTAATAATTTTATTGTAGAATAGGAAAGTACTTCCTAATTGAGTAGAGGATGCGAGGGAGAGAAAGTGACCCCAACGTTTTTTGGCTTGGGGTAAAACTGAATTGTTAAAGTTTCCATTGTCTGAGATGGGCAAGTCTGCAGAAGGAGTAGGATTTAGGATTTAGAGCTCAGGAATTCTGTCTTGCATATATATATACATACATATATATATATATATATACACACACATATATATTATCCATTTAGACTATTGTGGAATTGTGGAGTGGGTAATTATCTACGTGAATCTGAAGTGAAGAAGGAAGAGAATGATCTAAACTAGATGTGTAAACATGGAAGATGTCATTATGCTCCTGGTTCTTAAGCTACCTTCTGGAATTCTCCAAGGCAGTGAGCCTAGGAAGGTCTAGAAAGAGGAATGAAGATTGAGTGCTAGCACATACCAAACTACAGAAGGCTGGAATAATAGTTGGGGAAGAAGAAAAAAATCAGCATGATAAACAGAAGCAAATGCAGTTGATGGAAGGAAAACTGAGACTCGACCTTAAGATGATCATGGAATGGAGAAGATTGGCACCTGGTCTAGAGTAGTTTCTGTGGAATAAGAGGATGAGGCTTCTTGGATGTAAGAAAGATAGGAATAGAACATTTGGAGATATCAAGCATAGGAAATTCTGTCAAGATATTCTCCTAAATAGAACAAATTCAATGAATAAGTAAAATAAAATTTAACAAGAGGTAACATCTAGCATATGACTTAAAAGAAATATTTTACATTAAAAAATAGATGTTATAAGCTGGGTGCCAGTGGCTCACACCGGTAATCCTAGCTACTCAGTAGGCTGAGATCTGAGGGTCGTGACTCAAAGCCAGCCTGGGCAGGAAAGTCCATGAGACTCTTATCTCTAATTAACAACCAGAAAACTAGAAGTGGTGCTGTGGCTCAAGTGGTAGAGCGGTCACCTTGAGTTAAAGAGTTCAGGGATAGCACACAGTTCCAGAGTTCAAGCCCCACAACCAAACAAAACAAAAATAGAAGTTATAACTCTAGATTTGGACTGATGGGAATTATTGAATAGGTGCCAAAAGTAAATTGTAATATGGTTAAGAGAAGATATTACTAATTGAAGAATAAGATAAGTTATTGGGAGATTTGAAAATTAACATCTGAAATATATTCCTAACTGAACAAAAAAGTGTCTACTCCACCATTCATATATTTTCTTTATATCCCAGTCAAATGTCTGACCCACTTAGGAATAATACTGGTTAAGTATTGATTTCTTATCTTATTAAAATAATTAATACTAAAATGTGTGTTAGGGTTACACTCTCAACTAAAGTCAGTTACACTTTTAAGAATTGCAATAAAACAATCCTCTAATAGGAAGATTTTTTTTGAGTGGCATTATTTTGATCTCTTGAAATATTACTCCTTTCATATTTGGTTTTCAGAGAGTAAAGTAGATTGAATTAGTATTAGTATCCAGATTCAACAATGCTCCAAATCAATCTTAAATCCAGGAGATGTATTAAATCTAAAGTGAAAACTAAGTTAAGTTTCTTGACTACCCCAGAGGAGGTCCCTGTCCCTACCTACCTATCAGGGTCTCATACCAGAATCTTACCATAGTTCAGTACACTAGTCACACATTATATACTGTTTCACTTGCCATGGTTTAAGTTACTTGCACTCAACTACAGCCTGAAAATATTAAGTGGAAACGATCCTGATATCTATTCACCTTCATCTTCGTGGTTTGATAATCTAGGATCACTGAAATAAATGACCCTTTTTCTGACAGAATTAGAAGGCAAATATGAGCCTGATACAACATCCAATAACTACATCACTCACCTCTGTCCTCTCATTCTTTACTTACAGAACCATCTCACATTATCACAAGAGGAAAGGGAGGAGGGTTGTACAATAATACAGTTATAATAATGTAAGTAGGTTTAAGAAGGTATTTTGAGAAATCACATTCACATATTTTTCTTTTCCCTCCCTCCCTCCCTCCTCCCCCTCCCTCCCTCCCTCCCTCCTTCCCTCCTTCTTTCCTTCCTTCCTTCCTACTTTGCTTCTTTCCATCTTTTTTTCTTTTCCAGTCCTTTGGCTTGAACTTTGAGCCTTGGTGCGGTCCCTGAGCTTCTTTTGCTCAAGGCTAGTGTTCTACCACTTGAGCCACAGCTCTACTTCCTGCTTTTTGATGGTTAATTGGAGATATGAATCTCAAGGACTTTCCTGCCCAGGCTAGCTTTGGTCATTGATCCTCAGGTCTCAGCCTCTTGAATAGTGAATAGTTAAGATTATGTGTGAGCCACTAGTACCTGGTTTCACATAACATGTATTACAGTACATTGTTATAACTGCTCTTTTATTACAGCTAACCCTGTGTTTGTGTGTGTGTGTGTGTGTGTGTGTGTGTGAGAGTGTGTGTTTGTGTACATGTGTTCTACCTGGAATTGAGCTGCAAAGCAAGCAAGCAAGCACATTCTACCACTTGGGCCATTTCTCTTTCGATCTCCCCCAACATTTTTATTTTATTTTTCAGACAGGGTCTCACTAACTTTGCCCTGGTTGATGTCAGATCACAGCCTTCTAACTCTCAAGTTGCTGGTTTGAAGAGGTGTGTTACCATATCCAGATAACTTTGGTTCTTACTAGCCTTGAACCATGATCCTCTTATTTCTATCTCCCTAGTACCTGGAATTACAAGTGTACACTATGCCTGCACATACATATACCATATGCCTGAACATATATCATGCTGTCCCTGTTGTTCTCAATTGTACCTAATTTATACATTAAGAATTATCATAGATAGTATGTATGGTGTAGGGAAAATAGAGTCTATATAGTATCTATAGTGTTTGGTATAATCTGAGGTTTCTAGAATATTCAGTATGGGGGATGGGGAATCTTGGAAGGTATTCCCTGCAGATAAGAAGGAATACTGTAGTGTTAAAAATGGTTTATTTGTGCCTGTAATGAGTTAATTTCCTTCTCAATTGAGAAAGGAAATGAGGTGCTTTATAATGAAGAACCTTCCAGTTTGGGAACCAGTTTACAGGTAGCTTTGGAATGCTCCTTCATGAGTCAACTTTCAGTGAAGCAAAACACTTTCAATTTATAAGTAGGTTTGTTCTTCCTGAACCAGATTTTCCTGAGCCTATGCCACATACACATGTACAAAATGATGGCCCTTTCCTTTCTCCGTTTCAATCACATTGCTTTAGCACCCATGGGCTAAATTTCCCATACCTTCCTAAGGAGCTGAGTATGAACCCAATCAAAACTTCTATGAGCCCCTAAAATCGAGGCTATGGCTCTACCTATGGGTAGAGCCAGGCAAGTCCAAGAACTCTGAACCCTGACCCCATCCTCAACAAGACCTATTTAAACTATTTAACCTATTTAATGGAGATCACATACTGTCATATACCTCATAGCTATGAATCACTGATCTACTATTGCAAAATGTGGCTTTCTTTAACTAGTTGTAGCATGCATACACATAAACACATATGGAATATTTGCCACATGTTAAGGAGTTCCATCCCCTACACTCCATGATACATAAAAGTGTGTTTTAAAAAAATCAGTGACTGTCCCGGTAAACGATTGAATAAAATTGGCTTCTAAACTATTCACCCTCAGGAGCAGCCTTTATGTTTCTTAAGAATATATGAGCCAAGGGTTAATATTCTATGTATGGCAGACATTTAATGGATAAATCTAAAAGCAGCTAAGAACATAGCATCCTGTGTATAACTTTCATAATTGTGCGCTCCTCCAGAGATAATGGATATCATTATCAGCGGCGCCTGTCCTAGAGAACTTGGCAAGGTTATGATTGTTTGTTACAGCTTTGGTTATATTAACATACACATTAATATTTATAAATATTTGATGTCATGTTAATTTTTCATATAAGATGATTTATGTAATGTTGCTGTGCCCTGTTAGAGGGCATTTGTGATATGCTTCAAAAGGGAACGGAATTGATGCATGTTCTTTAAGGGAACTTGCCTGTATATCACTGTTCTTGCGATGCATTATTCTGAACAAAAGTGTTTCAAAATAAATTATGTGAATTGTGGATTTACTCCATTAACATTTTAAATAAAACCTAAAGGGAAGGATCATGCTGGAGCTCTTGCAGCATTTGAGAAGGAGCTATGTTCTCTAGGAGTAGGACAAAGTTTACTGATTTTTTTTTCAAAAACGAACTTATCAAGTAAGCTGTGGTTTTGAAATTTTTTGCATTGTTATATATTGCACATAGCATGCAACCTAGGATGTCCAGAAAAGGATCTTAGCAGGGGTGGAAAAAAATTGCAATACTTGTGAGTTTGGGGCAGGGTGAGAGGTGGTTTGCAGGGTTGGTTAAGTTTTTTTTTTGCTAAAGTATATTTACTCTGACCAAATTTGGACGTTAAGGGGACTGAATATAAATTAAAGAGAATATTATGATTAATAAGTCAAATGTAAGTTACTAAATGAATATTTTCTTTAGGTGAAAATCTTAATTTGTTTCCAGATAGCTTATTGAGCCTTAAGCAGAAAATTAGTTATTATGTATATATTATGACAACTATAAATCAGTAATATCTAGTATAAAGAATCATAGATTTATTTAGTATTGTAGTAATCTGTAATAATGCAATTCATCAGATCACATTAAGAGATCAAATTATGATTTTTTTTACTTACTACTCCGTTTTGATGAAAGGAGTTATTGAATAAAATACATCAAAAAAAATCCTCAGAAGCCCTATTGTATGTTAACTCACTTCTTTTTTATTATGTTGAATATTACCATATATCTTTGTTTTCTAGGTGTGCATTTTTAACTATCGTCTGTAGTTATACTCTTTTTTTCAACTATCATTTTCTTCAACTTTCATTGTTTCTTTTATTCTCTGTTGAGATTTAAGTTTTCTTCAAGGCAAGCAACTCATTAATATTTTTATTTTTTGTGACCCAAAGTGAGACATCATACTGTGAGATAGCACCACGTACAGAGTAAATCTGAGAATTTTGTAAATCTTTATTTAAATTATATTTTGAATTAAACATTTTCTTCTTCTAAAATTATAATCAGGTAATAATTGTTACTTTTTCTTTCATCCTTGTCACTGTATTAAATCCTTGAAAAACTCAAGAAATCAACTCAAGAAATTAGCTTTGATTTGACATAAAGTTCGGCTCTTTCCAACTAGCTTTACAAAATTGACAATTAGTGTAAGTAAAATATAATGGACCTTTTTCCCTCAAATTTTCATACTCAAATTAATTCTGTCATTCCAATTATTCATATCACCAAAAACTATAGCAGGTCATAAGAAAGAAAAAAGATGTCCTAATTTGAGGCCACCCAGAAAGATCTCTACCAAAGAAGTGTGAGGAATGTGGAAATCGATGTACATTTGCAGGGGACAGGTAGCTAATATTGATCAGAGTAGAGACAATAAGTCATTTTAGATTTATGTAATAAATATCATATAAAGGGTTGCTAATGTACATAGCCAAGAAAAGAAATTAGCAGTCACTAACCTGTAAAGTATAAATAATTTGAATTAACACTTAAGTCAACTCAGCTTAGATTATGTTATAGGCTAGAGATCCATTTGCATTTCATAACATACAATCAGGGGAAAAGAATACATAGAAATAAGTAGTTTTAAAGTATCATAAATATGTACTGTCAAATATTAACCTTGGTTTTCAGAAATTTTGAAGGATGAAGAATAAAATATTTGAAAGGTAGAGTATTGTATATGATCAGAAAGTTATAAAAACATAGTAACTGAAATTTTTAAACATATCATCAGAACCAACTCGTTAGCAAGAATGCAATAAATAGCCAATCAAGAAATATGTGTATGCTAGGTGTCAGTAGGCTCATTTATGCCTATAATCCTAGCTATTCAGGAGGATCACAGTTGGGAGCAAGCCCAGGCAGAAAAGATAACCACAGATCACCACTTTGACTTAGATTGTATTATTTCATCAACTTCTAAAAACTCATCATCCCTCAAAGGGAGAACACTCTCAGAAACCATAAATACAAAATTAGTGTAATGTCATTGAAATCCAGAAGTTATATTTAAGCACAGTTTTAGGTATCATATATTAAAAATAGTAGTATTTTTATTAAGAGTGTCACTGAATTTAAAATATTATAAAGCAAAATTTCTAGGTATTCTAAGCAATTTTTTTAGTGGTATTCTTGCCAAAGTTTGAAAACAAAAGTGATAATCAATAGCAGATCTGGTGAGAATAAATATATCAAATTTAGCCAATGGCAAATTACATTTCTATTTTACAGGTGATTCATAATCATAGTGTTAAGTGTCACCCAAATGGTATACCATGTACTTAAGAAGTAGCATAATAAATTAAAGTTAAAAATCCCATTTAAACTACTTTTTGAGAAGTCAATTTCTCTAGTTAGAGATGTTTAATGTAGATAGGTTGCAACTTTTCATCACTAATTAAAGGGAGGAGAATGACTCAACAAATTATACCAATAATATAAACTGGCCACCAATGGCTCATACATGAAATCTAAGTACTGAGAATCTGAGGATTGTGGTTCGAAGCCAGCTTGGGCTGGAAAATCTGAAAAACTCTTATCATCAATTAACTACACACACACACACACACACACACACACACACACACACACACACACACACACACACACAAGAGCATGCACGAAGAATAGAAACAGTTAACCAATTCTGTATACTTTCCACATCAACTCTAGCAGTGTACAGTTGCTACCTAATAAATATGTACTGTCTGAGTCAAGCAGAAAAGGTCAGATAAGTTGATGTTAGAGAAATGAACCCTAAAATATGTATTCAAATGTTTTTATTCTTTCAGGTGATCATTTCTAACACATTTATAAGATTATTTCTTTGTTGCTTTGTATGTCCCTCCCCCACGGTATAACCCCTGCTTTCACTGTATTTGATGTCGGTATAATTTGTGGAGGGGAAGGGGAAAAACAAATCGTTTAACTAGGGACACAGGTGGACCCATTGCATTTTCACAATAAAAAATTCAAAATAAATAAATAATCCTAAAAAATAAATATTTACGAATAAGACAAGGATGTGAGATTATAGCATTGGGTCATATGAATCATTGCATTCAGTCTATGGTAAAGCAATACCTTTTCTATTTTTTCTGAGTTGTACTATAATAGCAGTAACTGGTTAGATAACTGGAAGTTACTACCAATAAACTCTAACCCTTTAAAGTTTAAAAATACTCTCCTATGATGCTCATAAAAATCAATGCTAAGCTGATATAGAGGGACTCTCTATTACTTTTCTTGTGGTAGTTTCAGCCTCAGGATAAACTGGAATTGTGACTTGAAGACCATTTAGTCTGTTAGGAGTGATAGTCATCCTCCTTGTGTCAAGTAGATTTGTAGCCCAGTCACCCACATAACAAAACATAATCTAATCATTTCTATAGTTCTTCCTTATTTGTTAATGTAAGTATAAAATATAAATGTAATAGGGGTTTGAGAAGTGAAGAGCCAACAGAGTAATTGTTTTTTACAATTTAACTGTAACATATGGCATGCCCATACATGTAAAATGAATGTGCCAACTACAGTCAATCACTTAACAGTTTATCAGTACAACAGGTTATGGCAAAATACAAAATCAGTTTGCCTGCCCTGAGATGCATCTGTTAAGGAAGAGAAACCTACATGAGATAAGGTCATAATTTATTGCTCTTCCTTGTCCTGAAAATAAGTCTTATCATTTACTATTTCTGAGTCTTTGAAAAAGAAACTACTCAGGAAGCTGAGATTTGAGGATAACTGTTTGAAGCCATCCCAGGCAAGAAAGTCTAACACTTTTATCTCCAATTAACTATCAAAAAGCTAGAAGTAGGGCTGTTGCTCAAACGGTAGAGTACTAGCTTTGAGCAAATGGTTCAGGAACAGCACCCAGACCCTGAGTTCAAGATCCTGGGCTGCATAAACAAATGAAAACAATAACAAAAATATTCTCACGTATTATAAGACTTACTTACTTGAAATCAATGTTGATTTGGTGTTTTAACGTTTTATCATTAATATTTTATATCCAAAAGTGACAAATGAGGAGTTAATTTCCTGCTCTGATTACAGTTATTTTATGTCAAGTCCTGCTTTTCAGAAGAGCTATAGATAACCATTTTAAGGTTAATCTGTCGCTGTGTGTTGAAGTGCAAAAGAAAACCATTCAAAAGTCCCAAGAATGAAATGTAACAGAATTCACAAGGGGTCAATAAAGATGTGTATTTTCCTTCCTACTATGATCTATCACTATTCAGAACAATTGATTAGACAGATTCATTATTGTTTTGCAACCACACATAAAGCATTATTATCCACATTTTTTCCCTAAGGTTTTCTCCTGGACAGTTTTTCAATGGTTTGTAATTTCAAGTAGCAGCAAGCTTACAATTCACCCTGTTTAACTTTCCTAGTGCTTTAAAGAGGATTACCAAATTCTACAAGCTAAAGGCTATTGGAGCAGTTACAGCCTTCTTGAAATTTTTTTTATCACAATGACAAATGTTTATCATCCTCACACTATAGTGAGTCTTTAAAACAGTGATTTTGCTTTATCCTCATAAATCAATCATGGAAGAATGAAGCATCATTGTAGAGTTGAAATCTAAAGCCAGTGTAGTCTTAAACTATCATTTAGAAATATGTGCTGAGAGCTACAGTAATATTAGAGCAATATATAAAGGAATTATAAAATACAGTATATTGGAGGCAATTTTATTATAAATCTATAGAAAACAAAATAAATGGATAAGTTTGCTGTGGTAGAGTAGAAACTAAAGATTTTTCAAATTAGGATTTTCTCAAAAGCAACTGTAAAAGATTTTCTTTTAGAAGTCTCATTAAAGTAAGTGTGCATGTGGGTGCATTTGTGTGTATATATATATATGAGTATGTTTAAGAAGTGTGGGGGTTTAGTCCCCAGTTTGTGTGTGTGTGTGTGTGTGTGTGAGAGAGAGAGAGAGAGAGAGAAAGAGAGAGAGAGGTCATGTTGATCCTTTCAATAAAATCTAGTTTTCATTTCATTGTATGAACTCATATATGAGTGAACTACTTTATGACCAGAGCAGGTTCCATTTCCCCTGGAAATATACATTATTTTAAAGTGTTTGGGCTCTGAAGTCATTATTCTTGGTTCTTCTATGTACACTGACCAATTTTCTCACTTTTCAATATTCTGATCTGTGAGGGCAAAAACAATAGCAACTATTTTTTTGAAGTTGTGAGCATTTAGAGTTAATACACATAAGACAATGGGCACACTGTCTGCCATAGGAATCCATTAGGGCAAGGTGAGTGAGAATGAAGGACAATGGGGCAAGAGCCAGGTACGATTGTGGTCATTCCAGTAGTTGAGACCACAGTGAATGCATTCTCCATGGTTCCTAGTAATGCAAAGGTGGAAAAGGGTAACATCCTTAAGTATAACAATGGTGCCCTGTTAACATCATCCTTCCAAAACCAATTCTATCAGAAGAAGGAAATAATGATAAGTGGTGATATTTAATGCTAAAGATTTAAGAGCTTTCAGCATGAGCAATATTTTTAATATAGAAATAGCGTAGAGTTGACCTATAAATGCCTAGATTCTAGATAAAGCTCTTACATTTTTGATGCTTATTCTAGACTTCTGTTAAATGTGATAAATGTGCTAATTTCTATTCCATGTCACACAAAATATCCTTTAGTTTTCATAATAGAAGCAAATATATATTAAAAAGAGTTGTCCCCAAACCTACATAATTTTAAAGTCACACTAAATACACACATACTATTGAGCAAACCGTTGTTGCTGTTAATTTTGTTTTGTTTTTGTTGCTGGGGGTTGAACCCAGGGCTTCATATATGCTAAGCATGTGTTCTGAGCACTCATATACTCTACATATCCTGCCCCAATCAGCAAACAGTTATATATAATTATTAAAATTATTAAAATGCATAGAAAATACAATCTCAATTTGTAGCTTATTTATTTTGCTACTCTTAGACTGAATGACTGAAAAATCTGATTTTGAAATGTCACTAAATTTGTAAATGGAGTTTCTTTAGATGGATATTCTCAGTCTTCTCATTTTGTGGATTTTGGTTTCTTCTTTAGATGGGAATATGACACTTTTGAAAATAATTAAGATAGATATGCTTGCGCCAACTTCTTTTTTAATGAGGACATACTAATATATATTAGATATATATATAATGCTAATATATATAGGGATCTATTTGCTTTGTACATAATATTTTGCCCATAGCAATGTGTCTCATGCACACAAATGTTCTAGGCTTGTTGATGATGCTAAGTTATTGGCTCTTTCCTTGGGAATTCTGATTTTGTATATCTGAGATTGAGGTTGGGAATGTATGTATACTTTCTCAAGAACCCTCATGTGAATCTGATGTAGGTGATCTAAAGATTATAATTTTTAAATAAATATCTGGACTTTATAGCCTAGTTGTTATCAACACAATCTTCAAATTTTGATAAACAATTTGTTACTAAAATGTTCAAAACAAATATAGGGTGATTTTGTGTACATGTGAAAATAAGTATTACCTGTATCACAGCCTGATTTAAACCTAGTTTAAATCAGGGAAAAGATTCCAATACATTCTTTTTTTTTGTTTTTTTGGGGGGTCTGGTCATGAGGCCTGAATTCTGGGCCTGGGCGCTGACCCTCAGCTATTCAGCTCAAGGTTAGTGCTCTACCACTTGAGCCAAAGCGCCATTTCTGGCTTTTTCTGTTTATGTGGTGCTGAGGAATCAAACCCAGGGCCTCATGCATGCAAGGCAAGCACTCTACCACTGAGCCACCTTCCCAGCCCAGGATTCCAATACATTCTGATCAGTGTAAACAGCCTAGATGTAAATGTGCAACCCCATTAAACCAGGGCTGTACGCTAGGAATCTCACAAATACTCTCTTCCTTCTAGCACCTTTCTTAGTTTATCTTCAGCTTAAGCTTGTTCTCCCTTTTCTTTCTCCTAACTCAGATTCTCTCTTTCTCTCTGCCAATTTCCTCCCTTTTTAAAGACTCTCAGCTCATAATCTTCTCATGGCCTACTTTTTTCCCTTTCCTCCTAGATATCTTATCCAAGGATAAAAGAGGAGAAGGTGAATCACAGGCTTTCATAGATTTTGTGGATTAAGAATGCTGGATTTGGAGGCTAGGGCTAGGAAAGAAATATACAGTAAACATAGAAAGCAGGATGCTTACTCTCTCTGCCCAGGATAAATTCTTTCTTCTCCCAGTCTGCTCTAGGAATGGCTGAACTAAATAAAACTCATAGCTATATCTTCATGAGCATAATTAAAACCCAGATCCTATGACCTTATTGGTACTGGCTTTATTTCAGTAGGAGTCATTGGTCATCTTATAGTCTTTTTCTACAGTTTTCCTCTCTACAGAACTTTTCACACCACAGAGCAAACCAGACTTCACTGTCTTAACATATTTGGAAGTTTTAGGCAAGAGGGTGGCTTTTACCTAAAATATTGTTAGAAACATACTTTCCTTTCCCATTTGGGAAGTCTTCATCTGAGAGTAGTATTCCTGGTACCATCTTTAAATGAAGCAATTCCATAACTTTAGTCTTCTTGACACAAACTCTGGTGACTGAAATAAAGATTTATGGTTAGTTTCATAGAGAAATTAGAAGTCAAATGTAGGTTAGTTTGAAAGTCAAGGAGAAATAAAACATTAAAAACTCATATGTTGTGTTTACAATGAGAAAGTCTTAGGAAAGTTTGTCTCATTATATTCATTTCAGGTAAACACTCACTTATGAAAAGCTTGGAGAAAATGTTTTGATACAGTAGAACATTAGGCTACCTAATGTGTATGCGGAAAGTAGCAGTCATATCAGTGCGATGAACATCTTTCTTCTGCCATCTTCAGACAAAAATATAACTCTTAAAATAGTGAGACACACATATATATGTAGGTAAAATGTGAAACCACCTCTCCACTTATGTATTTTTAGTTGATATTTCACAGACAAGAAGACTGAACTGTAAGTGATCTGTTAATGATTTGGGATTTTAAACAGTTCACTCTGAAAGCTGGTTCTTGTAATCAAGTTTGACATGAAAATAGTACTGTCATTAAATTCAAGGAAATACCATAGTTTAATGCTTAATCATATTAAATTTAAGATAATTTGTATGTCATGAAGCTATATTTTGGAAACATGAATTTGAACTTTACTACTGAGCAGACCAAATATCTGCATAGATTTTTAGCCTTCAGAGCACTTGGGTATTAAGTTGTAGCTTCAGGAAGCTGATAGGGAAAAGCATCTATTTATTCATTCCATTTAAATGCTTAGAGAATACCTATATGTAATTAAAATGTCTACAGTGACAAGTGATAATCCTAGGAATGATTTCTAACAGAAACAGTATCTCTCTTTCCAAAAGAAAATTCTCACTCCTTTACCTGTTTCATGAATTTCCAGGATTATTTCTTGCCGTGCATGTGAAGCAGGTTAAAATTTTTCTCTTTCTTTCTTTCTTTTTCTTTCTTTCTTTCAGCAGTTCTGTTTGCCCTGTACAATTTTGTGTGTAAATGTTGTCTTGGTGATAGAAGGATTTGGATATTTTGCAAGGTTAATAGGCATCACAAATACTAAAAGGGAAGAACTGAGGATTTACACTTTCAAGCTAACTCCTTAAAAATATGGTGAGTAACAGACTATATTATCAGGATGTTAACATATACCTAATAGGTCACATATGCCCCACACAAAGAGTTTTAGTCCTCCTATGAATTCCACTCCTATGACACAAATGGTTTTGTCTGACTGTTCTAACCTCTCACGGTACCTTGAGCAAAACAACTCATGTCATTCAAAAGAAGCGAGGCTCCATTAAAGATGAGTCCCTAATATCACCTTACATAATCTACAATGAAAATGATAACACTTTTAAAGCATAAAATGGAAAAGAATATCCAAAGGAGGCTAAGATACTTGGAAAAATAGTTTTTAAATGCTAGTCTCTGCCTATAAGAATATTTTTTTACATATTCTTCTTTGTCTTCACACTGTAAGGATTCAGACATCTCATAATGCTCAGAAAGATCCTCCAGTCAGAATTTCCTCCTTGCAATACAATGTCATGTTAAACTTCATCCAATTGTTCAGCTAATTCTTATGCTTCTCCAATTTTACTGGATATGATGTTTTTATTGGGGTTCATGGAAGCATGGCTAATGACATCAGCAAGCTTTGTTATTTCTCATTGCCAAGTTTTCTACACAACTTACACTTTTGTCACTCAAACTGTACCCAATTGCTGCAACGATTCATCTTAAAGCCCAGGAGTAGAGGGACTTTTAAATGGACCCCTTCTTGGGATTGTGTGTGTGTGTGTGTGTGTGTGTGTGTGTGCTTAAAAAAAAAGGCAGAAAAGTTCCCATGAGTGAAAGGGAGAAGTTAGCTTTTCCAGCCTCTGCTCCCCAAGTCTCAGTTTTCTCTGCCACTCTCCACCCCCCCACAAAAAAAGGAATGAATTACATTTCTCTTCTTGTCCTTTAAATGAATAGCATAGTTTGGGTGAAATTATCGGGCAATTGCATGCCTTTTATGCAGATAATGCTATTTGATGAAAGCGGTGTTTTGATCTGCTGAGGATAATACAGATCCAGGGTTGGATTCATTGGTGAGAGTAAAGCTGTCTTCTGTGATAACTTCATCTCAGCATGAGGTCAGACGGGGAAAACCGGGATGGGGGATTAAAAAATGACACAGTCGGAGCAGTATTCAGTTCCCTGCTGTGTTCCTGGCTGCACACTATAGCTTATGTTTCTGATCTGTTATGGTATTGTCTGCCTTTCTCTCTCCGAGCAGAAAGAGATTGCTTAAAACTTTTCTTTTTTCAGCTAGAGGGATTAGTTCTGTGCAGCTTTTTTAATTAAAGAAACTGTATCTTTTTCAAGGCAATTTAAAGCTGCAAGGGAAGGGACCATCAACATCCATAACTTGGTACTATTATCAGGAGCAAAGTGTAAAGCTCTAAATTTGATATTCAGAAATAGGGAGAGGATGCTATAGAATTCGGCTGTATTTTTAACCTTCAGTGGTGGCTCAGATCCCTAAATGAAGAATAGTAAATAAATTATTTTGTAGAAATCCTGAATGTGCTTCTAT
Organism: Dipodomys ordii; assembly: GCF_000151885.1. Taxonomy (NCBI): domain Eukaryota; kingdom Metazoa; phylum Chordata; class Mammalia; order Rodentia; family Heteromyidae; genus Dipodomys; species Dipodomys ordii. The sequence goes on from NW_012267220.1 coordinate 13,478,141, forward strand.
AAGTAGTAACTTCCAGCCGCTTTGGCTTTTTAGCTTAGCTGAGCTTGCTTAATTAAATCTTCATGATGATAGCGAAGTGCACTTGAAAATACTGGAAGAGGAAATAGATTTGACTATATATCCTTTTCTTTACCCAGAGATCATTTTTAAACATTTCCATTCTAGGGAAAGTGATAACAGTAGAAAATGTCTGTTTAATACGGACAATTTGCATTTAAACAGTACGAACTGCAACATAAGGGGCATTTTATCACAGCAAACCTTTGCATTTGTGATAAGTGGTCATCATCTTTATTAATGGACTGAGTCTACCCAAAGTGATGATGAATTTGTCGGGACATATACACTTGAGTTGAATTTATAGCTCAATTTAACCCAGGTTAATGTCAAAAATCCTTAAGTATTTCAAATAAGGCCCATATGGGTATCACCTTACAACGCATACAGGCTCTGTGCTTCGGTTGCAAACATACACATCTCCAACTAAATTCCGTGCCAGATCAATTAGAAACAGCTCTCCTGAGCAGACAAGAAAGACAGAGATTGTTTCCCCAATACCAGCTGAACCCTTGTCTCAAAGAAATGAAAAGCAGTCGTCTTAAGCTCTATACTTCTTACCATTAAAAACCCAAAGGTAATTTGGAAGACAATAAGGGTTTTATAATAGTGTCACATTTAATATAAAATACATAGATTATCTACATTTGTTTGGTGCTTGCTACAATTTTCCCGTTTTCAGTCAATACTTCATCATACTAAGAATGAGGGAAGAAAATTTGTTTCTTTTTGCCTTTTTCCCAGTCTTTGTTTTCATTTTTGATTTTGTTTCTGAGAAAAGTCAGCTAAGTTCAAAAGTGTCTTCCTATAATGATGAAAATTTAAAACTATGCCCCCACTGTTTAAAAAAGGATCTGACAAGTAATAAAATATACTTAATATATTTTAAGGTACATTATGCTTATTGCAAAGAAAGTTGGAGTCACAAAATATGATAAAAGAATTGTTTTTAGGTATCTACTCATTCCCATGTATCACAACAAACTCAGCATCTTCTATAGGCCAGCTCATAAGGTTGATCCTGTGGATTCACAGAGAAATAAGGTCAATTCCCTTCACTAAAGGCAAACAACAGGGCAAGAGCATCTGTATTACACACAGAAAGTGGATTGGGAGCACTGCTTGTGGGGAGATCATTACTAGAGCTTCTAAATTGGGCCTTTCAAGGACCCAAGTACCCCACATTGTAGACCGAGGGTCAGCAAGCGGTGCAGATAGAGTTGGGTGCGTCTGGGAAATGAGAAGGATAATTCATCTAACACTGAATTATAGTCACTGGATACTTATATTTTACAAATTAATTTACAAGTTAATGTATTTATAAGTTAATTTATGAACTGATCTCTGAAATTTTTAAAGGCTATTGTTTTATTTAAAAAATTTGTTCTATTACTTTGTCTGATAAGCCAGCATCTAGTGACTACCTCAGACACACTATATATACTGTTTGCTAACAAGTCACTTGGACAAAAACCTAAGACTTTGAAAGGCACCCATAATCACTATTAATTATAAAGGTTCCATCTTCCAGTGTGGGGTTTTGTGGCAAATTCTAAACACATATATGTCACTCACCTAAAACTGAAAGGACCACCTATGGAAAGATGCTTTGGTGTCCAGAATCATTTCAAAGAACTTGAGTCCTTTTCTGATGCTCTAGCAAAAGTTCATCTGCATTGGTGTGTGTTCCACGCTGTTTCCATCAAAGGTCAAAGCCACATGCAAGCTCTGTTTATGTCATGGAACACAAACTAATGTACTGAAAAGGCAGACCCCATTTAAAAAAGGTTGATTCGTCGAATCACCAGTCCACTCCAGGGCTCCAAAATGTATGAGTGGTGAGAGAGGCCTATCTTGCTTTAATTAAGGTAATGAAAGTCTACTTTCCTCTACAAGCAGTCATTTAATTTTATGACTTTGTCAGTGATCAGATTAGAATTATTTGTTTTACAGTTTCCTTCCATCCAACTGTCAAGGGAAATAAGTTATTTTTGCAAGTGAAAAAGAAAAGAAACAAATCAAAACAACAAACCTGATAATAACTATACAGTGACTCAAGAGACCGAAGTGTAAAATTTAAGTTCTAGTGCTGCACATTGTTCCAGATTGTTTGCTACACGCAAAGTAACTAGTTTAAGGAGAACATTTCACACATCTAGAACTTGCTAAGGGACTATTTTGGAAGCTGGGTTTTTTTTTTATCACTTATTGTGTCCGATTAGACATAATCCCTGTTTGGACATTTTTGGAGTTCTGGTTTTCCTGATACTTTTCAAGGGCTGAGCCAGTAGATGTAGGTCTAGCCTGAACTTGGCCCTACCCATGTCCTTTGTTTTTCTAGCTCCTCACCAATGTCTAGAGTCCTTTGGGTGGTAGCGGTCTTGGTCTCTGGCAACTTGGTTTGGGGCCAGCAGTCAGACACTCAAACCTTCATTTGCTAGACCCGATGGAATAAGCCCAAAGAATACTTATAAACTCATTGATGTCCCTAAGTCTCTCTGGAGATCCTCATACCTGCTCAACCTGGTGCCCCCCTTCTGCAAACCTGAGAGACTTTTAAGTCAAAGGAGGAAGTGGATGCAGAGAGGGAGGCTCCCTAGGAGAGAGGGAGAAGGAACAGATGCCCTGTGGCCCCTTCCCTCTCCAGCCTGTCAGCTCTAGGCTGGGTCTTCAAGAAAGGAGAAAACTTACAGGTGATCCGCCCCTCCATCTGCAAGAGCCTCCAGGGGAAGAGCAGGTTCCAACTAAAATTTGGCTAGCATCACTAGGAGATAGGGAATGACATTTAGCTGTGGGTTGGCCCTTGGGAAATTGGAGTGGCAGAGTAGGGTGCTGTTAACCCTGCCTCAGAAGCAGGGCAAGAACCTGTCCCTTTCCTAGTTTACCCCAGTTCTGATGGCATAAGCATCCTTACCCCAAAGTTAGCCAGTCCAGAGTCCTGGCCCCCTCCCAGACAGGCATTTCCAGAGATAGGGAAAGGGATTGCTAGGATGGCTGCCTTCTTGACCAGGGGGACCCTAGGGAGGGAGGGGGACCTTGCTGGTTTCCATTATCCCACATAGACATAGTCCTGGCTGGGGGTGCAGGGTGCAGTGACCAGCCCAAGCAAGTTTCTGTGATCAGCCTGAGGTTTGCAAAACAGACAGGGACCAATGTCTTGCATTTCTTACTCCTGGTTTTCTTGTTGCAATGGCACGGGAAAAGCCACCTGCCTGCCCCTCCCTCCCCACCCTCCACTGACAACCACTCTAGGAGGTGAAGAAGAGCTGGGTGGTCAGCTGAGCAAGCTGTCTCTGAGCTTTTCAGGGATGCATTTGCAGGAGGAAGCCTGTCGTAGTTCGGCACTACACACCAGCTCTTCATCTTCGAACGATGGAACTTCTTTGTTAGGAAAACAGAGAGACAGGTGAAGGAAGATGCCAGTGTAACAAGTACACTGCTTGAGTTACAGGCTGAGCCTTACAGCAAACACTCTGAAGAGGATGCCTGCCACGTTTTGACCACTGAGTGCTCTGGCCATAGCAATGAGTTCTAGACTATTTCCCTCTCTCTCTATTGCATCCATTTAGGCTGTGTGTTCAGCATCACATACTGAAAAACTTGGAATATTGTGTAACAGGGAGCTGGGCTACAGACAGGCTCCAAGATTTATTACCATTTCTAAATTTTATGAGTTCCATTGTTTCCTTCATTTATTACCAACGTTCACGATAATGAGGGTTCCAGAAAACAGAGCTGAAAAGATCACTACCCCCATCTCCTCCCACCCCAACTCCCACCAGGAAGATTTGCTGACTTCTTTAGGATTGGAGCAGTGCCTTCTCTTTATTGTATATTCCTAGAGAGTTAAGTACAAAAGAGAAAAGGGGAATCCAGCTTGGAGCATTACAAAAGTTTTAAACATTTAATATGTTTTTGTGGGAACTGGGCCACCAAAGTGATTTATGAAACACCACCCGTGGAGTTTTCTTAAGGTCACGTAAAGGATGCTAATTTTGAGCAGTTTGCGTGATTATCATGTAATGTTTGGGGCATACCTTCACGACTGACAAATTTCTTAAAATAATGAGGATGGCTAGAATAAAAAGACGTAATTCATCCGACCCCACCACCTTCGTTTTTTCAAGTGTGAAATTTTCATGGCAGGAAGGAGACTGTTCCGCCTCAGGGACGTGTCCCAGAAAGTCACGTGTGTGTGTGTGTGTGTGTGTGTGTTGCTTTCGCATCACTAGCGCCCCAGGAGCCAGCTCGGGTTCTCAGATAACCCAGCCTTGTCTAAGCATTTCGGTGCGCTCGGTCCCTTAGCGTCTAGGCATTCTCCTTATCAGTTCGAAACTTTGGAGAAAGTATCAGAAAGGTCCAGGCTTTCCTAAGAGGCAGTGTTCTGCACGCGGTTAAAAATATAATCGTCTTTGCTTGCAGCCCGGAGTTAGGTACAGACCAGAGACAATCCTCCGCTCCGAAATTCAGAGTGGAAGACAGCAGGAGCTTAGTGCCCCAGCCCCTCGGCCAGGCGAGACGGATTGGCTGCGGGGACACTGCCCCGGGGCTGCCCCGGGCTGGTAACAGGAGCCAGGAGGAGGTGATGGGGGTGGGGTGGGGGTGGGGTGAAATCACGGGACGGTAAACACCCCCAATCACCGACAGGTGACTGCGATTGCTCACACCACACCTTAGTGCCACGTCCCTCCCCTCCCCTCCCCCAGGAGAACCGAAAGGTGCTGAGAGTGGTGTGGAGTCCGGAGAACCGGAGCGGGGATCCGAGGAGGTGGCGGGTTTGATGTCCCCCCCAACTCCAAGCAGTAGAAATTTCGGGTGGTTTGGAAAGTTCCCCAGTCTGTACTTTGTGTCTGCCAAAGGACAACGTGGTGGGTGTGTGGGAGGGGGGGGTGGAGATCCTGGAGCTAGAGTTTTGGTAGCAACTTCTGAGAGTACAAAGTGGCCGGGAGACCCCCCTGCCCCCCCTCCACCACCGCTCTCCTCAAGAAAATAAAGTTGAGGCTGGGCGGGGTGTGGTGCCTGCTGGGCGAGCCGGTGGGAGGGACGCTGGAGAACGGCGGCTGGAGCGGGAGGTCCCCTTTGGAGGTGTTAAAGGACTCCTGAGTGCGCCCCACGCCGCTCGCTCGGTGCTGGTCGCAGGTCCTGGTACTTGAACCCGGGTCGGGCGGGGGGGGCGGGGAGCGGCGGACACTTGGTTGGTTCCTAGGGACGTCGGAGCGCTCGGCGCGGCCCTCCCCAGTCCGAAGGTCAAGTGCGCTTTCCAGTGTTGGAGAGGAGGACGCTCTCTGGAAGAGAAGGCGCGCAGGTCGTTCCCCGAGGCTCAGTGAAGGACGGGGCCGCCTACGGGGGAGCTGGGGGGTGGGGGTGGAAATCTTTAATTATATACCCTTCTGCCTCCGAATCCATCTTCCCGGCAGTGTCTAGCTCTCCCACCCTTCCCGGGTGACTCAGAACGACCTGAAATGCCCACCCTATGGAAGATCAAGAAAAGTAGTTTTCTAAGAAGGTTAGAGGTTTGATTACACAGAGCAGTGTTTCCACTTAAGTCCAAAGCAATTACCCGCCCCCCTCTCCCTCCCACACACATCCCCCCCCCAGGTCCTCCGGCGGATCACCGGGAGAAGAGCAGGACCGACCCCCACGCTCAGCCCCTGGCGCGGGGTCGGTGCGTGTGCATTCATTTCGAATGGCGCTGTAAGTTCATCAGTGTTTGCCATCAGCGGCGGGCAGACCCCCCCACCCCGCCAGCCAGAGCCAAAAGCCGCCGAGAGCCATTCATCAGCGGGAAGGGTTATTCATGGATGACCCCTAAATCACGGCGAGAGTAGTAGATGCCCTGATTGGTCACAGCATGGAAGCCGGGGTGCGCTCAAGCTCTCTCTCTCTCTCTCTCTCTCTCTCTCTCTCTCTCTCTCTCTCTCTCTCTCTCTTCCCGCCCCCCCCCACCCAACGTGCGGCCCGGAGGAGGGAGGGAGGGAAGGGGCGGCAAACGTGGTTCAGTCCAGCAAATCCCATTTGACAGAAAAAGGCAGTAAAAGGGGAATCTCTCTCTCTCTCTCTCTTTCTCTCTCTCCCTCTCTTTCTCTCTCTTTTTGAATAAAGAAGAAATAAAGTACCTGTCATCTTGACAAGTGGCGGAGCGGAGGAGTCACGGATTATAAATGCTCGCAGCCAGGTCCGGCTCGCCCTGTGATTGGGCTCTCTCGCGAGCGGCACCGGGAGAAGCGCATGGTAGGCTCCTCTCCTCTCCCTCCTCACACGCACACACACGCACACACACACACACGCACACACACACGCACACACGCGCGCGCGCACACACGCGCGCACACACACGCACGTGTACACGCGTCTGATCTCGGGCACACTCGTCTCCCCCACCCCCCGCCCCCGCCCCAGCGTCCCCCGTCCACTCACTCACGGTCCTGGATGCGACTCCCTGGCACAGCGCCCCGCGCGCCTCTCCACCTTTTTCCTCCTCGGCTTCCTCTTCCCCTCGCCGCCGCCGCCGCCTCCTCCTCCTCCTCCATCCTCCCGCTCCCGGGCGGACGGCACAAACTCCGAGCCCGGGCCCGGCTGACCCACGGCGGGCGGAGGAGGCTGGCAGGGGCCGGCGGGCCGGGAGGGGTGGGGGGGAGAGAGCGAGAGAGCGCGCGGGGTAGGGAGTGGGGGGGGAGAGAAAAAGAAAGTGAACTCATTGGCGCACGGCGCGCGCTGCCCTCCCCTCCGCACCCCTCGCCCCGCCGGGGCCGGGCGGTGGGCAGGGAAGGAAGTTGTAACACTTGCTGTTCTGCCCCCCTCCCCGCCCCCTTCTCCCCCCTACTCCGCTCCCGCCGCGGCCCACCCCCCCCGTCCCTCCCCTGCGCCCGGCTCCTTTGAATTTGGCCAAGCGCTTGGGTGTGCGCGCTGCTCCGGTGGACGCGGTGGCGGCTGCGGCCGGCGAGCGAGCCGGCGGCGCGGGCGAGTGGAGCGCGGTAAGTGCGTGGCGGCCCTTGCTGGGGTCCTCATGTCCCGGGGCTCCCCCTCCCGCTCCCCCTCTCGCTCCCCCTCTCCACCCCACCCACCCCTAGGCGCCAGGAACCAGGAGGGCTGGTGGCGGGCTGGCGAGAGCGCGTTCGGGCCGCGCGATTCTCCTTCCCAGCCGCTCCCGGAGGCGGCAGCAAGTTGGCCAGTCCCCAGTTGGAGGAGCGCCGGCCTCGGCGGGCACGCTGGCCCCGGCCCGGCCTCCCGGTCCCCGCCCCTCCCCAGCGTCAGTCACCTCCGGCTGGCCAGCGCCGCTGGGAACTTCAGTGCACCTCACCCCAGGCGCTGGGCAGCGCGCTCGGTTTCTGGGGTGGCGGGGCTGGGAGGGGGGGAAAGTCCGGAGTCCCCGGTTGCAGCTCAGGGGCTGGGCGCTCCTAGTGGATGGAGGGCTCGGGTCCACCTTTCGGAGGTGTGATGCCCAGGGTGATAGCGGAGCCCCTCCTGGCTCTGTAGAGGCGCCTGGCAGCGTCCTGTGGGGCTTCCAGGGAGCGAGAAGCTCTGGGTATGCCCCCCACCCACACTTTCCCGGGAAGCGGGGAGCTGGCTTCGCCAACTGCCAGAGAAGTGAGGGAAAGAGACGTTGAGAGCTGAGGGAAGGGGGGGGGGGAAACCCACGCTGAAACTTGATCCAGCAACTCCGGATGGGACGGGGCTGGGGAACAAACACACACCCGACCTGAGCAGTAAGAAAACAAAAACAAAACCCAATGAGAGGGGTCTACGCGCCTGCTACTCCATGCCAGCCCCTGTCTGGTGTCTCAGCCGGTAGGAAAGGGCGTCCGATGTTGGAGGCTGAGGCGGATTGTGTCTGATCTTTCCTAAGCATCTGAAATGCATTTCGGGATCCATTCCTACTGCCTCACCTTTAAGACAGTCGGGGTGGTAATTCCAGTTTTATTGTGCAGAGAAGATAACGGGCAATTCTGTCTTGTCCTATTGCAAATATATATACTGTTGTTTTCTGAAGTCAGGATTCCAAGCCAGAGAAAAGTTTCCAGGTACTTCTGAATGCATGCGGTGGGGATGTAAGGGATGGGGAAGTGCTAGCATTTTCCCCAGAACTCCTGAACAGCGCTAGCTCCTCTTCTTGATACTCTAGTTCTTATCTCTGACAATGGGTTTTGTCAAACATTTGTAGACTCTGGCAGAATTCACTGGGTGGTGTTCTTTTTTTTTTTTAAAAAAAACTAGAATATAGAAACATGTTTAGGCACCACCTTCCCCTTCTGTTGTTAAATAAAAAAAAAGAAAGAAAGAAAAAGGAAGAAAGAAAAAAGCAAGCCTGGCATTTTTGGAAAGTGTAACCTCCCCCCCCCCAAAGTAGCATTACAGTTGAACAGAACCCATTGCAGCCTTCACTGTGTAAAATACTAGGTGTACCCACCCATGCCTACTTGTGAGGAGTATTTCTAGGCTTTTCAGCTATTAGAAACAGTAAGCATTAGGAGTAGCTGTATAATCGTAAGTCATCATACATTTAAAAAATTTTAACGCACAAGGTTTTGTACGTACATCAATGATCTGACCTTGTACACTCCTCATTACTTAAAAGTTCTCACTTGTATGTTTTCATATGTGAAATTCCTATATGAGTCTTGAAAGTTTCGATTTGTGATTCTAAATTGCAGAGCAAATATTTAATTCTTGATCTAAGAGCGAGAGGTTAGTTCAGTAATAAGACTTGCTAATCCCCCTTTAAAATGTCATGGCATTCACAAATTATTCCTAAATTCTTCAAAGATGGGGGATTATAATGAGTTTAACTATACTGTTGTGTATTTCAGGGTTTTTTACATCTCATTTCCTGTTGCTTTTTCCCCCTGCTTTCTTTTACTTACTTGAATTTTAGTATTCCTCTTACAGGTACCACTTGTCTTCTAGTAGTAAATTTATTTTAGATAAGTTAAACAAGAATACATCATTAGAAAAAGAGGTTCATTCAAATAAGACAAATATATTTTTTTTACATACACGGCATGGTTTTAGTAAAAAAAGGCAATTATATAAGAACTATGCCAGTGTTTATATGTTTGCAAAAGTATACAAGTCCCCTATGCCAACCCATAGATCAAAATATTGACTCTAATTGAAGATTGCTTTATTATTTTGAATAAAGTACATAGATTTATAGTAGAAGAGTGACTGCTTATTTTCCCATATGGGATCATTTTGTGTGACTATGTTTTCTAGAAAGCAATGCTTAATGTGAATTACAGAATGCTTTTCTTACTATAATCTTGTTGGCATGTCACCGGGTTTTTTGGTTAGAAAAGAGAGCCTGCTTTATTAGGGTGAAGACAAAGAAAGATAAGGATACTTATCTTTGAATAGAAGAAAGCCTCCAAAGAAAGTGAAAAGTTTTGCATTTATTCTGAAAGAGAACCTAGCTAACCAATAATGATCTAGTTAGTAAGTTCAAGCTAATCTTTCTTTGATTTTGCTTCTGGGAGCTAAAGGTAATTATTCTCTTTGTAAAGAGTCAAACAAATAAAAAAACAGGAAAATGTGTATGGCTACCATTATGAGTGGAATGACCTGTTAGAAACACTGAATCAATGTTGGATTGGATGTACAAAAATGATCATGTTTTTGCAAGAGCTGTGAAAGTATGTTTGGAAAATGCTAGAAGTTTACCTTACATGAGACAAGATAAGGCTAGAGTGTGATCACCGTTCAATAGAAAAATGCCCCAAATAAGCCAGCTTTATTAGATTATTGATTATTTTACTATACCTGTATCTCTTTTCATTAAATCGTATTTTACATTTGAATTCTGGATGGCAGCAGCTTGTCATCCAAGTATGGTTCTTTGGTGGATCAGTATATTCTGCAACAGTCATAAATCGTCTGCCCTTTCCTTCAGTCCGTGCTTTGGATACCTGTTAAACATATAGCTTATCCACCCCATCTTTTATTTTGATTGTCAAATGTCCATTTTGACTTTCAAAATCCCTATTCTTTGCGTAGATTGAGAGTGTAAGCAAAGGCTATAATAATTTGCCACCAAACTTTTACATCCAATTATAGATTTCACTGGACTTTTCAGTCGAAATCCGTGTTCATTATTTCTTACTAAGTGGAAGGGTAATCCTGAGAAGGCAAACACATATATTCAGAATGAAGAACTGTAATGGAAAGGTAGCACCATGATTCAGTGTTATTTAAAAGTTTCAGCAACTAAGTTGCCAGCTTCTTTTAGAACACATTTAAAACCTAATTTTGGAGATACCAGCTGTTTTAAGAGTCCTGATGGAAATTTCGTACTTCAAAAAAAATCTTAGTCTGAAAACTGATTAATTGTTGTGTCTTATAAAACCTGATTTATTTTATACTTTTTTATACTGAGCATTACCATTATGAAGCTCTCCTTCTAATTGAGATTAATGTTTCTGAGGAAAGAAGTGGTTTGGAGGGCTGCATTCATTTTGAGGGCTGTTGTAATCAATTTTAGATACAGCATTCCACAATGGATCAGTTTGCATCCAAACCTGCCTTATTATGTAGAATTAACTTGTTGGTGATGGATAGTTAGACTCCTTCATCTTGAAAAGTCATTTGTTTCCAAACAAATGTGATGGCTTGTATAAGTTTCAAAATATTGCTTCTCATAATTAAAACACTTTAGGGTGAGCCTAAATTTGAACTTATTTTTTAAAAGAATTACATAAAGCACAAGGAAATCATGAATATATTTTCAAGTAAAATAACCTTACCCCCAAATACAATATTCCACAAGGCATATTTTCTTGTTCATCAAAGGGTTTTATGACATTTTTAAGTCACAAATGCAATTGTTACATTTCTAGCAATCTCCCACCTTCTTAGATTAGCATTTTAGTTGAGTTTTCCTTTCTTAGGATTAAAGATGTACATCTTGTAGTATGTGTTATAACTTTATTTTGTAAGATAGTATGTCTGAGAGGTAATGCATATGGAGATAATTTCTTAGTGGAAATGTGTAGCTATGGTGAATATTATCATTCCTAATGTGTTACTTGCCTTTGTTTCTTACTTGTATCTTCTCAGCATTAGCTTTATCAGGTTTTTGCTGCTGTTGTTTTGTTTTGGCTTTAAAATTTTTCTTTTGGAAGGCCATGTTAAGATTGTATTGGGCTGGTCCATGCTGCATTTTTCATTGTGATATATATATGCTTATAGACTCGGTGAAATAAAACATTAAACACACAGAATACAAAATTAATATAGACATCGTTTACTATACCTATAAAGGATGGGGTTTGGGGTGAGGTATAAATTGGTGCTTTATATAATGTTTGTAAACTTCTCACACTTACATGGCCCTTTAGTTTCCGATAAGAAAAAAATTGGTAGAAACTATGTTCCTTGTATTTTAATTTATTACTCTGTAAAGATAGCCCACTGACATCGCATTTGTGTTTTACAGTGTAAAATGTTCTTTTGAAACAGTTTTTAATGCCAAGATAAAGTACCTAAAATGCTATTTTCAAAGGATTATTTTAGATGACTACAATAAATATAAACTATCAAAATGCAGAAACATACTGTGACACGAATGTTTCACCAACCTAAATTATTCATTTGAGAGAATTTTGATAATTTTTCCATAACTTTGATTAATAGCATGTGATTTTGTAGTTAGGCCGGTTCTGTGGAGTTGGTTAAAGACAGTGATTTACTCACACCTGTGTCATTCTACTTAAATAAGTCAATTGAAAGTCACCGTTCGTGTCATAGAGCACACACATAAGTCATACAAATTGATAATTGAAAACATATCAAATGGTGGTAGTGATAATGATGAGGATGATGGAGATTTTACTTCCTGGTTGATGCTTTCTTAGTATAACAGAAGAACTAATGGGGTACCTCTAAATTTATAGACAACTGTTTTGATAGGTGGCAGTCTTAACTGAATTCTATGATTTTCTTCAGATTATAGGGAGTTCCAAAATCTCCAGAAATATGAAGAGTAAAACATATTACTAAACTGGCAACTTTTGATTAGTTCAAGAGTTGATCAGAGCTTATAAAGATTTGACTTTTATTTTATATTTACTTTATTTTATTTTATTTTTTACTGTTTTATCCTCATTTGCAGTCCTTAAGTTTATTGTGGAGCATGAACAACAAAAAAAGCAGATAATAGCTTTAAAAAATTACACGTTTTGAAATATCACAGTACATGTATTCATACTTGTACTTAGATAAATAAGTGTAGTATTTATATAACTGAATGCATAATTATATAAAATTTATACTTTATATAATTCTATAAAAGGCATATATGATCCTGCTTGTCGATTAGATATTCTCAGACTGTGGAATGTCTCTTCCGTTAGATTAGTTGGAGAGAGATGAGGACGATGGGATTTCCTCACATTGGGTTAAGATCATATTTAATAATAAACAGCTATTTTATAATTGGGTTGACTGGATCTGTGCCTCAAAACCAAAGGAATAAAGGAAGAAGGAAGGAAGGAAGGAGAAGAGAAGGGTGAGAGTAGAAGAAGAGAGAATATGAATGTCATTTTTAAAGAGTGGATGGTCCTTTGAGAGTTTTCTGGTTGTAGCAATGTGTTTGACAAGAAAAGCAATCTAAAGAGCAAATTCTGTCATTTAAGTTAATTGGGTAAGTACAGAAGAAAATTGGAATTTTTTTTCACTTTTAAATACATTCATTTAAGATCCCTGCGTGAAAATTAGAATCCGGGTTATAGAAAGTAATCCAAGAAATTCCAAATACTCTGTATTGGTCTTTATATTGATGGGGTAAAGAAGATGTCTTAATACTATAGTATGTACAATGCATTCTTTGTATGTGGAAGCTGAACTGAAGTTATCATTTCCCATATACAGAGTTAAAAAAAAAATCTAACTCTGATTATTTTAAATGGCAACTTCGGAGTAACTGACAAAGGTCACTCAACCTCGATGATAAAGCTCTTAATCATTGTGTTCTTGTCATTCTCTGTCATTTTTTAAATTATTAGTTAGACTTCTTGTGCTTGATTCCTTTTCAGACTGCTAAACTTAGAAATAACATCTTGGTGATGACTGTATTTCTTCAGTCGGATATGGAAGCAGCTCCAAATATAGTGAATATATATGTGGATGTAATGAAACTCCTCAGAATAGTGGGATAATGTGAATTTGTGTCCCCCGCCCCAGAATAAAAGAGCTTCTTTCTTGTTAGAAATGAACTACTTCATCTTGACTTAAGCTCACTGAATATTTTGTGATTGGAATGGTCGCCTCCCCACAAAGCATAAGGAGGTGCTTCTTGATAGAAGGGGCGTTCCTAAAGAGGTCCTCATTCAAGACCCACTCCTGCATCTCTATTGTGTCCAGCCTTTGGCTCATATGCTGAAATGGTATCTTAGGAGAGCTAATGTACTTGAACTACACATTGGAAGGTATGTTATGCAGAAAGTAAAATGACAAAATTGAATTATTCTAATTTAATTTATGAGAAATGCATGTAGTATTTTAATAGGTTTGCATGCAATGCATGTAAGTACATTAGTATTAGAATGTTTATTTCGATCATTACACAAGTAAAGAGAATATATTGTGCATTTTTAGTCTACAAGATGCTCTTTTGGCATGTAACCTCTGTGTTCAGACATTTTTTGGGGAAATTTGAAATTTGCCAACCTGTAGGTGGGAAAACTTGTCAAGAGAAGCTAAAAAAATTGGCATAGGGCTTTTAATTGAAACTAATTAATTACAGAAATCAGGAGATGGGAGCTGTAAATTTTATTTCTGTCAGAATTTCTAGTAACTTCCAGTTAAAGGAAGCTGTCACTTCTATAGTTTGTAAAGGGGAAAAAAAAATCTGTAACTTTTTTCTCCCAGGAATTGCAACAACTATAAAAATCATAACTAGGATTGTTACTTTTTTGTATTTATAAGTAAAACTGAAAGGGATATTTAAAATGAGATTTTCACATACAATTTGTATAATAATGAGAGGAATAAGTGAAGGTTTAAGTTTTACAAATTACAACTTCTTTGGTATTTTAAATAAATATTATAGGCAAGTGACTCATAATTCTGCCAAAGTATAAAAGACATAGTATAAGCAACCTTATTTTATCTTATTTGATCCTAAACAAGGACATTGCTTCATTGATGATAGTGTCAGTGATATTTGCAGAATAAGTTAAAACTTTCAAAATGAGTAAGATGTAAGTCCTCATCTTGTTAGCTCATATTTAAGAAACATTCCAAAAGAATTAGGCAAGGTTTTTAAATCACTTTACTCATTCCTTCCAGGGGGAGAAAGAACAGTATGTTGCCTGGCAAAACTATCTTTGAATCAGGGCTCAAAAAAACGTGAAGGCTAAGCAGAACTGCTAGGATGTTATCCTCAAAAACCTCAGAAGAGTTCAATGTTTGCTACCCAGAATATGTTGATAGGCTGGTATTTCTACTTTAGGTTCGATTTCAGCTTGTTCCCCCCACCCCCAGAAGCTGCTAGTTAGTGCACTTAATAATTAAAATAAAATTTAATTCAGACAAATATTGAAATTATCACTCAAAGGTCAGATATAGCTGTTAAACCAGAAACACATCCTCAACTTTATTTTTCTATTTACTTTCTTGCCAGACATGAATAGAATACTCTGTCCTGTTTTGTGTGATTACAATATTAAGTATAGTGTAATTTTTCTTCGATGGTCACTTTTATTCTAAAATCAAAAGTTGGGCATTATAAACATTTTATAAACTACCTTCATATAAGCTGATTTGCCAACAAGTATTTTAAAAATTGTTATTAATTTAAAAAATTCTATGTGTGGCAGGGTCTTTGCATTAATATTAAAATATGAAAATACTTTAAAATGTTTTCCATGTTTTGATCATGATATAATTTTCTAGAATGTGTTAATTTGTATGATAGTGGTTGCTATGTGATGTAGCTTAAAGAAAAATAAATTGATGCAAAAGCTGTAATTTTTAAATTAAATTTATTTAATTTTTAATATATTTTAATTTTACTTAAAATTATTCATGTAAGAATTTTAAGCGCAATACTTTTTAGGTAAAATGTATTTGAAAACTGAAAAGACCTACTTTTATATGTTTAAAAAGTCAAAAATCTCAGTAAAATGAATATAAATAAGCTTTAACAGTTTAAATTACTTAGATGGTTTGTACCTATTATATGTTTCTACTAAGGAAATTTATGATTTTATTTATATAGATAAATATTACAGATATAACAAATATTATCTAAATTATTATTAACTATTATCTAAGTAAATATTATCTAAAATCTGTAATTTAGAGATTAAAATATAGTGATCAAGATAGATATGAACGCAAATCCATGTTCTTAAAGAGTCCTAAAAAATCAGATAAATAGAAGAAAAGGTCAAAAGCTATGTACATATGACTATATAAGATGATGAGAGGCAAAATGAACCCCAAGATAGAAACACAAGAGGTTTTATCTTTCTTTCTGTTATTTTCAATGTACTTATAATGTACTATGTGATTTTTTTTTGTTTCCCTTGTATGTTATTCCCCCATGGTATAACACCTGTTTTCACTGTATTTGATTCTGGTGCCCTGCATCTTGTATATACATTTTTCTAATTTGGGGAGCGGAAGCGAAATAACAAAAAGGTGAAATGAAGATATAGGTTGACTCATTGTAACAATGATATGTACAAGACACTATGTTGAAAACCAACTTTACAACTTTGTGGGGGAGAAGGGAAGAGTTGGGGACAAGGTGGGGAAGGAAGGGATGGTAGGGGAAAAACAAAGGAGGAGGTAACAATGCTAGATAGGGAATGTACTCATTACCTTATTCATGTAACTGCAACTCCTCTGTACAGTATCTTTACAATAAAAAGTATATGTTAAAACACATAAATATAATGTTCAAGACAATACAAAGATAACTTTAATTCAGTGGATATCACATTTTACAATATTTTAGAACTTGAAAAATATGAGTAAGACACACACATATGCAATTCACAAATTTTCATATACCAAGAGTTACAAACAAAAAAGTTTATAAACAAAAGTTATTAATTACAAATACGTTAGATGAATATTTTATTAAAATTATACAACATGGATGCATTTTTAAAATAAATGTTAAATTTTAATTTACATTGATTCTTGCTATTTTAGTTTAAAATGATTTCAATAATGACATACTCTTGCATTTTATTTAAGTTATTAATGTTAGCAAGTTGGGTCACTTCTTTGTAAAAGTACAAATAATAGAAGTCTTCTTTCTTTAACTTTTATGTAAAATCTGCAACTTCAAAAACATAATTCAGCTGCACTATGCAGGTGTTTGATAATATGTGACAAATGTTTGATAATTTGTGACAAATGATAATTTGTGACATTTGAAGTAGAGAACTCAGTTCTTGTTTTATGAGAGTACATCAGGTTAATTCTTTACACATCTGATGAATATAGCTTTTAAAAAACTATATTTTACTTCAGAATCAAAACAAATCAAGTTTGGTGGATTTTTTTTAATTTCGCTATCAGCAAGGTTAATGTGAATCGCTTAAAACAAATCATTAATATATCCACTTTATTTAAATATGATATAAATTTTGTGGATGGATTGCGGAATTGCCACTTGAGCTTGGAAAAGGCTGTATAATTCACTTTGAAAATTTTCAGAGTCAAAGAAGGCAAAATTAAAGTATTTCTGTCTTGGAAAAATGTTATTAATGTAAGCCTTTAGAGATTTTTCTTATTATTTTATTTTTATCTGAAAAATTATACCCTTTACACTCTAGGATATTTTTATCACGAATTTAAGTGTGGAGTGTAACCATTTGATTTAGGAATAGATGTAAGTTATTACTATACACTATGCTTTTTATTTTCCAAAGGGAAGCATCTCAAGGCTTTCTAGGAGAATTCTTTTAGGATTATGACTAGTTGGTGTAAATGGCTAATTTTGGTGAAAGAGCATTACATAGTTTTAAAGTCTTCCTTATTACTTTTAAAAGAATAGCCCATCAGGAATAGGAAGCTCTGTGGATAAGCTTCCAGTCTTTGATGAAGGATTATACATTCTCCCTTAAATCTGTGATCCAAGAATCTGTTGCACAATAGTTTTATTAAGTATCACTCGAGGGCTGGCCATCATTTCCTTTTCTTTCAGCAATTAGTTGATTCCTAAATGTAATACTTATGTACAATTTTAGTAAAATATACATTTTAGGTGCTAACTTCTAAAAGCCAGAGTTAATGTTTTGATCCAACATTAAGAAGCCAAAAAGATTTTTAGGGACACGTTTTCAGATGCCTTCAATATCATTGAGTACTGGGTCACTGAAGTGGTTCACCTGCTCAGGCCAATCTACAAGCTACAGGTGGGGTAGTAGTCCTCCATAATAACAAGTCCCCTTGTAAGCTGTAATGAAAGCAACTTAAGAGAAAGAAATCGTAACACATAATGAAGCCATTCCAGTAAAGGGAGTTAATTCATTTTCTCTGAACATGCATTTAAAATTGAGCACATGATAATATGCTTTGGTCAGGGACTTGAAAATAAACCAGAAACAGACTACATTCCCTTTTGGAATGAACAGTTTCCTAGAAAGCTTAACAATTTGAAAAAAAAAATATGGGTCGTGCTCCAAGGAAGCTTTAAAAAACAATTCAGTGGTCAAATAATGCTTATTTATTTATATCAGCTTTTACTTAATCACTGTCTAATAGAAGAAAATTACAAATTGAAAAATATCAAATGCTAGGTGAACACATTGCAATTATAAAACACAAGTGCTACATAAAATAGAATATAATATGGATAATGAACTTGTTTTAGCAAATGGGTTCTTACTTCTATGGCTCCTACCTTATAAAAGTCTAGAGAAGAGTAGTAAAGTTTATTATAAAATAGCAAGTTGAAGAAGGACAATAATTTTATTTTCACAGTTTTGGTAATTCAGTTGTTACTATACTTACCCATTGATGTTACCAGCTTATATGTGTCATATTTGTGTTATTATTAAATATATAAATTCCCAAGTTGTTTTATTCTTAAATATTTACACTGGAAAAGTGTGTAATACAAAACTACTTTAAGAGATCACTTTAACATGATTATCTATAACTTGAGTCTTCATAAAGAATTTTCAGTCTTGGCAGCTATTGTACATATGATGTTAAACATAAATAATATTACCTAGAGAAACTAGATGTGTCCAAATTTCAACTAATTTATACAATGCTTCAAAAATAAAGAACTCAAATAAGACCCGCAGATATTTTAGATACATGATTTGCAAATTTCCAGCAGATTGTCAGTAAAACAACGTTTGATACATAGTAATATGAGAGCCATACACCAAGTTTCCTATTTCTAATTCTAGAGGGTATGTGTTTTAATTTAGTGTTTAGAAGCAATGCAGATTAGGGATTTTGAAGAACAGGTTTTTCCTTCCATCTTTCATCAGCTCTGTAGCTGAACCCTTACAATCCCTTTCTTCATTATTCTAAGCCATTATCAGACTCTAAGCTTTGCTGTCTCTACAGCTGTTTGATATTTTTTTGCAAATGTAATTATAAGTACATGTGCTTTATGAAACTCACTTCCTATGTTTGTGAAGGGAGTTTAAACAAGAGTGGAAGGAACTGTGTCATGTATGCATCCATGGATTCATCTGCTAGTTCTGAAATTATCATGTCAGCGATTATTGAGTAAAATTGAAAATACTAAAGTACAACTGTGTTGGCTCAACTGATACTAAGCAAAAATATATCAAAGGAAATGAAATAATTTCTTCAGGAATGTGCATTGTTGTGGAGTTAAACACCCACAATTCTGGATATTTTCTAGTGAGGGCAATAATTTGAATAAGTATGATGGCGAAGGTTTTTTTTGTGTGTGTGTGTGTGCGCACGTGTGCACACACTCATGCATGCTCTTAAAAAGCTCATGCAACTGACCATAGACAGAAATTTGTTAAACTTTTATGTTCAAATTGATGTACCAAGGGTAACCTCACTAGGGAAGAACACCAATATATGGTGGTTTCACCTTGTAGAAATTGCAGAGAATATTTTCTGAAGAATGTGGTACATTATGATCACTTATAAATCTTGGGATGTGATACATTTGTCAGGTTTTGCTTTTATTTTTTTCACAGTTTGAATTCGTACTTGCTAGGTGGGCATTGAGCCATGCCTCTTGTCCCTTTTTGTTATTTTTCCTGGGTAATTTTGAAACAGGGTCTCACTTTCTTCCCAGACATAGGCTTGAGCTACAACTCGGCTTGTTTTAAGCTTACCATTGTTGCTGAGATGAGTGATTGTGCACATATTTAGGTTGAGAATGGGGTTCATGAACTTTTCCACTTGCTCTCCTTAAACCTTCCTCCCCCAAGTTCAGCCTCCCAAGTAGCTAGGATTAGATGTGAGCAACCAGAACCCAACTTTTAAGGAGAGCCAGCCTTATTTATTTTAAAATATCTTGCTTTTGTACTATCAGAAGTTCTTCCTATGTATACAACAAGTAGGCAATAGCCTTAGGAAAAAGTAGAAATGTTTACTGATGTTAGAACAGGGTAGGAAATCACAGAACTCAATACCTACTGATGTTAGTGGCACAAGATGTTACATGTCAACGTAGCTATTTTTGTTTTCTTCATAGTTGAGATTCTAGAGAATATCTATCCATTGGACATCGTAGTGATGGGACGGTAGGATTGATATTTTAGCTATAGAATAGATATAGAAGACGAAGGATGGGCTGAGTCAGACTCATTTGCAACAAACAGACATGCATGGTGTATCGTTTTGCTGGTATTTTCATATGAGCATATTGATTGTGGAAAAGGCACTCCAAAATATAAAAGTTGAAAAATGACTGTCTCAGGGAAACTTGGAAGAATTTATCAGAGGGAGAAAGGTGCTATTTACTAAGGAAAACTTGATTTTTTTCCCCCTTTTTGTATTTACTGTGTTAAAAATTAGTAACGAACTGTAGTCATCAAATCAGTATTACTGTGAATATATATGTATATATGCATATAAATTTATGCAAAATAACAATATAATAATATATATGCATGTGTATATAAATTTGTGTATATATCATATATACACAAATACAGATTATATATTATGCAAATATTTAGTATATGTAACACTTGTGTGTATAAATAGGAAGACTTGTATATATGAGCATACATGGCAAAATTCTTACTTGAATTCATGTTTTATTGTTAATACGTACCATATTTGTTTTAATCAAACCACACGTGATTAGTGTTCTTGAGTCCTGATTAGAAGAACTAAAATTTAATTTCAGACCTCTAGGAAGTTTTCATTTCTACTTGGAGCATGATATACAGAGATAACTGATGGTAATTAAGGTTATTAAGAAAGTCAAGAGAAGAATGAGCCATGGACCTTTGAAACGCTGCTCTCTATATACCCTTCAATGTCAGACATTAGCAATGGCTTGAACCTTTATGAAATATTGGAACAATCCTGAAATATGAACCACTAATCACAAATGTATTTTAGGGCTACAAAGTTCTGGGTGTATGCCTCTGTCCCATGCATGACCACAGATTTATATCAAAGTGGGGCATGGGAAGCCAATGTCCTTGGAAGACCAGAGACTGGCCATTTACATCCTATTCTGTGGTGTAACTTGCATACACACACACACATTATATATATATATATATATATATATATATATATATATATATATATCTCGAACTTGCCCACAAAAACTCTGTGAAGGGCAGAGGCCTTTCTCTCACTGCAAACATAGTGCATGGCTCAAGGAGTCCATCAGTAAATAATTGATGCAGGAATGAAGTCGTCCCTCACTCCACATCAATGTCAAGTGTCTTCCCTAGGGGACAGCTCCTCTCTACTAAAGGTGTGGCCTCTAGGCTTAGATCATCCACTGGGACTGCTCATCTCTCCAAGTCTTTAGACTTTGTTAAAAATATAGTAGCAATAAAGAATTGTCAGCATTTCTATGGGAACAAATGATATGGCCGTAGTCTGTAGAGCTTTCTTTTGTCCCATCAGTAGTGAAGTTTGAACTCAAGGCCCAGGGCTCTACCACTTGAGCCCTTTTTGCTTTAGTTATTTTTTTCAGATAGGGTCTCACACTTTTATTTTTATGGCCTGGACCAGCCTGGATCACAGTCCTCTTCTGCCACCTTGTAGCTGGGATATATAGGCTACCATATAGAGCCCTGTGGTCTGTATATCTCTGAAAGAAAACAGGCGTTTGACAGAAAGCAGTGAGGGAATTCTAGAAGAGGGGAAAATAGAATGAACCAAGAAGCCATTAGTAGTACTCAGATCCCTAAATAAGCAGCATGAATGCAAGCAAGTAGTAGCAATGAATGAAAATGGTCAGGTTATTTGCATTTAGTATTATATTATTAATATATGTGCACATATTAATCTATACTTTAGGAAAACATATGAGAGAACATATTAGAGATCATTTTGTCCTCTTGTATCCATTTTATGAAAGAAACCTTGTTAGAAATATTCCTTTACTGTTAGAAAAATAGGGGAGCAAGCGTGATAATAATAAATGAAGTTGACCGAGCTGAGAATGACAGGCACAGAGGGAGTGGTGGGATCTGTGAACTAAGGGATACATGCTTCATCCAAAAGGAGACATCACATTGTACCTCTAGGATGCGTTGTTGCCATGTGAGGGTGAAACTTAATGTCGCCAGATTGCGAGATTTTTTTTTTGAGAAATACCACACTATGAATTATGTGAAATCTCTTGATTTTTAAAATGTTGGCTTGTTGAAAAAAAAAACACACACACACACAACACAAAACATACAGATAAAACAAAACACGTCTGCAGGCTGGGCTTGGCAGTTGGGCTACCAGTTTGCAACCTGTGATGGAGATGCAGAGATCTATCTGCATTATGTATTTGGGAGGCTGAGGCTGAGCATTCGGACTGGAGCAGAGGAACCTCGTGGAGAAATCTGTGATGAGTTTGGAGAGGGAGTTTGGGTCCAGATTGTGGATTATCTTAAATGTCATCCTCTTCTACCCATTTTGGAGAAGAAAATGTTTTCAGTTTGCAGTACACTTTCTCCTGCTTTGAAACAGATACCCAGGCTGCCAGCAAGCCTTCTGGAAGTACGATTCATGCCAAGTCAGGAAAGGGTTAAGGGACAGCAGTCAAGGCCATCCGGTCACCCTTCCACACAGTTACATCAGATTCCTCCCTCCTTATTCCTTCTTCTGACTGGTCGGATTTCGGTAGTAGGCTCTTGATACCTTTAATACACCTAGCATTTGGTGGGGAGGGATCTCCAGTAGCAAGCCATAAGTAAAATATTCTTTTGCTAGCATGAGAATGCTGTTGGAATCCAAACACTGAATTCTCTAAGGAAGAAAAATCCAAACTTCAACCTGGCATCTTGGATAAAAGTAAAACCTTTCTATTACCATAGGAAACACAGGCAGATTCCTTGGGCTCCTTTGCTTGGGGTGGGGGTCGGGGAACTGTTGGGCTCTTACATTAGCAAAGTCCTCTGATCTCCTTTGGGTGATATCCTTGCTGTAAGACCTGGGGTAATGCCAATTGATCTCTGAGCATCATTTCTTCATCGGAATAATGGGTTCAGTAACAATGGAGTTGCTGTATTCAGGGCCTGGTACTGAGCGTAGAACACAGTGGACATTGTAGTGATGGAGATGGTAGTGATGATGTCTGTCACTATAGTCATTGCCCATGGCACCTTCTAGTGAACCCTGTATGCACAGTATGGTTGTCAATGGGTTTGGGAAGGGAGGGATGATTGCAGGGCCAGTGTGTGTTGTGAACAAGAGGAATATGTGTTTCTCAGCACAGTGACACACACTTTCTCATGGTGAGATGGCTGGGAGAATGGAGACTTTGGGCTGCAGTGTGGCCTGCTGATGGCCAGCAGTGACAGTGTGTGAAGTCGCACCCAAGGAGCAGCACACCCAGCAGTCCTAGAGCAGCAAACACTTCTCACCGTCATCTTCAACCACTCGGGGAGAAGACGGTGATGGATCATAGAGCTGGGGAATAAAATCTGTTGGGGGAAGTCATCATTTGAAAAATATTCTGGTTTAAAAATATTTAAGGTTATTAAAAATTTTTTTGTTGCTTCTGGAGCTTGAACTCAGGGCCTGGGCACTGTCCTTGAGCATTTCTGCATAAAGCTAGTGCTCTGCCATTTTGAGCCACAGCTCTACTTCTTAAAAAAATGTTTTTAAAAGTTTCTGATTTAAACAGTTGACAATAGATAGCTTCCCCCTCTCCCCAGATTACTATTGAAATGACCTGAAGGTATACTACATGCTTCACAATATTTAGAGAGTCCAGGAAAATCTTTATGGAAATTTGTACTTAAGTTCTAGAATATATTTAATATATATTAGTATTTTGAGTAGAGATAGTGATGAACTTGCATATATTAAAAGTTTCTATTATATTAACAAAGTTACTTAGCATTTGGATATGTATTTTTTTTTGTGCTGCTTCTGGGTCTTAAACTCATGGCCTCATGTGCTCACTTATCTTTTTCTTTTTTTTTAGTTGTCAAGGTGATGTATAGATGGATTATAGTTACATCAAATTCAAGTTGTGAGGAAAGAAGCTCTAATATACGTGACTAACAGGCTGGTAGTATAAAAAAAGGAGAAGCTTTTTCTTTGTCTTTTCTTTTCCTTCTTTCCTTCTCTTTCTTTCTCTTTCCCTGTTTCTTTCCTTCCTTTTCCTTTTCCTCCCTTCCTCTCTTTCTTCCTTTTTTCCTTCTTTCTTTCTTTCTCTCTCCCTTTCTTCCTCTCTCCCTCTCTCCCTTCCTCCTTCCCTTCTTTCTCTCTTCCTTCCCTCCTCCCATCCTCCTTTCCTTTCTTTCTTTTCTTCTTTCTCTCCTTCCTTCCTTCCTTCCTTCCTTCCTTCCTTCCTTCCTCCCTCCCTCCCTTCCTTCCTTCTTTCCTCTCTTTCTTCTTCCCCCCTCCCTCTCTCTTTCTCCATTTCTCTCTTTCTTTCTCTTTTTCTTTCATCTTTCTTTCTACACAAGGCTAGCTCTCTAGCACTTGAGCTACACCTCCCCTACTGGCTTTTTGCTCAGGTTAATTAGGGATAGGAATCTTTCAGGTTTGTCTACCTGGGCTAGGTTCAATTAGGAATCTTCAGATCTCAAATTCTTGAATGGCTAGTATTAAAAGTGTGAGTCACCAGTATCTGGCTTTATTTCATTGTAAAATGTATCTCAATAGATTTCTTAATATTTTACTGAAAGATAAAAAGTTAATATCTCTGCCCATGAGATAGTAGTTGGCTCAACTGAAAGGTAGTCTTTGTGCTTTTCAGTTCAAATGTCTTAATTTGTCATTTACTGTTCTTTGTTATCATTTATTAAGCACATGAGGCCAACCATTGGCATCGGTTTTATGAGAGAGCCAAAATATAAGAGGATATATATATATATATTTAAGAACTCCTGAAAGATGATAGAGAACTGTACTAACAATGTAGAGCTCAAAATGTAGAAGCAACTGTGGAAATGCAAAAGAGAGGATATCTCAGGTGGCATTTATTCCACAGTCATCTCCACCGCATTATTTCCAAGACAGAATTCTTGATCACTATCTTAACCTATTTTTGCTTCTATTACAAGACACCTAAGACTAAGTAACTTATCGAAAGTTTGTTTCTCAGAGATACTGAGCCTGGGAAGGTCAAGATCTTGGATCTGGTAGGTTGAGTGTCTGCTAAAGGCCTGGCACCTGCTTCTAGGATGGGCTCCTTTGTGAATGCTGTGTCCTCACATGGACTAAGGAAAGGCCTAATTCATGGCTTCCAGCTCTTTTATGAGGTACTGATTCCTATTTTATCCATGAAGGAAGAGCTCTCATGACCTACAACTTCTAGAAGTACCTTTTGACACTGTTATATAAGGAATTCAATTTCTGTATGAGTTTTGGAGTCATCCGCATTCAGACTATAGCAATCAGTTTTCTCAGGCTTATGCAACGCTGCCTTCTTTCCCTTGTTTATACCACCAGCCCTTTCGGTCATTCCTACAAGGAGCTTCATTGCTCATGACTTGAAGTGGATAAAGTTGTGTGCAGATTCTCAGTTCACTGAGTTTCTGGCACCCATCACTTTGCATTGTCAGTGTTCTATGTTGAGCTGCCATTTTCCCCACATGGATGACTTGCAGGGTATTTTGAAACTGGGCCTCTTGTCACCTGTCCTTCACTGTTTCAATCTAGATTTCTAGATTGCTCCTGGAGGGTATCCTTCTTGATATGATCCTGCCACTCCCCTCATGAATTCATAGTGGCTTCTGTTTAATTGATGAAGCTGAAAGTGCTGAGCATCCTACAGATGCCAAGATCTAGCTAAGACCCTCTAACCTCACTTCCCAGAGTACCTCTTGGCTATATGGTGTGCTTCACCCAATTGGCCAAGTCTTCTTCTTCTTTTTTTATTTCTTAACAGTATTTATTTCTTTTCCTTTCATGCATTTTATTGTCATTATAAAAGTGATGTACAGAAGGGTTACAGTTACATAAGCTAGTTAAAAAGTACATTTTTTGAACAGTGTCACGTCTTCCCTCCCAGTTTTTCCTTCCTGTCCCCATCCACAAGGATAATTAATTTTCCACATAGTGTCTAGTGAATATCACTGCTACATTTGTTCACCTTTTGTCCCTCCATTTCTGGGATTCCATTACCTTCAAAAAGACAGATAAATGAATAAACAAGAAAAAGGATAAGAAAACGAAACCAACAACCATAGGAAAAAAACCTCTCATGTTTCCATTTCCTGGCGTTCATCTTGATAAATATTATTTTATATGATCCGATGCACATAGTTATTGTCCCTTTGTGTTCCTCTCCTAAGAATATCCTCCTTTGGTCTCACTGTGTGTGAACACCTAGAGACCTGTATAACTTACCATATCCCAGTGTATTTTCTTTTGTTTATTGTCCAGTGTGTTTAGTTGTAGATTTATAGGCACATTCTAGCTCCCACAAATGAGGGGAAACATCCAACCTATGTTTCTTGCTTCTTTTTCTTTTTCCTTCTTCTTTTTATTGGCTTAAACTCAGCCCCCTGAGCCTCTTTGTGCTGAAAGCTAGTGCTCTACCACTTGAGCCACAGTGCCACTTCTGGTTTTTGAGTGGTTAATTGGAGATAAGAACTCACGGGACTTTTCTGCAGGGGCTAGCTTCAAACCATACTCCTCATATTTTAACCTTATGAGAGCTAAGATTACAGGTGTGAGCCACTGGTGCCTGGCTTACTTTTCTTTATATAATTTTACCCGTCTTTCCAGTTCCTTAAAAGACTAAACATACAACTATCCCATGACCCAGCAATTCCACTCCTGGGCATTTTTCCGAAAGAACAAAAACAATGCCACACTAAGGCTACCAGTGCAACTATGTTCATTGCAATATTATTTACCATAGCTGAGATATGGAATCAGCTCAGATGACCGTCCATGGATGAACTGATCAAGAAAATCTGGTATATATACATATACATAATGGAATTCTACTCCTCCATCAGAAAGAATGATATTGACTTGGAAAAAAAATATTAGATCAAGTTTTCTTATGTCTCTACCTGGTTAAATCTTATCTCTAAAATATTTCTTATTTTATTTTATTTTTTCAAATTGGTTACATTCTTCTTTCTCTCTTTCTGCTGCTATATGACTATAACAGCTGTAGATCTGTTCTGTAATATTTCCTTCTAAGAGTAGGAAATAATTTAGAGATCATTCGGTTTAAGCTTCTTTCAAAGGGACAACAGTTAGGCAGAGGCACCCATATAATTGTACCCAATATCTGCTTTTCAGTTGCCCTTGATTTGAACCCAACAGCATGCCCCAAAGAGACCTCTGATTCCATGCCACTGTGACAGCCCTCACAGCTTTGCTTCCAAATCCCTGTGTTCTTGATGTGAAGGATACTTGCCCTCTTTCTCTTAGAGCACAATGATTTCTTTATTTTGCAAGAGTTAATTCGATACTGTCAAAATTCTGATACTATTTTCAAAATAATGACCATAATTTATTATTTACAATATAGTCCCATTGAGCTTACTTTTCAAAGGCGTTTTTTAAAATAGTGTACATTAGTTATATAAAATAGTTGGTTTCCTTGTGATACATGTATATAAGACACTTTGTATTTATTACCCCCATTGTCCACACTCCAACCTCCCCACACTCCCATGCAATGATCACCTTTCTATACCCTAGTAGTCCATTTCCACTTTTAAGTCTTAGTTGCTTCCTTTTTAGATTTTTTTTTTAGAAAAAAATCATACTTATATTTCTGAGTCTGGATTATTACATTTAGCATAGAGATCCTAAGTCCCATCCATTTTCCTACTAATGAAGCAATTTCTTTCTTTTCTTCCCTCCCTCCCTCCCTCCCTTCCTTCTTTCTTTTTTCTTCCTTCCTTCTTTTCCCCCTTCTTCCTTTTCCCTCTTTCTTCCTTCTACTCTTTATTCCCTCCCTCCCTCTCTCCTTCCCTCCCTCCCTCTCTTCCTTCCTTCCTTCTTGCCTGCCTACCTACCTGCGAGATTCAGTATTGGTGTTTGAACTGCTTGCTCAGTTAGCTGGCACTATTATCCCTTGAGACAAGACTTCATTCCTTTTTTTGTTTTGTTTTGACTGGTTGCTTTGGAGATGGATTTGAACAGTTTTGGGTTCTAGCTGGCTTCAAACCATGATGCTCTAGCTTTCAGCCTCCTGAGTAGTTAGGATTATAACAGTGAGCCATAGGCAGCCAACTAAGTAATTTCATTCTTAATGACTAAATAATGCCTCATGTCTAAGTAGCTTGAATTTTCTGTATCTGTGCAGCTTACTCATTGCTTCAAGGTAACATGCTAATGCTGGAAGCGGTTGGAACCAAGCTCTTAGGGCTCTACCTTCCCAATGTATCTGCTCTTCTAACCCTTCCAGTAGATACCATGGCCTATTCACTCATGAAGATAGGCTACAGATATTCACCCCATAATTCTCTTAGCTCCAGTTCTTCCTGGAACAGATCTCTGTATATCCAGGGGACCTTCAATCTTATCACCTAAGCAGGGCTGGGTTTTTTTTAACAGGTTTTTTTTATTGTGAAAATACTGTACAGAGGGGTTGCAGTTACATGAACAAGGTAATGAGTACATTTCTTATCAAGCATTGTTGCCTCCTCCTTTGTTTTCCCTTCCCATCACCACCTCCTCAACTACACTGCCCCCACCCACTTTTCGACATGGTGTCTTGTACATCTCATTGTTGCAATGTGTCAACCTGTTTTAAGGCTGTTTTGAGGGTGAAGGTTGGGACTCTCTGGATGCATGGCAATAGCTTGAATGAGGAAAGTTGTTGATGGTCATCTTGGGTGTATCAAATCTAACATTTTCTGAATTTAGGAGGTTTTCCTGCAAGACTCATCATCTCACAGCTAGCTTAAACTCTTTGAAGGGCATGGCTGTCTATCAAGTTATCAGGCCAGAAACTTTGAACATGTTCTTGTTCCTTCCTTTCTTTCACCTTGCTTCTTATATCTAGTTCATCACAGTGTCTCACTTATTTGACTTTCTAATACCTTTCAGAATCATATACTTCTTCATCTCTGCTCCTGCCAATCTAATCCAAGCTTTCCTAACATATGGGCTGGACTCCTGATGGGTAACTAACCGATTGGCATTCAATGCACAGCCCTCTCTAACTTCTTCCCCATATCTCAGGCAGACTGATTGTTTATGAGTGGAAAGATCATATTGTCCCCTGTTTAAACAATACATAGTACAAAATAGCTTATTATAGTTCATCTTTCACTTGATTTGATTGCCCATAAAGCTAAGGTCCTTGCTCATTTTGCTTCCATTGGTTTAACCACTAACCTAGAACTTTGTTCATAATCCTGGATACATACTTCTGATTGCATGTGAAAGTGAATGAAGGGTGTAGGATTCTAAATCCTCACTTCAGACCACTAGTTTTAGAATCTGTATGATTTTCTCCCCAGAAGATTTTAAATTTCTTCAATGGCAGTACCTTGCCATTTTATTATTTAGTATCTTTAATTTTTCCAAGGTCATCAGGGTTGAGAAACAAGTGGTTTAAATCTCCTCATCTTTCAGGTCTCATCTCCAGTACCATCTCCTCCAGGGAAATGCATGCAACTCCTGTTTTTTTTTCTTAGTATTTAGTAGTATGTAGTGAAGTGATTATGTGATCAATACTTATTTTATTATTTTTAGATTTGTATTTCAACTGTGCTGTAAGATCCATTAGAGCTGAGATTATGTATTATATTAAATGACGTTCTGAAGACCAAAAGGTTTCTTTAGAATAATTTCCTTCTATTTGACCTGTGTCCACTTGTCACTTTGCAAAGACTTAGGTTGACAAGCAAAAATCAGTCTTTATAAACTGACTTGATTTGCAGTGCTTCTGTGGTTGGATCGTGGGCAAGTTTTTTTTTTTTCATATCTGTTCTGTTGTACTCTTAGTTTGCTGGTGAGCTGCCCTGAGCTAGGGATCACCTGAGGTCTAGGTCTAGGAGGAACAGGGCAAGGATGTGGTTCTTGATGCTGCCTAACAAATTGACTAGATTTTTGTTTAACAAAGCATTTATAAGCTGCTATGAAAATTACTGTTCTGTTGTTATGGCATGCAGCAAATTGAGTAGAAACCCCAAATACAAATTAGTACCTCCTTGGAGCAGTGGGACCAGGAGTGTGGGGTGGCAAAGCACTTTCTTAAATGGATGCATATGTTTATTGGCTGGGCTGACTTCGTCGTCCCATTGGTAAAGACCACAAATATATTATGGTTGTTTTTGTAAGGCTATTTTCCCTTAGAAATAGTCAAATATCAGTTTTGAAGCTATTTCTTTGGGCACAGCTTGCTACTTTCCATAGGAAAGAAAGGAGAAGGATCACTTCACTGGCATGCTCACTCTCTCTCTCTCTCTCTTCCTCTCTCTTCCTGAAGTCCCTTTTAAAGGCTTCAGCATGGATGGTGTAACTCAAGAGAAGAAGGGAAGTTCCATGTACAGAAAACCCATGCCTCTGTCATGTGACTATCTTGCCACATCAGAGTCATAGTCATCTAGGCCAAAAGAATCTTAATTTTTCCCTTTTAGTGGCATTATCCACTGGAGTCGGTTTTGGCATCATTTTACTGCTACCAGGCAAATCTTTGTGGAGGTTCACCCCAAACCACAAACCATTTAGCAAATGCCCATAGTATGGAAGTCATATTTTGAGCAGTCTTATGATAAACTTAAGGCTTTTTTTTTTCTTGCTAGATTTCTGCTACTTAAAAAAAATCCAGATTTTTTTGTTTTGCTTTACTCGTGTAATTATTCATTATCATCCTTAGATTCATGTTTCTTGGAGATTCAGAACATCATAAAGGTAAAGAGAAAAGCAAGCTATGTTTCGAACTTAAGTTGCATTTTTCTTGTGGGTGATACTCTGGGTTGAATTTAAAAGTGGATGGTTGAAGAAAGCTATCTAGAAGATGGTGCTAATGAGATGTGGAGGTTGTGCTCTATCATTAACTGGATCCCAAGAAGTGAAGTGAACTTCCGGTTCAGTATATATGTAAAGCCACTAAGATAACATCCCACTGTTAATCTTTGCTGGGGCTCAAGCTGACTGACTACAATGGCTGGCATTTCCACTGTTCTCACACTTACAAAAATAAAATCAGAAAGCATGAGAGGATACAGAAAGACATCTGGTAGCACAAAATGAAGACATTTATCAAAAAGGATGCCTTTTCCCTTAAAAAAAAACCTGCAAAATTTGGATTTCATTCCGTTATACTTCAAAGTATAAGTTTCATCAATTAGTAAAAAGTTGAATGAATAACAGAAAGGTGAAAAAAAATATTCCTCTTGTATTATATAATGGACTGACTTCGTTTTTCTTTTAAGTGTCTTACTTTAGTGTATTGATCATCTGACTCATGATCTAAATGTGTAATTTGATTCGGGGAGGTGCCGGACTGGTAGAGTTTGATGGGGAGTGGCAGGGAAATGCATAGACCTATGTTTTTAAAGAAATAAAACTTTTTAAAGAAATAAAATTTATAGCTTCTTTTATAGAGCTATACCTGTTTTATGATACTCATGGCATTGACTTTGGATATTCTTAAAATGCTGTTTAGTACAAGGAACAAGACTGGATGTCTCTCCATGCTGTTATAGCTCTTAGTTAGATCTAGATGAGTTACATATAATTATAAAGCAAAAGGACTGATGAGTGGTGGTGGCTTATGCCTGTAATCCTAACTATTCTGAAGCTGATATCTGATGATTAATCTCAGTCCAAAACCTGCCCAGGCAAGAAAGTCTATGAGACTCTTGTCTCTAATTAGCCAGCAAAAAGCCAGAAGTGGAACTGTGGCTCAAGTAGTAGAACACTAGTCTTGAGCAAAAAAACTCAGAGACAGCACCCAGGCCCTTGAGTTCAAGTTCCAGGACTGGTGCACATGCATACACACACAGAGCAAATTGAAAAGCCATGTATGGGAATAATCATAAACCATTGCATCCTTATTGGCATCTGTAGATGTCCATAATTCATATATTGCCATGACACAAATTCTAGACCTGAAAAATTAACTTTGTTATTTTGTGTTATTTAGGCTTCTGTCTCTTACTACTGCTAAATGACCCATGTTACCTTCATTCTTATGTTGGCCATTTGTCATTTACATGTTCTTGGTAAAATAGTACATTGTAATATATTTATTTTATCTGCCCAGGGTTTTTTTTGTTTTGTTTTACATTTGTTTATATGTGTATTTGTAGACTGGAAAAATCATTTGGTAGTAGTTGTGTCTCAAGTGGTAAAACAACAGGCTTTTGTGAAAAGTCGTGAAACTCAGCAAGCCCCTGAGTTCAAGCCTCAGAACCCCACACTACCACAAACAAAACAAAGAACGGTTTTATGGGAAGACATGTATTTGTAGAAATATAAATACCTGAGATTATCTAATCTTTCTCTATGATATACTCTGTATATGATACACTAAATATATGATGAATCACCATATATACACATATCTACATACATACACATATTTTGTGCTAATGAGTATTCAAAGATCTGTGTGACTGTTAGTGGTTCTTGAAAATTAATCAGATTAACTCATAAATCAAATTATATTGAAGCCTATGGCCTAGCTAGTCAGCTTGGTTAGTTCTGTTCCTTTTGATACATTAACGGAGTACAAAATGTTAGGCGAGGCCTTTCAAAAGAGCCTGCTGTTTCTACCGTCACTTTTGAACATTTGTTGTAAAAATACTTTTAAACTCTAATGGGAGAGACAGCAGGATTCTCCCAAAAATTCAAGTAAAACTCTGCACCAGCCACAGAAAAAGTCTCCTGAGATGAACTGAATTCTTCTGAAGAGAAAAAATATATAATTTACTACCACCTAAAATATTAATGGAAACATATACGAAGGTTTTTCTAGAGGAGAATTTGTCTTATATTTATTATCAGAAAGCACTGTATATCTAAAACCATAATTTTGCCACCCTGACAGAGAATTTCCAGCAATAATAAAAAACATATGATTCTTGACCATTCTATTTACCATATCTATTATGCGCTATCTCTACTGAAGTAATAACTTCTGGTGTGATTTACACTGGCATTGTTTAACAGCAAAAGACCTCTCCAGCGAGGGTTAAGAATATTTAATCCTTTAAAGCTGACATATATAACATGTAGCTATGTCAGCTACAGCTGTTTCTAAACATCAGTAACAAAATTATAGACAGGTTTTGAAGCTTCTGTGGTGGGAACGAATGCATCTGAGAATTCAACTTGCTGACAGTGTTTATGTGATTTAATCTTACCATCTGCTGGAAAGTAAACATTTTTTATAAAATTAAAGTTTATAAAGTGAATCACTTGTACTTTCCAATTGTTAAGAATGACAAATTTAAATGTAGTTTCATTGAGGAGTAAGTGGAAATTCTGCCACTATTTTGAGATGAATGTTGAATTGCAATTTATGGTACTGTTTAATCTACATAGGTTTCTTAAACAGTAGACAAATCGACCCTTTCAGCTCAGCTAAAAATTCTGCATTTCATACTTTCTACATTCCTTTAGATACATGCATAGTTTTATTATCTCTTTGTCCCCAAGAACATAAGACTCAGCAAAGTTACATGTTGGTAATCTCAGGAGAAATGACATCATGAAGAAAATGCATGTTTGAACTAAAAGTAAATGGTACAACAGTGGAGTATATTCTTTTCTTGATAGTCTTTATAGGCTATGGATTTAGTTATTGTGTGAATTGTTGTGGCATAATCGAGTGTGTTCACTTTGCAGGTAGCACCTCTCCCTCTCCTAAGAAGTTGGCAAATTGGCAGATTTGTGAAATTGACAAATTGGTCTACAAACTCTGCCAAGTTCAAACTTTATAAATGTGACCTAGACACTTTACTTGAAATAAAAATGCAGGGGGATAGGCTGTTGTGTTTATAGCTTTGCCCTGTGTTAAATTGAAAGCCTATGTTCAATGTTGATGTAATAAAATTTAATTAGTTGTAAGTCAGGTTTTGGTTTAGTGGTAATTAGTTTAGTGTATAATTATTACCTCTAATAGCAATCTGAAATCTACAAGCATTTTGATCTTTTTCCAAGTTGAAAAAAAACACCTCCAAAAGATTTATAACAGAAATAGCAGTACTAGAATCCCATTAGCTAATTTCATTAGACAAATCATGGAAAATGTTAAGTAGCAAAGTACAATTTCATTGATGATATGCATGTGTCAAATTAAGCTAGTATATCAAGTATTTTGAAGTGAATTTTTCATTTTTCTCTTAATGTAGCCTAGTACTATTTTGGATGATTCTGAGTTTTTAATTGTGTTATCTATGTAGCATACAAATTGTAATATTTTCATATAAAAGTTGTAGAAGGATCAATTAACATCTGCTGCACAGATCAAGGAAGTTTTATTAGTAAGCTCGAAATTTATCTTTACTTCATAGATAAGTAACCAGTTTTAAAATGCTGACATATAGCATGAATCTTGGTAGTTCCGTTTTCCCCAAGCCCAACCTCAAATATTACATACATTATCAATTTCCAACAAAAAAAGGTAGCTTTCAGTAAACAAAACAGTTCCACACAAATGCATTATATATGTCAGACTAGAAAACCTAGTGAATTTGGTAAGTGTAATGTCTGTCTGAATTACAGAGAGACTCTGATATATACTGGTCTATTAGAGTTCAAGGATACATTGTGAGGCCAGTAGTGATCTATTTCCTCACCCCAGTTTTTCCTTTCTCGTTAGACCCCCACCCTTTTTCCCTCGTAGAGCCAAGTGCTGTCTCATTTCTCTTTTCTTTGCTTTACTTTTCGTTTTCTTCACTCTCTCTTCCACTTTCTTTCTCTCTTTCTTTCTTTCTTTCTTTCTTTCTTTCTTTTTGTTGTTGGTTGTGAGGCTTGAATTCAGGGTCTTCGTGCTGTCCCAGAGCTCTTTTGCTCAGGGCTCTACTGCAGACCCACTACAGTTTTCTGGTGGTTATTTGGAGATAGGAGTCTCAGATATTCCTGACCTGGCTGGCTTGAACTGCAATGATCAGATCTCAGCCTTCTGAGTAGCTAGGATTACAGGCATGAGCCGCCTGTAATATAAACCGGGCTTCCTTTATATTTTCAAAAACCTCTTTAGCATTTTTTCATTTTCCCCAAATTATTGTTGATTTTTAACTCTTAAAGTTATGATCAAGGTAGTGATTGTAACCTACAACATATTCATAACCAACTGTGTTTCCCACACCCAAGATTATCCATCTCATCATTTGACTGTTTGACTTGAAAACATGTTTTATACCAAAAATAAAAAGTTCAAAAAATAGTGTGTTACATAAAGAGAAAATAGAACAGTCTCAGTAAAAGTGAGTGAGTTGGTATCACAAGGTTATTAAATAGCTTAAATGTTCACAGCTTAATAACTGATACTTTATAAGCTGAACTTAGGTTCACAATGAGTATATAGAAATATTTAGTTTTTTATTATTTGATAATATTTTCCCTGTTTTATTCTACATCACTAGTAAAGTGATGTAGACTTCAAAAGAGGTCTTCTGTTATGAACATTTCCATTTGGCAAGGAGAAAGAAGTGATTTGAAATAAAATATTCATGAACTGACATAATTAAAAATATTAACTAAGACATCTAAATTGGCTTTTATAGTATACCATTATAAATATTTATTTAGATCTTTGTGAAATGTCTTTTGTAGCATGCATGTATTTTACATAGAATATTGTTTCAGTTTTTAGACACTTCAGTTTTTTAACACTTGCTCTTCTGGTGCTATTCCTCAGTATTTATTCAAAACATAAATACTGAAGGCCTAGTAGGTGCACAGTACAAGGCTATAGGGAGAGGAAAGAATCCTGAGAAACTCAATTATTTGACACTTTTCAAAGAGACATATCACATGCCCATTGAAGTTAATAATACAACACAATATAATTAGGATACCAATGAGAAAGAAAAGATGAGGTTGGTTTGTTGCTTTCGGCATTTCTGAGTAGCCTTACCATCCATCCTTTGCTAGATACTCAACCCTATAGAAAATTGACTTTTATTATTTCCCTGGCTATCATAAGATTTTGTTAATACTCAAGATCCTGCTTAAAAAATAATCAGTGTTTTATGTTGGTGAATAACCCTTAATGTTGAATACTTTGGGCACTGATAGTCAAGGCCTGTGAAAAGCTGAGAAACTACAACCAAAAAATTACTGAATGAGCTCAATGTAGTGGCACATGCCTGTAGTCTCAGCACCTGGAAGGATAAAAAAGGAGAAGATAGCATATTCTAGTCACCTGGACGACCTATTTAGACTGTCTAAAAAAGGGGGAAATATGAAGAAAAAGTTACCTGGCCAATTAAAAAGAATCATAAATTCATAAGTTCATAATTGAGTTTTACTGTGTACAAAGACACAGAAATGAAATATTTTGGTAGATACTGCCATCTAGAAACATAAAGGGTGGTAAAGAGCTCATTAAAATACATAAGTGAAAGCTAGACTCCAAGTGCTAGCCTGTAGTGTTTTGGTGAACATTTTACCCGATCCCTGCTAGATAGAACTAGAAGATTCTTACTGCAGTATTAGGAGATAGATATGTCCAATATGAGTAACTTTAATAATTCTTTGCTACATCCAAACATTAATAAACACAAACAGTGGATTAAACTTCCTAACAATATACAGATGAATAAAGCATGAATAAGCAGGAAAAACCCAGAGAAAATTTTTATATTTTTTCCTGCATCCGGAGAATAAATGTTTTTTTTTTAAATTTTATTTTATTTTATTTGTGAACATACTGTACAGAGGGGTTACAATTGCATGGGCAGGATAATGCGTACATTTCTTACCAAGCACTGCAGCCTCCTCCTTTGTTAACCTTCCCATCCCTTCCCAGCCTCCCCCCTCCCCCCATCCCAATCCTTCTCCTTCCCCCCTCCCCCCCTCACCCCCCCCCCGCTGCACTGACGTTGTAAAGCTCGTTTTGGACTTGACAACTTGTACTTCTCATTGTTGCAACAGGTCCACCTGTATCCTTAAACAACTGGTTTTTCCCCATCTCCTCCACAAGTTATACTGACATCAAATATAGTGAAAGCAGGGGTTATACTGTGGGGGAGAGACATACAAAGCAACAAAGAGATAATCTTATAAATGCATTAGAAACACATGCATGAAAGAAAAAAACATTAAAATACATATCTAAGGGTTCATTTTCCTGACATCACATTATCTGACCTTTTCCGCTTGACTCATACATATACTAGATATTGCATATAAGGGAAACCATGGGACCTATGTTTCTTTGGGCCTGGCTTACTTCACTTAATATAATTTTTTCCAAGTTTTTCCATTTCCTAACAAATGGGGCAATGTCATTCTTTCTGATGGAGGCATAGAATTCCATTGTGTATATATACCACATTTTCTTGATCCATTCATCTACTGAGGGGCATCTGGGTTGGTTCCATATCTTAGCTATGGTAAATAATGCTGCAATAAACATTGTTGTGCTGGTAGCTTTAGTGTGGTCTTGTTTGTAAACATTTGGGTAAATGCCCAAAAGTGGGATTGCTGGGTCATAGGGGAGTTCTATGTGAAGTCTTTTGAGGAACCTCCATACTGCTTTCCAAAGTGGTTGGACAAGTTTACATTCCCACCAACAATGAAGTAAGGTTCCTTTCTGTCCACATTCCTTCCAGCATCTGTTGTTATTAGAGTTCTTGATTTTTGCCGTTCTATCTGGGGTGAGGTGATATCTCAATGTTGTTTTGATTTGCATTTCTTTTATGGCTAGGGATGTTGAACATTTCTTCATGTGTCTATTGGCCATCCTTCTTTCTTCTTCAGAGAAGTTTCTCTTTAAGTCTTTCGCCCACTTATTTATTGGGCAGTTGTTTCTTTGGGGATTTGTTGTTGGGGGGTTTAATTTTTTGAGTTCCAAGTATATTTTAGATATGAGACCCTTGTCCGTTGTATGGCTAGTAAAGATCTTCTCCCAATCTGTGGGCTTTCTATTGATCTTGCTAGCTATGTCATTTGCCCTGCAGAAGCTCTGCAACTTTATGCAATCCCATTTGTCCAACCTTTCTTTGATTTGTTGTGTTTCCGGGTCTCTATTAAGAAAATTTCGGCCTGAGCCAAGGAGACCTAGGGTTCGGAGAATAAATGTTTTAAAAAAACTTTTTTGAAATTCCCAACATGATTCTCTTTCCCAATTTTCATGTTTCTACCAAACTAGAATAGAGAATGAAAGAGTATTAAGGTATTCACGTATACATGTAGTTAAACAATATTTTATGCACATAAACATAAGAAATAGAACTTGAGCACTTACAAGCTCTGAAGACAGCCTTAGCTCCTGCTAGGCATTTGTCATGACAATGACAATGAACTTCAGTCACGTAGAATTTCAAGCTCATGACCAGACTTTGGGGACATACCTCAGAAATTTTGGTGTAATACTTTTAGAAGTAACGTCATAGTTAAACTCTGAAAATCTCTAGAAAGAGATGGAAAGGAATGACTTAAGGACAAAAAAAATGAGTAAGACTTAGAATTAGGAGGCACTAAAAGATTGACCTGCCAGCAGTGGGAATGGAAGTTATGGTGATGGAATTTGAAAGGAGTTTAAGTCATGTGCTCTGATATTGGCCTGAGTGACTGGCAGAGAATGCTTTGAACAAGGAAGTTTTGATACTGGCCTTTCTATTTGTGTAGGATCACCTGTGGGTCCAAGGGCAGAATGGGTTAAAAAAAAAAAAAAGACAGGACTGTTGAAGAAATAGGAAAAAAAAATCACATATACAGCTTGCTAACAAATCTAACAGTGAAAGGAAGATGGCAAGGCTCTTAAGTTAGATTATTGACAGAAGGCTTCAAAGTAATATGTGGATAAATATTTGGAGTAGTTTCTCTTGTATGTACATTCTCCATGACTGTGCTAGTGTACTGATGAAGTTTTTAATGTTGTATTTTAGCACTGTTCAGAATTTGTCTCTCTTCCCTCCCTCCTTTCCTTCCTTTTTTCCTTCCTGCCGGCCTGCCTGCCTGCTTCTTTCTTTTTCTTTTGCTGGTTCCCACTTGAAAGCATTGCTATATTTTTAAGGGAGAATGTTGTCGTTACTATATATATATATATATATATATATATATATATATATATATATATATATGTGGGAGGCTATGGGGGTGTGAGGGGGGTCTGGGTGTGGGCGTGTGTATAACTCATCATTCAAAAAGATGAACTTGTATTAAAAATTGTATTTACCGGAAAGCAAGCTTGATTTACTCAGACATTGGGATCTAGTCATCTGGTTTATATCGATGATGAAATTACAGTTTCAGAGAATTGTTATTTATCCACTAACTAAATAATTTTGGATACAAATGGTAGTAATCTGTAAGATTAAGAATTATTTCTTAAATTAATGGATACATAAAATAAAAGTAAACATGGATCACCTATTAAAAATTAATTTATGTATAGTATCCATTGGAAATGACTCCTTATATTTCCTTCTTATTTTGGCGGGGGTCTAGAAACACAGAAAATCTGTGTGTGGTTTCAAAATAAGAGGTCTGAAGTGCTGCAACTTTCATTTCAAAGCTAGCACTCACTCTTTTCTGATTTTCTTTTTCCTTCTGATGTTATCCAAAGAAGGCCTTCTGGGGCTACCAGTTCACACTTACACACACACACACACACACACACACACACATTTTATGAAAAAGGCTGTGCCCTACCAGCTCAGGTTACTAGAGATACACACAATATCAGCAAGAGTCAGTTAAATATTTGGGGACATATTGAACCTCACCAGGGAGAAGAAGGAAGTAGAACTCATATTAGGAAATCAAGAAAATAATTGAAACTGGAGAGCTTGAATTTGTTAATCTGGAAGTTCCTAGTAGAACCAATGAGCTTTGATATCCAATTTAATGAAAGATGCTGATTTCACTTTCCAGAGAAGAAAAATTAATTGGTAGCTATAATTTCAGTTTGGCCTCTTTCCTAATTGAAAGGATATCTAAAGGGAGGGGAAAATTTCATCCCACTCATTTATACTTTTTAAATTTCTGGTTTGTAGAGAAGTTTTACTGAAAGTATTGATGTGTTCATTATTTCAACTGGAATATTTAATTTGTTGTACACTATCCCTAAGTAGTGGAAAAAACCTTTAAAGATAGCAAGTAGTCTAATGACCAGTTCGTTCTCTGAGCTATGAGGTTTCAATTCAACCAGGAAAAGTCCAGCACATGACAGCATTTCACAAGATGAGTTTTAAGGCATATAACATGATTGTTGACAGTCAGTCTTACTAGTGATGCCTCACAACCTATTATGATACTAAAAACAAAATGTCATTGGCAGTTGATCCAGCCCTGATGATGTCTACAATTGGGACAAGCTTCTTTTTACACTTTTATTTAACTGTGGCTCTCAGCTCTGCCTCATTAAAAATATTATGCAGTATTTTAAAAATATAAATACAATATAAACAGAAAATAGAAAAGCATTTATATATTACTTTTACATATTAATTTGAATGCCCATATAACTTATAAAATATATAATTTTTTACATAGTGAAAAGATATATGCTAGTGAACGCAGCAGTATTTTAATACTGTTCTTCCCATTCATTTTTGGCATAATTCTAAAATCAAGACCCAAACCCCTTAGGGTGTTTTTACCAAGCTGCCAAGAAGAGGCTCATAGGAACATGGCCTATTTAAAACATCTGAAAATAACTTTTCTTCTGCCAGTGAGACACTGATACCACAGGATAACATGCAGCTATTTTATTGTCAATTTTTCTCCTGATATAAAGATAGATGGTGTTGGGGTGCTATGTGTATTGAAAATGATTGCTTCTCTAAGGCTTAGCCTGGTTTGTCTTTATAGACAGTGGAGTTAGTTAATAACTCTCCAAAATAAGCTAACATGCATTCTATGTGTTATGTATTTGCATGTTTGTAGGACATGGAGGCATCTCAGGGATGGAGTGGAGAGGGGAAAGAGAGAGAGAAGGAGGAGGAGGAGGAAGAGGAAAGGGAAAGAAGGGGAATGAGGGAGAGGAAAAGAGAGAAGAAAGAGCAGGGTCTTTTCTATACAGGAGGGCATGCTGCACAGATAATGAATTCAAATAGGTTACCTCCAACCACGCTGTGTTGCAAAGCTGATGACTCGTTAGCTCAAAATTAGCTTCTCCGTAATGTCTTAATTAATGATTTTATTTACTGAATTATATCTTAGGGCATGTACAGGGTAAATGTAAATATCATTTTCTAAAGTCATGAATGGTTAGGCTAGAATCTCCATACCCACAAGACATGTAAGATGTGTAATTATAGTTGGTGTGTACTTTATGATAGGAGAATGAATGAATATATAAGGGACACATTTAAGAAACGGTATAGTATAGTGTATGCGTATGGGTTTCAAAATGAAAATTTCAACATTTGAGATTCAGTTGAATTATAACTGCACTACCAAACTGATATGTTCTCACCCGTGATAATGTACTATAACAGTTTATCACTCGTGGTAATATGTATATGAAATCACCTACAAGTTACTTTCAGTAGTTTAGGATCATCATTTTCAAAAGAGAGATAATGGAACCTGCTAACACTTAAAGTGTCCATATTTTACCTGGTATGTAATTAACATTCAATCTCTATTATTACTATATAAATGATATGTAGAGAATTCTTTGGCTTGAAAATAAATATTTGTTTAGGATCACATATTTTAGTGGAACTCTTATAAGTATTAAAACAATCAGTAATATTTACATTACATTTCAAAGTTGTCAGAGCTCTTTGCATATCCAGTTTTCTATTTTGCTACTTTATTTAAAACATATGCCATGAATTCATGTAACTTGAGGGTCTGGATGGGATTGAGAAAGAGGAGTGAACACAATGGAAAGTGTGACATTTATCAAGATATACTGTACTCATAATCTCATTGATTGAATTGAAAACCCTTAGTAAAACTGCTAAAAGATATTAATAATAACAATGAAAATAAACTCTTGGTGAGAAAGAACAGCACCTAAGCCTATAACCTCACAAGGCTGAAGCTGAGTTAGATGGTGCTTATTAAGTGCTCTTCATTTCTCTTTGCCTTATGGGCAGTGACACCACCCATGTCCAAGTTAAGATACTAAAATCTAATGTAGGTTCTTGATACTTGGACGATCCCAATGTTGAACCAAATAAAGTAACAGCAATCATGTCTGTATTCTCAGCCTACGAGTCTTACACTTGATTGAAGGGATGTCTATGTTCAAAGACCACTGTGTATAGAAACATCAGAATGGAATCCTCATTATATTGCAAATGTAGAAATTTTTAAAATTAAACTTAAAAAAATAGAATGATACCAATGGGGGAAAACAGTCTTACAAGTTCTACTGCCAGTGGCTTGAGAGTCTTCATTCGGCCTCAGGCCCCAGAGCTACTTACTCAGAGGCTCATACCTCCAGGCCCTGTGTCTACCCACAGAACTTTGGCTTTGTCCTAATTGATGCTCTGGTTCAATTTGGAGAGCATTTCTGAATATTTTGGAGACAGCTTGAAATTTCTCAAATCAAGTGATTCTAAACAAATCTACAAAGCATAATTGAAATAAAAAAGGAATTTTAAAGTATAACATTTACCATATATATATATGAATATATATTATATATATATTAACTCATTCTTTGGTTCTACTCAAAACTATTTAAATTGATGTTGCTTGGTTAATGTTTGAGATTCTGAAGAGAAAATAAACAATTCTAGAGAAGTAAAAGGATTTAATCCATCGGCAAAAGATAAAGACTGTGGTCCAACATTTTGTCTCTGTTGTTATAAAAATTTGCTCTAAAAGCAAGAATTTCCTTGTTAACACAACCTTAAGACTTTTATGCAAACAAGATGCTCATGTCTCCCTAATAGATTTTAAGCACTCTATGAGCAGAGTTGGTGTACCTGTTTCATCATATACAATACAACACCGTGTTTAACACACAATACAAACCAACTACTCAATAAATATAGGGTTGAATTGCACATCCATAACTCAAACTTCTGTGCCTTTAATAATCCTAAAATGTCTCCAAGATATGTGGCGACTGAGAACATTCAGATAACAAAATTGTCTCCTTTTATTCTTTTAGATAGATAGCATAAATTTCTACTGCCTCACCAAAAAATTATATAGGCCAGAGGTAGAACTTTTCCTTGTAAATTTTACAACCAGCTCCTGAGAGGCCAGTGAAAGACCATTACCTTCACAGCACCGTGCATCTTCTCTGTGGCTTTTGTCATGATTCAAACATTGTGCAGTAGCTCATTCCCCATGGACAAGTTTAATAGAAATAAAGAAATATGAACCAACAATACACTAGTCCTGCATGTTCAGGAATTCTCTTATTTTAGGTCTTCTAGTTGCTTGTAATAGATGCGCATTTCCTTTCTAAATTTAGTAAGTTTTGTATGGCTATGGAATATTTTAGCTAAATAGCTGCAGTAAAATAGCGTTGAGCTCATTACCCAATTATTTCTTTAAAAATTATAAAACAACTAGGTAAACATTTTCCTATAGTGACTGTGAGGGTTTCAACTTTCCCTACACATTTATAACTGTGTATTTTGTCCTGGGACCAATTAGGCTTTCTAACTTTTTTTCTAGTTAATTGCAAAATATCAACTCTTTAAACAGGTGATACTGGTCTCATATTGTGCCTATATATGTATAAACACCTGTGCATTTTCAATTCCAAATATTTAAAAGCAACAGTCAGTACTGGGATGAACAAAAGTTACTGTATATTTTAATGCAAGTATCATAAAACAAAAAGTTTTTTTTTCAGTTGAGTCCTCTATTTGATTTTAATTCTTCAATGTTTGCTGATTGATATATAGTTCAGTAGTGTCTTCAAGATGGGAATTTTTCAGTGAAGTAAGTTACACTAAAGTTTAAAAAGTTACAGAGCAAAACATACCTACATTTTGTCTTTAAGTTAGATTTAATTTTAAAATGCTTTTAAAGGCCTCTTTTACTTATTCCCTTGGTGGTCTTTCAAAAGCCAGGTGTCTGAGATTGTCTCCAGCCTGGTCTAAAAGCACCCCAGGCCTTGGATTAATGCATTAGAGCTGCCTTTTATTTAGCAGTGAGTATTTACATAATGCCTGTGCATTTAAACGCACTTGGAATGTATAGCCAAGACAACCCAAACTCAAGCAGCTTGGCCACTGCCTGGTCGTGGTTTTTTTGTTTTTTTTTTTTAAATTAATTTTCAAAGAGTTTTCAGGTGAGACACAAAATCATTACAGAGGCATTTCTTCATTTAACGACTACATCCTTAAACACAATTTGGAAACCATAATTTAATAACAGTATACAATTTAACCAAAGTTTTCTTCTTAGAAATCCATATATCTCATATTAAACCTTTCAAAGACTAGAGATGTCTTTCAGTGGTTGCCTAACAAGTGTGAGATCCTGGGTTGCATCCCCAGCACTCCAAAAAAATATTATAAAATATACTAGGATAATTTCTATAATCTAACAACAAAATGTCTGGCAAACTTCAAAGTAATATCTGCTCTGAATCTGTCATTTACTTCACACAGAATACATTTACTTACTCCTTTGATTCAGCTTTCAAGTTAAAAAAGTATTCCTGTGTGTGGATATAGGACGTTTTTCAATGTGCCCTTTGTTTTCTAGTTTATTTTTAATACAGCCAGTCACATGCAGTATGATGGAGATATGCTACTGCCTTCATTTTGGATTGGAACATGAATTTTGAGTACATTTTTGGCCTAAGT
The DNA here is from genome assembly GCF_000151885.1 of Dipodomys ordii. Lineage (NCBI taxonomy): Eukaryota > Metazoa > Chordata > Mammalia > Rodentia > Heteromyidae > Dipodomys > Dipodomys ordii. Next base: position 13,522,633 of record NW_012267220.1, read on the forward strand.
CAAGAAATCCTAAACTTTGTCTTTTTTTTTTTTGCCAGATATCCACATTCAGATCCCACTTTTCTGTTCTATCCTCAAAAGGTTCAATAGTATCAAGCTCTGTACTACGAGCAGGAATCCACGTTGCTAAATTACAGCTTGTGTTAAGTATTTACTTGAGTATTTTGGGGTCTAGAGTCCTTAATAGTTGCAGTTGCATTTAAGCTAGATATTTAAATAAAACCTGCTTTGAAAGTGAAAACTACTGGTGAGGTTTTTTTTTTCTTTTCAAGAATCTGAACTTGGAGTTAGGAAAGTGCTGTTTTGCAAAGTTTATTTTCATTTGTAGCATGTTAATGCTCGTTTTCCTTGGTGTTTTACTAAAACAGTTGAAATTGTGGCTGTTTAGTTACATATTTATGGAGGAGGATAATCTTACCCATGTGTTCAAATTATTTGCCTCTATGTTTTTTCTCCCAGTAGAGTTAATGTGATGTTTATCTGCTGTTACAATTTAGTTATCTTTTTGAAATCCTACCTCAGCGTCTTTCTTTAGTATAAATTTAGGCAATGATTAAATCTTCCTGTTTTTCTTAATAGCGTCACCTGATGCTATCTAGTAAAGAGAACATTTTTCAGTCTTCTCTAAGTTAGATAAATTTCCTAAAGTCAATCTATCTGAACAAGCAAGAATTTCTAATTTCAATATTGGTCAATATGCCTAAGATAATATTTTATAAGTATAAATACCATTTTAAGTATTTTATAAGTATAAAATGCTACTATTATGATGATGATTATTAAATTATTTGATTTTGAAACAGTGTCAGTATGTAGACCAGGCTGAATTCCAGTTCTTAATCTTGCCTTAGCATCGGTACAGGTAAGCAAGACATTACTCAGCCCTAAATAGAAATTAATTTTTAAATTATTGTCTTTGATAATTTTAGTAGGAAATTTAAAAATTTTTAGTAGGAAATACGTTTACTGAACAATAGTTAATTTTGCCTTTTTTTTCCAGTCATAAAATTTCATTAGTTCTTCCCCTTAGCAAAGCACATCTGTTCATTCATTTAATTTTAATTTAAGAACAAAAACCAACAGCAAATCTTCTCTATAACCTAACTCCTGAAGATTTCTTGACAATTATTTGAAAAAATTTAGTAGGGATAACCTAACTTTTCTGAACTATGTGGACATAGGAGCTTGCTTTGTGGTGTTATATCAAAACCTAGCAACCAAATAAACTAACAAGTAACTAAGACTGTGAATGACTGAAACAACTTTCTTGGGAAGGGGATTGTGTATACACAAATCAATCAAGACTGTTGCATTTCTTGCTTTATTCTTCCCCTTGAACCTTGAACCTAACAATAAGAAATAATGGAAAACTGAAGTCCTGCTCTGACCTCTAAACTAACATGCTTAAGAGGCATTTGACTGGGTCTGGGTATGAATGAGAATGTTCCCCAAGTCTTCCTCTGAAAGATGGGGCCCTCCTCCTAGAGTCTTTCACTGTTTTCCCCTTTCATCTCTGTGGGAGCCACAGGGTTCAACTTTTTAACAAAACCAGGATTAGTGAGGAGATCAAACCCAAACCTTTAATATGCTCAGTATTTGACCACCTTTTCATAAAGCTAATCAAACCTGTTAAGAAAATATAAAATAGCAGAATGTAATATCCTGAAAGGCACTATAAAATCCCAACAGTTTGACCCCTGTGGTAGGCGTTTACTTAAAAACAAAACAACTGATTTTCAGTAATGCCAACTAATCAGTTTGGTTCAGAATTATCTCACATATGCTCGGATCATCTTTATAAATACAAGATGATGGTTTACATGGGTGTTATATGTTTCTATGGATGATTTATCTTCGGCATTGCTTTATTTTCATAGTACAATTTGATTAAGTATATAACCAAAGTATAATCCATAATCCACGATCATATTTTAAAAAATAAAATCAGTTGTAAATGTTCCACTCTATTTCCAGCTGATGCTATGTTTGTTTTCTAGTTTCTGTTGTTTGTGTATGTTTCAAAGAATTGAAGAGGTAGCATGTATGTCCCTTGGCTTTAAAACAGAAATCAGTAAATATATGCCCATATGCTTAGGATATGACAGTGTTGAGAGTGGTCCCAGGAAATGATATTACATTTATAGAATTCACCATCTCTTTGGAGGAAGTATTTCTGTGGGAAGTACTGAAATATCCACTTGGTTGGTGACACCCTCCTACGGAGCAATTAGCTGTAAGAAAGTTCCAGATTTAATTCCGACAAAGGTCAGGAGTTTGAAATGTGACTTCATTTGTAGGAAACCTCTTGCTTCCAGAATCTTTTTAAAAAGTTATTATTCTGTGATGCCTAAATTATACAAATTAAGCCATTCCTCTTTGAAGTGAATGAATTAATTCCTTATTAAAATGCTGATATTTCCTGATCACTTATTTCTAAACTTGAACTTTTAAATGCCCAACTTTTAGTTGTCCAGCATGAAGGGAAGAACTAAAACTCAGGGTGATGAACTACAGAACGTGCAAAGGCTTGGTTTTCTTGATGTTGCTAGAAAGTTCACAGGGTAAGGTAGCAGTACCCAATGGGGGAAAGAAAAACCAATGGTCACCAAAAATAAGAACATGCTAATAGAAACTTTTGTTATGGGATGGGTTTGGAATGATTGTAATATAAGTATAGTATTTCTATACCACCAGATGATTTATCAGTTTACTAGTATGTCTTGGTGATTATATTTTTGCCTAAATTACAACAGAATGATGAGCTGGTCAACTAAAGCAGAGATGTTTAAGGACATGATCTTTCCTCCTTCCTCTTCTTATCCTCTCCCTCCCTTTTCTCTCTTTCTCCCCCCCATCTCCTTTCTTTTGTTCCCCCCTCTGCCTTCTACCTAAGGGTATGTTCTCAGGTAACTCTGATTAGGCTTGGTCTCCATCCCTGTGAAATTTCTGCTCCTTTTTGGGCTTGCTAAGGAGGGTGAAGAAAGATTGTATATGTGAAAAGAACCTAAGAAACATTGTTATGCATGTCACAGTTTTGTGGTTTTTTTTGCATTTCACTGACTTTTATAATCAAATAAATGTTGTTGGTCATGGGGCTTGAACTCTGGGCCTGGGCACTGTCCCTGTGCTCTTCAGGTAAGCACTGTACCACTTGAGCCACAGCATCACTTCCGGTTTTCTGGTGATTAATTGGAGATAAGAATCTCACAGACTTTCCTGCCTGGGCTGGCTTTGAACCGAGATCCTCGGATCTCACCTTTCTCAGTAGTTAGGATTACAGGCGTGAGCCACTGATGCCTGGCGTGCATTATATTTTAAATACAACATACGGATAATCTAGTTTGATTAGCTAAGGGAAACATAAGACAAACCTTTTTCTACTCTCTCATGCACATTTCTTTATTAATTAAGTCATTCTAATTAGGTGGAAATAGGCAGCCAAATAAGTGTGATCCAAAGCAGAATAACTGAAAGCTACATCTATTATGACTCATGAATGAACAAACTAGCTGTTTGGCTTCAGCCATCTGAAATAATAAACTTCATTTGACTTCGTAATGGTTCTCTTATGCCCCTACTGATCAACATTTGTTACAAAAGATAGCTTTCAGTATTGTGTAATTTTACTAAGCATAATTTGTCTAAATGTTTTCTTTTAGTAGTTTTCTTCTTTCTAAGCATCATAACTAACATTTTGGGAAGTTGCATGCTTGGTTGAAAGTAAAAAGTAAAACAGGAGAGAGAGAAATCAATAGTATGACCAGATTCCCAAATACAACATATTTAACTCAATCCTAACCAGAAACTATTTTCTTCCTGCTTTGTGACTTATTGTATTTTCCACAATATTGTCATCTCAAAAGACTGTCAAAAGAAAGTGACCACTATAGAAAATGCAACATAGGAATTTAAGGGTATTTAATGGTTAGATTTTTCTTAAACAGAGAAAAATAAGGTAAATGTGTAAAAAGAATATGATCAAGAATAGGATCAAATCCTTATTCCAAGTAGGAGAAATGTTCATCAATTTGGTGAGGATATTTGATGAAACTTGAACAGTTAAATTGTATTAACAACTGAAAAAAGTGTGAATTCTCAGAACATTATGGATGGCATTAGACTTTCAGAGATTGTAAGGAACCAGAATTGCCTGGGAAATATTGAAAGCTATCTTTAAAAATATTTATTTTTTTGTGCTTATATGGAGGAATTGATCCCAGGACCTTATGCATGCTAGGCAAGCACTCTACAGCTAAGCCACATTCCTTGCTCTAAAGGCTATCTTAATCAATGCAAAATGCACCTAGAAGGTATGGCATTGTTTTTAACCAATTATTTAAAACCTTTCATGCCTTCATGCTCATAAAGGACAGAGATAGAGGTCCCTGTCTGTACCTTTGCTTGAGGAAAGGATCTTGATTATGGCTCATTAATATACAGTTGTAGAACCAAGGACTGTGGTGGAAATAATTCTTATTGCCACGAACAAAAGGGAAATCTTTAGGAATGATCAGGAATAGACTGGAGAAGGATAATTTCCTTTTCTTCATTTCTACTTACTTCAGCTAAAGTTTAACATATAGACAGGACAGATAACATATGTCCATTTTTTATCAGCATTTTCATTTTTACCAGGTCCTGAACTGTGTGCATCTATACAGAATTGTCCCAAGTTAGAAAAATGCCAAGACTGTAACACTTACCTCTGAAAAAGCAACTTATTTACATCCTATCACATTAATACCACATACATTTATTTTTATAACTTTCAGTTTTTTATTGTTATAGTTAACTTGCTTGTTGACATTGTTTTCTTGGTTGGGAAATATATAGCATGCACATGAAGATTTTTCAACATCTAAGTTTAGACAGTTAAATATAACTGTACATCAAAAGTGCAAATAGTTCCGGGCACCTGTGGCTCATGCCTGTAATCCTGGCTACTCAGTAGGCTGAGATCTGAGGATTGCAGTTTAAAGCCAGCCCAAGCAGGAAAAGTCTGTGAGACTCTTATCTTCAATAAACCACTCAGAAAACTGGAATTGGCACTGTGGCTCAAGTGGTAGAGTGCTAGCTTTGAGCTGAAGAGCTGAGGGACAGTGCCCAGGTGCAGAGTTCAAGCCCCATGATCGACAAAAAAAAAAAAAAGAGCAAATAGTGTTTCTATAGAAATAATGTTTCTATTTATAGAAAAAATTCAATAGCCATATGTTTTTGTCTTGGTACAAAAAGTAGTAGTTCTTTCTGTTTTAATATTCCAAAATAAATGTTTTTATATATTTTGTAATATGCTGACCAGCAATGTGATCCCTAAACTTTAAGAAGTTCAATATAAGAAGAACATGTTTAAAATAACAGCAAGAGAGCTTGAGGTTAGACAAGCAGAATATTTTTGTACAACAAAGATTTTTTTTTTAAAGCAGACTATACCAGAAAGTTATTAGAAGTTCATTCCCAGTAGATCTCTAGGTTTCTAAGACTGAAATTTCTGGGATAGAAGTTAATCAAATCCTTTTATTGAGTATGCAAATCACTTTACTGGGCCTCTGGGGAATAATATAGGATGTTTCTTTCTTTAAAGAGTTTACTATTTGATGTAAAATTCACATAGAAGAGCCAACATTCTAAAATAAATAAACAAATAAATTACCATTGCATTTAAGATGGAAGAACAATACAATATATTTGATAATATTGCTGAAAATGTACTTCCAATGACAAAGAGAATGTGTGGCTAAATGCTATATTTTTCCCCAGAAAGTGAGTGGGTTTCCTGTCACTTTAGCACAATTGTTTAGTTCTAAAACATATAAAATGAATTTTAAAATTTAATCAAATCTTCAAGGTAGACATAGCCTATTTTATTATATGTCATATAATGACCTAGTAATCGTGTGTGTGTGTGTCTTAATTTGGAGGATGTATAGATTGAACTCATCAAAGACAAAATATGATAGAGTCTTGAATAAAGAGACAAGACTCTTTTCTTTGAGCTCAAATCATTTTGTGATAATGAAGAACATCTATTTTATTCAGGTTTTAGGGTAGAGGACAGAGACTGTCAAAGGAAAGATCCCCCAATATGTGGCTTGGAGTATCTTCTAGGGGTTTTAAAATCACCTTACTTCCTTTTATCTAAGCAATCATCTAAGCAACATAACCTAGTTCCTCAGTTCCATTAACTTTAGTGCCAGCTCTGGCTTCAGATCAGCCACTGAACAAAGTTGCTAAGTTGATGGCAAAATCACATAAACAGAGCGTCCTTTTCAAACACTTATCACTGTTTGAACCAACCTGTTTTACATATTCTTTACCATGATCTGTTATTTAGACTATATTGGGAATCCCATCAAAGGTAATATGAATTACACAGAAACTTTGGCTTTTCTGAATTTAAGAGCAGCATGTTGAGGGAAGAATCCAAAAGGAAAGGATGAAAATAAATAAATAGGACAACTTTCATGCTTACCTAGACCACAAAGACCTTTTAGCCATTGCTGTCTTGTTAGTCTTTTCTGAGCAGTCTCACCAGACAGAGAGCTCGTCAGTTATAATTCCATCATTATTCTTTCTAACAGTCCTTTAAGCCTCCTGCTCTTCAACGCTGCACAGAATACTGTGTGCATTTTTGCTCCCACCACTCTGAGCAGAGGAGCTGAAACAAAACGATGCCAACCGACTTTAAGGCAATTTCCTTCCCTCTGTGGAAATTTCTGCTTCTCATATTGAATCGATTCACTGAGTGAAACTTGACCTCTTGTTATAGTACGTACGCTGTGCAGCGTGCTCAAGTAATTCAAAATGAATACCCATTGTACATCGAAAGCACAAAAACCTGATGTTGGTAGGTACAGCTTATTTTGAAAATGAAAATGCCTTTGAAGTTTGTTTTTCTATTAAGAGAGCTACATTTACCCATACATTAGACTTTTCTCCCCTGCTTATTGTAGGATAATTAAAGAAATGGATTCTAGCCCGAACTATAATTGTAAGCATGTACTTGAGCTTCCTTTATATGTATGGTAGATGAAATGGGAGAATTACGCAATTAATTAAAGGCAAAGAGAACTTCTTTTCTGTTAAATGGTGGTTTTGACCTCAAGTATTAAAATGAAGATTTCATGTCTTTAATTTCTTTCATGTGTTTACACCCGTGCTTGTATGTGTGTGAGAGAGTGCATGTGTATTTATTTGTACAGTCAATTGGAGATGAAACATACTTACTAACTTTTTATCAATATTTATTAGAGAATAGGGAAAGTTAGGTTAAAGAGCCAAAGAAGGGGTTGGGAAGGTGGCTCAGTGGTAGAGTGCTTGTCTTGCATGCATGGGGCCCTGGGTTCGATTCCTCAGCACTACATAGCAGAAAAAGCTGGAAGTGGCCCTGTGGCTTAAGTGGTAGAGTGCTAACCTTGAGCTGAAGAGCTGAGGGACAGCTCCCAGGCCCAGAGTTCAGGTCCACAACCGACAAAAAAAGAAAAAAGAAAAAAAAGAAAAGAAAAAAAGAAGAAAAAAGAGTCAAATAAAAAAATTGAATCAAATTAATAGAACTTCTTCAGGATATATGCATTAGTTAAATTATTCCCTGTATACAATTGGCCTGTTTTAAGCAGTATCTTCTAACATTTATTGATTAATACTATTGGACTTACATTGAAAGAAAATGGCTTTATATTTTTAACTACAATGTATATTCTACAAAATTAAGAAGAGTATCAAGGTGTGTCTTGTGGGGGATAGTAAGAATGTTGAAAGGGGTGACATTGATCAAAGCATAATGTATTTCATCATTATATGGCAACTCCTTTGTACAATTACTTAATGATAATAAAAGATAAATAAGAAGAAAGAATGACAGATTTTTGCTTGTATTTAATAGCAGATCACTTAACTCAGTGATACTTCATATTTTTATTCTTTATTCTTATTGCAAAGTAATGTTAGGCCATATTTCTATGCACAGAATGTGCAAATTTTTCTACAAGTATTTCTTGACTGATATTGATTACTGCATTTGTAACATTTTAAATATTCTGTTTTTATGAGCTTAGAAATTGGTAAGAAATACATTGATGCATCTCATAAGTATTATACATTTTTGCATAGAATTTTGCTTTGTTGAATATTTTGTGTCAGACATCTCATTTCTCCAGATTTTATCAAATTCAGGCAGTTGGTGTGAGGGAGGAGGTAGGAGGTATTGGCAGAGATCATGCTGCTTCTTCACATCTTTAATAAATGTAATTAGTTTAATTTTATGCCTTGCCTTTATTTTTTAATAAAGATGCAATTGTAGTGTAAAAAGAGCAGTTGTTTGGCTATATTATTTAATTAAACAGACTTTCCTCCCTATTCTTTAAAAGGAAGAGCAGTTATTCAAATCATAAGAGGAAAAAAAGATTACAACCAATACTGTAAACTTTACAGAGTACACATCTAAAGAATAATCAAAATTTATAACAAATGTAAATAAAATACCAGAACAAAAATCTCTTGAAGAAAGCCTATATTCCAAATTCATTCTGGCTGTCTGTTTTTAATACCATTAGTAAATAATTATGAATAAAAGGAAGACTATGTGGGGAACTCCTGTAATAGATTTACTACGAGTAGACGTCCTAGATTACCATGTTTGTAAAGCTATTAATATCTTTAAAAAGCTCTCCTCCATGTAGATTGAAATTTTTCAGGAGGTAATAAATATGTGCTAACTTTCCTCAAATGAGAAACAACACTCTAATGGAAATGTGTTTTTTTCCCTCCATTTTATTAATTTATTCTTTGTAGGGTAAAGTTCAGAAATGGGTTCGCTCACTTTATGAAGGTATTGCTATGATACCAGGAGCCATAAAGGGAAAGAATGCTTTGGTTGAAAAGAAATTAATTAGGAAAAAATGAGGGAGGAAAGAGAAACTCTTAAGTCAATGGCTTAAAAAAAAGTTCCAACAGCTGTAATATGAGAGAACATACTAACACATTTTTTAATATAATTATATGAAAAAGACACTTTTATATTTCCCTCTTCTAGCATAAAAAGAGTTTTTGTCAAGCAGTAACAATTTATTCCTTATGGAAACTGCTGTATTATTGTCTGATGGCCATTTTAGATCCATAAAACGAAATGGATTAAAGAAAATTAAACAGTATTTTTAAGTGTCTACAGCTTGTGGCATGTTAACAAAAATCAATGTGAAACAGCACCAAAAATTAAGCTTAGGTTTCCAAGAATTTTTGTACTGTAACACTGTACTTAAATGTCTAACTCAAAGTTCGTTTTCACATACAATTTTGATAGTTTCTAAAACATGAGGCAAATAAACTGAGATTCAACCAAATATAAATACATCTCACATATAAAATATTATGTATTGTATATATTTCATTCTGTAACATGGTTAAAATGAACTTTAGAACTTTGAATATCAAAAAGATGTGGGGATTTTTAGTTAAGAAAATTATATTCTAACTCAAAATTTGTAACTGTGTTGACCTTAGGTAGGTCAGTGAAATTCATTGTGCTTCAGTTTTCTTGTCTGGTTTGAAAAGAATGGATGGATACCTTTTATGAGCTCTCAGGATTTCTTAGAAATCTTCATGCTATCAAAGCCATCTTCTGATAGTAATTATACCCCCATAAATGGTTCCATATCTCTTAGGAAACATAATTACCTAGTAGAGTTGGTAGCCTAACTTCCAGCAGCACCTTAACCCAAGAGTGATAACTCTCACATAATGCACAAGGTGGCTCAAAGAACATACTTGGAAGTGGGTTGAGTATGGCCTGGTTAGCTCTTCTTTTGTTTTGTATATTCTTAAATGAATTTATCAAAGTGAAATGACAAGCAATACAGACTAATGATTTGAGATGTTTGAAAGTTTAGGATGGTAAAAAGCTAGGTGTTTGCAAAGAGGAAAGCATGCCATCTAATGGTTGAGTCTTCTCCAAAACACCTGCCCTGCTGAGTGCTGAATGCTGTAGTTACTGTCTCCTCCCTGACTCATTTATTTCTCTTGTTACCCTGTCTCTGTGGTAGGCCATGGTACTGTTCCTCAGTGATTTAGTTGCTTATCATTCAACATTTTATTGTTCTAACCATCTAATTAAGAGTTACAAACACAGCAACATATATTTATGTAATGACAGGGTGAATGAAAGTAAATGCATACATGAACATCTCACAATCTTAAAAAAATAGAATATGGCATTTGATACAATTCTGTCATGCCTATTTTATATTCACCAAAGTTTGTTGTGAGATATTCTTGTTTTGTTTTCCTATTGACTGAGTGGAACAGGTGATTTTGGTGTGCCATTCTTGATGGCTTTCCTTTTTGTGCTGGATGACTGTGTAACCCTAGCTTGGTGAGACTTATTTTCCTGGGTTAAATGGGTATGATTATTCTAGTGTTACCAGAACTTCAGCGCTTTATACTTTCATATCCTCCATATAAAGAAAGTATTCTATGAAGCATAGATTTCCATAGTGAGTGGGAGATTTTAACTCTGTGTAGTACATCTGCCCCCCCCCCAAACAGTAGTACAGGCAGAAATGACAAAAGGTATACAATTTTAGATCCATGCCCAGGAGAAAGTCAAGACTTGAGGAGAAAGACTCATTGGCAAACCAGACAAGGAGACTGTGCAGCACGTGACCTTGAGAGGAGAAGAATGGTTTTTTGTGTGGCACAAAGTTCTAGGCTTTTCCAGGCATATGTCTGAGTATGGTTTCAATTCACCCTCATCCATCTCAAACGTTGGTGGTCTGGAAGACTTCCAGAAGGGTGTGGACTAGAGTGTTTGAAGAAGCATAATTAGTCATGCTCATAAATCAGTAAGCCTCTGTGTGTGTGTGTGTGTGTGTGTGTGTGGCCAGCCCTCAAGAGTATGTTCATAGACCCTACCAGTTTCTAGTCCATAAGCATGGTCTTTCTGAGATTTGATTGGTACTAAGATCGCTCTATCCAGAATTATCTCACCAAGGTAGAACAAAATTTATGAGTGAATAAATCAGACATCTGCATCTTTGCAAGTAGCATTTTTGTGTTTTACTCAGGCTATTTTTTTGTTTTCATTAGGATTTTAATTTTTTTCGCAAACGATTCTGTTGTTTCTTTCAGAAAGAAAACACCAAAAATGACTAATGAGATAGGAAGATGAAAAGTAGTGCATTTTGAGTTTTTTCTCTTTTTTCATTGATTTACATATACTTATTAATTTGAGTTACATCTCAAATTTAAAGAAGGAAAGTCATTTTCCCATTTTGTTCCTTTTTTATTTTTTATTTTAATATTTGTCAGTCATGGGGCTTGAGCTCTGGGCTTGAAAGCTGTCCCTTAGCTCTTCAGCTCAAGGCTAGTGCTCTACCACTTGAGCCATAGTGCCACTTCCAGTTTTCTGGTGGTTTTATTTATTTATTTTTTTATTGTAAGTACATTTATTTATTTATATTTTAGTAGTTTTAAAAATATCTTTAAGTAGTTGTGCAAAGGAGTTGTCATTTCACAAAGCAGTTTATAGATAAAATATATCTTGATCAATGTCACCCCTTTCAATATTTCACCCATTCCTTCCTTACCCATCCCTTCCCTCACTGTTCTTTTTATTATTATTATTATTGTGAAAATACCATACAGAGGGGTTATAATTACATGGGCAAGGTAATGAGTACATTTCTTTTCTTTTTTTTGAGGGTCCTGTCGTGGGGCCTGAACTCTGGGCCTGGGCGCTGTCCCTCAGCTTTTCAGCTCAAGGCTAGCGCTCTACCCCTTGAGCCACAGTGCCACTTCCGGCTTTTTTGTTTTTGCTTAGTGGTGCTGAGGAATCGAACCCAGGGCCTCATGCATGCAAAGCACGCACTCTACCACTGAGCCACTTTCCCAGCCCTTGAGTACATTTCTTATCAAGCATGGTTGCCTCCTCCTTTGTTTCCCCTTCCCATCCCTTCCCATTCCTTCCCCACCCCTCCCCAGAGATAAGAGTCTCATGGACTTTCCTGCTTGGGCTGAAGTGCGATCCTCAGATCTCAGCCTCCTGAGTAGCTAGAATTGCAGGTGTGAGCTACTGGTGCCTGGCTTGTTCCTTATTTTTTGCCTTCAAACATTATATATCTGGAGGCCTAGAAAGGACTCAACAAATATTTCCTAATTAATTTACTATGATGAAATAGTCTTTTGGTAGGATTTCTGCTATGCCTCTGAGCATAGAAGTAACTCAGATAATTATATATATAGTATATATATATATATATATATATATATATTAAAAAAAAAAAGGTAAAATCTCAGCACACAGCCGGGCACCAGTGGCTTAACATACATATAGTTGAGCAAATATGTACAGTTCTTTATGTGTACCTTACTACTGAAACCTTGCTCTAATGTCTGCACACAGGTAGAATTTCTGGTTCCTAATTCTATGGGGTTATAATTGAACCTGCTCTGAGCACTTCACTGCCGCCCAATCCTGAAAGCTCTATCAGGGCCTCTGAAGCCAACAGTCCCTTTTAGAACCAAGCTGTGATGACAACAGCCTGGTGGATATTGGAGAATTGAATTTGCCTGGAGGGGTCAAGTTTAAATGTTAGACTTCTTTCCAAGATCTATCCATGTGCTATATCTCACTAAATAAACATTTCCAATGAAAAAAATTAAGGGTAAGTTATCATTAGTGAATTAACCCTGGCATAAAATCACATTTTGCCCATATAAAAATATTTTGAGAATGGGAGAATATTTAGGGGATATTTTAATGTTAGATTGAAAAAAAGTTAATAGCTCTTAAATTAAAAATTACACTTGAGGCTGGGTGCCAGTGGCTCATGCCTTAGCTACCCCGGATGCTGAGATACGAGGATCCTGGTTTCAAGCCGGTCCATGTAGGAAAGGTCTATGAGACTCTTATATTGAACTACACAACCAAACTAAAAAGGCAGAACTGGATATATGGCTCAAGTAGTAAAGTGCTAGCCTTAAGCAAAAAAACTAAAGGATAACACTCAACTCCTGAGATCAAGTCCCATTACTGGCACCCAACACACACATACACACACACCCACACCCACACACACACACACACACACTCACTTTATTTCATTTTTGTGACATTGGCTTTGGTATAAAGGGAATTTAACATTACTTACCTATTTATTCAATTGACCCTATTCTGTAACCCACAGATGTCATACACAACCATTTAGCCCTGTGTCACACAAGTCAAGTTGATCTTATTCAGAACAATAGCAGAAGGATTTTAGAAATGTATGTGACTTTCATTTTGAAGTTTTTCAATTTGTGATTAGAGTGTTATTGAACATGGACGATAAGATCTCAGCTTTGCTGAAATTTAATTTGTATAATAAGAACTTGGAATTTGGGACATTTGCATGAATATTGAGTCTAAATATTCCAAGGTAGCATTCAAACTTTCTTGAATGTGAATTCATCTTTAGTTCTTGTTCACTACCAGTTCATCCCTCAAGATTCTCACTGGCCCTTGGAAATTATGATGTTCCTATTCCCTTGCCTTTCTTCTCAGACTCTCTCCTCTGCTTTAAGTGATTCTTTTTGGCCAGTCAAGCACACATCCTTGATTACAAGACAGTCTTAGATATTTCTCTTACAGTGTCATGACATGTCATCCGTCCCATAGGAAACCCCTTCCCTCTCTTGATGAACACACAGGTTACAACTCAGTGGCTAAACTTAGTGAAGTTTATTGGCTCTGAAATCATTGTGTATCCTTTTAGGATGGTTGGAATCTACACTTTAAGAAAAGTGTGTACTTGTTTACCTTTATGCCATATTTATCAACAAATGCTTCACAGTTTCTGTTGAAATCAATGAGGATTCCCAGCCTCTCGTGCTGAATTTCTTCCTTAATACTCTTACCATGTGCCAGAGACTCTATTATAAACCACAGAACCAGAGCTCCCCTTATGTTGGGATTTTACTTCAATAGAGCAGCTGGAATAATTGTGTTGTCTTCAACTAAGTCATCATGGCACTTTTAGAAACTGTGTCTTATTTGTGTTTGTGTCTCTGATTGGATGTGGATTTAATTTATTTTATTGTAGGAACCTATACAGTATTCTGTTGAATATTATGTAGTAATTGCTTTTGAACAAGATTTTGCAAACATATGTCAAATTAGATCCACCAGCTGTTTTTGTGCTGTTGTTGTATTAAGGATGATGCATATACTTTTAAATCGATGAAAAAATTATTAGAATAATATTTTATGACATGAGAAAATTATGTAAAATTCAAGTCTATGCCTATAAATAGTTTTATTAGAATACTACCCTACCCATTTGTTTACATACTGCCTTATGGATGCTTATTAGATTTGAGTAAATATGACAGGGCCAATGTGGCCTACAAAGTGTAATTATTGTGTGTATCATTACATCAAAGCTTTGTTAAGTTTTAAAATATCTGAAAAATATTTTATTAGATTATAAGCAATTTGAAAACAGGGTTGTCTTCATATATACCACTACCCTTTCAAATTTATAGCTCTTGTGCACTTATGTACTTGCTTACTGATTGGTTGGTCCATTTGTTACAAGGAAAGTTTCAGCACTGTGGACTGACAGAGCTGTTTTTACTTAAGTGAGATTTGTGCTGTTGGTTACTGGCATTCATCAGAGAATCAAACAATTTTGGTGTGCATAGTGTTACTTGTTATTTGGATGCTCTGGTTAGATTTTTTTGTGACATGTCTATTCATTCCTGTTTTACAGAGAACACTAATTCTCACTTTGCAATGTGGTTTCCATTTATTCCCAAGGGTGTTTATGCATTAGTTTTTGATTAATGGAATGTTTTCTCCCTTCCCAAGATAAGTGTGGGGGGATGTGTCCTATCTAAATTGCATCTGGTGTGTGTATAAGGGCTGAACAACTGCTTTGTAAGTTAAGCACAGTTAAGTCCGTGGATTTGGGTAGAAATAAGTAAATAAATAAAAAGGCACCGAATCTTTCTTCTGTATGCTAGCGACAAAGCTTTCCTAAACTCCTCACTGTGGCTAAGAAAATAAGGTCTGGATGAGAATTCCTGTGAAATATTGTTCCGTTTAGGCCTATTGCAGAATGAGGAATTACTCCCCTAATCCTTCTTTCATTATCGTGTTTCATTTGCTTGCTGCATTTTAGCAACAGGGCCTCCAGGATTTCTTTCATCATGAGGGTAAAGTAAGCATTGTACATTCCCGTGACTGTTTCATTCGGCATTAAATAGACCATCATGGTTTGGAATTTAAGGAACCTGAGATGAGACTGTTTGGGGAAAGTGTGTTTCATTGATAAGCAAGGTTCTGAAAAGTGAATGGGAAGAATATGTCAGGAGTATAAAAATGTGTGTAACATTCATTAAAGTATTTGTTAAATAATGTATTCAAGCTCACTATGTTTCCCAGTCTCTCCTTTGCCCATTATATGTTCTAGTAAATTAAAGCTCGGAAACCTTTGTCAGAGTTATAATACTCAAACTGACATCTAATTCCCCCAGACAATAGGTACAAGTCGACGAGCCTCTCTAATTCTTTCCAGTCTTTACATTTATTGATTCTTTTGTAGACCTGTTTCATTCAATCTATTACAAATAGCACTGGTTAAAAGTGTGAAGTTTACCACATTTGACCAGAGGCACATTAAAAAACAATAGAATCCTGGCATACATTCCATCCATCCCAGGGGTGTAGCTCTTAATCTGAGCAACATTTTCATGTATAATTACTACATTAGACTTGAAGTGCTGGCTTGATTAAAAAGATTGACATGTTTACTTTTTGCCTGACCTATTTGGGTATATGTGGAATTTGTTTCATCTATTGTGTGTGACCCTGTGTTACAAATATTTCATTAGTAGGGCAAGCATGGTGTTTTTTTTGAAGGGATCATTTAGTTCACATAGATTTGAAATTCTTTTTTATCATAATGATACAGGAAGTTGTTATGTGTCTGGTTTCATACTTTCCCTGATATTATAAATAGATACTTACATTTTAGAATGTTTTTAGAGTTTATTATTATTGAGATTGCTATTGAAACATTTATATATGTTGTAGCAAATGGCCTCCATTAAGTTTCCTTCAAGATGGTCTCTGTTAAACTTTTGTGGAATTAACATAATACACTTTTATTGTGCCCCATTCCTCAGGATTATGCCTTTTCTACACATCTGATGTTGTAAAACATACTGTGTAAATAATTGATAATAAACAAACAAATTCTACTTCTGCCCTGGTGTACTTCACCAGTTTCAAGACTTTGAAGTTCCGTAAATAATTTATGGTGCTTATTAGTGTAGGCAAATCAAATGGTATCCTTGATCCGAGCTGCTTTTTGTCCTCCTCGTTTCTGAGCAGAATTGTTAAGTGATCCTTCTGATTGGGAGCTAAACAATGTCTCTGTGAATTGCTGTGGCATTTACGCTGATGGAGATGGATGCACGTAGGTTGCCAAACCATCGTTATTTCCACTAATGGAATTTGTTGAGTTCCCGGAATATATTAAAAACGAGGACTTGATTTGAGAAAGAGAAAAAAAAACACAAAACTATGTCTTTTTAACCGCTACGTTTTTAGTTTACCTATAATTTCGTTCACGGTGCTGGTTAAGATGAGGATTTTGAATCAATATGCATTCCTTGGCAAAGAGACAAGCATACTGAAAAATATGAACCAAAATATCAAAAGACAGATTATATGATCTTTTTTTAACTCATAAAAGCTTCGGCAGTATGCCAGCCAGCCAGACTAAATACTCTGCAATGGTACAATAGTCTGACAGGGGTGTGGAAAATGGAATCATGTGATGGTGACATGTGCAGTTTCAGAAGTTCTGAAAGATTTATGACAAATATTTTTTTTCTCATGGTCTTCTATATTTATAATTATATGAATTTTAACCAAAGGTTTCATTGATTTCATAATGAATTCAAATAAAGATTTTAGTTCCTGAGTGACCTTTAAAGGTTATGCTGGTTATGCTTTTTTTTCTAAAAGTTTTTATTATGATGGAATCTTTTTCTTTCTTTCTTTCTTTCTTTCTTTCTTTCTTTCTTTCTTTCTTTCTTTCTTTCTTTCTTTCTTTCTTTCTTTCTTTCTGTCTTTCTTTCTTTCTTATCATGGAAGAATTCAGGCAGTATGGGTAGGGTCTCATTACACTATAATTATAACTTCAAGGCAGAGAAATAAAATAATTGACAGACACAATCCCTCTCACATAGAAACATTATAGAGTCAGAACTTCATTATTAGTTTCATTCAAACAAGCTATGGCAGATCAATTGTGTCCTTTATTTGAACTAGGGGATCAGGGTGAGATGAGCAATCTGTAAGGGAACTCTTTAAAAGATATTTGCTATCTCTTAGAGGGATTTGATTTTCAAAGCTGGTCCCCAGGAAAGTATCTTTCTACATATCACCACACAGGCTTAGGATGGGCCTTCATTGGTGGTGAGTGTCAATGGTCCCGTCTGGGGTTACAGATATAATGCTTGCCTAGTATGTACAAGGCCTTGGTTTGATCTTCAGCATCGTAGAGACACAGAGAGAGGTTGTTACTGGAGAGTGGAAAAGGAAGGAAGGAAGGAAGGAAGGAAGGAAGGAAGGAAGGAAGGAGGGAGGGAGGGAGGCAGGAAGGGAGGGAGGGAGGAAAGGAAGAAGGGAAGGAGGGAGGGAGGAAGGAGAAAAGGCAGGAAGGAAACAAGGTAGGAAGGAAAAAAGATAAGGAAGGAGAGAGGTTTGATAAAGGAAAGGACATAAGGAGGTAGGGATAAAGGGAGAAAAGGAAGGAAGGAAGGAAGGAAGGAAGGAAGGGAGAGAGGGAGGGAGGGAGGGAAGGAGGAAGGGAGGGAGGGAGGGCAGAAGGGAAGGAAGGAGGAAGGAAGTGAGGGAGGGGTCCAACCTATTCTTTTAAATGAATGAGGAAGAATAATGTATAATGCTACACTAAAGCATGACTTTTAATTTTTTTAAATCTTGAAATAGCCATATAAATACAACTTCACTACACTCTGAATATTAATTTACCAATCATAACCCTAAATTATTTTGTCAATATGCTGTGTAAAGACATTTAAAAAGAAATTCAAATGCCAAGAATACAAAATTTGCATTTGTTCTAACACTAACTCACTTAACTTCAAACACTAATTATTACTATTTCTGAGGGAAATTGTGGCCTTCCATTATATTCTCAGAAAAAAAAATCTTTAACCTTGAAAACTTACCCAGGGCCTGGCTGGTCCTCAACTCCTGCGAGCAGCTTGTAGCTTTGAAATCAATAACCCTTCTGGCAACTTCTTTTCAGGGCCAAGATTAACTGCCCTAGAAAGAGAACTTATCTTGGATTGATCTCCAGAAAGGAGCTAACAGTTGTCTCTGGTCTCTCTTCCCCTGGTGTCTTAGTACTTGGAGTTTCCTAAGAATTCTCTGGGAAAGACACTGCCTGAAGAGCCAGTGCGCTTTGCTCTCATGCTCTTCCCTACGAGGCCTGAACTTTCCTTGGGCTGTGGCCTTCATTACCATAGTATTTTTCCATGACTTCCCTTGAGTCTCAGAATCAAGGTAAAGGCTTTTGGCTTAGAGTGGCTGAACCTCACCTGTGTACTAGATCTAACATTTGCAAGATTCAGGAAGAAATAGAGTAAGTCTAGGTTCAGGAAATGGTAGGTTCATAGTGTGCAGGAAATCTGACTACCTAGGGAGGTCAGTCATTCACCATGGCCATCCTGAAGATGATCAACCAGAAAGGAGGCAGGAACCTCTTCTCAGGGTTCTGAGGTGGCAGGAGGTAATCCTGGCTCTCCACACCAGGCTCATTTCTACCTCTAAGGTCACTGTCATGATACTTACCTGCTTGGAATGTTCTACCTGCACTGCACTGAGTCATTAGGGATAGGAAGGTGACCAAGGCTGATTGTGGGAAAGGCCAGAGGGCTGTGCCTGTTTGAGCTGAAGAATTCTCATAATCATTCCTTTTATCTTACTTCAGATAAGGTGTGATCACTAAATTATATTCCTTCTCTCCCTCCTTGCCTCATTCCCTCGCTCCCTTTTCTTTCTTCCTAATTCTTCTGTGATTTCCTACATCTGAAAAGAACAAACAGACCCTGAAAAATTTCAGATAGTCCTTACCATGTTAAGCTTCACATCTGTACATGCAAACCAAAACCTGTTCTGGGGCTCTGTATTTCTTCTCTCCTAGCAAAATGTTGTACACTGGTTCTGGCTCTATTTCCAGGTGCAAAGAAACTTAAGATCTGGGTTTTCAAGGAAGTTCTTTTTGTTTGTTTTGCTGTGTCAGGGCTTGAACTCAGGGCCTGATTACTGTGCCTGAGCTCTTTTGCTCAAGTCTAGCACTTTACCAGTTGAGACAAAACCTCAGTTCTGACTTTTTGGTGTTTAATTGGTGATAAGAGTCTCAGGCACATTCTTGCCTAGCATGGCTTCGAACTGCAAACCTCAGATCTCAGCCCCTGGTATAGGTAGTATAATAGGCCTGAACCTCTGCTGCATAGATTAAGGAAGTTCTTTTTTCCCCCGATTCTTTCACTCACTTTTTCTCCATCCTCACAACACTATTACGGTTAGTACAGCCATGTAATTGTTTTAACCATTGCAATTCCTTTCCATGTGTTCTGACTTTGCCTACTTACAAATAATTAGTTAATCTTCCTATGAAAATGGTTAGCTTTGTTTTTTATGATTTTTTGCAACATAATTTAACAGTAACTCAGAAGTAGTCATTGTGTTGTTCCCTAAGTAAATCATTCACATCGGAGTTAGTAGTAAGGGCTAATCCTCTTACTACTTTATGATCTTCTCTGAGCAGTGGGTTGAACCTTGCCTAGAGAGCTTATGTGGCCATGAGGGTTCTGGAACAAGGAGCCACCAGATGTGTTCTGGAGACTGCATTCTCAATACAAAAGCAGTGCTGCTTACTCTCTTGGAAGAGTTCATTTACCACAGAAGGCATTATTCAGAGGATAAAGAAAAGTTTCCAAACCACAGCTTTAATTAATTAATAAATACTCAATAAATAATTATCCCACCATGGTATTGCTCAGGAAAATAATAAGTTTCAGCTCCATAGTGCGTGCACACACACACACACACACACACACACACACACACACACACACAGCCCTAAATGAGCACTGTGGTATGAAGGAGTATCTTTTGCATATAAATGGTTTAAATTGTGACAATAACTCCAGTTTAATTATTTAATCTAACAGATTTAGCGCAGCTAAGATGTAATATGTAATCTGGACTACCCTTTCAGTAGGGATGCATAGTTTCCCAGAAGCACAGTGTTGGCTCGTGAGCTCTGTTCATGGACATAAAGAATTTGTAGAATGGGTCAGGCCTGGTGGCTCATGCCTGTAAATCCCAAACTACTCAGGAGGCAGAGACAGGAAGATCATAACCGTGGCAGCCAAGGGAAAAGCTTAAGACCCTACGCAAAAAAATAAACTGGAAGGCAAAAGTACTGGGGAGGTGGCTTAACTAATAGAGTACTTAGTCAGCAAAAATGAAGCTCTCAATCTAAACCCCAGTACTGCCAAAACCAAATGAAACAAAAAAAAAATCAGTAGAATTGGTTAGAGTAGATTTCTGACATAAGCTTATGCCCCATTCCTTGTACATTCTACCAATTGGGGATTGACTTCCAATAAATTCCCCTCCTTAATCAGGTAATCAGATTACTCTTACTGGTAAAAAAGAGAAGTATCCCTTTTAATGAAAGATAAGGTGAGAAAGAGTGTGAACTCAAGGCACACCCGGGTGGGATATGAGAGCAGGAGAAACTGGTTGGATGCAGCCAGTACTTTCAGATAATGGTGTGAACTAATTAGGATGGTTGCTCTTATCTTGCAGCTTTGGTAAGAAAAGGACAGATACCACAAAATGAGGTCTTGGACTATGGAGTAGTACGAAGGAAGCAGAGTGTAACCATAAATGTTAATGTGTAAAATAAGATGCTGGGCCCTCACTTCATTTTGGGGCCATTTGAAAGGGAATACTGGTAACCTTTGAACAAAACCTGTGAGTACAGTTTAGATAATGTTGAGACATCGTTAGGACATAGCTAGCCATTGGAAACCAGACCAGAGACCTACAAGACAGTGTGCATATTTAATAACGGCAAGTGACCAGGACAATACATAGAGACATGTTGTACATTTATTTTATTTCAATATCTGAAACAAAAGCACTGCTGATTAGGGAGGAAAATTTCATAGAGAACATACACTAGTATAAAATGGGTATCTAAATGAGTATTTAAATATATATGTAAATATGCACATATATGTATATATGTGTGTGTGTAAATTATTATTTTTTTGATACTAAGGATTGAACCCAGGGCCTTATATTTGCTAGACAAATAATCTACCAAGTGAACTATTCTCTGAGTCCTGTGTGTTTCAATTTGTTATTTAGTTTGTTTTCAGATAGGGCTGTGAGTTGACTTTGGCTGGCTCTCCCTTGGACTACAGGTCCACATGTGGCATTGCCACACTTTCTTATTCTTTGAAATCTTACTAACTTCGCTTAGGATGGCATGAAACACCTCCTCCTGTCTTTACTTGTCATGTAATTGGGATTACAGATGCGGCACACCACCATGCCCAGCCATTTCAAATGTCATAAAATATTTTAATTAAATTGTACATAAAAAGTAAATAGGCATGCCTTATATGAAATCTCATTGCATATCTTAAAGTATGCTTTGGGTTTTACTAAAATGTAAATTGATCATTTATTTTAACAATCATATTAATAGACAATAGTTTTGAAGGAAGAGCTATAAAAGGGCTAAAAATGTTGTGCATGGTTACACAATATATTAAAATGTCAACATTTCTTGCATAATTATAGAAAATGGATCAGTTCTAAGTAGCCAGGTTTTTTTTCTAGCTGAAAAAATAATAAACCAAACTAGACACATGAAGGATTTGAAGTAGTAGTATTGAACCCAGTTCATCTTTACAAGTTATTCCACTAACTCCGAGTCAAACACTGAGAATAATGGGTTTAGAGTAAAAGAAAATATATCCAATTCACACTTCAAGAAAATGAAAATACTACACACCAAGAGAACATTCTTATTGAGCTTTTTTTTTCTTTTCAATGCTCTCAATTTAACCAGCTGGAATTATTTTTAAAGTACATCCAATTCAACCTTTTAAAATGACAGATTTGCCTTTTAATGGGAAATATGTATTTCATCATAAAGATGGAGCACAGTGTCCTTGGCTAAGTTATTCTCTACAGAAGGATGCGCTTTTTTTGTACTCTACGCTCAGCCTATAAGGAAGAATACGGATTATAGAAAATTTGCTCCTGGCATGAAAGATTAGAAGCAAACAGGCAGACTGATAGAGAACAATTAAACATACAAACTGTTCCTCCCAGTACCCTACATGCATATACTACTGTCAATTGCTATGTAATGAGCAAACCAGACAAACAGAGCCAGTCGAGGAGAATAACTTTAGAAACTGGAATTCTTTTTATAGTAAAAAGAAGATATCAGCCCCAGATTGAAATAGTCAAATAGTACATTAGAAAAGGTAACTTGCAAGCTCTCTTATGTGGAGACATTATGGTGTCTCAGGAATATCTTAAATTTGTATTTAATTCGTTTTTTTTCTTCCTTTTGGAGTCAGAAGCATCTTGAGTTTCTAAGGGAAAACAAAGTGAACTGATAACAATGAGTTGAATTAAGCTATCTCAGTGTTTATGCTAGTAAAACTGACATATATCCAATGAAGATTGACATTCCTGAGACATGAGCTTGACGGATGCTGTTTGACAGAGCAGGATCTGGGCGGGAAGGGTAAACATTCCATGATGGTGCAGAGGGAGAGCGCTGAGGTCAAGCCAGAGATGCTTACTCAAAATAGGTCATGGGGGCAGGGGTCAGGAACAAGTGCTTTAGAGCTGAAACATGGATCAAGGGAGGACTAAAGAGAAGACCTAGGAAGACCCAAGAGCAAGAAAGGCCAGGAGGGGAGGGGTAGATAATATCATTCCCAAGGAAGACATCTGCAGTAGGAGCAGAGAGCTGCCTACACAGCTCATCACAAGACTCTTTTTTGTTTATTTTGCCAGTCCTAGGGCTTGAACTCAGCCTGGGCTTCTTTTTCTCAAGGCTAGTACTCTACCACTTGAGCCACAGTGCCACTTCCAGCATTTTTTTTTTTTTGTATATGGTACTTAGAAATCGAAACCAGGGCTTCATGCATGCTGGGCAATCACTCTACCACTAAGCTGTATTCCCAGCCCAAGACTCTTTTATATTAGTTTTTACTTCAGAACCCACTGCCTCTGCAGAAAAACTTTGTCTATGTTAAATAAGCTGGTATATTAATTTAAGGTCTAAAGGGTTGTGATAGCACCCAAGGGCCTTGAAGGAAATAGAAGGAAATAGAAAAATATAACTGCATATTGGAGTATTTTTGTGAAAATATTTCCCCAGAATATGAAGCTCTCTTACAGTCACAGAAAACAAATTCTACCACTTTTTACAATATGTATGCAAACACAGTCGATCAATGGGAAATTCATTCATTCACTCACTCATTGACTGAACAGATCAAGTAAGCATCTGGGGAAAATCCCTGGGCCAAATAGACTAAGGTTAAAAGTAGAAATCAAATCCAGCGCATGTTCCAGTAGAATTTGAGAGCATGGGATATTTATAGCTCTGTTTAACAGAAACTTGGGTGCATCAGGGGACAAGGAGGGAAATAAAAAGTATCGAAGGGGTTGGGCATTCCTGGTGAACTTTGAATGTACAACTACTGTAAGTGAACTCCAGCTGTTTTTGAAGTGTCCAGTTCTGCTTCAGCACGTGGATCCTTAGACTTGTCTGGGAGTGGGAACACAATGAGGTTTGCTGCTGACCCTGCAGTGCTGAGTATTGAAGGTTAGAAATGCTGATGTACTGAACCAAACCCACAGCCAGCCATGAAGAGATTAGGCAAGCAGAGAAAGCAATGGGATGAAAGATCCAGAAGGTTTGAGAAACAGGGTAGATGGAATGTATGTCTTCCCTAAGCCTTGGGAGACAATAAAATCTTTATTAAAATAGGCCCAAGGATAGAAACTCACACTCCAAACTTCAGAGTAGCAGGTATATTTATGTTAACATGATAAAAGTTTAGGGCATTATAGAAAGAGTTAAGAGTTAAGTCTCTGCTTCCTCCAGATGTCTCCCTATTTGTCCTCAACGTGGTGGATGGGAATTTCTCAAAGAATAGAGGCCACACAACAACTTACAAACACTGGGACCCCAAGAGCTGCATTAAGATTATCAATATGTGTCACTGGCCCAGTGGAGACTAGAGCTTCTGCTTCTGAGCATGGAGTTTAAGTCATCTGACTGACTGTGGGCAGAAGCACGTTTGGAAATGATATTCCTGACTTTGCTGAGCTTTTACTTCACTTCTTCAACTTAGAAGCCCTGTCTGACACAGAGAGAGCTTGCTTAGGTGCTTACACGAGAGGGATTTTTTCCAGTTCAGCCTCTTGGGGAGTGTGCTTGGCAGGTGGCTTTTATAGACACACCTTTATACTCTTCTGGGAAGAGATGAATTCCACCATTGTCTAGGCAGAGGGCCCATTTTTCTGTGGGGGAAGTCTAAAGAGCCTCTGGAATCATTGAAAATTTTGGTGCTTAGAGACAGAGAGACAGACAGACAGACTGGAATCATTGAAAATTTTGTTGCTTAGAGAGAGAGACAGACAGACAGACAGGCAGGCAGACAAAGAGAAGTGTTTCAAGCAAATGAATTTCACCCAAGGTGCAAAGTGGACTCGAGGGATGGTTCTGATGTCATTGGCATCAGGGGCAGACATTCATGAAGCATCCTGGAGGAGAAAAGGGGGTCCATATTAAAGAAGAAAAACCAACATAACTCCACAATTGGTAGATGGGGTGGGAGAGGTGGACCAGAGAAAGAAAAGAGTCCAAGTTTCTGAGGAAGTTTTGAGCCATAAAACAATACATATTTATGTACTGTAGTACATATATATGTAGTATAATATTGGCTGTATATAAGCAATCCAGCCCAGGTGGAAGTAGTGTGAGGATGGTAATGGGGTGAGTCCAGTACAGATCTCAAATGGTGCTGTTACCTGTAGTTCTGGCTAGCTCAAATAAGAGTTAAAATATATGTAAGGCCATTACTTCAGAGTGTTTGTGTGGTACAAGAAGATGAAAACGTTTATAACAAACTAATTCATAATAAATAGATTTTGCTTTTTTTCAAAGAATTACTAAAAGATAAATTTTTCTTGAAAATACACTTACAATAAATTTGATTAGATATCATATATAGACATAGGTATATAAGTCACTATGGTCTTTCCAGCTCAGGCTATCTTATTCATTATGTTACAGCTTATTCTGCTTAGTGACGTAACAGAGCAAGAACATTACAGTCCTATCCACACACTTGCTTTCTGAGCCATTTCTGTTATAAAGGAACAATATATGGTACTTGCAGATTCCTGAAATCTTTTCCTATAAGGTGTGTCCACAATTCAGGTGTACAAAATTGTCACTTTCATAAGAACCAATTCAATGTAAACATGTATGATTGAAAAAACGAGAGCAGATTTTTGTGCTCAGTTAAAATTAGAGCTTTCCTCCTATATGCAAACATACACATAGAAGTGGTGCTTAGAGATTTCTTCAAAAAGTAACTTCACAGGAGATTTTCATGAAAACTTAATCTGTATTATCCTCCATTTCCCAGCAAGCATTGTGACTTCTCAGCTGCAGTCAATGGAGGGCAACTAATCCTTGGTCCAACAAAATTTACACACTTATACATGTTCCTTAGCTTTTCCACAATCCATGTGAGTTAAAACATAGTTTGTGACTAATTCTCTAATGCTTATTTAATTCTCACTTAAATCTTTGACTCTGAAGGCATTCATTGGCCAAGGCTTAAATCAAAAACAAATAAAAACACTTCTATGCTTTTTCTGCTCACACCCTCTTCCAAAGGCATCAAAATTTCACAGTTGCTTTTCCTTTTATTAGTATTGCTCTCCTAATATAAATAGTTCTTGTAAACAAAGTGCTTTGTTACATTTAATTAATAAAGAATGGAATCTGCTAACCTCAGCGAGTTGCATCTCAGTTACAGAATCTGGGCTTTTGAATGACTCCTAGCTTCTGTTCCTCTCTACATCCAGCTCTCACAGGCCTACTATGCCCTTCTTTGAGTGAGGCTGGTCTCAGGACTGGGCACCCGGCTCTTGATTCACCATGAATATATTTCCTTTGGGCCTCCTAGGTGTAGTGGAGCATTTCTATGATGGATTTCACCCAGCCATTCTCATGGGTGCCCTCCTGGGTCTCCCCAAACACCATGCTACATCTGGCAACCTAACTCATTCAAAAGTTTTCCGCTTGTTCATTGTACCCTTGGTGCATCGTTTTCAAGTAGACAACTCCATGGACAGTTTTTATTTATTTGTGTATTTATTTATTTGCAAAATTCTTCTTCACATATTTGAATACTATCTTCTCTTGGTGTAAAATTTTTTTTAATCTTAAATCTTGGCAGGCCTTAATTGGGTACAGGTAGATGTTCTCCATTCAAACCAGAAGAGGAAAATGCCTTTGTATACTTGGCCACAGTTAAAGCGAAATGGGCAGAATATTGAAAAGTCAGCTGGCAGGTAACAGCCGTGCTTCACATTTTACATGTGAACTGCCTCTCACCAACCAACCATTGGGTACTTTATTCTTCTCTGGGGCTGGCTAAAAGAGAAAAGCAGCTCATGAATTTAGACAATGCACTGAAAGAAGGAATCTGTAAAATGGAAATAAAAAAAGAGAAAACAAAAAGCTAAACAAATTGCAAGATTCAATAAAAACTGTTGCTTGAATTTCGCACATCTAAAACATCTGCATGCCTGTTAAATTATGCGTACAACTCACAATATACTGTAAATTGATAGGATAACAGCCTTCCATCTTTAGGATCTTTCCTGGTTTTCCAATGCTGAAAAGACCCATGAGGACCAGCTTCACCATTGTAACTTTTGTCTCCCTGTTTGTGTAATGACTGCTTTGTTTACAGGATGCCTTACACTCTTACAGTGTGGCTACTGTCCTGATTTTCCCCACTTTGAAGCATCACAGAGACTTAGTGACCCAGGCTTGTGAGAAAATCAGCTAGGGATGCTGTTCCCAAATGCTAGAAAATGTCCCCTCCTTCCTACGTTGTCATCCAAGACTTAAAATCCTGACACAAGAGAGTGATTGCTTTATGACTGCCTTTTCCCATTGCTAACCCCTGTTACTTATTGAGAATTCTGCCAGCACGTTTTATGAAGTTGTCTATTCCCCCGTACGTGTCACAGACATGGAGTCATTCATTCAACAAATATTTACTGAGAACCTTTCATGTTCTACACTTGCTGAATGTCAGTTACTAGTGCTCAAAAATATAATGTGTTCTGCTCTTTTCTTTCCTTTTTGTTCTCTTTCCCTTCCCTAGAAATCAGTTCCAGATTCCTTGTCCCTTTCTTTCTGTTTCTCTCTCTCTCTCCTGCCTGTCTAAACTCTCTACTATTATTATCTCGGTCCCTGCATGTTTTCTGTGTGCTGCACTCAACCCGAATGTGAGACTCTCCCGAAATTTGTTTGCTAAATCATCTGGCAAATGGTCTTGTTGATGTCTGCTGAGCGGCTCAGAGTCTCCAGTTGTTAAGTACTTATTACAGGAATCCAGCAGGGCAAATTAAGAAAGCTCCATGTTTGCTTGTTATTTTAGGACTATTATGCTATGCTTCTGAGTGGGCTACATATTGGACCTTTTGACCTGCAAGGACTTGCTGTTCTTTAGTCAGAAGTTGCCGCATGGTATCTGAATCTTTGACCTGGCAACAATACAAGTGATTATCTTCCAGGGGGAGAATGTCCTCTCTAAGGTTTTTCAGCCTGCTGGAAAATGCAGAAAGGCTTGTTTAAGCATCTCGAGGTTCACTTTGTATGTCATGTTTTATAACTAAGCTGGGAGCTTTTTATCCTTACAAATTAAGTTATTTCCTTCATTTTTAAAAACTTAAGCACTTCACGTGAACGGTACTTCCATATTGACCCTCTCAACACAGACTGACCATCCGCCCCATCCAAAGCAGGAAGATTCATGGCATGATCCAGCTAGAGTAAACTCATGGCTGATACTCCCTTTGCCTTTCTGGAAGTACATAACAAGAATTGGAGCTGCCCTATTAGGAAGTTTCGTGTCACTTAGGGTACATTAAAAAAAAAAAAGAACAATGTGGTTCCTTTGGTCTTTTTTAAAGCAGATTTTAAAGCAGATTTGCAGCATCTAAAAAATTTCTCAGTATGCTAGCTAAATCTTGGGGAAATATGATCAAAAGTATGTTAAATACATTAGCATCAGGGCCTCTGAATGCACTGGGTTTCAAAAAAAAACAAAGGCAGGAATTCATTATTGTCACGCTTTAAATTGTCATGTTTTCTGATGTATCTTGCACTACTCAAAGCTTTGACTTTGGTACCTCCTTCTGGAAACATGGCTGTGTTTAGAATGACTCCCCAACAGTTTAAGTGGCCATTCTTAAGCTCTCTCACACCACTAGTCCATCGGGTTAAAGGTACTGATACTGCCATGAATTGGAAGAACATATACTTGAAGTAAGGTGTGTTTCTTCAAAACTTTACAAGTCAATTTTAGCTGGGTGCTGGTGGCTCCTGCTTGTAATCCTAGGTTCTCAGGAAGTTGAGATCTGAGGATTGTGGTTAATAGCCAGCCAGGGTAGAAAGTAGAGGTATGGCTCAATTGGTAGAGGGTCAGCCTTAAATGAGTGAAAAAGATAAACAGGACAGCAAGAACCTGAGTTCAAGCCCCAGTACCAGCGTGCACGTGTATACACACACACACACACACACACACACACACACACACACACAATATAAGTTGTAAAAGTTGGTCTTCCCCTTTGTAGTACAGGTATTTTTTAAAATGAAAATACAAGGTGTTTAATCAGTTATTATCCATCCTGCCTTTGACTAGCAACAGACTTTGTTTATAAATGTTTTTGTGAGGTTAAATATTTGTGAAAAGAAAGGAACTTACCTTTTCAAAATGGCTGAAAGCAGTGGGTAATCCTGTAGTGATCAGATTGCAGCATTGGGGGGTCAGGTGTCCGGGTGTCACGTCTTGTTCTGTGGCTGTTACCTTCCTGAATCTGCCCATGTCTCTGTCTGGAGAGCCATCATCACTTCTTGTCAAGGATCTAGGATAGCAGTTTAGGTCAGCCAACCATTTTTACCAAGGTTAGTATTTTAGGCTTTGTGAGCCAAAAGTCCAAATCAAAACAAATATGTAGATACTGAAATGATAACAGAGAAAAACAAATTGCCGCAATTGTTTTATTAACAACTCTCAAAATATAGTAATAGGTTGGGGGAACAACTAAATAGTACCAAGCTTGCCTAGCAAGCACAAAGGCCTACATTCATACCCTAGTACCACCAAAACCAAACCAAAGCAACAACTAACTCCATAGTAATCATAATAGAAGTCACCTTTTTTTTTGGATGATGGGTCTTGAACTCAGGGCCTGGATGCTGTCCCTGAGCTCCTTTGCTCAAGGCTAGCTACCACTTTGAGCCACAGCGCCACTTTGGTTTTCTGATGGTTAATTGGAAAGTTTCATGGACTTTTCTGCCCAAGTTGACTTTGAACCCTCATCCTCAGATCTCAGCCTCTTGAGTAGCTAGGATTATAGGCATGAGCCACCTGGCCCTTTAATGTTTTTTAAATTATCATCAGTACAAGGGGTTTGATTTTGCCATGTGCATATATGTATATGATATACTTTGACCCGATTTACCTGCTCCATCACTCTTGTTCATCCTTCTCCTGAGTTTTACCAGACACATCTCAACAAGTTTCATTTTTCCATTTTCATAATGTACATAAAGTGTTTTGGCCTGTATTTCCTCTACTTCACCCTCCTTGGGAATGTTCTTGAACTTCACAAAGTTCTATGGATGGTTCTTGAGGTATCGGTCAGTGTAGAACAAAGGATTCTAAGTGCAGGGCCTGTGAACTGGGTTGGCCTAAGAGATTGGGACATACATGGATCCAGTATGGGCCAGGAGTCCTTTGCTGTGAGAGGTAGATAAGAGCTGAATGGACATGGGCATGTGCCGTGCTCTGATTTGGAAGGACCAGGTCCTTTGGTTGAAGAGAACTGGGTGAGTGAGGTTAGCTGGCAATCACATAGGCCAGAATTAATCCATGTCTTAATCTTCTAAATCTCACCCCCCTAGCTGCTCAGGAGACAGAGCATGAGGCATTTCAGTAGCTGTTGTCTTCTTAGCCCCCTCCTCGTCTTCCCCTCCCACTTCCCTCCTGCTTCATCCCAATGTGAATCCAGATTTCCTTCTGGCACCAAACTGCCCCCCTGCTGTACAAACTGGATGGCTACCTCTTGGACTGACCACTTCTCCCCGCTCCAGCCCTGGCCTCTCCACCTCAGGAAAGCCTACTTCCCAATGGTCTGAACTGCTAAAGAATTCATTTGGATGCCACAAAATTATCTTTAATTCATTACATCAAAATAGGGGAAAAAATTCCCTGCACAATATGCTTTTCTTCCCACCTAACTTCTTTCAATCCTGGGCTTTCTTGTTTTTCTCACCATCTCAAAGTTTCAAACCCTTTACTAAATATTCCTTTTACCTGCTGTCTAGTGTGTCATTCCTTCATATACTTTATTTTGACCAAATTAATAAAATAGTTTCTTTTTATCATATAATTGTGTTTATTTTATAATTATGCTTATTAAGATTACTCTAACCTCTGAAACATGAATCGGTGTGCAATTTTTTTTTTCGTAATCATAGGTTGTGAGATCAGGACCTTGCACTTCCCAGCAGGTTTTTCCCGCGTAAGCCACTCACAGTCTGTATTGCTCTTAGTTATTTTTCAAATATGGTCTTAAATTTTTGCCTAAGGCTAGCCTTGTATCACAATCCTCTTGCCTTTTAAGTAGCCAGGATTGCAGAGGTTCCCTACTATACTTGGTTTTTCTTTCAGATAAGGTCTACTTAATTATTTCCCCTGGGGCTTTTCTAGACCTGTGATCCTCCTGTGTCTAGTCTCCAAGTAGCTGGGATTACAAACACAAGCCACCATGCTCACTCTACATGTGCATATATTTAAAAGTCATCTTGCTATATTCTATTTTCTCCCTCTCCAATTTTATTTTGAGTCACTTTACTTCTCAAAGGTTCATCAAGTGCTAATACCTACTAAGTCTCCCTATTTTCTAGTTGATTGTAGGATATGCGTAAACCTTGTTTGCATGGATTTCACAAACTGTACTTTATTCTGTCAAGTAGATCTTCTCATTTTTATTCTTTCTCAGTATGTATACCCTTTGTTCTTCCTATGTCTAATTTTGTTGGTGCTTTTCCCTCAGTCTGGACACCTTCTTACCATAGTTTATGGTTATGCCAAATAAAGAAGGAATGAAGGTGTTTTCCAAGGGTATGTAGGTGAACTGATTGTAATTGATCATTTGTTCAAGGAACACCACCACTCATTGTCCTTAAGACATCCCTTTCTCTGTAGGTGACTTGCAATTAGTGGGGTAGCATTCAGTGGCTAGAGAGGACAAAGGATAATAACATGTGGTCTCCCTTCATCTCTTTCCCTCATTCCTCGTCTGAATTTTAACCCTACACCCCAAAGAAATGTCACCAAAATAGGGAAGAGGCAAAGCAGCATTACTGTTCTTAAAGGCTTGCCTCGAATTAGGACTAAAACCAGGATTGATTTGAAGAGCAAGGACAGTATTTATAAAGCTCGTTAAACCCATGAGCAGGAGATAGGGCTCACGTTTGTAAGAAGAATAAATACATGCATTGTTTTATCTCTTATGCCTTTGTCCTTTCTTGTGGTAGAAATCAAAGATGGTGATGGGGGGGCACGAATAAATTAGATTCAGATGAGCTTCTATGATTAATTATGCTGTAATTAAATATTAACCACAACAGTATGTCTTATATTTATGCAAATGGCTTCCTTTTCTATTTGAAAATTGTTTAATTATACACAGAAATATGTCTAAAAATATAGTCTGAGACTGAATTTTTAAAGAAATTTGATGTGTACATGAAAATAAACACCCACAATGCTAACCAGTTGGTAGATTATTCAGAAATTGAACTGCCATATCTAAAAAGAAACATGATCAAATAATTCATCTTATTAATGTTTTAAAAAATATTCTGAATCCTTGTGTCACAAAAGTATATGAAATTTTTTTTAGAGATTTAGAAAACTGACTTTTGTTCTGATGCAACAGAAGAAATACATGCTGTTCTGATTTACCAAGAAAAAATGATTTCATATTAAATTCATTATTCTGTCTTTGAAGTTTTTGAAAATTGACCTTTTATTTACTGTGTGAATTTACACATGGGATTATTCATGTGTAAGTAGGAGGTTAGACACTTAATGAATGGTTTGTTACTAGAGTAATACTTGCATGTACAATATGCAAATAATCCAAGAACACATGAAATACTGAAAATGGTAGCTCAAATATATGTTCATTAAATTAATTGCCATATGCAGCTATCCAAACTTGATCTATATGTCCAAACTGCTATGAATTGATAGAATGTATTGGTTTCTTCTCATTAGATTACTTGCAGGCAAGGAAAAGCAAGAGTAAGTATGTGGGGAATCCTTTGTCTTTTTTGTGATTTAACAACTGTTTGTACATTTTTCAAGTGAAACTAAGCCTGACCCTGGGTTGTGCCTGACTCCGGGGAAGACAGCATGCTGGGATGTGCTTCTTGGCAGTTTAAAGTCCTGCCTTGACCACCACATGCCTTCCATGCTGTTTCCTGTGATAGAAATCAGATAGCCACAGCATCAGGCAGAGAGAGGAGCAAACCGTGGACCACCACTGCCCAAGCCTCTCTTCTACCCAGAGCTTTGGCTAATAATAAAAGATCGGCAATTGGAGGCTCTCTTTATCTCAACTACTTACTATGAGGAAAAAAAAAACTTATGTCAAGTGAGCACTTTACATGTTGTTCACCCACTTAAGCAGCGCCTCCTTTGAAGCTGAAATAGATTGCTTACATAAAATGCTCGGCACTGCCGCTGCTGTCTTCCCCTGCTGCCAGTTTCTCTCAAAGCTGCAGCTTTGTAATCTTTTGATCCTAATACCGCTGAACTCTTTGAGAGGGGAACAGAAGGGACAGAGTTGAGATTTTAGTGTGACAAGTGGAAGAAAATCAATTTTGACTTCCCAAAGATAGAACCAGTGGTGCAAAAGATCACCAGTCACAAATAGATGTTCTCTCTCGTTGTCTTGGGTAACAAAAATTGTCCGAGAGACACAGTGCAATGTAGACAAGAGCAGGTGGTTGGTTTTTTTTGAGGGGGGGCTTGTTTATATTTTTTTCCGTCCACTCAGAATCAAAGAAATTGTCTGATGTTAGGACCATCAGAATCTTCAACACCCTATCTGTCCTTGTAGTCCTTGTGTTTTTGTTTGGCATTTCAGATTTTAAACACTCTAGCATTCCACCAGAGGATTTATACATTGATTAGCAGTTAAAAGCATTTGTCTGTAAGTTTCTTTGGATGACTGTTTCTTACTTTGGGAAAACCAGATCTTCCCTGTAATTGGCAGGCCTATTATAAGTGGATATTCTGTTAAGCTTCTAAGAACTTAGAAGAACTTATTAAGTAATTGAATAAAGCAGAGTGCATTTAGTCTTGCAGTCACACAATATTTCAGAATATCGTATAACCTATGAGTCAATTCAGATGTATATAAGTGATAAACCACAGGGATAAAAAAAAGTATTGAAAAGAAATGATGTGAATTGTCATGCCAGTGCACATGATATAGTCATCCTTTTTCATAGTTGTCTGATTAAAGATTTGGTTGCAACTATTTTTAAGCTTCAGAATAAAGTTATTGTACTTCCAAAAGTTATGAAGACATTAATATAGGCTTTCTCTAGTTCATAACCAACTTAGTTATTTTGGATTGCTCAATTATTATCTCGAATCAATTCAATACAATGTCAATAAATATTGCCATTTGAGAGCTGTTCCTATTTCCCTAGGAAGAGTTACCAGAGGATACAGCCGCATCTGTAGGAAGGCATATTTAATGTTATATCTGTAATAGAAGCCTGCTTCATAAGCTCTATTTGAATTCCAAAAATTCTGAGCAACAAACAAACCTCTTTATAAATAAAATTTCTAAATATAATTTAGAAATGAGTCTATAGTTTTTGGGTTTTGTCTAGAGATAGAAAATAGAGCTTCATTTAAATGAGAGGAAGAATGAAACAGTTTAGGTAACTAGGTTTTAAATCTATACGAAAATGTGGATGTGTTATGGGAAAAAACCACATTGATTTTTGAATATAAAATATAATTCTGATTTTCTCTACTACTTATGTTTCTTAGATATGTACTCACCTATGATCTCTAAAAAGTGTAATAAGTTTAACTGTACCATGACCAGTAGATTTTTTGGGGTCTAGCAACTGTAGTTTATCTATATTCTTAAAATATATATATTTTAAGAATGCATGCTATATGGAAACTCATTTTCTGTTCTTGGTCAAAAAGCATATGTTTAGTACTGTGTTTTTGCAGGTATATATTCCACTTATATTTACTTTTGAAAGCATCCCTCAGAGAGTCTATATTCTCCTAACTGCTAATTCTGATTTCTCTAATTTCTTTCTAGCTATAAATTGAGTAGTTAACAGAAATAACACAAATAAAGCACTCTAATTTTAACTTGATTGTACTCTTAAAATAATACTACTTTTAACTGAAAAAAGTCTTCCTGAATAAATTCATTCTGTAGTCAGAATAGATGAGGGTTAAAGATGTTACCAAGATATAAGTAATGTGGATTTTCCTGATTTATCTATAGTCTTGAGATCAAAGCAAATGCGTTAATTTTCTATTATATCCCTCTTTAACTAAATTGGAGTACACAGTGAAATTTCAGCTCAAGAGAAGTAAGGTGTCTGAGAGATCATTCTCATTTATAAGAATTACAGGCATGAAACCATGGTAAAAGGACACATCAGAAACTTCTGAAGAAATGACCGTGAAGCAGAGTGCAAATGAAGTGCAGAGTGCCCGCTCTGTCACCCGGGCAGCAGGCTTGTAAATGGCATTTTCAAGAGCTTTAATAGTGGACAAGGACACACCGTTAGTCTAGTTAGAACAAACGTCATTAAAGGAAAAGTGTTGTGCAAGTGACTGGCTCAATCTTCATTAAAGAAAAAAAATGATGTCTCCAAAATGAGGCAGTTATAGTGGAATTGTGGCAGGCTGTATCTTCTCTGACTAAATGACTACTGCACTTGACTAGTTTTTTTAAAAGATGCAGCAGAGGTCATTTAAAGGTGTGCTGTTTAGTCTATCCTGTGTTGTTGTTTTGCTTTCAAAGAGTATTGCTTTTCTGTTCTTTTTATTATTATCTTTAAGTAGCTGTACAAAAGAGTTGCCTTTTTGACAAAGTAGTTTATGAATATGATCTATCTGGAAGATTTACTGAGCTTCCCAGAGCCAATCAGAATATGTTAAAAACAAAATTTATGTTATTTGCCAGGGGCTGGTGGCTCACTTGTTAATTCTAGCTACTCAGGAGGCTGAGATCTGACAATTCCAGTTCCAAGTCAGCCCTAGCAGGAAAGTCCGTGAGACTCTTATCTCTATTAACCATCTAAAACCGAAGTGGAGCTGTGGTTCCAAGTGTCAGAGTACTAGCTTTCAGAAAAAAAGCTCAGGGACAGCACCTAGGCACTGATTTCAAGCCTCCCAACCAACCGAATCAACGTCATCATCATCATCATCATCATCAACATCACCATCATGATGTTTTATTCTTTGCAGTATAAAAGCTTTTGTTTTTGAACCAATTATGTGTGGACTACAGAGTAGAGAAAGGATCACAGAAATCAGTAGATCTTTAGCTTTAAAGCACAAATGTGCAGCTGGCCTTTCCTTAAATTCCTGGGGATCATGGTGTTTACACACAACATCTGTTAATTCATACTTTATACACCAATACAATCATCTTTGACTGCTAAAGGTCATTATTTCACATATTTCTCTCCCTACGTGCAATCCTGCCTCAAATTTCACTGATGATTAAACACCTTTGGCCTCTACTGATTCTAAGATTCCTCTATGCCAACTTTCCTACGGAAGCCATTAATGAGAAATTAGAAGTGACTGCCTAACTGTGAATGAGAGAGAGAGCTGGATGTGCTCCCCACCCCCAGTAGTGTTTATGGAGAATTTCCTGTTCTCTTCTGAAAATCCTTTCTTGTATTCATTTCTGGGTTGATTTCTCCACAGAACTATACATTATCTGCATGGATACATTTATAAACCTATGGAAATCTACCTAGAGGTTACCAGGTGAATACATAGTTGCCTTCAAGACAGTATGGTCTCATTTCAACTGGTTCTGTTCTGCATGGCCTCGTCCATCTGTCTGCCATTCTGCTGTATTAGAGCAGTAAGTTCATGGTCTGACATGCTATCCCTTGGTACCTGTGGTGACTCCTGTCATCTAGTATCCACTATGGTCTGGTGCATTATTTACCTGTCAGATTGATTGATTCCTCTACTTCTACCATCAAATCTACCTGTATAGGAAAAAATGAAGGTTATGCCTGGGAATATGCTAGAATTACTGTTTTCTTAGTACCTTCTGTGTGGGAGGTACTGTTCTAAGTGGTCTGGGTTAATTTTCTTGTGTGTAAAAGGTCCAATTTTAGGGTCAACCAAATTACCTTACAAAAATCACAAACATCCTAAGCAGCCAAAATGTGTCCCAAGTCCAAGTACATCAGAACCTAAAGTCTGTGTTTTGAGCCTCCTCTGCCAAGCAATAATGCAGGATAACACCCTGAGAACTTTACACCATCCTGCCTATAATCTTGAGCACGGGAAAAAAGGATGTGTTTGCCTTTATAGAGAGTGCCATAATCTTTGGAAGGCAATTAACTGTGATTATCATCGAATGTGTTATATATACTACGATGGCTCCTATGGTGTTATAATAATTTCAAGATAGCTTCCTGGAAGTTAGTCGTTGTATGAATTTATCTGTTACAACATTTCAGCTGCCTGATAACCCTGGTCAGTAGGTATTCTCATCCACATTTTATAAAGGAGGAAATTGAGACTTAGGATAAATTGCTTAAAGTAATGCAATAGGCAACTTCAATGTCTGCAATTTTTCCTGTTCCAAACATAACACTCCATTTAATAAGGTTAAGTTGGTCAAGTTTTCCATCTTGGTAGGCCAAAACTGGTCAAATATTGGCAATTTTGTGTTACACAACCTAAGCAGTGAATTATTATGCATTTTACCATTCCTTACTCTCATTTCTTAAATGCCTTGCAAGGGATCATTAATAGCCTTCATGCATAAAGAAAAAAAAACAGGAAAATGACAGATCAGCACTGCCTATGTAATATGAGTGCATTCATAACAACAGGCAGGTTACCAAAATTATAATTCATTTTGTTTGCACATATTTCATATCTGATGTTTTATAAACAGCTATGATATATTTTGAAGGGGACTAAGTTCTCAAAATTGAAAGAAAGAAACCCATTTCTACTAGTTTGAATGTTATCAACACATACCCTTTTTGAGAACCATAGAACAAGAGTTATAATAAACAATATGATTGGGATTCTTTAAAACCCAATTAAAAATGCCCAAGTGATGGTTTATAATCATTGTTTCAGTTTATATTGCAAACTCTTACAAACCCACATTTATCAAATTTCTGTGTCAGTATAATGGAAATGGTCATTCACTCTCCTGTTGACAAAAAACAAACCAACCAACCTCTGTATTAGAAAAATATATTTTTATATTATTTGTCAAGACTGTTTTACACTTCCGACTGAATATTTCATATGCATATATATCTACATTCAATGTAAATGCATATGAAATATATTTATATATTAGCATAGTAACTATATAATGAATATAATCTAGATATATAATACTTATGCTTTATATTTTATATATTATATATTTATATTATATGCATTATGTGTTATATATATTTTTAATATGCATGTAATATATAAGAAGTTTTTTGATTTCCTGGAAAGCATCTAGCACAGCTCTACTTTAAATTTGGCCAGATTCAGTGCAGAAAAGAGCTCACAATTCATATTCTGTGGCCCTGAGGAGCGTATCGCTTTTGGGTGGCTTATAAAAGGTCTGCTTGATAAAGAAGAGTGTGCCTGATCACAGCTGTCCTGTGCTGAGCCGTTCAGGGCCTGAAAGCTGGGTTTCTACCTCACCCTTCTCTCCCTGCAGTCTATTCTGCGATCACCCTGCAACCTGCCATTTTGAGCAGTGGTCAAGAACAGCACCATACTAGAGCCCACTTTGCCATTGCCTGGTACTGAGCTAATGGTCTTTGCTAGCAAGAGATCCTGCCTAGGTAGAAATAGTTACCAATCCAAAAGGTAGGCCAAAATTATTTTCTGATGACAATACGTGACTTGTTAGAAGATATACATATTGTACATTTAAATGTTTATGGAGACCCTAGTTTTCTCCTTTTTGCTTTCCTTTACTAACTGGTAGTGTAGAATGCATAATATAGAAATAATAATTTATACAAAATACACTGTATGGACAATATTTTTCTTCTTGAGAGATTATTATTTTTTTAGAATAAATTTTAAGCCCAAGTAAAAGGGAATAGGAAAGATCTCTCTTTGCTGAATAGGAAAATTATGAATGGATTTTATCTGCCACAATGATAGTGCTTCAAAGAGTATCTATCAGTCCATTTTTTAGTAAGGTTTTACTTTACCTACTCCCTTAATTGTAAATAATGAAGATGTGTGTATGTCAAATTACTTAGAATTCTCAGTGAAAGGAATGATTGTTCTGTTGCGTTTAAGTCCCTTAGTTCCAATTCAGCTACAGTGCTGCTGAAAAATGAACGTTTTTTAAACAGTGCTTGAGTTCATTTTCACTGATTTTATCAAAAGGAGAAGAGAAAAAAAAAGGATACGGTGATTTTGTTATTTGTAGTAAACAAGCGATTTTCTTTTTAAGGGCCCCCTGCTAAATGTTAGCCACTTGAAGTCCTGAGAATTAGGTGAATAGCTTTAAAATACTTGATCTTTTTAAGGATTTTCCATGACATTTATTTTGTAAAAACCAGAAACTTCAAACTTGATCCATAGAAAAATGGCTTTAGCAATATGTTGTCCCCAAATGAAGGGATAATCTATGACTTGATATACAGTGGTCATAACCCAAACTCTGGACCACGTGGGTAAACATTTTAAAATAAAAATATCAGCAGGAAATGTCATGACAATGTTGGCAGCCTAATGCTGAAACCATATTACTTTCTGTCTTTTAAATGCAGTCTTGGATAATTAGCACACATGGAGCTGCTTTGAATTCATAGGCCATCCATTTTCAGAGCTCAGGGTTGCATCTATATATTTTAAATTTAGGAAATATTTGAGTGTTTAAATTCATTAGAGAAAGGTATCAAAGAATGTTTTTCACTTGAACACTATTTATTTGTTTGTTTATTTTTGTGCTAGTACTTGGGCTTGAATTCATGGCCTATGTATTGTCTGTCCCTTTTCCTTTTTTTAGAAAAAAATTTTTATTATTTGAACCATAACTGTACTTTTGACTTTTTGCTGGTTAATTGAAGACAAGACTTTCACGGACTTCTCTGCCCAAGCTGGCTTAAAACCTTGAACTTCAGATCTCAGCCTCCTGACTGGGTAGGCTCCGGAACACTCCTGTCCCTTTTGTTGCTGTTTATAAATCCCAGCATTTGATGTTTTATACACTCAATCTAGAGTAAGACATTTTCACCAAGTCATCAGTCTTCAGCACATATTGTATGCAAATGTCATCCTCTCTTTGAAAATACCTTTTGCATTTTAAGCAAGATCCTGTTTTGACAGTTCTTTATGCTTTATGCATTTGGGGGTGAGTTCTTCTGGTGAGTTTCATTTGAAAAAAAATTCATGAGCTTTTGCTTTGATATATTCATTATGAGTTGATCATTTCCCTTCTATCTCAGTTAACCCTTCAGACACCTCACTGGGAAGTCCTTGTCCAAGTTCAAGGTTTCCATTAGACCCCATCAGTGATTCTAAGTGGAAGATTTACATGTAAAGTCACTAGAATGTACGTTGTTCCTCAGTATTGTGCTGAGGAGTTTCCTACTATTTTTTTTCCAATTGAATTATGATGTGAAATGGCATGAATATTGATCAAATTTCTAAATTGAATTTCCCAATTTTTAGACTGTGGTGTAAACCAACCCACAGGTTGTCATAACCAATTCAGTATGTTTTTAACAATAGTCAGTGAAGCATGGAGCTATCTGCACATAGGCTATCAACAAGTATCCCTTAACTCCTTCCTCTCTGAACTGCACACCAATGGCCAAGTTCATATCCAGGGTAATGATCGACGATCCTGCATGTGTGTGAGCGTTCATGAGGCTTTCCCCTCACTTTTGTGTTTGAAACAATGAAGGAACACTGTTTCTAGATGTCATGGATGCAGAGGAAAGGAGAAGAGCATCATGCCTTGGGTAGTATGCCATTGTTCCAAAATGGCAAAGAAGAGAGTTAAAGAGTCATGCGTCATGAAGAGCTTTTATTTCCAGCACAGTTTATATATTTTACAAGTCTGAAGACCCTCTCTACCAAGTCCGTTTCCATTTTTCTGTCCTGAGTTATTAGCTCTTTACATTGTCGTTCAGATGAGAGCAAGGGCCTTCTAGTTTTCTGTGCCTGTTCTGGATGAACTTTCTGAAATGAAACATGACTGGGTTTGCTGTGGGTTAGTTAAGGTTCCTGCCTCTGTTGGAGCCTCTGATGACGCAAGTCAATCCTTAAAATCCTCTGAATCAGTCATTTGTGGGGGATCAACGGGGCCAAGCAGTGCTCATCTTCCAGGTCTTACCTCACTGGTTTGTACAAAACAGCTTGGCATCCACAAATAGGAGGCCAGTTTAACTCTCTGAGCAGTCCTTCCATTCATTTCATTAAGAAAGTGGGAAAGAGATTAGATGAAGAGAAGGATAAGGATAAGGAAGAAAGGAAGGGAGAAAAATTATGCTAGGGAAAATGAGAAGAGAGAAGATGAATATCTTCCTTTGTTGTCTTTGTCTTATTAAACAGTGTTGGTATGCAGTGTGTGTGTGTGTGTGTGTGTGTGTGTGTGTGTGTGTGTGTGTGTGTGTGTGTGTGTGAATTTTTTTTGAGCCAGGGCTTTTCCATGTGTGGCCTAGAACTTGCTATCTAGTTCAGGCTAGCCCTGAACTTTTGGTCCTCCTGGCTCACCCTCTGGAGTACTGGCATTGCAGGCATGTGTCACCACACTTAGCTCAGTGTTAATATCTTTTTCCTGCCAGTATGTACTTCTACTTCTCTTTCGTCTGCTGCAGTAAATCACATATTTTCTCCTCAACACTGAGTCGAGAAGGGGGAAAAATAGCACAAGAAAGGAAATGTATACATAAAGTCAGTACTAGATTTAGAATATAACAAAAATATGCTGTAGATTCTTTTTTAAATTCTATAGCTCTCTGAAAGCCATTTTTCCTTAATTTGGGAGCTCCTGTCACTTGCTAATGTCGCAATGGCTACTTTACCTTCTCTTGCATAGAAAACATCCACGGAAGAAGTTAGCATTATCAAGTGAATATGTTTTATTAAATACTTACACCTTACAGTTTACAACATGCTGTGACACATCTGATAAGACCCTTTGAAGAAGACAACAAGTATCATCTTTCTGACAATAAATGAGGAAATTGAGAGTCAGAGATGTTAAGTGCTGTGGATGAATAATTGTAGCTGCCTATTGTAGTATGGCTTTCTATAATCTTAAGTGTGTGTGTGTGTGTGTGTGTGTGTGTGTGTGTGTGTGTGTGAGTGTGTGTGAATACAATCATAGAATACTGGCACAAATGGAAATAAATAGGTAAAAAGAAGGAAGTAAATTGACAGGTAAATTATTTCCACTTATATACAC
This sequence comes from Dipodomys ordii, assembly GCF_000151885.1. NCBI lineage: Eukaryota > Metazoa > Chordata > Mammalia > Rodentia > Heteromyidae > Dipodomys > Dipodomys ordii. The sequence continues at coordinate 13,564,787 of NW_012267220.1, forward strand.
CACTTGGCAATAAGGAATTGCCCTTCCTGTGTTAATGTAAGCAGTAGAATGTCCAACAGATAGTTTTAATCCAATTAAAGTGATCTGTTGTGACTGAACTTGACTGGAGGCACTGGAAGAAAGATGGTTAAAATGTCCTTCCAAGATTATACTATTTTAGCATCAAAAACTTGAGAGAATTTCTGAAAAAATGATTATAGTGTGACTTATTTTGTATATTCCACAATATATATTGTTGAGTCACAAATCAAGCTGCTTTCGAAAAGATGTTAAGTATCATTGGATACGTTTCTTTAATATTTTAATTGAAATATGAAGCAACTGCTCAGAATTTTAATTTCTGGTAAGCATATGAGGTCCTTTAATTAGTATATCCATTCTTTTTTTTTTCTTGCTGAGTATTCTCCTGAATAAGAATAAAAGCAGCAAAATTAGACAATGTATAGAAAAGGAAGTCCTGGCTCTGAGAAGCTTTACCAGAGAGAGTCTCCAGACCCCATATTTCTGGCTAGAATTTGCAAATGGGGGAAAATTCTTTTCCTGGCATGAATTGTGTAACAGTTGTTTATGTACCTTGAAGCTTAGCAGACTCTATCAAAGGTAATCAGTGAAATAAATCTCTGCTTTCAAAGGTAAAAATGGCATACACATCCGTGTTTGCAGAATTATTTTTAAATTAAGAATATTTTTATTTAAAATATCATATTTAAATCATTTGGATTTCTTTGTGCTGTAAAATTGCACATATAAACAGTTCACTTCCTGGCCCTAGGTGAAGCTGGAAAGTATTGTAAGGAGAGACAGCTCAGCTTATAATAACACTTGCCATGCTGAGCTCGCTGATTTCTGCAGCAAGGCAGTAGAAAGCACACACATTAGGAACATCAGCGGTGCAGTCAGAAATCCTTCCTTCTGAGACTGTGGGCAAGTTATTTTATCTTTGTTTCCTTCTGAAAATGGGGTTTCAACGTCCATTGTCTAGGTTTCATGGGTGAGATAAATAGTTCTGAAAAGCCATATATGTAGCTTCACGCCTGGCATTCTGTGTTCACACAACCAGTACACAAGAACAGTTTGACTGGTTGTGGTCTCAAGATTTATAAATTTGCAATGGTGGGGCTGGGGGTTTAGCCCAGCGGAAGGGCGCCCGCCTGGTGTGCGCAAGGCCCTGGGTTCGGTTCTCAGCCCTGGGGAATAAATAAATAAATAAATAAATTCGCAATGGTCCACAAGGAAGAATCTTGTTGGATTTTACCACAAAGGTAGGGGCTTCTACATATGAAGACAATTGATGTACCAGAGAGATGAGATGGAGCTTGTATGTGGGCATGAGAATTGTTCTGGGAGGGATCAGCCCTTGGAGGTGTTGCCTTCCAAATCGAGCAATAACAGTATTTACAGAGGACAACAGGTAACACAGCCAAACTTCCCCGAGAGAGCTGAATCCCTCCCTGGTGTCTGGTACCTGCTAGAATTAAAGATAGTTCCGTAGTATATAGGAAACTAGGATTGTGGAGAATAAAATGGTTAGGAGAATCCTGGGCTTGAAACATGGAGAAGTAAGTGAGGACTGGAATATAAAACTGAAGAATAACAGAGCATGATTTAAGGTCTATAGAAAGAGTTTGGGAATCCTTGGAAGGAAAGAGCTACCTTTCAGAAAGAGGGACCAGAGATTATCATCACATTTCCTGGGTTAGCTAGGGAGATGGAAGGTGGTCAGGGGAGAGCCTTTTCATTTGAGACACTTGGAAGTATCACCAAAGGGTGGGCTGTTTTTGAAGTGTAGATTAGATTAGAACATGCGTCTTTCAGGGATAAAATCGGATCTGATCTAACAGCAGTGATGATTTTTTAATCCTCTGTCCCAAGAACACACAGATTAGCACAACAATAGTAATGATTTTTAACAGAGATTTTGCAATATCAATTAAGAAAGGAACCATGAGGAAATCTAGGTGAAGGACAGTGGCCCTGGGTATTTTGTAATAGAGCGGGAACCTGTCTAAGTGCCTCGTTTTGTATGGGTGTTGTTATTCCATCCATTCCCTTGTTTGAGAGTAGGCTCCTTAATTAAGTGAGAATGGCCTTGTGTGTGTTTCAAAGACAGCCAAAGGAAAAGCTGGGTAGGATGTCCTGCTCCATTGCCAGGCCCAGCGAAAGGAAATTGAAAAAAGTAGAGAAAGTGGCAGTCCATTAGAAGAGAGGGAAAACAAGCTAGATTCCTTTGCTAAGGAGGAAATGAATGCACATAGTGCCAGCCCTTGAAGGAGACAGGAGTCCAAGGGCAAAGATCTATTTATTCTTGATTGCTTCAATCTAAGCACCAAAATTGGAGGAGAAGGATGAGTAATGGACTTTAATGAGTTTCTATTTCAACAATGCTCAAATTGGCTTCTTGAACTTAGTTCATCAAGAACAAAGATATTAATTGAGAAAAACTAAAATAACATGAAAATAAACTGGAATCAAGCTGATTGTGTGTGTGTGTGTGTGTTTGCATTATACACAACCTAGCTAGCTATAACTTTTGGAAACCATGTAGCCTTCCTAGGTAGAGGAAAGGCTAGAGAGACAGTTCTGGTCCTTTCTGTCAGGCAGAGTATCTGCCTACCTTGGTTCCAAACCGGATTGCTCTACAATAACAGGGTATGGTCTTTGGTCATAGTACATCTTTCCAAAAGTCTTATGGTTGCAAGAATGCCCAGAATCCTCCTGCAGTTTCTTAATGGCAGTTTAGAGCTTTCTGTCTTATCTGGTTCTTTCTGCCATATTTCCTATGGCTGCTGTTCTTCTCTCTCCCATCAATCATCTTCCCTTTGAATTTGTAAATTCAGTTATTGCTTAAAACAGCTCAAGAGGTAGATGTGCTTCTTTCCATGGACTCAAGAATAGTGACTTTTTCTTTAAACTTTCACACTTGGCATTTGTTGACCTCGTTCTTTTCATATGTCCTCCAGGAGGTGACAGTGCAGTCTTCTCTGTCCAGTTCCCCCTTGGTTTCTCAGAATGGCTGTTTCTCAGTTCTTAAAATGTATGTCTGCCTTGTCCTGGCTGCCCTCAGGGCACTCACAGTTTCTTGGCCTTGGAATCCCAAATATATGAGCTATTCAGGCCTTAACCTTTTCCCCTGTGACAAGCGCCACCTGGATTTTGGTCAGTGGCCATTGCATAGCCATCAGGCAGCTAGTATGCAGAGCTCTGTGATCTTTCCTGGATGTTAACTTGTCAGTGATCACTCGAGTTTCTGCTTTGAGCAAAGGGTCTGTGGTCTATAGGTGAGACACAATTTAGTCTCCATGAAAGTAACCCTTAAGAAACCCTGGTCAGTCTGATATTTTCTTTCTGTGTATGTATGTGTAGCCTTCTTTTTATTCTCCTTCTAATTTTATTGTCCTTTCAAGAGATTCTTATTTTTCCCCATGGCTTCGGGGCTAAGAAGAAAATAGTCATACATTCAAACTACTCCTGTCCCAATAGAAAAATCCCCTTTCAGCAATTCTATATCTTTTTTTAAAAAAATTTGTCTTGTTACATTAACCTTGAGGTTCAGGGCTTTTGAAATTTTCTTTATAGCAAAAAAAATATTAGGAGTAAGGTGAATATCTCAGTATTCTGTGAGAATGGGTAGGTTAACAAAAAGATGCACCACATTCCAGTTTCCTTACAAATCATATAAAAGTGTACTTAATGCGTGAGTTTATTTACATGTGGAATCTTAGCGGGACAAATTTAAATATTCAGTTAAATGATAAAATAGTGGTTACTAGAATAGAGGGGTGGCAGTGAGCAGATGTAGGTCTAGAATACACAGTAGCAGATATACAGAATGAGCAAGTCTGGAAATCTAATGTACAGTATGAGCATTACAGTTTATACTACTATATTAAGGATTTTTAGCAAGTGAATAGACTTTAGCTGTTCTCTCCACAAGCAAAAAAGTGGTCAGTTCTATGAGATGATTGACATGTTAATTAGCTTCACTATAGTAACTATTTTACTATCTCTATATCTCATCATGTTCTATAAACCTCAGACATATATACAATAAATCATATGTGCGTTTTTGCATTTGTATATCTATATACCAAGAGATCAACTCCAGCTTTACTATTTATAACTCAGAGATTACAATGTTGAAAATTTTGAGATTGAGCCTTTAAAACTCAGTTTTTCCTTTCACATTCCACCCTACTGATTTCTCTCCTAGTGCATCCTCAGACTACTTGCCAAAGCGTACCAGTTCATAGAAGAGCAGGGGAGATGCTCAGCCCTGTCACTGCTAATTGGTGTCTTACATAGACATATTATCTAGCTATCAGGTGTCTCTTCACTTTGTGACAACAAGGCATTGAGAACCTTCGTTAAGCATGCTTACCGAATGTATTTTTATGCTCGCAGATACTTTTTTTAGGATGACTTTCAAGCTTTTGAGGGACAGGAGCTGATTTCAGAAATTCATCCTTCATTCGTAGCATTCTGGTAGGATTTCTATATTTGTCTTATTGTATAAAATGGTGAATTTTTGCATGCACGATGACTAACATGTCTGGACAATGCCTTTGTAGACTTGAACACCAAGGCACCAGTTTCTTCCCTTTGTAGCTCAGAATCCTCAGGCTTTGTGGAGTCTCCTGTGTAAGGCCAGCGTACATGGGTCAGAGGTCACCTCTAAGCCACCCTTGGATTAGGCTGGTAGGTGGTCTTAGCAGTCCTGAATGCCTACCAGTTAGAAGATTTGTGGCCCCATGGGTCAGATTGTATAAATGTGCCCTCAATAATGTTGATGATGACCCATGTATACATGTTTTAGCCACATGTATTTTCTTTATAAGAAAATATATGGTGGAGAACAACTTAATGGGAGTTTCATTTCAATGTCCTTTACTTTACACTAGCAACATTACATTTTTATTTTCAGCTTTAACCTGCTTGCTCTCCTCTCTCTCTTTCTTTTCTCAGTAAACAAATACAGTACCTTCTGTTGAGGGGAGGGTTTGAGAGGAGTTTCAAGAAAATCATTGTTCACATTTTAGAGGTTGTTTGTAATAACTTTGCTTATGCTATAAAAATGTTAATAGCTTTTGAAGAATAAAAACTCTGTAATAATTGCCCATCTATAAGCAGAGTCTTATGGTTTTAGCTGCAATCTATGGTCCCGAGTGGAGAGAGTGTAACATAATACCTTCTATTTATGCATGGTTTATGAACTGATTTACACAAGGGGCTTTGTATTTATAAAACTGCATCTCACTTTGTATGCATCGTAGCCATTTAGTATTTGAGTTGCCAAGAGGGCAAAATTTTGTTGCTAAAATGCGGCAATATGACCTTAGACTCAATATGTATATAAATCATTAAGTGAACCTTTAAAGAGTTTTGAAAGATGACTTTGTTAGATCAGAACCCAACTGTAGGTCCTTAGACATTTTTGTAATTCATAAAGCTCAGTTTCCATTTCTCTTGTGAACAGAAGTCATAATAAGAGTAACAAAGAATTTCCTTAATGAATTGGTGGAATATAGTGTATATCACATTGAAGAATGTTTCCAATTCTAAAATTTGGAAGGATGATGTTTAAAGGCACTCTAGTTAGTTATCTCAACAGGTGGTAGCTGGTAATTGATAATTATATTTAAAGTATGTGCATTCATTGTGGTTGGTAGTAATATAGCATTTTTATCCACAGATCTCAAAGCATGTGTGAATAAATATGCATTATTTTCCTATTTTAAATAGCCAGAGACTCACTGAACGTTAATTGGATATAAGCAGACAGAGAAATTTCATTTCATGTCCCCTGCTTGCTTGAAGCTACTAAAAAAAAAATTCTTCCCAGAAACTAGGATGAAGAACACACTGTACCTGATCTTTAAATAAGTATGTTCAGGAGTATGGTGCCAACTCCCAGAGCAGCCCCGTAGAGCACAAAATGCCCCTGCACATATTCCCTAAGCTCCTCACACCTAGGCACACAAAAGCCCTCTGGCAATTTTGAGTCAGAAGAGATGTCAGTAGTCATTGTTCTAAATCCTTACCTGCTCCTTTGAGCTATACAAAAGGCGAACCAAGGCTAGGGAGATAACGCTATTACTTATATCCTCTATGAGACTTCCAATCCCTGATAGACCACTTGGTAAGGAAAATATCGATTGGGAATCTGGCATCTGGCAGCTCTTTCCTACATGCTTGCAACAGGACAGGGAGGGAGACAGACAGACCACCAGAGTTCTATTGGTGCTGGCATTCTAGGAATGCAAGATGATCTCTGCTTCTGCCTGTTCTCAGCTTTAACCGCCCATCTGCACCCACCCTGCACAAGGAAGGTGACGCTGTCCTCTTCGGTAGAGATTTTCCCATCTTGTGGATCCTTATCTCATAAGAAAATATTTCTGAGCTGTTGTTTCAGTTTGTTCGGCTTTGATTTCTTGAGACAGTGTCTATTTCCATACCCCAGGCTGGCCTTGAACTTACCGTCCTCTTGTTCCGTCTCTTGAGTGTTGGCATTCCAAGTATATGCTACCATGCCCAGAGGAGCTTTCTTTTCTGTAGTTCGTATTAATTTACATTTTAATGTTTATGTTATGAAAATAATAGCTGGGTTAAGTATAGTTTCAAATGTTATATAAACATTCCCTTTCTACCTCTTGTTCTCCCATAGTCACAAAATATGAAAGAGGCAATTTTCCCTGGAAAAGGAGTGGGTGTGAAGGAGTAGGCATCTATTCCAGGTCCAAGACTGTTCTGTGGTGTAAAAAGGACAAAGTTGACTACCAAGAACTCCTTGAGTTTAAGGGTTGGAGGACGTGCTGAAGGGCTGCCTGTTTTATCAGTAGTAGTATTCCTATTACTACTACTACTACTACTACTACTATTCTTTCTTTTCCAAAAATTCCAGGAATATTTGACTGATTTAAAATGTCCACTCTAGTCTTTTCTGTTTTCCTTAATATTTATTCATATTCATTGAACTGTTGAGTTTCTAGCCAATAGTCCAGAAGGCCTGTCTCTTTCTGATGAAGTTCTTCCTCCCCTACAGGTATTGGTTTGAACCTGGAGATACATGTAGTTTGCTTTATTTTCTAATTGAGATTCTTCTGGGTGAGAGGAAGTGTGAATTACTTATCTTGGGGTGCATCATCTCATTTAATTCTCCTATGATTCTCTATTTTTAAATTTGGCTCAGCCCAGCTCAGCCTTATGGCGAGTTTCTGCTTGAGTGCATTCTACTTTGTGCCTCTGTGTTTCTCCGCTCAGGTTATGTTTCATGGGCAGCTGCTTACAACCTTAAAACATGGGAAGAACCCTGGAAAACAGCAGTAAGAGACTTTGGCCAAAAGGTGATGTCCAGGGCAGGAATGTTCCTGTCTCTTGTTCCATGAGGACTCTCAGCTGTTTCAGGAGTGGCTCTTTTCCTAGAATAGCAGTAGTGTGCAGCTGATGGTTGCCAACAACCTCACGCTCTCTGTACCAGGGCTGGCTCTGCAACAGCTGGTATGCTTGCACACCACCAGCATTCCAAGCCTCCTATGCACTGGCATTTAGACCTCAGCAAACTCCCAAACATTTATTGAGTGATATGTGGCCTCTTCTCACCACTTGTGGAAATCTGGGCATGAGAAGAAGAGACAATGGTAACTGGGAATCAACTTAGATTAACAGATATCTGTTCTGCATATTGTTTTACATGTACTTATGATACTCATTTGAAATAATTTGCCTAAACTTCCTGCGAACTAAAGACACAACTAACTACTCCTAGTTAAGGATCCTTATTTCCCACACTATGGCTCTCTCCAGCAGTTTTGTTTTATCCTAATTTGAGACTCGTAGAGAAATTAGTTTTTGGTGGTTTGTGTACAGATGTCCACTTAGACATCTTGTCTTTGGTATCTCTGTGCTCTTCAAGCTGTAAGGGCTTTAAATTTCACTTTTGTTCAGGACTCTTGAGTCTCCCTTCTCTTTGACCCTAGTGTAGAGCCTAGAAAGAATCTCTTCCTTCTTTGGAGGCTGAGCCCTGTTAAGAAGAAAAGGGAAGAAAAAGCCCAGAGCCCCAGTGCTCAGCACTATTAGATCAGATTTATAGGGATTTTAGCAAAATATCTATTGTGTACTTATCATGTACACCGAGGAAAGCACTGATTGTCCAGTCATTGGAGGCACAGATACTGTAGGCTCTGAAGTGTGCAAGAGCGCAGTGTCCACCTACATATACTATTATAGCTTCTCCACATCACGCACATAAGTCACAAGCATCCCCAAACCCCGAGTTTTGCAAACCAGCAGCCGAAGCGCCCCAGGTATCATGAGAAATTCCAAATTCTGAGCAGGCAAAAGTGTGGCCACTTGTGTTGGTGGTTGAAGGCCCCAATGCCCATTCCCAGCATAACTTTGCTCAGCATATGGCAGGCCCCAGCTCATCTAAGAACTCATTCGTTTTGGGTTAGTTTGACATAGGAAGCTGACCGCCACGTATGGTGCAGTTTCAGTGGGAAAAGCACATTCCAAATTCCTACACAACTGCTTCAAAAACAAACTTCTGAAATACAACCTGTTCATAAGTTGTGGACCGCCTGTATTTAATACTTTTTTGGCAGTACGGTATACTTCCAAATTTTATGCATCTTATGGAAGAGGACATTCTGCAAACTGTTTAAAATTCAATCCAAGTTTGGATTCTTTCTCTAGCTTATATTTCATTTATTCTTTGGCTAGATATTTGACACATGGCAGGTCATGATGCAGTTTATTTCAAAGCAGATACTCCATGTTACTATTGTTCCAACTTAGCAAGATAATAAGATGAGGGTTTTATTTTATTTTACTAAAGGACAATATCCTAGTTGATGAGATCATTACTGGGTCTTTTTGTTGTTGTTGTTTGTTTTCATTGAATAAAGAATGTCTTTAGGATGGAACCACAATCCTTCTTTCAGTAGGAGCTGCAGATATGTGGTATCTGGTAGATAGACCTTCTTCCCCAGGTCATCTTAGATGTAGGCATATAATTTTACTAGGGCTATCTGAGATAGTTCCTAGCTCCATTGATCTGCACACACATTTCAGCTTTCTCAATTTTCCAGTCCTGTGATTGTGTGTGTGTGTGTGTGTGTGAGAGAGAGAGAGAGAGAGAGAGAGACAGAGACAGAGACACAGAGACAGAGACACAGAGAGAGACAGAAAGACTGAGAGACAGAGAGAGAGAGACAGAGAGACACAGAGAGATGGTACTGGGGCTTTTGCTCAGAGGGACTGGCACTGTCCCATAGCTTTTTCCTTCAGAGTGGATGCTCTGCCATTTGAGCCATCGCTCCACTTCTGACTTTTTTTTCTGGTTAATTAGAGTGAGAATATCCATGGACTTTCCTGCCTAGGTTGGCTTCTAATCAAGATCCTCAGGTATCAGCCTCATAAATAGCTAAAGTGGGAGAAAAATGAGGGAGAAGTTTGACAAGAAATGTACTCACTACCTTACATATGTAACTGTATATAACCCCTGTAATTGTACTGACAGAGATGCAAAATATTGGGGAAATTGGGCTGGAGAGTAGCATGGAGAAACTAAAAGCATGAGCCTGGAATGAATCTAAAAGCATGCGTAGAAAACAGGACTGTGAAGAGCACTTTAAGCCAAGAGATCAAGGTCCCTGGGAACAGAAGATTAGCCTGGGCACCAGTCTAAAAGGCAGTGAACACATTTCACGTGCTGACTCATGAACCCCTCTTTAGATTCCCTTCACCCCTGCACCAGTAGCTCATGACCTTACTGGTCTCAGCAGACTCATTCTCTAAGTATCCCTTGGGACCCTACCATACTTGTTGGCAAAGCAAACACCTGTGCATATTATAGTACTAAAATTGTCTCTGGGGCACAGTAATGATTTTGGATTGAAAGCATATGGACGTTTGTAGAAAAAAATATTAACAGGTTTAAGAATGTTCTCCGTGTCTCTGATCTTAAAGACGTCAAATATATGGAGGTAGGCACATGTTTACATGGTTGTGAATGATGGACAGTACAACAAAAACATGTCTTCTTAGATGGTGCTTTTTCAGAAAGCCCTGGAATGCAAATCACTAGTGTTAATGGAGACAGATGTTGTATGTCCTGTCATGTGCTGAGTTGGGACGTTTCTGAAGATGAAAAGCATATAGAAAGTTCTGGGGCCTGTCCTCATTATGTTTGCAGTTTTGTGGAAGAAATTAGTTTAAGAATAAGTGAATACACATTCCATGGATGTTTCAAAAGGGCAGATAAAGAGTCAAGCAAGAAAGGGTCTCATTTCAAGGCTCAGTGACTGGTACAAGGCAATGCATGATGGGTGAAGAAGAAAATAGGTTGTAAGAAACGTACTAAGGAAAAAAAGGCATTTGAGACCCTTCCATGATGCAGGGAAGAAAACTGTCAGGACCAACTATGGACCACTTCATGCTTTGTGATGGGCATTAAAGGTGGAACAGCCATCAAAAGAATCTAAAAAATTCCCTGTCTTCTTGGAGTTTACTCTTGGATGAATGTTTTCTCAAGAGCAAAGACAGTCCTCAAAGGGTTTGTCCCCAGCAAGGAATATTATCCAACTTATATGTCCTACTAAACCGGAGGCGGGCCTGGCTTGTGACTACTTTGAAGAAAACAATAGCAGAATCCCTTTTAATTCTTTTAGGCAACCCAGAGGCTTCAACGTATTATGTATTGTTTTCTCCAGGAACAAAATTTCCTATGATTTCTTAGCTTTTGTTTAAAAATACCAAACAAGTGGTGTGTAATTATTTAAAGCTTTCCATTTTATACTAAGACATTGTATTTCTGGAATTAATATTTCTGGAATAACATAAGGAATGCCTCCTGATGGACAACTTCCTGCAAATCTGCTTGCAGTTACTTTCATGGCTCCTGAAGCAGTGCAGTTGATAAGAAATGACAAACTATAATATGTTTCCTTACATAGACCATCTGCCTAGTCACAGTATGGACATTAATTCTCATAAACAGTCACTTCAGCTATGTGAATGTCTGCTTTTCTTTTATGATATGTTCATCCATAGGCAATTATTTCTCGTTTATGTGATTTTTCTAATGGACCCTACAAAACTCGTTTTCCCCCCTAGGGTAGATTTTTAAATAATTTAATGTGAAATTTATATGTAAAATGTTTATACGTTAAATTATTTATATGTGAAGATGTTTTAGCAAGGTCATTCTGGAATGTGAAGTAAAAACCTCTCAATCTCTCTCTCAATCTCTCTCTCTCTCTCTCTCTTTTACTGGCAATCAGAGCCTCAACATTGCTTTACCATGTTAACCACACCCTCATCTCAAGAAACTTTAATTCTGATGAAGACAACATAGAGTCCAGGACTTTGTAAAAGATAGTTATAGGTATTGAAACATGAAGCTATGAATTTCATTTATATTTTGTGCTAGTACTGGGGCACGAACTCAGGCCATGTGCTCTTGCTTGCTTGCCTTATTGCCCAATGCTGGAACTCTATCACTTGAGCCATACCCCCACTTCTGGCTTTTTGCTAGTTAATTGGAGATCAGAGTCTCACAAATTTATCTTCCTGGGCTGGCTTTGAACCTATGATCCTCAGACCTCAACCTTCTGAATATGAGGGAGGGTTACAGGCATGATTATTAGGTAAGCTATTAATTTCAATAGTCTTAAATCTGTCTATCTATAGTATTAGACCTCATGGATTCTTGTAGCATTCCTTAACCAAAATCCACTTGGAATTTAGGATTTTTTTTAAATTTTAGAACAGTAATATAATAACTACTGTATAATACAGTTTCTAGAAGTCTAACACTATACCTGTATGTATATGTGGACATTTCTTCCCCAAATTCCTGAATATCCATACTTAGGGAGATAAAGTGTATAAGTCAATTTAAGTTTTGTCACCCAATAAATTTTCTTCATCCATTATTCTTAGTTTTCTTTTCTCTAGGCTTCACACTACTGCTAAATGGTTTGGCCCAGTAATAGAATCACAAAGAAATTTTGGAAAAATTTCAAATTTAGCATATGGTATTCAGACCTCCAAATGACAAAAAAAATCCGTTTCTTTGCCTGTACAGAGTGACTCTAGGTGGCTTGGTTTGGGGATTACTTTGATAATAGTAGAGAAATGAATGAAACAGTGGATCGACAAAAAGTGGGTGATGAAACAGTCACACCATCTCTAATCACAAACAACTTCCTTTCCTTCTCTCGTTCTTAGCTACTTTCTCCTGACAATGTGAGTCTGTGATCACATGAGCCCAGGATTCCTCCCCAGACATAGAATAGTTGCCAAATGTTTAACAACCAAGTAGAAAACTAGAACAAGTGAAACTCATTCCTTCCTTTTAGTCTTTATGATCTCTCTCCACTCAGACCAGAACATTTCCACCCCTGTCTGGCTTTTTATTAGCTTAATGGGTTCAGCCTAGCCTACCACCTTGATCCCTTATCATTCTCTGGAATTTCTGTTTGCTTCACTATTTCACTTCCAGTGATCTGCCTCCTCATGAGATTGTATGTTTCTTTCGGGCAGGAACTTGTTCTCTGTAAAATTCCTGAGGACCTAGGACATGGCATGCAGATGGATAAATGAGTGAATGAATTTGCTTATTATTGTAAATGACAGTACTGTGAAAATCATCAGTTTTGTTAACATACAAATATGAGTAGTCTGCCTCTTACTCTTTAACTTACTTCAGTGATTATGTCAGAAACAAAAAAAGACAGAAGTCAATATAAGGGACCAAGATCATTTTCATCCTGGGATATGAATTCAGGGCCTTATACTAACTAGACAAGTTCTCTACCAATTAAGCCATGCCCTTAGCCCTTCTGTGCTTTAGTTATATTTCTGGTAGGATTTTGAAGTTTGACTAGTTTTAGACCTCAATCCTTCTACCTATACCTACTACATAACTGGGAATATAATTGTGAGCCATCGTGTCCAGCTTGTTCTGTTGAAATTAGTGGAGTTCCATTAATTTTTTGCCTGGGCCGGCTTTGAATCAGGATCTTCCTGATCTCTGCTTCCCATGTAACTGGGATTACAGCAGTAAGTCAACAGGACTTGTCTTAATTTTTAAATGGTTCTTCCAGATAAATGTTTATTCTATCTATCTATCTATCTGATAAATGTTTATTCTATCTATCTACCGATCTATAATCATTTCTATCATCTAGTGTCTAGCTAGCTCACAGAGAATATTCTAATAGATGGTTAGCTTTTTTAAAAAAGTTTTTAATATTCCATATAAGAGCATAACTAATGCTCCATGAGGTGCTCAATTTACTGAATTCTCTCTGCTGTCAGTAAATTATTTTCCTTTCTAAAAGTTGTCCCCAAAAGCTTATTACAGTAATCTAATATTTAATACATTCAAAACTTTAATATTGCTATACAAATAAATGGTTTATTCAAGAGTTAAGTTTATCTGATGGGGGGATGGCAACTTTATGGTGTTTTCTTTGTCAAAGAGATCTAGTTGGAAATTAGGTTGAACAGAATTCAAGCCAAATAGAAGCAGAGGCAGGGAAGGAAGAAAATAGCATTGCTGACACTTCAAATGAAATAAGAAGGAAGGACAATAATAACTAATGTTTGCTGCTTATAGTAATACTATAGTGCAAATAATCATGGAAAGACTTTAGTGGAAAAAAATTATGATGCCTATCTTATTATAAAGAAAAAAACCCAATTGATGAATAGTTTGTTATTTTCAAAGTGTAAAAATAGGATAATTAATTTTACATCACTTGACACATTTTTGCCTTTCTAAAATTAAATTTCTAAGAGAAATAGATTTAGGACCAAATTTCACAACACAACATTCATTAAAATGGTTGGGAAAAACAATACTATAACTGTTGTAGAGTAAATGAAACGGAAGAAAATAGAGTAGCCTATCTTGCTTTGTTGCTAACTGCAGAGAGGATTTCTGTGATTTTTTTTTAAACAAAGGACATTGGTATTTGTATTATATTCAGTGATTATCATGAACTTGGTCAGCCACAGAGACCAAGAAATTACAAAGCAAGACCATGTCATGTACTGGATATCACTACCTCCTGAGTTTGCAACTGGAAACTGTGTGTGTGTGTGTGTGTGTGTGTGTGTGTGTGTGTGTGTGTGTGTGTGTGTGTGTGTGTGTGTGTGTGTGTGTGTTGAGGAGAGTTGGGGGGGAGTCTGCCCTGTCATGTTTGTCAGTGTGATGCTAGAAGCAGCCGAGGATGGAAGAGAAAGATATGTTCATGAGAAACAGGGACACATGCTCATTGCATTCTTCAAATACTTTCTCCCGGCTATCATCATAACCTCTGTCTTCTCTGGATTAATCCTTTTTCTGGTTCACTTTGATCCTAGTCCCCTGTAAGGCCCCTGAGATACTGAATAAATTGTGAAATAGTGGTGTCAGGATTAGAGATAAAAAGGGAGATACAGACCATGTGTCATCAGCATGCTGATCTCAGGGAGGAAGTGCCTCCACTTTGCTTCAAGTTACCATATGCGAGCCTCGGACAGGTGGGTATTTGCCATCGGATCCAAGCAATTGTCCCTGGAAGGCCTCACCTGGCAGCCTGGGAGAGCAGAGAAGGACAGGCCCCAGTAGGTCTTCTTCTGCTTCCCATATTACCCTGGGGTCAGCTTCTCAAATCTTTCTCCACTCGCCGGGCCTTGAGTGGAGGTACAACAAGGCCCAGGATGACATGTGATTCTGCTTCTAGCAGCCTCTTTGTTGTATGCTTGCCATATTACATGGCTTTGAAACCAGACCCATTTACATCCCCACAGATCTGTCCACTGAGCCTTCAGGATTATGATATTTTTGCTGCATCTTTTGTACTATTGTTCTAGTGGCTTCATTCAATATTTCCTCCTTCTTTGAAGCCCAATTCCCATTACTACTTACCAACCTCAGGATTGCTCCCTTGCATCTTGCAGGTTTTGGCATCTGGTTTGAAGCTTTTCTCTTCACACAGTTCCCTCAATCTGCTCTCATCCTTGGAGAATTAATACCTCATATTGAAATCCCCTCCTTTGGAGAGCTGAAGTTTTCATGAAGTAGTGGTGTCTTCACTCTGGTGAACTACCGACTTGCCACTGCTCAGCTCCTGGGAGGCACTCAGTAAATGTTTACTACTGATCTCTTCTAACAGCTTTCCATTTTTCTGATAATGCTTTCTTTTAAAATTATTAAAAGATGAGAAGCAATCAGATAGACAGACAGACACACACACACACACACATACACACTCCATTATTTTATCTTTCTTTTATGTCACATGAGATATCTATCCATTCTTATATTTAGCAGTACCTCTTTCACTTGTGCCCAGGGTGGGATATTCTCTGTTTCCCCTAGACCTCTATTTCTTGAATTTTCTCTCTTTCCTCTTCTTTTACTAGGTAAGTCATAAAATGTACAGTGCTTTACCATCCTTTTAAAAACATACTTTCAATATTCAAAGCATCTAAGTGTACCTAATGTTGAACTCACAGTCTACCGTGAGTAGCCTGGGATGCGTAAGGCTGTATGTCAAACAGGTTTTTAGATAGGTGTGAAGCCTGGCGAAGTCTGAAGGAAGAATTAAATGCTGAACCACTTGTACAGAGCTTAGAGTGGAAAGTACAAATGGTTCAACATTAGAGGAGAAGAAGGGGAAAAGAGAATGTCCAGTCTAGAGGAACATGCTGATGGTGGGAAAAACCACCAAAAAGGAGATGGAAAGAAAGTCGGCAAAACTGAGAAAGGTGGATTGTGTTGAGACTTGGAAGCCATGGAAAAGAAAGGTTTCAGATGTTTGAAATGGAGCGCACACCTCAAATCTTAATACAGCAAACCCTGATTGCTTATGCAGAACATAAAGTCCTTATGTCAAAGGCCACACGATGACATTGTGGTGGAGGACAGATCCCATATTTGTGGTGGTCTCATCAGATTATATTGCCTCATGGGCAAAAGCATCTTTTCATGTTTCTCAGAGCACATTCCTGTCATTAAGGAAGATACAGCCATATTCACATCAGCAAAATAATTTAATATATACTTCTGTTGACTTTATGTAGTGTTTTTCTCTTTAAGAGTAAGATGGTAGTACTTAAGTTAAGAAACTAAGGAAGACAGGCCACTTACTCAAAGCTGTCTTCTCCAGATGCAAACAGCATGCTTCAGAAGCAAAACTGTTTGTCTTTGGTGCTTATTTATATACTTATATGAAATACAGTAAACATACTCTTATCTCGCATGTATATTTGTCTCTTATGTGGAGCACGCCAGTAAAGAAATAGCTACAGCAGAGTAATAAATTTATAACCAAAGATATCATGGTAGTACAAAACAATCAAAAGTAATTCTCTTTACTTTGAGCTAACTTAGTAAGCGTTTAAGATCTTGACCAATGGAATTGTTGGAAGTAGCTGTGCATGCTGTGACAGTTTCTATGTACTTTTAAAGGTTTTATTGAAACTTAGCATGCAAATCATTATGCCTTACATTAAAATGCATGGGTTTATGACCTCTTCCCTCCTTCCTTCCTTCCTTCCTTCCTTCCTTCCTTCCTTCCTTCCTTCCTTCCTTCCTTCCTTCCTTCCTTC